>NC_071389.1:77142494-78342494 GCF_022682495.2 Desmodus rotundus
AATGAACTTGTGGATACATGACCTAGGTGCATCTCATCAGATTCTCCAGCTGTACATTCTGAGTCTCAGCAGAACACGTTAAATAGTTTTCAGTGATAATGTTTAGTGGTAACAATAGATAGTGCACTAGTGGTCGTGTCCTGACCAGATTATTTCTGTGGTGTGACCTTGAAGTGGCTCAGCTTCTGTTAGTTCCTAACTGCACTCTGACTTGTTCTTGGATTTCTAGCCTTGTGCTTCAGCTTTCCCAACAATCTGAGCATGTCTCGGTAGTCTTGCAAAGGGTATGTGGAGGTAAGTAGATTTTGAGACAGAAGGAGAACAGGTGAAGGTAAACCAAGTAATTAATGAACAGAAAGTCCTTCTCAGCCTTCAGAATGGACACAATTGATGGGCAATTGTGGGGAAAAAAGACGTGAAGAAAACAGTGAAAGTAGAATCAATACAAAGCAATTTAAGAGACAAAATCGGTATAGAGAACCAATGAGAGGCCGACAGAAAATATTGACAAAGAAATGTCAGGGGAGAGAAAATTACACTAAAAACATGAGGCCAATGTGCATGAAGAAAGCTAGCAAGGGGAGAATGGCAGAAGAAAATTTTCCTAGAAAAGCACAAAAATATATCAGCCAATACAAAAAAGGTGATAACAAAGCTTAACCTTGGATAAATCAGGTCACCCTCCAAAATGGAAGAATTTTGCTCAGATGTATTTATAGACAAGAAAAAGGAAATATTAAAGAACCATTCAGTTAAACTTTTTTGTGTTAAAAGAATATTTCCACATAAATGTAATACCAGAATACAGAAAAATGAGGGGGAAATTATTCATTACTTTATTATGCCTAATATAACCCTATTAGCAATGGCATTTTTTTCAATGCATATGATTTTTCTAACTTTGTAGTAATTTCATATCCTGATTTTCCATTTTCTATTATTATATAACCAGCTTTCTCCGCTGGCTCACAGTCTTAATGTAAATTTTAATGGCCACATAAGTCTATAAAGGAGATAATTTTGATTCTTTTTTAGGTGGTGTGTGTGTGGGTACCACTTATTTGTGCCTACTACATATCTAGGGCTCTGTATACACTTTCTTTAATCTTCGAACAATCCTATAAGTCAAATATATGATCAGTTACAAGTTCAGAGAAGTTCAATGGTCTGCCCCAAGTAGGCAGTAAAGCAAGGTCTATACATAGTTTGCTCAATTCTAAGCCAAGGCATTTTTACTATGCCATACCACCTCACAATTATTTGTTTCCAAATTTTTGTTACCCTGAATAATATTGCAATTAATATCTTTATGTTGACAGTTTTTTCCTTATGTGGCTTGATTCCTTAGAATAGCTACCCAGAAGTAGAATTACTAGGTCACAGGAATATTTTTGCATCTCAATACATATTGCCAAATGGCTTTCCAAAAGGTTGAATGTCATTTATATTGTTATCAATAATGAGTAAGAGTATTTTGATACACCCTTGCCAGCACTGCTCATTTCCTTCCTAATTTAATAGTAAAATTTTCTTAATTTTCTGGCAGAGATTTTTGATATAATTAGGTAAAGAGAAATGACAGATCACCTAATGCAAAGGTGCTTGACTTTTTTGTTTAAAAACTAGTTCAGTATGATAGCATATCAAGAGGCCTAATCAGTCACCATTCTGCCTTCCTCCTTGACATCAGGACTCAACAAAAATCCATATTCCTCAAAAATCCATATTCCTCTACAAGACCTCAGGGAAGGATGGTCCTGCGTAAAACCCACAGGGGTGAAACTTAGTTTAAACCAATCATGGTAATTCCATCCCAGTACTAGGGATGGACTTAGAAAATGACATATGACCCTAATCTGGCCAGTGATAAGGGCTGATTCCTGGGACCATCTTCTTTGTCACTGGCTCTATTTCTGCCTCTGGACATTGGCCATTGTGGTTATGGGATGCCTAGAACTACTGTAGCCATCCTGAAACTGTGAACAAAACTAAGTGACACAAGAACTAGAGTCAGGAAGGTAGAAAGAACGTGGGTTCTTATTAATGTTGTTGAGCCAGTTAACTGACCAACATCAAAATGCCCCTCATCCCAGACCTCTCACTTTATTTGATAATAAATCCCTTAGTTTAAGTTCATTGGGTCTGGGTTCTCTGATCTTTTGCTGTTCCTTGCAGCAGGCAGTATCCCATCTGATACGAGGATTCATGAGTCACAGGCCTTTGATATATTGGATCTCACGTGTCAGCCTCAGTCCCATCATGAAGACTGTAGTAGAAACTGGCAGAATGGCACGAGAGGCCCAATAAGGCAATAAAGGGAGACAATAAGCAGTGAGTTTATTCCCTTTGTAAACTATAACTTGCGAAGGCAGGTTGGAAGTCACCCCACCTGGCAAACCTGAGTCAAATGCAGAACTTATCAAGACCAGGCATTATTTCCTTCTATAAAACCATGTGAGTCCATGGTCCCCATGTAAGGTATGAAATCTGTGGTCCCTAAAGAGGAATACATAATATGACAATTGATTGCATGGTGAATGAGATGAGACCAGGAAATGGAGCTCAGTATAGTCAAGGGCATTTGGAGCCCAGGTGTCAGCTCTGGGGTTTGCTGTCAGCTGATAAAAGGCAGGCACTTCCTTTCTTGGGACTTAAGTTTCCTCAGCTGTAAATTGAGGAGGATGGTCTAAGTAATCATTCAGATTCACTTTGGCTCCCAAGTTAAATGATTGGGTCTATTAATTTTGAGAGGGATAAAGTAGATGATTGTGCAGCATTTACCTGTGTGTATTACTCTTATTCTTATTATAGTTATTAATACTTGAAAAAATATGAGGTATGGTGGTAAAAGGTAAGCATTCTGGTTTCATACAAATCAGCGTTCAAATACCACTTAGAGGTATGATGTTGGGTGAATCAGTTAACCTTTCTAAACCTTGGTTTCCTCTCCTGTTATATGAAGATAATAATAGCAATCCCCTTAAAGAGTAAATGAGCTAACATATGTACAAATGCTTACCCCACAGTAGACACTCAATAACCTGCTAGCTATTGTTATTAATAGTAGCAATAACAGCCAGAATGTATATGGCACACTACAGTTCAAGAACCAGGATTAATATTTGAGTCTCCTAATTCTCAATTCTGTGTTCTTTCTAATATAGCTCATACCCTTCCAAGATAAAGTTGAGTATCAGACTCCTAAAATACAGAGAAAATGGGAAGAAACATATATATATGTATGTATATAAATATATATATACACACACACAGAGAAAGAGAGCTGTGTTGTAGCAAACATGCATAATACTACAATAGATATACTCTAATAATACCAGACCATATGCTCTCTAATAAAGCTGCCTATACTTGCTATTCTGCTACCTCACTGGATCTCCAACACTGTAGAACAAGATGGCAGTTTATAGTTTCTTATTCTTCAGTGAGACTGGACAGCACAATAATGTTTTCCTCCCTTCTGTGAAAAGGCAATAATGAGCCTTAAGAGGACAAGGGGACCATCTGTGGTCATGTGGTGAGTTTGAGTAGTCAGCTCACTTACTTCTAGGAAGAGGCACAAAGAGGAAAATCTGTGCCCAACAGCCTTTTCTTGAATTCAAAGTCAATTTTCAAATGTGCACAATTCTTAGAGTAGAAAAGAATGCAAAAAAAACTCCATTATCTGGAAATAGAAAAGGAAGCCATTAAAAGTCCAGAAACATATATAGTGCATATATGTGCACTATATAGTGCAAAAACACATATAGTGCAAGAAACATATAGTGCAAAAAAAAATCACAAAACAAGAAAGAAGAGAGCAAATAGAAGGTGAGACTTATATAGGCAGGAGCAGAGCAGTACTAGTTTGTGGAATCATCTCTATCTCATCAAAGAGTTTCTAATTCCTTTAGGAAAGAAATGAGCAAAAAGGAAAAATGATTCATGGGCATGGACAACAGTGTGGTGATTGTGGGGGCAGAGGAGGGGGGTAGAAGGGGATTAAATGATAATGGAAAAAATATAGTAAAGGTTTTTTTTTAAAAAGAAATGCATGTTATGTCTAGACAAGTACAGACAGGCCATCTCTATTGAAATAGGACGTATTTTTGCTTATTTTTATAGAACAATGGTCAATATAGCATATTAATATATTCAGGCTACCTTTCAGAAAATAAAAGACATTTTTATCATAGTTTTTCTTAATTTTTTAAATCTATAATTTTTATTATATTTTTTCTATTTAGACCCCTTATATCCCCACCTCCTAGCAATCTCCACACTGTTGTCTATGTCCATGAGTCCTTTTTCCTTTTTGGTCAATCCCTCCACCCCCTAACCACCCTGCCCCACCCCCCCCAATAGCTGTCATCTGTTCTCCATCTATAAGTCTATTTCTGTTCTGCTTGTTAGTTCAGTTTGTTCATTAGATTCCACATATAAGGGAAATCATATGTTACTTGTAAAAGACATTTTTAATTCCACTTGCAGTTGTTGTCTGAAGGTCACAGTAACCTCTGAGATAGATAAAAATAAAAAGCTTAAGAGAGAAAGATGCAATCAGAAGGAACACAGTAAGAACTCAAGCGCAGATCCTCCCTTTGCCTCTTCTCAAAAACCTTAAATTCTCCACAGGTAAAAGGGCATGCACAAAGGAGAGCTTTGCAGATTGAAATTGGAGCTGCTAAGAGAAACAAAGATCCCAAATTGGAAATTACTATAATTTAAAGGAAATCTGAAATCTGAAACAACAAACTATACTCTCAAAACTCATAAATGTAAAAAAAAAAATCCTTGGACCCCTCTGCTTGGTATCACAGGGGGATGCCCAGTGACTAGAAGTTTTGAAAATCCTTGAGTAAGACCTGGAAACCCTAATATCCCAATGAGTCATGTTGAGGAGACAGGCAGAGGGAGTCAGGGTCACAGGACATTAGCAAAAATAGACTGTCTGTTCAAAGTAAACAAGACAAGCTACGCTACCTGATGGGAAATTTGGATTTATAGTATTAGGGAAAAAGACATCAACTTTACCAAGAAGAAGAGGAAATTGTGTCATTTAGGTGAACAAAGGACAAAGGCAATGAATTCCCTTAAAAAAAAGTTAAAGACATTTTCAAGGAAAAAAAAATCTTTTCATATTGTGTTTTATCTAAGTGAGTAGTGAATGACTGGCCAGAATGGAAATATATTATGACTGAAAATAAGGAAAAATTCATAAGAAGTTCTCGACTTCCAAAGAAGCCACGTTCCAAATCCATTGTCCTAGACAACAAACTCTAGGGTGTGTTATAAATAGTATCTAGGTTCTACTTCCCATACAGCACTAAGAGCATATGTACACATCACAGTGATGGAGGTTGGAGACTATAACAACCAGAAATTGGAGCGCGATGGGATTTGGGGGCGGGATAGGATTGGGATGGAGGGAAGCAAATACCTGCTCTAATGCAAGATGCAAGAGCAGGGTTGCAGCCAGAAACAATAGCCAGATTGAAGGATCCCAATGTGAAAGAGAAGCTAAAAACCAAGGGTAGTCTGAGGCTATGAATGTAGATTGTGAATTCTACAATAATAAGGATTTTATCCCCCAAACCATAAACATTCACCTAAGAAATGTTACTGTCAGACTTCAAGATGCTGTTGTGCATCCCTCAAATCACTACTGAAAAATGTGTTTTTTTACAAGAAAAATGCACTTTGAACTCCAATGAGGGGGAATCAAATCAGAAGCTGTGGAAGACCATGATCAGAACCTGGGATGGAGCATGAAGGGATCTTGGATATATGCAAGTCCGACTCCCTTGTGTTAAAGGAGAGAAAATGGAGGTGGGAATAGGCATATATTTATTTTCCCCTGGGTCACACGGTTAAGGACTAGAATGCAGGGCTACGCAAGAAACCAGAGAAGCAAAGTCATCAGGAGGAAGTCCTCTCCATTCTCCCAGGGAGAATTACCTGCCCCTCCTCTCCACCTTCACTTATCTCCATTACAGCATTTACTGAACTGTAACCAAGAACACCTCCATCACACCTTCCTTTTCCTCTCCCCCACCTTCCCCAGTGGCCTTCAGGATGAAGACTATGTTTCATTTTGTCCTTTAGCCCAAGACCTTAATATAAAAGGTTTAACATTGAGCCTCACAGTTAAGACTCAATAAGTATTTATGGAATGAGCTAATGAACACCAAAAAATGTGGCTAGCAGGGTAGACACACACATCAGCAGGAGGTACTCGGGGTGCCTCCAGGACTGCAGCTCAAAGAAGGTGATAGTTTGCACTGTCCTGTTCAGAGCACTCACAGTCACTGAGCACACTCTCACAAACAGTTTACCTGGGGACAGTAACTAGGTTAGTGAAGGCTTTGGAAGCATTGAGAAGTCATGGAGGGAACTAGAGGTATTTAGCCTAAAAGAGAGAAGTCTTGAGGGATGTTTTTCATACTGCATTGATAATTTCACAGAGATGCCCAAGGGGTTGACAAGAAATAGGGAGCAGAAAGAGAGTGGGTAGAACCATGAGCCCTACCCCAGCCTCTAAAGGAGGACCTCTGCTTTCCTCTGCCTTGAATATTGGATGTACAGTAGCATAAGATTCACATCAAGGAGTGCTGGGCAGTACGGGGAGGGTCCTTTGCTAAGAAAGTTTGACACCACCGCTCAGGGTGTGCTGAAGGGGGTCTTTAAATATTTAGAAGGCTATTGCAAGGGGAAAAAATTAGACTTGCTGTTTGTGCGATAGCTCTAACAATCAGAACTAGAAACACAAGGCAGATCTCAGGTCACCCAAGGACAGTAACACTCCAGGATCAGACCTGATTAGAAGCACCTGCCTAGATCCCTGCCCTGCATCATCTCTGCTGAAGCCACTAGGCTTACAGGCCTGGCCAGTGTGTTTCTAAGCTCCGCCCCACTCCAGTTTCTGAGAAGGAATCCAGAGGGTCTGAAGTCAGCAGCTAAATGGGTCTTGCTGCTGATTCCACTCTGACCCCAGCTTGGATTCTTGTCTGATTCCCCTGAAACCAAGCCCCCAAATTATAGCATAGTATCAGCATTGTTCCCATTCAGCCATGCTTTATAAACTTCCCAGGACTACAGCCAGTTCTCAGAAGGCAGAGATTTTGTTTCCAAATCTGAATCTTCACCACCAGGTCTCCTTTACTAAATCCCCCAGCTTGACTTGGTCCTCTCCCTAATGTCTGTGACCTGATGCCCTCAGGATAGCACCCCCCCCCAACCTTCCAGGCCCCAGTCTTGGCCTCCATGACACCTGCCTTGATTTCCCTCTAGGCCCTGGTCCCTGCCTGTTACCTGCTGCTCAACTCCTCTGACACTCCATGGGCTCTTCTAGATCTCCTCCTGGCATCTAGGACTGGGTACTAAACAAACGTCCAGACTCTGCCAGGAGATTTCGATTATTTTGTCTTCCTCTCCTTCTTAGAATGACAGCTCCATGAGGAAGCTGTCTTGTTTACAGGTGTAGCCCAAGTGCCTTAAAAAATGCCTGACACATAGTAGGTATTTAAGAGATAATATTTGCAGGTTCAGTTTTGTTCTTTGATCCTGATCCTCCCTGATTATGATTTTAATGCCATCAACCAGACTCTACAACTAAAATTACCTTAATGTGCATCTTCCTCACAAAACCCCAGCTCCCTGGGGGCACAAAATGGTATTCATTCTTGCTTGGAGAGTCAGCAACGGAGGGTGTGGGGCAGGGAGCTGGGGGCAATGACTGAACTGGATGCCTTCGAAACCTCCTTATAATTTATCAGTGACAGATTCCATATGAAGTTGTGTCTACATTCCGGATTCAGAAAGAAAATCAACTTCTTGGATAATATCCGTGCCCTAAATTGGCTTTAGTAACTATCAGCTGACCCTCCACCTGCTGCCCCTTCTAAGCATCCAGGCCCTATACAGACATAGCTCTCAGGCAACAACATTTTTTACTTTGACCCTCTGACCATGGTGGACTGGACTAGGAATGGCATATGACCTAAGGACAGTCCACTTAGAGTCTGGCCAGTAACCCATGGTATGGTCCATTATGGTAAATTTGGCTGGGCCAATCAGGTTCTACCTTGGGATGGTGAATTAAGACATACTGAAAGACTAGAGAAGATAACAGGGAAATCTGAAGCTGAGGGAATGTTCTGAATTAGGGTAGTGACCATGATGCACCATTCTCCGGGCAAAGTTGAGGGAGAAGGAACTGAAAAGAAATAGAGACCTGGCCCAGGCTAGCAAGCTTAGTTGGTTAGAGTGTCAACCCAATATGACAAGGTTGCAGGTTCAATCCCCAGTGAGGGCACATAGAAGAAGCAACCAATGAATGCATAAATAAATGGAATAATAAATCAATCTCTCTCTCTCCCCTCCTTTGTCTCTCTTTCTCTCTCTCTCTAAAATCAATAAATAAACAAAATGAAAATAAAAGAAGAGAAAAAGCAGTGATGGGGAATGAAGAATAGAATGCAGAGACGGTTGGGAGGCAGGGAAGGTTGGAGGGGGTAATGAGCCAGCTGGAAATTAACAGACTCATAGGGAGCCATGTGAGGCCAGGAGCTACCAGGTGTCCTGCTGAGTTCCCAAGCCACCTCCAGGCCCTGCTCTTCCTAGTGGGTGGGCCTCTCAGCACAGGTCTCCTTGGAATAAACATCTCATTGTTTAAGGTACACTGAATCCTTGCCACTAAAAGAGCCTAATTAAAACATGTTCTGGGAGAACCAAGATGGCGGCATAGGTAGACACACTGCGCCTCCTCACACAACCAGGACTGACAGAAAATCGAACGGCAAGGAAGACCGACAACAAGGAAATAAAAAATAAGCATTCATCCAGACCAGTAGGAGGGACGGAGATGGGCAGCCGGGGCGGAGAGGACTTGCGTGGCCATGGCGGGACCGAGACTGGCAGAGTGTGGGACCAACAGGGCAGGCAGTCTGACCACTAGCAGACCCTGCGGCCCCACATTCACGCACAGATAAACCGAGAGGGCCAGACTCAGAGTGGCAGAGAACGGGGCAGGCAGAGCGGCAGGTAGCACCCCATGGTCCCACATTCGTGCACAGATAAACAGGACAAATGGCGGAGAATGAAGCAGACTGCGCAACCCAGGGCCCCAGCTCCGGGAAATAAAGCCTCAAACCTCTGATCAAGGATGCCCGTGGGGATTGGGGCGGCAGCAGGAGAGAATCCCAGCCTCACAGGAGAGGTCGTTGGAGAGACCCACAGGGGCCTAGAGTGTGCACAAGCCCACCCACTCGGGAACAGAGGGGCCCAATTTGATTGTGGGTAGCAGAGGGAGTGACTGAAATCTGGCAGAGAGTGGAGCGGGTGCCATTACTCCCTCTCGGCCCCTCCCTCATGTACAGCATCACAGCGCAGCATCACAGCGCAGCAACCAGCATTACCCCACCCTGGGGAACACCTAAGGCTCCGGCCCTTAAAGTAACAGATGCGCCAAGACAAAAAAAAAAAAATGGCCCAAATGACAGAACACTTCAAAGCTCCAGAAAAACTACAACTAAGCAACGAGGAGATAGCCAACCTTTCAGCTGCACAGTTCAAAACACTGGTTATCAAGATGCTCATGGAATTGGTTGAATCTGTTCAAAAACCAGATGAAAAAATGAAGCCTATGCTAAGAGAAACAAAGGAAAATGTACAGGGAACCAATAGTGATGCGAAGGAAACTGGGACTCAAATCAACGGTGTGGACCAGAAGGAAGAAAGAAACATCCAACCAGAAAAGAATGAAGAAACAAGAATTCGGAAAAATGAGGAGAGGCTTAGGAACCTCCAGGACATCTTTAAACCTTCCAACATCCTAATCATAGGGGTACCAGAAGGAGAAGAGGAAGAGCAACTAATTGAAAACTTATTTGAACAAATAATGAAGGAGAACTTTCCCAATCTGACAAAGGAAATAGACTTCCAGGAAGTCCAGGAAGTCCAGGAAGCTCAGAGAGTCCCAAAGAAGCTGGACCCAAGGAGGAACACACCAAGGCACATCATAATTACATTACCTAAGATGAAACAGAAGGAGAGAATCTTAGAAGCAGCAAGAGAAAAGGAGACAGTTACCTACAAAGGACTCCCCATAAGACTGTTAGCTGATTTCTCCAAAGAGACCTTACAGGCAAGAAGGGACTGGCAAGAAGTATTCCAAGTCATGAAAGGCAAGGACCTACATCCAAGATGACTCTATCCAGCAAAGCTATCATTTAGAATGGAAGGGAAGATAAAGTGCTTCTCAGATAAGGTCAAGTTAAAGAAGTTCATCATCACCAAGCCCTTATTATATGAAATGTTAAATGGAGTTACCTAAGAAAAAGAAGATAAAAAATAGGAACAGTAAAAATGACAGCAAACTCACAGTTATTAACGACCACACCTAAAACAAAAACAAGAGCAAACTAGGCAAACAACTAGAACAGGAACAGAACCATAGAGATGGAGATCACATGGAGAGTTGTCAATAGGGGAATGGGAGAGGGAGAAGGGGGGAAAGGTACAGAGAATAAGTAGCATAGATGAAAGGTGGAAAATAGACAGAGGGAGGGTAAGAATAGTGTAGGAAATGTAGAAGCCAAAGAACTTATAAGTATGACCCATGGACATGAACTATAGGGGGGGAATTTGGGAGGGAGGGGGTGGGCAGGATGGAGTGGAGTGAGGGGGCGGGGAAATGGGACAACTGTAATAGCATAATCAATAAATATATTTAAAAAACTAAAAAACAAAAAAAAACCCATATTCTGGTTGGGGGAATGCTTTAGTTTCCTCCTGCTACTGTTACAAGTTACCTTAAACTTAGTGGCCTAAAGCAGCACAAATTTATGACCTTACAGTGCTGGAGGTCTGAATTCTAAAATGGCTTCACTGGGCTAAAATCAAGATGTCGGAAGGGTCGCCCTGACTGGTATGACTCAGTGGGTTGGGCATCATCCTGCAAACTGAAAGGTCACCAGTTTGATTCTCCATCAGGGCAGGTGCCTGGGTTGTGGCCCAGTCCCCAGTTGGGTGTGAGAGTCAACCAATTGAGGTTTCTCTCCGTGTTCTCTCCCTCCCTTCCCCTCTCTCTAAAAATAAATAAATAAAAATCTTTAATTAAAAAAAAAGATGTTGGAAAGGCCTCATTTTCTCTGGAGGATTTAGGGGAGAATTTGTTCTCTTGCCTTTTCCAATTCCCTCTTATCCCTTTATTCCTGACCCCCCACTAGCAATTGCATCACTCTAAATCCCCTTCTCTGACTCGCCTGTCTCCTTCCTCTCCTTGTAAGAACCCTTATGATGACATTGGGCCTATTACATGATCTAAAATAATCTCCCCATCTCAAAATTCTTAATCTAAATTACATTTTCAAAATCCCCTCTGCCATGTATGGTAACAGCCACAGGTCCTGGGGATGAGGACATGGATGTCTGTGGGGGGCAGTGTTCTGCCTAACAGGGGAAAAAATGAGTGATCCCCTCAAAACAGCAAAGTAGACTGAGCCTCACAGATACCCACAGATTCTAAATCAGCTTTTAAATATTTTAAAACAGGAAGGAATCTAGCTGCCAAACAAACAGGCAACCTTCCCTCTCATAAGCATCCAAGCAAAAGGAAATCTTTCTTCATCTTTTCAGTGCTGGTTTCCATATCTTCCATAAATACAGGGGTTCCTGGGAAAGTGCGCTTAAGCTGAAACGCAAGATGAGAGTCTTACTCTCATTGGAACAAAGTCCTGTTAGCACTGCAATGAATAAGCAAGCAGTCTGGTGAGAGTGAGGCAAACCAGAACCATAGAAGAGATTGCTGTAGACCCACTCTTCATTTTGGTCTTTCCTCATTACAGAAATTTATTTAGCTATATTTCACTCAGAAGATCCTGTTGACAGCCTGGATGCACACCACTGGTAATTATAGAGCTCTAAGAAATGACGCGATGGGAAGAAAGGCGCATAAATGATAAGAAAATAATGCCTGGTAAAAGCTTTGACTGATAGTGCCGAACTGCACCATTATGCCTGTGCATGACCAGGGAAGAAAGAGGAAGAAAGACACCAGGCCCTACCCCACTCTAGTTGTTTTCTTTCAAGCCCTTGTTTAGTCTTCCAGTCTGTGGTGGAAAAAACTTCTGTAACTTCTTTAATGTTTAGCTGGGAAGGAGCCCTAGAGGCCTAGGGTTTCTTAGAAACCTAGAGTTGTTTAGTTTAAGAAGCAGAGATGCTTAGCAAAAATCTCTTTGTTGTATTCAGTTTTTAAAAAATATATATAGTCCCCAAACAGCTGAGTGTGGCACCTTCAAAAGTCAGTGACTGATTATTTAAATGCACCTAGGGATGGTCAGACGCCCACCTCCATCCCTGGGTCATAGGGATGACTGATAAATTATGCTGCTAGGATTCCACACTCATTTGTAAAGAAAATTAAATTGGCAGGATTCAAACATGTTTATTCTTTTCAGTTTGATACTGAGTCATGTTTTAGACATGGCCTGAGGGCTTTAGGCTTCCTGAACACTTTCATCTTAAAGGGATCTACAGTTGGCTAAATATAGATTGCTTAAAAATCCAGAATTTTTAGACTGAGTTATAAGGTCAGAGTTCATTGAGCTTTCTATTTGAACATTTTTAGGTTATTGGGGCCCCAATGTTAAACCAGTAAAAAATAGGGAAATAACTTCTTTAGTGTTTCCCAGACCACCAATAATCTACAGAGCCAAGTGCAGAGTCTGTGTGTGGCAGGCAGACTGTGCACAATTTCCTTCTGTTTTCTGTTTCCTTATGAGCTCTCTGCTTCCCTGGTGCCCCTCACGTGAGGATTCTGTTTTCCTGTTGTGATGACTTTGTACTATGGAATGAGGACAAAGCATGTAGTATAACAAACAAGATCAGGAACATGAGGGGAGGAAAGAGTGAAAGGATATCATTTCTTACCTGTTGAAATAACCTAAGGCAATTTCTAAATAAAGTACCTGTCAGAGCCAAGAGGTGGGCTGACTCTATGCTAGTAGTGTGTGGTTTCCACAGACTCATGGAAAGGGAAAGAGGGTGCCAAAAGGAAGTAAGCACACTCTGCTCCAAGGTGGATTTATTTTGACAGGGAGGCCATAGGAAAGAACTCCTAAATGGGAACACAGTGGGGTGGAGATTCTATAATGGCTGGGTAGAAATATTGATGCTTAGGAGCAGAGAGGCTTAGAAAGCCTGGAAGAAGAGATTCTTCTGCTCCTTGCTCTGATTCCAAATGTTGTATCTTTAGCAAAAAGCTGGATGCACAGCCCTTATGGGCCCAGAGGGAGATTAATAAAATGGTTTCTGAGAAATCAAAGCTGGACTATTGTGAGGCCTTAAGTACTATACTCCAAGAACTACAAATACCACAATAACAGTAAATCAAGATTATAGAGGAGGAAAAGGGAATTATTTTCCTACCTGTTGTAGTCAGAACATGACTTCCCTCAAAAGATTTCCACATCCTAATCCCCAGAACCTATGAATATGTTAGGTTATGTGGCAAAGGGCAATTAAGTTTGCAGGTGGTATTATAAGACTGCTAATCAGGTGACTGTGAGACGGGGAGATTATGTTGGATTATCTGGGTGGGCCCAGTGTAATCACAATGTCCTCAAAGGTGATACACTGTGAAGGCTAAACCTGCCGTTGCTGATTCTGTAGACAGATGAAGGGGTCCTAAACTGAGGAACACGGGCAGTCTCTAGCAGCTGGAAAAGGCAAAGAGATGGATTCTCCCCCAGAGCCTACAGAAGGAATGCAGCCCTGTGGACACCTTGATCTTAACTCTGTGAGATCTATTTCAGAGAGACTTCTAACCTCCACAACTGTGAGATGATAAATTTGTGTTGTCTTTATCCAGTAAGTTTATGGTCACTTGTTTTAGCAGCCATAGGAGACACATACTCCTACACCAGCCAAGTGAGTAGGGGAACGTTATGGGTGTCTGAATTGGTCTTGAAGAGTCCTAGATATATACTTCATGCTCCCCTTGGAGAAATGAAGTTCTTGAGTAATTCGAAGAAGTAGTTAAGAGAAAAGAAAATGTTTTCAGACTTCTTGATTTTAATGCCTCTGACTATTAAATTGACAGAGTCTGAGCTATCTGGCAGGATCATTCTTTTGCAGCTGAGAAATCAACCTTTTGACCTTGAATAAGGTTGCACCTCTGCTAAGGATTGTGTATTAACAATAAAGAGTCTTCCCTGACTTCAGGGCCTCTGATCTGAGAAATATCTCAGACATGCTAATTTTTTGCTTTAAAACTAGAATTTTATACATGAAAATCATGGTGTGGCAGCTAATGTTGGGAGCAAATCCAAAGGTCATTCCCCCATTTCTTCCTTGCTAAGAGAGCCCCATTTGTTTAGGTATCCACTCTTCCCCCATGAGATTCAGGATTGAGTGCTCATTGAACAAAGCCAATCACAGTGGCCGCCTCTAAGGTCTCTGACTGGTGTTGTCAAGAGCATGTGATGCAGTTCTGGTCAATGAGCTATGAAGTGAAGTTTGCTTTTCAGGGCTTCTGGGAGAGGTTTTTCTTGAACTTGAAAAGAGACTCATGGTCAAGAAGAGCTCCTTTCTGCCTCTGGATGTTGTTGTGATGACAAGGTAATTTATGGAGTTCCAGGCCAGCATCTCCAGACTATGAAGGCATGAGGCTGAGAGTAAGGCCAGATGTCAAGGATGGCAGAGTGGAAGTGTGACAGGAAAGCTAAACTCCATTTTAAGAAAGTCCTGCCCAGCCATAAGCCGCCACGCTAACTTCCACCTTGTGCTTCTGTAAGACCCTGCTTCTCACTTTGTGCCATGCTCCGCCCCACATTCTCCCTCCAATAGTAACGGTCAGCCCCCTGCCTATATAAGCAGGTTTTTGTCTTGCCCCAGGGCCCAGAATTTGGAAACTGCCTCCTCTGGGTCCGCATGTGTAAATAAACTCCACTTCACTACTCCAGGACTTCGTCTGAGTCATTTGTCCCGTAACAGAAGGTCAAAAAGAACTCAGGTCCCTGACGGTACCTGGCATGAAGCCTCTGAAATACTCAACTTCAGAGCTGCCTTCCTTGGCTCTTCTTATTCATGAGATTATAAACACCTTAGACTTTCTCTTGGTTGCAACTGAAAGTATCCCACCTGATGAACAGATGGTTAATTAACATCTTTAAGACATAAAAGTTAATGAAAAAAAGATGCCTATTTAAAGATTTTCAAAATTAAGCAAAAGAACAGACAATTGCCAAATGAAGAAAAACAAATGCAGAGTAAACATTTGAAGAAGCATTCAAATTTACTAATAACGAAATGCCAATAAAAATAACCATATACTATTTTTTTGCCTCTACATTAACAAAATCCTTGTATGTGTGTGTATCTAATATTGTTCATGGCTCAGGGAAGCAGGCACTTGTGTTGAAAATGTCAATGGACACGTCATTTCTGAAGGACAATTTAGTACACATACCAATTATAGAGATTAGAATATCCCCAGAACACCCTTCTGCACTGTTATTTACTTAAGTTCACTAATTTTCTGGGGAGGCTAGAATCCATATATATTGGAACTATCCAGAACTATGAACTCATCTAAAGTTTAGACATGTTTGATAAACTTATATAGGACGACCTGAAGTTAAATTTTAAGAGGAAACAGAGTGTCCTTCGGAGTACATCTTCCAAGGAGAAGAGTCCAACAAATATCAGGCAACAGGCTCTCCAAATGGAGAAGGTAGTAATTTCAAGAATATTGCCAAGTGCACAAGTACTTGGACCGGTCCAGATCCAGCTACCTGCGGTGTCGTAGGGAGATAGAAAGCTACATTTGGCCCTGGCCCACATGGCTTAGTTGATTGGGTGTTGTCCTGCAGAGCAAAAGGTCACTGGTTCGATTCCTGGCAGGACACATGATTGTGGGTTTGGTCCCACTTGGGGCATGTGCTTCTCGAGTTTCTCTCTCACATCCATGTTTCTCTCCCCCTCTTTCTACCTCCCTGCCTTTCTTAAATAAATAAATAAATAAATAAATACATGATTTTTTGTAAAAATCTACATTTAAGACCAAAGATCCTTAGTATAAAGGCATCACCACCTACTTATCTCTATAAGCTGGGCCCTCCATAAGTATAAAATAGAGAGAAGGGAAGGTGAGCACCAGTGGCCCAGAGCCACAGGGAGCAGCTCAGCAGCACTCCCAAAGGCACATTAGTAGTGAGGTGCCCATGTGTCTGAGGGAACCACCAACAAATATGAGGCACCCTCTAGAAAATCCCTGATATGCTAAAGAAGAAAAGTACAGGGACTCTACAGGGACTCAAGTACCTGCTACTACTCAAGTAAGAGGAGGGGCCCTTAGGCTAATAAAAGTTGTTGTTGTTGTTTTTAACATTTTAACAGTTGTTGTTGTTGCTTTTTATACTTTGAATGTGCATGTCAATAGGAGTCTTCAGAATTATGGGGTTTGGTAAAAGAAAATCACATCCAAAGGGGTTTATAGCCCCTTTGGCCACAGAGCCTACTTCCCCCTGACTTGTGAATTCTGGCTACGTCTTGAAAAGGTGTTGGGGCTCAGGTCAGATGACCTGGGAGGACTCACTGTTGCAGACCTTCAGGACGGCCTTGTTTGACAGAGTTGCAGAGGCTGCTCTGCTTCTGAGCTAATTCAAGGGAGTTGATCTTCATCACTCCTCCACATTAGCTGGTCCTTTTTTAAGCCAGTAGGGTTTAATATCTTATTTAAGTCATTTAACTCTTAAAGCACACTGAGGACAAGTGACTTCACTTGTGTCCACATGTTTACAAAACCTGAGTGACATTCATTACTTCAGGAGACTTAAGTCTCTTCACGCCATTTGACCCAGCAATTCTTGTCGAAATTTATCCTAAGAAAATCACCAAGATTCACTCAAAGATCTTTGTACAACAATGCTTGTCATTGTATTTTTATAATTGAAAATGTTAAACAAAAAATGTTTAAGAATTAGGGAAGGGCTAAGTAATAGAAATGTCATCATTAAAAATTGTATTTCTAAAAGGTATTTAATGACAAATAAAGGGTTAAAAATAAACTAAGGAAAAACTAATATAAAGAACAATATATGTTATGACCCTAATTTTATTTTTAAAAGGTAATAAAAAGAAAATTGGAAGGTAATGTACCCAAATTTTGCATACTAATTAATTCAGGGTGCTGAGATTATGCAGCATTTTACTTATCCTTCTCTTAAGGGAGGATTCATTTTTCACCTTTTGTTTTACAATTGTTTTACCATGAATATGAGTTACACATTCATTGGTCATGAATATGACCAGTAACAACTTAAAATGAAGTTATGAGAACTCTGTGCTAATGAGTCTGAAAACTCCTATTCACAACCAGGTATTTCAAAGCTTATCATCTGCAGAAAGAAAATGATAGAATAATGATGAGTGTCCTGTTCAGACAGAGAACAGATTCACCACATCTTTCCCGTTCATCAACCTACAAGACAATACTTAGGATGATTGCATTCTGAAGCAGCCTGTTTTAAAGCTATATTTCTTTGTGGGAATTTGGTACCTCTCTATGATCTAAAAAAGATGATTAATTCTATGCTGGATGTCTTGATCTGTTGTAAGAAAATTTCCTCAGATATTCGGTTTTTTGTAAAATTGAAATATTATTTCTCTTTTAATATTTCATTTGCCTTTATTCATGTAAATATAGGGTTTAAATATACCTTTTTCACTTAATATATTTAAAGTTAGACTTTCAGACATATTTTTAAACATTAAAAATAAATAAAATTTTAAAAATATTTAAGAAAACATTTATCTGACATTTTTTACATTCATTGCAATCTCGTCTCACAAGATAAGCAAATGAAGTGTTTGGGTAAAACTTAACAGTAATGTGGCAATGAAGATGAGCTGTTTGGAAGAGCACAGTTGTTTAGCTTTGCCATGGATTCTCTGGCCATCCTAATCCTCGGCTCTACAGGGAAGCAGTCTCTGTGGGGCAATAGTCCAGAGGGTATGGGATTGAGGGCTGCAAAATGTGCCCCATTTCCTTCCTCTGCCCTGAGACTGCCTGCTAAGCCCAGGTCTCTCTAGCAGAGAGTAACTGAAGCATGCCACGTGTGTGGGAGCTTGTAAACATCCCTTTAAGCCCTACTGTCTATGGCAGAGATTTTCAACTGGTGTGCCACAGGCACACCGGTATGCCACAGGAATTCTTGAAACATGATATACCTGGCTATTTAGTCAGGGGCACTGACCTCTTCTCCCTTAGATTGTCAAATCAAAAATGATGACAACTAACACAACAATAGCCATCCATTTGATTAATTAATAGGGTGAATTAATCAAAGTTATACATTTTTTGTCAGGCAGGCCAAAAATACAATGCATTTTTTGGTGTGCCATAGAATTTTAGTATTTAGTTTATGTATGTTATGAGATGAAAAAGGTTGAAAATTGCTGGTCTATGAGTGAGAGTTTCAGTCTCAGAGCTTCCTCATTCCCTTCTCATCCCTAGATGTCAAAACCTGCTCTAGATTCCCTAAGGTCCCTAACGAGCTGAAGACACAAGACTTATGGCAAACCAATTGTTCCCTAGACCTGGCACTGAATTTTCTGTTTCATCTCTGGGTTTATCCATATTCATTGACTCTCCCTCTTGCTCTTTCCCTGCAGTCTTACCAACATTCTCCTCCTGCTGTCCTCCCACATAGCCCCATGGCCAAGTCCCATTGCACTTCTCTTCTCCTCTCCCCCTTACTTCCTCCCTTTCTCCCCTTTCACACAAGGACATAAGCACATATAGACACACATAATGCATACATATATTCATATAAGGTCTGTCCGGAAAAAGTCCAGCCATTGTTAATATAATGAGAACAGTTTGTGTGACATTGATGCAACCTGCAAGTCATCATTGATGCATGAGTGAACAATGATGACTTCACTGTACTAGTTAGTGGGGGCGATAGACGCCCTTGAGTAAGCATGTGTACTCTGTGGTTGTCACGTTCAAAATGACTGATTAAGTACAGCAATGAATCTACATCAAATGTTGCTTTAAGCTTGAACATTCCAATGTGAAAACTATTCAGATGATGCAGAAGGCCACAACAATGGGCACCTGGTGATAGGCACCTTCATCACGACAATGCACCTGCTCATGCATCACATCTCATGCAGAGTTTTGTGGTGAAACATCAAATCACCCAGATGACTCAACCCCGCTACAGCCCAGATGTGGTGCCCTGTGACTCCTGGCTTTTCCCAAAACTAAAGTCGCCTTTAAAATGGAAGAGGTTTCAGACTGTCAATGAAATTCAGGAAAATATGACAGGGCAGCTGATGGCAATTGGGAAAACTGTGTGAGGTCCCAAGGTACCTGCTTTGAAGGGGACTGGGTGTCATTGTCCTATTACAGTGTTTCTTGTATCTTCTTCAGTGAATGTCTCTATTTTTCATATTACATGGCTGGATACCTTCTAGACAGACCTCATACATGCATTCACATATAGATATACATACATGAATGTACATATATAAACATACACTAGTGTTGGAAAGAGGTTTTAAGTTGCCCATTAACAGTTAATGAAAATGATTTGCTTTTAAACTATTTGTCTCAGTTGTTGTCTTCCAGTTCTGGTTCTCCTCTTTTTTAAGTAAAAAAGATTTTTTTTTCTACATATCAATAAAATGTCCACATGATAATAGTTGTACCTTTAATAGCCACTGAATAAGAACACAGATTCACATAGGGAATTCCAGCATCTTTTCAATATCTTCAAGCTATGCTCCCCACCCCCACCAACTCTAAGGCACAGGGTTAGGACACTTGCTGTCTGCCAGGACAGTACCATTGTCTCAGCTCTGCACAGAGCCAAGCACAACATGAGGAAACTCCACATGCACAGTGACTACCACGGGGTGGCCATCTGATCAGCTGCAGAGAGTGCCCACGGCTAATCGAGTTATTAAATTACCAGCTCAGTTCCTCAAGGACCCTAGTGCTGATATTTATCTCTACTGCTCTAATCATTCTTTTGGTTCAATAACAATTCTCTTACAATACGCTTTGTAAATTGGGAAAGAGGATTGGAAAATCGAAGCCCTACGTGGTGGTCACTGTGCAGTCTCCACTTAGGGGACCACTCCTCTGTGATCTATTAGGCTCCCTGTACTCACTTACCTGAAACTCCCTACCTGGGAGTTTCTTCCTGGTTGGGAACTCTGCCCTGAACCCAACTCTTTTCAGCTGTGCTTCTGAGCCGCTGCCTCATTCTTGCCCGTCCCCTCCCCTTCATGGTCATATCCAGCTCCCTAAGCCCCAGCCTGTGGGGTTCATGGCTTTGATGCACATGGGCTCAGTGCCTGGAAGCTCACTTGACTAGCATCTGACTTCAGGCATCATCTACGATCTCAGGTGCTTTCCCAGGCCCCACAATGTGAATTCAGACTCTGAAGTCAAGTCTGCCATTGACACAGCTTGAGACACTTACACTCAAGAAAGGAAACCCCACAACTCAGTTAATTTGTCTAATTTCTCCCCTCCTTCCCAGCTCATTGGAAGGGAGGAACTTGAGTCAGAAACACTCAGATCAATCCTAGCAGTTGCTACTTATTAGCAGTACAATGTCAGGCAGGCGCTTAACTGCTCTCTACCTCCTAGGTCTCATCTAAGAAATGCAAATAACAAATCCAGTTTTGCAAGGTTGTCAGGGGGAAAAATAGTCATATGCCTCTTAACCACAAAGATACTTCCTGAGAAATGCATCACTGGGCAAGTTCATCATTGTGTGACCATCGCAGAGTGAACATACACAAACCTGGATGGCGTAGCCTACTACACAACTAAGCAATATGGTATATTGCCCCTAGGCTGCAAGCCTGTACAGGATATTACTGTACAAAGCAATACAAAGTTAAATCAAGGACAAGAGAAACTGAGGCAATCAAGAGATGCAATAAATCTATAAGTGGAACCTAATCAACAAAACAAACAAGCAAGCAAAATACAACCAGAGACATTGAAATTAAGAACTGACAGTAACCAGAGGGGTGGTTGGAGGGGATAACAAGGGGAAAAGGGGGATGGGTTTTCAGGAAGACCTATAAAGGACACATGGACAAACCAAAGGGGGATAGGATTGAGAGTGGGAGGTGGGGAAGAAAAGGAACAACTGTACTTGTACAACAATAAAAATAATAATAATAAATAATAAAAAAGAGATGCAGTAAACAAGAGATGTATGAGCCTGCTGCCTGCATAACATGAAACACTGTTTTATAGCAAACTTTTTTTATAAGTAGAAATAGTACACTCTAAAATAAAAATGAAAAGTATAATATAACAAATCATAAACCAGTAACCATTTTTATTATCATTATCAAGTACCATATGCTGTACATAATTTTATGTACTGTACTTTTATACGACTGGCAACAGTAGGTTTGTTCACACTAACATCACCACGAACACATGAGTAATACATTGAGCCACGACTTTATGATGCTATGACGTCACTAGGTGATAGCAATTTTTCAGCTCCATTAAAATCTTAAGGGACCACCTGTCATGTATGCAGTACATCATTGATGGAAATGTCATTAAGTGGTGCATGACTGTAATGTATACAAATATGGCATTTGGCACATACTACACCAACAAAAAAAGGTCACTGCTATTATTATCCACCCTCAGCATATCCTCTCTTGGCTTTTCCCAGAAGTTCTGGAGACTCTGGTGATAACTCCACTTGCCTGCCAGATGCAAAAACCTGGCAACAACCTCAGCATGTTCCTGAAGGTCACTTCAGACTAGAAAATTGTGGGTCAGTTTCCCAGACACACACTCTCCTAGACAAACTCAGCTTTAGGTCTGCCTGCATTCTATCCCTGTAATTTCTCGATTCTGACTTCTGCCTATCATGTATTCACCTGATGCCTGCTTTTAGCAACACACACATACCCAGTGGTATGCTGGAACTGGTTTGCACTGGCCAGCAAGAGCAGGTCATTAAATTTTCAGAAATTTTGTCAGTCAGTTGAAACAACCACAGCAGGAATATTTACACCATGGAAATTGGCAACCGTTACAAGTAAATCTGGGTTTCCTCCCCTCCCTTACCCCATGCCCCACAAGAGCTGATTTATGAGCCCACATTCACTCTTGAGCATGACTTGTCTATGCCATACTCCCCTAAACCACACTCCCCCCACCAGCCCCTTGCCTGTTACTTAGACGTCTGCGCAGGGAAATGTGCCTGGGCTCCACTGGGTCCTGGTGACCCCAGTGTGGCACAGACAGAACCCAGGATGTGGCAACATCCACTAGAATAACAGAAAACCTGGACATGCAGGGGAATCACTGCTTTGTTTACTATCAAGTTTCCATACATCTGAGACAGCTCCTGTCAAAATAGAGGCAATCAACCATTTCACACATTAATTATCTCAGACTGCAAACCTAATGGCAAGATTTCAGAGGTCCTCCTGTTGAATAAATAAGCCCAGTCAATGTTCTACATAAAAGATTCTGGAAAGCCAAATGTCTAAATGACAGTCCCCCAGCAATATTTTAATTGAAATGATGCTATGTGACAGAATAATTCCATCCACGACTTTCTGTTGGCTCTATGTCACCTTCGCCCCCATTTCTTGACAGATCCATCCTGTGGAGAATATGAAAACCATTCCTTTTTTTCTCTGTCATGCTGAAATCTGAATCTCATGAATTTATTTTCTTGAAAATAATACATGCTGCATATTCTGATCACTTCTTTCTTCAATTATATTTGGTTTAACACTTCCCTTCTAAATAGCTCTGCATGTTTTCTCTCTCCTTTCTACCCTTCTCTATTGTCTTGATCCATCAGTTAAAAGTTACTGCTTTGAACTTCAAGTTTGAACTTCACCTCGGTCAGTGAAATATCAAAGGAATCAAAGGTGTTGTCATTTCCATGGGTTAAGTGTATGGGTATAGATTTTTTGTAAATTCTTGACACCATCTTTAATGTTTTTAAGCCAAGGAGGATAATTTAGGAAGGTTCCATAAGATAGTCACAGACTAAGGCAGCGTGGGAAAGTTAACAGGCTAACACCCCTGTCCAGTCACATGTTAACCTGGGTTACCCACACTGATGCAGCCTGTTATGTACTAAGTCCCCTGATAGACTCTGAAGCTCTTGAGGCCCTTGGCCTCAAAGAATTTGATTGTCTATCCAGTAGGGAAGACAGGCAGACAGGCAAGTAAACACAACGGGATCTGATATGTGCTGTGATGTGGGTATGAACAAAGTACACAGAGAGAAAATAGTAAAGAAGAAGGGATGACTGAGTCAGTTGGGGAGTATATTCATTTCCTGTTGCTGCTCTGACAAATTACTACAAACTTCATGGCTTAAAAACAACACCAATTTATTCTCCTGCCGTTCCAGAGGCCAGACATTCATAATAAGTATTATGGTGCTAAAATCGAAGTGTTGGCAGGGCTGGATCTTTCTGAGGGCTCCAGGGGGACAATTCATCCCTTGGCCTCTTCTATCGTCCAGAGGTTGCCACCTTCCTTGCCTAGTGGCCACATCACTCCGATCACTGGTTCCATCACCACTTTGCCTTCTCCTCCTCTGATCTCCTGCCTCCTCTTATAAGGAGCTTCATAATTATACTGGAAACATCCAGAAAACCAGGATAATAATCTCTTCATGCCAAGTCCTTAACTTAATCACACCCGCAAGTCCCTTTGGGTTGTAAGGTAAGGAATTCACAAGTTCTGGGAATTTAGACATCAACATTCAACTATCACAGGCAGGAAGTGGAAATGGCCAGGGGGCAAGCTCAGTGAAATTTCTCCCTGGTGTCAAAGTAAGGTGGAGCCATTTACTGCCTTGACCAGGTCTTGCCATCTTCTGTCTCACAAATCTGACCTACCACAGATGCCTGCCCTTCTGCTGCTGCTGCCCACACTGCTGCCCTTCTTACCTCTGGAAGTGGCTTCAGCCTCCAGCTTCTCTACAATGATGCGGGTCTGTGAGACTGGAGCTGCCCAATGGTCCAAAACTTGGCCGGCAATCCCGTTTAGAAGTGACCGGCCACCAACTTTCTCATGTACTACAACTGAAGTCCAAAGGATTTCTCAATTTTACATCAAAAAATAATGATGATAACTTTTTAAATGGCTTATTAACACTTAGGTATAACAAATGATATTGATTTATGTGAATTATCTCATTTAATCTTTAAAAGAATAACCCCTGGCAAATACTACCTTTATCTTCATGTTCAAGGTGAGGAAACTACGGCTTCCTGAGGTGAATATGTTTGTCCATCCCACTCACCCAGCAAGAACAGTAGCTCAATCTGAAAACCAGCTCCCTCCGTTTCCAAAGCACTTGTTCTAATCCCAGCTCTGTTCTCATTCCTAAGTCAGCTGATTCCTGGTCGAATCCTCCAGTCAGTAAATGATTAGATATAATAATGAAAAAACGTAAGAGCTCAGGTCCTGGACCTTAGCCACATATAAACTTAAAAAATCAGATCAAACGCCTAATTTCTATGTGCCTCAGTTTCTCATTCATAAATTGGAGATGAAAATATTGGGCATTTGAAAAGGATTATAATAAAGATAATATTTGTAAATATTATATACCTGGAACACATTAATCAACAAATGTTAGTATTTTTACTATTATTTAACTGAAAAGCTTTGTCATATTGTTGAGAGTAGAGAACAGATAGACACATCTTCATGAGGACTGGAGTGGGGAAAGGTATTCTTTGACATAGAACCTTCAAGTGAGGTTAATGAGATAAACATCTTGGGGCACAGTCTGGGTCCAAATTAATGTTAACCCTCCTCCAAAGAGTATGCCAGGGTAATCGCCATGGGAAGGTGCCCTTGTCTGTTAGGCATTATCTCTCAGCTCTAAACTCTCTTGTACAATTTGCTCAGTGCTACTGGGGCCAGAACTTGGCAAACTCTATCTGTCCTCTTCCCGCTGCCTCCCTATTAGACACCACCTGTCAGAGGAGCCAGATGAAGACCCAAAGGCTGGAGGAGAAAGGGACTTGCTATTCTTATCTGCACGGCCCGAGGAAGAGCTCTTCGTCCTGGCACCAGCAGGTTGGCTCTGGTCGTGGTTCTAATTGCCAGCTTCTTTTTGCTCCCCCAGAACCTTGCTCACAGAGCCCTCACCCCTCCTTGGAGGTGCCTGCACTGTCCAGGCAGCAACCCCCCACCAGGAACACAAGTCCCAGTCCAGGGGCTCCTCCTCTAAGCTCCTGGGGTACCAGCAGCAGCCAGACAGGCCTCTCCTCAGAGGTCTGTTGCCCACGGGAGCCCCCATCCAAGCTTCTGGGTTCTATAAACCTAACCTCTCTCCACCCTTTGTTCCCCCAGGTTTCAGGGGCTTTCTACCGTGATGATCTCTGTGCTGACTGTGTGCTCCCTTTCTGCTTTTTCCTTCAACGGCTGTTTCATCAACTCCTTACAATAAATTCCTTCTATTAAAGCAACTCATGTGGATCCTGTTTCCTGACTAGACTTTGAATGTTAACACACATACACACACAGAACACACCCACAAACACTGTTCTTAGACATTTGTGTAGATACATACATTGGTACATGCTTTCTGTATGCAAATGTATAGCACTTTCCTCAGTTGACTCCAGCCCTGCATCTGCTCCATGGCCCTCATTAATGCTCTAGCCTTTCCAGAATCTAAAATGTAGTAGAAAGAACAGAGTGACAGAGTTCTCGATAATGGAAAATCTTTTCTCTCTTATAAATATAAGCACAATTGCTTATTGCACAAATTCTATGCACAATTGCCTGTAGAGAGAGAGTGGAAGTAGGGAGTCCTGTCAGAGGCTGCCATGTTTGAATAACAGATGCTGGTGGCCTGGGCTAAGATGGGAGCACAGAAGTGAGAGGAGGTTAAATTAAGGGTATATTCTGAAGGTAGACCTAAAAGGATTTTCCAGTGGGTAACAATGGAGAAGACTAGGAGAGGAGCATGTTGGGGTCGGGCAATGGACAGAAGTAGAGTTCAGATGTAGCTAGGTAAATTGAGGTGCGCACTGGACACCCAAGCAGAAGTGCTGAGTGGGCAGTAGTATATATACATGAAGTGCTACCATCTCCACCTCCCTGCTTGCCTTCTGCCACTACTGGGTCATTTATTGAAGCTAAGATACTGACCTAAGTAGATGCATTAAATCACCATTTGGTCATTTGGTGTGAATCTAGTTAATTTATTATACAACAGTTTGCTGAAGGAATGAGAATTTTTATGGTCTCTAGGGGCTTCTTCCTGGCCCTGGAGAGGGCCAGAGGGTCCAGAGAGCAGAGGGGCACAGGATGGGGAGGCAAAGGTGCTGAAATTGACTGTTCCACACAACAGGGCTGGTCCTGGGTATATAACTCGTGCTACCTCAGAATTTTACACAAGAATTATGAATCACACTGAATACCTTTTTCAGGTCTTTTTTAAAGTTTTATTTATTTGAGAGAGAGAGAGAAACATCAACTTGTTGTTCCATTTATTTATGCACTCATTGACTGATTCTTTTATGTGCCCTGAACAGGGATCAAATCCACAATCTTGGTGTATAGGGACATTGCTCTAACCAGCTAAGCTACTCAGCCAGGGTCATTTATTTTCATTTATTTTCTTCTATCAATTACTAGCCAAGCTAGACACAGTATGAATTTAAACCACAACACAATAATTTTTTCTAGGCATCACCCACTGAAATCCTCACCAACATCATTATCTGTGGCTGCTGGAGCTTCCATCAGTCCAGTGAGACCAAGAAACACCTACATCTTGAAAATAGGCTTTTTGATTACCTTTCTTCTTTACCCTTATGAGCCTGGCAGAATTGTGGACCCATGTCTATATCTCCCAAGTGTTCTCGCAGAGAACAGGCAGTAGCTGTCTTCCTCACCAGCTTGGCGTCCCCAGCTTGCTGCTAGGTACTGTTTCCCAGGGTTGTTTATCATCTTAATTGCATCTTGCACGCCTACCTTTTCTGCTCCAGGAACTCTGAGTATTAATCACTTCCACGTCACGTTAGGTAATGCTGGGTGCTTTATTTTTTGCTCTGTCACCAACGTCAGGATACGGTGAGCTCGCAGGAAAGTAAATGGCTTCCTCCTCAATCACAAGCTTCCTAAAATTTTCACCACTCACCACACAGGTGGAAAACTTCTGGCCGTTTCCTCTGGATAGCCTTCTTCGCTATAGTGAGTTGTTTCCAAGGCCAAATTCATCAATGTCAGTGATGGTTGTAAAATTATCAACCATCTGATGTTTTATTAACCTTTGCAAACACCATCCACAGAGATGAATGAGAGCATGTTGCAGAGCAGTAGTTTCAAAGTACCCAGCAGCATTAGCATGGCCCGGTCCTCTAGAAATGCAAATTCTCAGGCCCCACCCAGACCAAGTCAATAATCAGGATCTCTGGGAATGGGGCCCAGCAATCTGTTGAATCAAGTGCTCCAAGTGCTTCTGATGAACTCTCACATTTGGGAACCACTGTAGAAGTGCTCTGGCAAGGCTTCAGGAGTACCAACCACTACACCTTGTGACTGAAAACCAGATCAGATTTGATCATCTCTCAACCCCTTCCAGAGCCATAATTCTAAGTATGTCTATAGGGGATGGGAGGGTACAATATGATACAATGATGATGGTAATTATTAATATTTCCTGAGTGCTTCCTATGAGCCTGGCACTTGGACAGGCTTTCTCATTACGTATGAGACACACATACCTTGAGAGAGGGCAAATACATGTTAGTAAATGTTAATAGGTAGATGTTGTTCTAGTTCTCCTCTAAGACTCAGCTTAGGCTTTCCAGAGACATCCTCACAGTGGGAGGTAGATATGTGTCCCCGGCTTCACCGCCTCCCACATGTATCTCTCAGATATCATGACTGTCAGCCCTTGCCTGGGTTTCTCCCACTAACTGTGAGTGTTTAGCCAAATATCTGGAGCTGAAGAAATGACTGAATCAATGGTGCATAAATATGTTCATATCAGTAACCTTTACTCTGTTCTCAGAAATTCCCCAAGCATTGTCTTGGAGCCTCTTCAATTCCTCCCTCTACTCATCCCAAAACCCTATTTGTTTTTGTTTCAGCATTCCTGTTCCATAGTAAGGGGCAGAACCTTACGTGTTCACCAGGGTGGGGCAACACAATTGGTTGCATTGTGGCGCTGTATGGGGGGGAGGGGTCCGAGAGGGAACAATGCCACTTTCTCTGCTCTCTGCCAGTTGTCAGTCACTTTCCCCACTACCCACAATCAAATTGGGCCCTTCTGGTGCTGATTCCCAGGTTGGGGGCGGGGCTTGTGTAAGTTCTAGGACACTGATGGTCTCTCCAAGGATCTCTCCTGTGAGGCTGGGAGTTTCTCCTGCTGCCACCGCAACCCCCCACAGGTGTTTTCAATAAGAGGTTTGAGGCTTTATTTCCCTGCACTGGAGCCCTGGGTTGTGCGGTCTGTCTCACTTCCCAGTTGTTCCTCCCAGTTTATGGCATGCAAATGTGGGACAGCCCAGTCCACAAGCCACCATCTTGCCTGCCCCGGTCTTCCAGTTGCTGCCTGGCCCCCAGTCCTCTCCACCCAGCTGCCCATCTCCACCCCTCCTACAGGTCTGGATGAATGTGTCTTCCTTAACTCCTTGGTTGTCAGACTTCCATACATTTTGATTTTCTGTCAGTTCTGGTTTTTTGTTTTTAAATTTGTTGTTGTCCTTCTTTTGGTTGTGCAAGGAGGCACAATGTGTTTACCTACACCTCTATCTTGGCTGGAAGTCCCAAAATCCTATTTGTTTTTGTACCTCTTCCCACAGAACTCTATGACATGACCTTTAACATCACTTACACCACATTCCTCAGCAAAGTCCACACTCTGCATCTCTTAATCGACTACCTGCCTTTGCCTCATCTCAGAAAGAATTAAATACTCCTTGCCTTTTTCAAAGATGTATTTTCAAAAATATGACCTCTGATAGATGTATTTTCAAGCTTGTTTCGATGTGTGTTGCCCAATTTCTAAATGAGAGGTATAATAAAATCATTTTCATTAAAATTTCCTTATATCCCCTCTTTTGATAGTAACAGTTCTTCTCTCTAATTGTCCTGCAGCAAGCGGGTTGGAAAGTTCAGCCTTAGGTCTCCTAAGTGAGTTGACATTAGCATGTCCACAAGCCATGCACAAAACAAATTTACATGGTGTGAAGATGTTATTGCCAATTCTAAGACCACTCGCATAGTCCAAGCATTGTAGTGTCTAAGGATCGTGGAGGAAAAAGCCTCAGGGATGTAGATGTGCTCAGTAAAGGCCTAGCTATTGGGCCTGTACACTGCTCACACTCACTGGTACACTTTCAGGAACTCTGTCTAAAATGCTGTTATCGGCAGAATTCTTAGATGGCCCCCAAGATTCCCTTGTGTCCTGGTGTACACATACCTTTGTCCAGTTGAAGGTATGTTGATCCAACATTGATCTCAGTGCTGCTGTGAAAAAATTTCGCAGATGTAATTAAGGTCCCTAAGAAGGGTCTGACCTACTCAGGTCAGGACTTGATTAGTCCTTCAAAGTAACAGGACTGTTTTTAGCAAGAGAGATATGAATTGTGAAGGACATTTTTCACTCCTGGCATTAGAGATGGAGAAGGCCACCAGATAAGGAATGCAGGTGGCCACCAGCAAGGAAACAGGACCTCAGTCCTACAAGGAACCATGTTCTCTCTCGCTCTCTCTCTCTCTCTCTCTCTTGTTCTCTCTCTACCTCTCTCCTCTCTTGCCTCCCTCCTTACCTCCCTCTCCTTTCCTCTCTCTCTAAAATAAGTAAATAATTTTTTAATAAAATAAAATTTAAAAACAAGGAACTACATTCTGCCAACAGCCTGAATGAGCTTTGAAAGCAGAATCTTCCTGACTCAGGCATCCTGATGAGACCACAACCTAACTAACGCCTTGTTTCAAACTTGTGAAACATTCAGCAGAGAACCCAGACATGTGTCCAAACTTCTGGCTTAGAGATTGAGTTTACTAGGTGGGTTTTAAGCTGCTAAATGTGTGGTCATGTTAGAAAGCAATAAGAAAGGATAGATGCTGATAGGTAATGCCCCCTTCTTTACTCTAAAAGATAAGCCCGCCCTGCCACATACATACTCCATATACTCCATGCATACCCCTTACCTCCCACTGCCATTTTCAACCTTTCCAGAGAAGGTTCTAGAAATATAACAACCCCTCATTATTACAGAAAGCAAATACAACATGAGAAGTCAGGAAGAGGCCAGGCCACTGTGTGACAGGCAGCATCTCCCTTATATTCCCTGCCTTGCCCCTGAGTGTGGATATCATGTGCTTTTTGCAAACACTCTGTTATTTTTCTGCCTCAAATGACCTAGCACACAACCCCTCACCCTCACTCCAAAGCCCTTGTGTACTCAGTGCCCTGAAATATCACAGATGGTGCCAGCTGCCTCATGACTTCTGCTACCCTTAAGCTGTCTGCTTCATTTTATTGGCTGTAATAGATGGCCTGGTCTTGCTACACCACGAAATCAAGACAGAGGCTATTCTTCAAATGCCTCCATGTGCGCACTGATGGAGAGGGGGAGTCATTTGTGGTTTCTCCTGCTGGACTCTCTGTAAATTATAAGACTGCACTTATAGGGTAAATGTTCAACAGGAATATCCTTCTAACTCAAGGCAGAGGAATTTTCCTGAGGGGGTGATTAGAAGGAAAGTGAGGGTGGGACTTTTTTTTTTTTAATTTTTGGTCTTGGCTGTTAACATTTAATGTAATGCATCACCATGAATCACTGGAGGAGGCACTCCCACATTCTTCATTAGCTTCTTGAAATGAACACAACTATTCTGGCTGATCTTAATTGTATGACAATAATAATAATAATGAATCTTAAATCCATCTTATCCTCTTATCTACAATAGTTCAGCTTGCCCTCCTCTGAGTCTGTGTGGTAGGGAAGAGAACTTCTAACTGAAAAGGAAACCTGCCACCCCCACCTGAGGAAGGGATGACAGCACCTATTGCAACAGCTCGGGTGGGTCTTGAGAGTATCATGCTAAGTGAAATATGTCAGATGGAAAAGGAAAAGAACCCTATGATTTCACTCATGTGTGGGAAATAAAACAGAAAGCAACAATGAACAAACAAAACAAACAAACAAACTCATAGACACAGACAACAGTATGGTGGTTACCAACTGTACAGTGGCTCCCACCTGGGATCCTCTGCCCTGGGCTTGCGAGAGCAGGAATGGAGGTGTGAGCATTATCCCCTGGACACCCCAGCCTAGCACTTGACCTCTTCCATTGGCTTAGACAGGCAATAGAGCCCAGAAAACAGTTCCTAAACTTTACTGTGAACCAGAATCAGCTGGGAATCTTTCAATAATACTGACTCCTTGGCTCCCATCTGAGAAATTCTGATTTCATTGGCCTGTCGGATAACCTGAGAATGGAGAGTTTCTCAAAGCTCCCCAGGTGATTCTAATGTGTAGTTAAATGTAGGAACCACTGGACTAATAGTTAAGACACCCTTCATGCCAAAGCTTCATCATTTACAGCTGGGAAACCTTGAGCAAATCACTCTTTTTATACCTCACTTTCCTCATCTGTAAAATGGACATAATGATGGTACCTGCCTCCGAGGTACTATTAAAGGAAAGAATGCATGCTAGCAATTTACCTCAGTCCATAACACATATGTTAATTACTATATGTTAGATCATGAAACCAAGGCGATATATGTTAATTACTATATGTTAGATCATGAAACCAAAGAACCTTCTGTTGGCAAGGACTTGAGGGGTCATCTATCTTCAGGAATTACTTTTCAAAAGTCTCAGCAGGTAGCTATGCAGTTTGGGCTTGCTAGCACCATACCCACCCACTGGAAATCTTCCTGATATTTAGATTCCTGCATAGAATATCTGAAGGCCCAGTGTGGAGTAATTAGGGGTTCAAATTACTCAAACAAGGTAGCATTTTTTTAGAAGGTTGGGGTTTTTTTTCCAAGGTTTTATTTATTCATTTCTAGAGAGAGGGGAAGGGAGGGAGAAAGAGAGGGAGAGAAACATCAATGTGTGGTTGCCTCTCAAATGGCCCTCACTGGGGACCCAGCCTGCAACCCAGGCATATCTGACTGGGAATCGAACTGGTAACCAACCCCCTGGCTCACAGACCATGCTCAATCCACTGAACTATACTGGCCAGGTCAAATTTTAAAGCTTCATTCATTCAACAAGCACTTACTGAGCATATTATCAGAAACACAAATATATGCCTAAAGAGAGAGAGAGAGAGAGAGAGAGAGAGAGAGAGAGAGAGAGAGAGAGAGAGAGAAACAGGTAGATTTATTACAAGGATTTGGCTCATGCAACTATGGGAGCTGTCAAGTCCCAAAATCTGCAGTAGGCAAGCTGGAGACCCAAGGGGAGTTGATACTGGTGTAGTTCCACTCACCTATAGGCTTGAGACCCAGCAAGAAGCAATGTTTTAATTCAAGTCCAAAGACAAGAAAAAGATGATCTCCCAGTTAGAAGACAGTCAGGCAGGAATAATTCTGTCTTCCTGGGGAGAGGGTCAGCATTTTTCTTTTATTCAGACCTTCAACTAATTTGTTAAGGCCCACCCACACTGGGAAGAGCAATCTGCTTTAGTCATTGGTAAGATTCAAATGTTATTCTCATGCAAAAAAAACCCACCTTCATTAAAAGTCCCACAATAGGGTTCGACCAAATATGGCAACATGGTCAACACGACCCAGAGAAGTTGACACATACAATTAACTATCAAAGAAGAGAGGGCCTAGACAGCTGCTCTTTCCTGCTTCTAGCATCTAGAGCTCCCACAACTATCTTGGGAATATGAGAACCAAAGCTATAAAAAAAATGATCAATATGTTGGAAAGGATATGTGTTTCTGATAATTCCTAGAGTATTTGACTGCCTTCTTTCAGATTTCTCATTATGAGACAAAAACATATACTTATTTTATCAATGTCCCTAGTTTTTTAAAAAATTTTTCTGCTATATGCAGTTAAACTAAATTCCTGTGTAAGGTTAGACCTCAGGGACCCCTAATAATAGCCTGTGTCTTTCCACTTTACGGCTCTGTGAAGTATTCTTCATGCAATAGACTGCACTATATATTTATCTTAAATGTTGAAAGCAGGGAGCCAGACACAGAACTGTATCAGCAGTCAACCCACCAGACAAGTCCCACTCATTGCATCTGCACCTTTTCTCAACTCCTTCTAAATATTTACACAACTACAGAGCACAATCAGCCATGGGCAAAACTGAGAGGTTACCCAGGGCCCAGACAGAAAGAGAATCCAAAATGACTTTGCTTAAAAACAGTACAATAACCTCCAAACACTTATGATTTCCACTTTTGTGACATACCTAATTGTTTTATAATTTACCAGAAACATTTAGAAGATGTAAACACTGGGAGAGTCAAAGCTATGGGTTGGCCCAGCTGTCCAGAGTCTCCTATAGACAAAGCGACACTATTAAAATATTTGTACATGGCTGCATTTGGGACTTCTGCTCCTCCAGCCTGGGGCCTGAATCAGAACTAAAATTATGCTTTGACCTTGACTCTAAGGTATATTCCTAGTTCAATGTCTTGGTCCCTAAGCTTAGCCAGATGGTGAAATTTTTGAAAGCTGGGAGCTCGTCCTTGCCATCTTTGACTCTGTTGCCATCCCTGCTGCTAAGCCTCATCAATAGTCAGAGCTCAGTAAATATGGATTGGTTCATTGCCACATGTTACTGAGATGTGACTGGGCTCTGAGAACTTGACACGTTTTTGAATGAAGGTAGTATTTTGTTTAACAGTATGAATTTAGCTTATAGGTTATAGAAAGGGATTCTATAACATGCAAAAAAGAACGTTCTGGAAAACAATTTAATTTATAACACTAAAGAAGAGAAGAAATGGCACAGAGAATTTTAAATAACAATAAGAAAAAAACAGGTGTCTTGCTGTTGTGACACGAGCTGTTCTGACTGATCCCAACATCAGTCCCTCTCATTTGTCTGGGGAGAAAATCCAGCTACCATAGAATCACACACGGACACCTGGCAATAGACACCTAGAGGCCTGACCGTGCTGCAGGAGAAATCGTCAGACACTTTGCACGCCGGGAATGAAAAGTTAATATAAATTGTGCCATGAGCCACATGCAGAAGCAATTTGGAAATGGTTCCTTACAAAGCTGAGCCATTCCATCCCCAGTGCAGTGGATCCTCCGTATCTATGGGTTCCACATCTCTCTAGGGGTCTGCTACAGTCTTCTCTTTCACTGCAGTCAGGCTTTCTCCAGAGGGCAAAAAGTGTGCCCACCATTCTTGCCCACCAACAGCTACTGCTGTGGACTGGATTGTGTTTTCCCCAGACTTGTATATTGAAGTCCTAACCCCAGCACCTCATAATGTGACTATATTTGGAGGTAGGGCCTTTAATGTGAGGTAATTAAGTTAAAATGAGGTCAGTTGGGGTGGGGCCCACATCCAAAATGACTGGTGTCCTTCTAATAAGAAGAGCCACCAGGGCTGTGGACCCAGAGGAATGACCCCTGGAAGACAGTGAAAAGGTGGCGATCTGCGAGCCAAGGAGCAGGGCCTCGAGGGGAAGCAAAACTGCCAACACCTTCATCTTCAACTTCCAGCCTCCAGTACTGTGAGGAAACAAATTCTGTTGTTTAAGTCACCCAGTCTTTTGTGTTTAGTGATAACAACCCTAACAGACAAATGCAGCTGCCAGCAGCTGCCCAGCTTTACTTCTCACAGCCTGGAAGGGAAGATGGCTGCAAAGTGAGTGCTATGGACTGAGTGTAAATCCTCAAAATTTATATGTTGAAGCCTAATCCCATGCAATGATATTAGGAGGCGGGGCCTTTGGGAGGTAATTAGGTCATGAGGGTGGAGCCCTGATGAATGAGATTAGTGCCCTTATAAGAAGACATTCTAGAGATGGTCTCTCTCAGCCATGAAGACACAGCTGGAGGCAGCTGTCCACAAGTCAGAAAGACAGCTCTCATCAGAACCAATCAATGCTGATAACCTGATCTTGGACTTCCAGCCCTCCAGAACTGTAAAAAATAAGTATTTGTGGTTTAAGCCCCCTAGTCTCTGGTATTCTGCTGGGCCCCTTTGTCACAAAGCTAAACACCCACCTGGCCAGGCACCAGAGAAGCTGATGGAGGGTCCCAGAGCAGGTGGAGCAGCTGCAGGCCATTTGCTGCCCCACACTAGCATGAACCAGCAGGTAACTGATAATATGCCCACAGAGCCAACCTGCCAAGTGCAAAGACAATATGGATATCTTCCAACCTTGTGTAAAATATCTTTGTGGCCCGCCCTCACTGGAAATTCCAGTGAGGCAGGGAAAGGAATTCCAGAACACAAAGTGTAGTCTAGCCAAGTTAACATGTGACAAAAAGCCACTACAGTTTCAGAGAGCTGCTCCTCCCTGCCAAACTGCATGGGTCTTCAGCAGAGGCATCCTGCCTCTGCCCTTATCTGTCTCTTCCCACATTCCTCTTCCTACCAGGCTTCCTCCTCGATTCCTTTCCATTTTCTTCATTATCTATGAAAGCCATTGTGCCAGGTGGTGGGAGTGTTTCAGAAATTGTTAGAATCTAGAAGGGCCCAGAAGGACACTGCATACACCTAGTCATACTTTGGGGACCACTGGTCTTCAGTGGAATGGAAATCCAGGGTGCGAACCTCAACCCAGGGCTTCTTACACTCCCTATGTCTAAAACAGTCTTGAACTATCTGATGTTGGGATTTATAATAAGAAATACATATTTAGTCTACATTCATCATTCCTGGAACAGAGCTCCTAAAACCCTTGGCATTTCCTAAGTGATGAGACACATAAAGGTCTTTTGTTATGTTAATAAGATGACTTTTGGAAAGCACCTAAGGATGGGGAATGGTTGCCCCAAAACCAACCATGTGATTAGAAGGTTGGAACCTTCAGTCCCACTGTCCTGACCTCCAGGGAGAGGAGAGGATCTGGAGGTTGGATCAAGGGCCAATGGCCAAATGGTTTAATCAATCATGCCTATGTAACAAAGCCTCCATAAAAAATTCAAAAAGATGGGGTGCCCTGGCTGGTATGGCTCAGCGGTTTGAGCGCTGGCCTATGAACTAAAATGTCATTGGTCTGATTCCCAGTCAGGGCACATGCCTGGGTTGTGGGTCAGATCCCCAGTTGGGGGTGAGCAAGAGGCACCTAACTGATGTTTCTCTCACACACTGATGTTGTTTTCCCTCTCTTTTTCCCTCCCTTTCCTGCTCTCTAAAAATAAACAAAATCTTTTTTTAAAAAGATGAGGTTCAAGGAGTTCATGGGTTATTGAACATGTGGAGATTCAGGCTGAGTGGCACATACATGGAGGATAGAAGCTCCATGCCCTTTCTCCGTACCTTGCCCTATACATCTCTTCCATCTCCCTGTTCTTGATTTATATGTATCCTTTTATAATAAACCAGTAACATAGTAAAACTGTTTCTCTGAGTTCTGTGAGTCACCTTAGAAAACTAATCGAACCCAAAAAGGGGGTCAAGAAAACCTCTGATTTATAGCCAGTCAGTAAGAAGCACAGATAACACCTGTGCTTTTGATTGGCATCTGAAGGAGGGGGGCAGTCTTCTAGGACTGAGCCCCTAACCTGTGAGATCTGATGTTATGTTCAGGTAAATAGTGTCACAATTGAGTTGAAGTGTTGGACACCTGGTTTGTGTCAGAGAATAGCATGGTGGTGTGTGCTAGGGATGGGCAGGAGAGAATCACACTTTGGAATTGGGTGCAAAATAATTAAACAGGTTTTGGGTTCTATCCTTTGGAACCCCAAAAATGAGAGTGATGAAGATTATAATAAAATTTTACTTTCTCATTTTTGAAAACATAACTACTCACTATTGGACAATATTCCTTAAATGAAGTGTTTTTCCCTTCCTTCCCAGAAAGGAACAAGGATCTTATTATCACAAACAAAATCTTAACAGAGTCAGAGAAAATGCTGTACCACACTTAAGAAGAGTCTAAATTCAAATCCTTTACATATTTTCCACAGATATAAATCTCAGATGTTTACCACCACTTCTCACTGATCATAATCAAAAGAGAGAAGAGACAATTTTTCAAGGAAAGGATTGGTCTTCAAGTAGAAATACCTGTTTCCATGGTGACACCCTATTAAGCTACAGTTTGAAATGGGGAACTGACAGAAGTAGTTGTCTAGAGATTTTGAATGTTAAATCCATGCCATCAGTTAGAGTGTTGGGGGATTTGAATGCCTCCAGAATGACTTCAAATATTGGGAAGGATGAGTCACTAGTCAGTTCATAAGTGCCATTCCTAGCCCAGGCAGGTGGCTTTATATCTGGGCTTCCCAGGAAAAGTTGAAGAGATAAGCACAAGTTTAGTTTCTGACCCTGAGTTGGGGAAGCAGACTTTTCTTTGCCAAGTAGCTCAAACTCCTCTGAAGCATGACTTAGAAATTAGTTATTCAACGTGTGGATACCCCTCCCTTGGGTTCAATTAAATGTTCATTAGAGCAATGGTTGGCATGCTTGACTGTTAGTTAGAATGAACTGGAAAGTTTTTTCAGCAATACCGGTACCAGAGTTCCACCCCTAGAGGTCTGATTCAATCCATTTGACTGGGGCTCAGGCTAGTTTATGTTTTCAAAGCTCCCCATGAGTCCAAAGTGAATCCAGGGTTAAGAATCAGGTCCTAGAGTCTCCTGGTTAAAGAGTGTTCACAGGTTGTCTTGATAAGAAGCACATCTCCACTGCTCATGCTTCCATTTATTGAGTGTTTGTTATGGACCAGATTGAGAATTTTCATTAACCTGTCAGCAACACTCTGGGGTAGATGTTATTATGATCACCATTTGTAAATGAAAAAAGGTTAAAGTGTCACCGGAGTTTGCATAGCCAAAAAGCGAAGAGCTGGATTCAACCTCCAACCTGATATCAACCAAGCCCACACTATTAACCAACATTATGGTGCCCTCTACATCATTGGGTGGCCCACTGGCCACTGAGGAACTGCCCTGTTCCCTAATTCTCATCGCTCTTCCCTAATTCTCATTTCCTTCACAGAAGAGTCAGAAGCAAGGAAAGAAGATAAATGCGTCTCATAGGCTATAGGTCTAATGAAAAGTTCACATTCTTAGTGCTGGTGGGGATCTCCAGGGACACCCAGTTTAACCACTTCATTTTATAGATGAGAAAACATAAATCCAGAAAGACTAAGTGATTTCCAAGGTTAATAAGCACTTTGACTTCAGAGCCTCATCTCCTAATTTCAAGTGAAGTAAATTTTCCCTGTATCCTTTGGTTTCCTACTTATCATCTCATAGAAGACAGGAGATAAGCACACCAGCAAACTTAATCCACATTAGTTAATGTGAGCATCATAATGGGGGGAGCACTGAGGAAGAGGAGCTTGCTTGTGGCTGATGAGATCAGGGAAAATTTCATGGAGAAAGTGGCTTTTAATTTAATCCAAGGTCAGGCAGGCCCCTAATTTGTTGAGCTGAAAGAATATTCCATAGAGAAGAATGAGTGTAAGCAAAGTCAGGAAGAGGGAAGATTTATTCTAGGAACATAGGGTAACCAGAATTGTCTTGAGCAGAGGGTGTGTGAGGAGAAGAAACAAGAGACAGATAAGGATGACAGAGCTGGGGCGCCATCCAAAAGCACTCTAACCCAAAGGCAGCAGGACCGTGGCTACTGTGTTCAGTGAGGAATGTCTGTGTTTCAGAAGCAGCATGGCACAGACTGAAGTGCACAGTGACGAGCATCAGAGAAAAGTCTTTGAACTCAGCCTCTCACAAGGCGCGGAAGGCTGGACCTATTGCTGAGGTAGTGGGAAAGGAGAGAGAGGAGAGGGTGTGTGGAAGGGAAGAACAGCTGCAATGGGGAAGTACATGAGAAATGGGGGAAAGTGAGGATGTGAGACAAAATCAACCTCAATGGGTGATGGAATTGTACTTACACTGGACCCCACCCATAAAGCATAAGCTAGAAAGAGAAAAAAAAAGGTATGATGATAAATCCTTCTGGTCATTTTACCAAAAATCTCCATTCCAAGGTGAAAGCGCAGTGGGAGAGGAAAGCCCTTTGATAATGAGGAACAGGACAGGTATGGAGGTGGGCTGTGGGGCAGGAGGAGGGGAGAGGGAGGGGGTAAAAGGAGAAGGCAACTGGAGAGGAAATGGGGTCGGGGGTGCAAAGGGCCTCAAAGGAAAGCCTCCATTTTTGCCCCTTGGCCTGGATAGATGGACAAATAGTATCAAAAGGAACAGTAAGTGACAATGAACAAAGTTCTGGGGGGAATGTTATTGAATCAAATCCTCTTAAATGCAGCATATTCGGCAATACAAGTTGAGATCATAGAAAGGGACAGAATTCCATTCATATGGTTCATTCAATCTAAGAGATTTAAAAGAAGTGTGGGCAGAGCTAAAGAACTTAACTCCCAGAGATGAGAAACAGCCAGGAGCCCCTGGGCCTGAGGAGAGGGCAGTGAAGGAAGGGCTGTGGTCACAGAGAGGACAGCCACTGTCATCTCCCCAGTGCCAGCACAAGGATGGGCAGAGAAGGAGCACCCACTGCCACACTCCTGCGTGTTCCCCATTGACTGACCACAACAGGAAGTGGAGGGCAAGGCAGCCTAGGCAATGAGACTCTTAGGGACCAGCCTTCCTAAGCCCAGAGCAAGGCAGAGAAGGGCAGAGAGTGGATTTGGGGTCAGGGCAGAAAGAGGAAACAAGTACAAACAGCAAGCACAAGGCCTTGGCCCTGAATCTGTTGAGCCTACTGGCGTGTGACAGGCACTGCCCTTCAGTCTGTGCTGGTGGGTGACAGTCAAGCTTTCTAGAGGAGAAGGGAGCTGCTGGCTCTGCACAGCTTTGCTGCTGCAACCAGCTTTTTCTTCTCAAATGTCTGCTAACTAGCATCTTTGGAATATTGGGTGGGTTCTTTGTTCTGTAAAACCCACAACCAGATGAGTGAGCATGAACCATTTGTGTGATGGCAAAGCTTGCCCCACTTACACCCATAGTTTTCAGGCAGGAGATTGAATAGGAAATCCTGAGATGCTGCTGCTGTCATCAGTCAGCATTCTGATTTCTGAGAATAGCCTTGTGACACCTGAAAATAATTAATATTGTGGCTTCTTCCCTGAGTGGGCAATCAAGGAAGGTTGTGGGAAATCGCATGTGTAGAAGCTTAAGTAAAAACCCTATAAAGCCCATACCTGTTCAATAGAAGGAAGGCATTCCCTGGCCAGAGATGGCCCACTCTCATGTATTGGGAAGTATACTTTCCTTAATAAGTTTTCCACTTGTTTTGCTTTATAATATCTGTGTGATCAGTCCAATTCTTTGTTTGTGACTACCAAAAGTCTGGACCTTGTCTCCATCCGCAACAGTTTCCATAAAATAAAATGGGTAATGCCATCTGCTGAAGTATTTTTTTCTTAAGTGAAAAAGGAAGCCTAGGAAATGTGATTTGGCAGGTGAATTGTTAAAATTCCCAGATACTTGATTTTTGAAGATAAAAGAAAAATTATTGCATCATTCATAAAGCTTTATGCCACACCAAATACCAGAGAATTAAAATGTACAGTTTCTAGAGCAGCAGAAAGGCAACACAGAAAACAACTTGTGATCAAAATGTAAAGTTATCCCTGGCTGGTATAGATCAGTGGTCTGAGCATGGGCCTGTGACCAAAGGGTCACTGGCTCGATTCCCAGTCAGGGCACATGCCTGGGTTGTGGACCAGGTCCCAGTAGGGGGTGTGCAAGAGGCAACCACACATTGATGTTTCTCTCCCTCTCTTTCTCCTTTGCTTTCCCTCTCTCTAAAAATAAATTAAAAAATTTTTAAAAATGTAAAGTCATATAAGATTAGAAAAGATATTTGCAGATGACATGACACATTGCAACACCTGGGGAGAGTTGTGATGTATTTGCACAATAACAGAAGTGCCAGAAGTGCCATGCCTTCCTTCCATGACCATGCTCACCCCCACTGCACCCTGTGTCCAGCCTCAGGAGATCAGCAAGCCCAACGACAACAACCCCCAGGTTTACTAACTCCTCACTCTAGTTTGATATGGTGCTTCAATTCCATCAAATCAAAACTGCATCATCAATTTAAAATAGCTTTTTTTCAAGAAGAAAAAGACACTACCACATTACAGGTACACATCAATTTTCAAAAATATAAAATTAGAAAAAATCTTCCATCAAATTTCAAATCTTCCAACTTCTAGGGTGCCAGCTAGAAGTTGTTTTCTTGATGACAGTAATTCTCATGAAAGTGCCAATGTGTCTAAGTTCACTAAGGAGGATTTTTCTCTCCAAAAGAATAACCAGCTAACTTAAATGACTCTCCCATTTGTGAAATTGAAAAAGAGATACTTTTGACCCAGAAAAAATCATCATCAGCCATTTGGCATCCTACTTCCATTTATTACTGCCTCCAGACTTTTATCTCAAGATCTCATGGGGTTTTTCTGCATCGCTCATTGTTTTTCAAGACTATCAGCTAAAGGAGCAGGAGAAAGGGGTGGCATCAACCACTATTTCAAGGCCTCCCAAAGTCAACTAATTATGGGAAACATCCCATTGTTTTGGCAAAGTGACACCAATGACAGTGAAGTTTGAGTTCTTTTTAACATAAAATACCCCAGTACCTCTAAACCAAAATGAAGGTTCATCTGTGACCAGTGCTAAGAAGGAGAAGAATATACAGTGCACAACAGAGGAGTAGGAGATTTGCTTTATCAAGAAGCCCAGGGAAGTCTTGACCTGAGATCTGAAGGATAGACAACTATGCAAAGAGGGTTGGGAGGTATACACAAAATCTCGGTGGTAGAAGGGAGCATGACAAGTAAGTGAAATTGAAAATAGTCAGTGTGACTGGGACAGAGAGGGTTGGGAGGTAGAGAACTCCAGAGCCAATAAGGTCCCAGAAGTTGTTTTTTGTTTGGTTGGTTGCTTGCTTATTTGATTTCTATCCTTCAAGCCTTGGGCAACAGTGGCAGGAGTGGGGAACTCCTGAAAAGTATTAATCACCAAGATGGTGGTAGCAGGCTTGCCTTTCAAGACAATCACTATGGCTGTGGTATAGTAATCTCTCCTTATTTGAGAGGAATATATTGCAAGAACCCCAGTGGATACCTGAAACTTATATATGCTGTTTTTTCTTATCATACATACATATGATAAAGTTTAATTTATAAATTAGGCACAGTAAGAGATTAACAACTAATAATAATGAGTCATTATAACTATATACTGTAATAAAACATGAATGTGGCATTATTAAGTAAAATAAGGGTGACTTGAACACATGTATTGCGATAGAGTGACAGTTGATCTGATACCTGAGATGGCTCCTAAGTGACTAATGGGCAGGCAGCTTACACAGCATGGAGACGATGCACAAGGGGATGATTCCCATCCAGGCAGGACAGGGCAGGACGGCACGAGATTTCATCACACTTCCCAGAACAGCATGGAGTTTAAAACGTATAAATTGTTCATTTCCAGGACTTTCCATTTAATATTTTTTTACCACATTTGACTACGGGTAACTAAAACTGGGGAAGTGACACTGCAGATAAGGGGGGACTACTGTACAGAGAATGGAACACAGGGGACAGGAGTGATGTGGAAAGCCAGTTAAGAGACCACTGCAATAGTCCAAGCAAGAGATGACGAGAGCTTAAACCAGAGTGGAGACAATGGCCCAATTTGAGGGCTGTTTAGAAGTAAAAATCATTGGACCTCATGACAGTTTGGAAATGGGAGAGAAGGAGAGAGATGTCTAGGATGGCACCTTCATTTCTAGCTTGTGTAACTGATGAAACTATTCACCAAGACGGGAAATACTGAAAGAAGACCAGGCTGGGGTGGGGGGGAGGGGAGGATGATGGGTTTGGGTTGAGGCATGTTGTATTCTGATGCCCTTGAGGAATCCAAGAAGAAATATGCAGAAGGAAATTGAGCAAGCAGGTCAGAGAAGAGGTCAAGATTGGAAGTGAAACCGGGAATCATTTTCATGAAGTTAATTAAAGCTATGAGTATAAGTAGAGAGAGTAAAAAGTTAAAAGAAAAAATGAGGTTAGGTAGAGTAGAATATTCCTACAAAGGAGAGAGTATGGTCAGAGAGGTAGGAAGAAAACACAGAGGGACAAAAAGGCTCCCAGAAACCCACTAAAGAACATTTCAGGAAGGAGAATGTGATCAATGGTAGTAGAACACTGGAAAGGTCAAGAAAGATGAGGGACAAATACCATATGATCTCGCCTTTAACTGGAACATAATCAACAAAAGAATAAAGCAAACAAAATATAACCAGAGACATTGAAATTAAGGACATTGTAACAATAGCCAGAGGGGAGTGGGGAGGGGATAGTGGGGAGAGAGGGGTCTATAGGAGCTACTATAAAGGACACAAGGACAAAATTAAGGGGGAGGGGAGAGGTGGGGGGGAAGTGGAACTGACTGGGGTGGGGTGGAGGGATGGGGAGAAAATGCAGACAATTGTAACTGAATAAAAATAAATTAATTAATTTAAAAAAAAAGAAAGATGATACTTGGAAATGGGTCCTTTAAACTGCTTGGTACAGAAACCATTGTGATCTTAGGGAAAAATGAATCAAGAATGTATATGCATAGTTTTCTGATTTAAAAAAAATTGGAGAAAAAATATATAGCCTGAAAACATTTGTTTCTCCTGAATTTGCTGTTACAGAAAAAAAAAAATGTGCTTTAGTCTTCTGGAATCAATCAGATTGGAGACTTATAATTAACTCAGTGGGTGAGGAGGAGTGAGCTAGATCAGTAAAGGATAAACAAAGGGTCTCGTGGCACTGGGCTGGCAGAGCTGGCTCCTTGAAACTTTTACCCTCTGTACTGGTATTCTAGGGCTTTTAATTACCATGAACTGGGTGTCTTAAAACAAGAGAAATTTATTCTCACAGTTCTGGATACTAAAAGTCCAAAATCAAGGTATCAACAGTACCAGTCTCTTTCCAACAATTCTAGGAGGGGATCCTTCCTTGCTCCTTCCACCTTCTGGTAGCCCCTGGCATTGCTTGGCTTGTAGTCGCATAATCCAATCTCTGATTCCATTATCACATGGTCTTCTCTGGGTCTCCTGGGCCCTCTGGTAGTACCAGGAGTTGAATGGACATATTTTGTTTTTGGGGTCCACATCAGGGCCCAGGTTGCCTTCGGCAGATAGAACTGTGCTGAAGAATGTCCCTGTAGTCACAGAAATAAGCAGGTAATTCCCTTGCACCAGGGCCTGCCTCAGGCAAACTACTGAAATCTCTTATCTGTGTCCAAGCCTCCAGTTAGTATAAGGGATAAAGCATGGAGTCAGACAACTTTACCTGGTTTAACCTCTCCCTGGGTTTGAGCCTCAATTTCTTCATTTGGACAATGGATATGGGTGGGGCGTAAGGGGTGAAACAGCGATGTAAGAGGAGGATTTCAAAAAAAAAAAAAATCAAATTAGTGTATGTCAGATGCCTGGCAGGTATTCAACAAATACCAATTCTCTTTTCCTGGTAGGTCCCATTTCTGTTATATGAATTCTGGGAATCTCTGATCCTTCTTTCTATAAGAACAAGGACTTTGAAAAATCATTCTTTCTGTGTGTATACGAGGGTAAAATTCTCTTTAGTTGGTCATCCACCTCACCACCTATGGGGTAAAGCTGGCCAGGTAAGATGTGCTCCTTGGCAGTCTCAGGTACAACTACACACTTTATGCTGGACTCAAATCTGGAGAAATCCAGGTTCTTGAAACCAAACAGTGTTGGGGAATGACAAACAGAGCAGCTGGGACTTCTTGCTTCTGGAATCATGGGCATTTGCTCAGAATTATCTTTCAGTCAAATATTATATGAGGCCAGTCTTATGGTGGATGGAGAATGGGAAAGTTAATAGACTCTGTCACTTACTAGTAGTGTGGCCTTGGGCAAACCCTCTCTAAGTCTCAATTTCTTTACCTGCACTTAGGTAGAAATAATATGTCCTTCAAAGGGCAGTGGTAAGGCCCTGGCTGGGTAGCTCAGTTGGTTAGAGCATCATCCCCATATACCAAGGTTGCAGGTTCAATCTTTGGTCAGGGCACACACCAAGAATCAACTAATTGAGAGAGGATTGACTGTGGGCTAACAGGGTAGGCTGGGTGGAGAGGGGGAAAGGGGGAAAAATTGGGACAACTGTAATATAATAAACAATAAAAAACAAACCAACCAGTGAATGCATAAATAAGAGGAACAACAAATTAATGTTTCTGCTCCTTCCTCTCTATCCATAAAATCAATAAACAATAAAAAAATACTTAAAGAAAAACAGTGGTAAGAATCCTGTAGGTAACAAGCATGCCCTTAACAGAAGGCACTAAATTCATGCCAGTTCCTCTCTCCATCTCCATGCCCATGATAAGGCAGATATTAGGGATGGTATGACGCTATGCCCTAAATATTTCCTCAATCCTCCAGTTGAGATTCGAACTCTCACTGTAAGAATTATAGAACCTCAAAGTTGGGGAAAAAATTAATGTTCTGCTATACTATTCTCCAGAATGAGTATCACTAATAACCCATGAATTTATGAATTATAAAATCCAGATTCTCCAATCTAGCCATTTGACAAAGAAGTCAACGCCCTGAGTAGATGGGTGGGTGATAGACCTACTAGATAGAAGATTTAAAATCCAATCTTCTAACGTCCAGTCCTCTGATCAAGTTGCTCCTCCATCACACTATCTCTCTACCATTTCCTCAGAGTTTTGGTCTCTGACAGTGTAAAGAGTTGGGCAAGCAAGAATAAAAGTTTTCAGAAGATACTAGCAGTTAACTGGTGTTGGGTTAAAGGGGGCAAAAGCTAGTTTTGTTAGAAGGACATAGAAAGAACATGTAAGTATTGAATGCCTTGGGAAGGCCAATGGAGGAAGGACAAGAAGACAGGGTTTAGAAGAACTAATGGAAAAGAAGACAGCAAACTTCATCCAACTAGTTGGCTTCAGGGTGACCAACCAAGAGACTATGCTTGACAACTTGATGACAGTGACCCAAACTGGGTTACTTTTTTTAAGGGGTATCACTCGAAGTACTGTGATGACTAGTAAGAAATGGGAGTCCCTGACCTGGAAATGTAGAAACAGCAGCCCCTTAATAAAATGGGGTTCTGGCACCAGCTTTCCCAGGCTATCAAATGAGCATCCTTCATATCTAGGTCACAGGTAATAGCAAGCTCACCTCATTTCATTTTATCTGTAATTCTGCAGTAATTTTGCTTACACTTTAGGGCTGCCTCTGTAAATTAGCCTTGAGCCTTAAGATGGCTCTCCCCTTGATAAATCACGCTGGTAATGTGAAATCACTTTGTGAGCTGAGAAGGAACTCATTGTGTAATCGAAAAGCTGTACCCAATTTGCTCGGGCTAAGAATCTGACAGTTCGAGAGGTAGAGAGTGCTTCTTGCCAAGAATGAATTGTGAAATGGATTAGAAATAAAGTCTATTATTGAAGTTGCTACTTTGCAGCTCATGAGTAGCCCTGATAACTGCAGTTTAAACCCATCATCTTGTCCAAGATGGAACTATGACTGTGATTTCAAGTTACTTGAACTGTATTTTTCCCCTGAAATGCAGATAAGAATCAGGATTCAGAGTTAATTCCCTTCATTGTACTAATCTGTGAAGAAAAATGAGCCTGTTTGTCAGGTTCTCGGGAAGTTGAAGATTTAGCTAGATTTTGTAATACCCTGTGACAAAGACAAAGTATTTCCAAGAATAATAGAAGCAATGTAGAATTCGATATTCTAAAAAGTGTGTTCAATTATGCATTAGACTAAATGGAAAATAAATTATAGGTGAGATTGCACATAACAAAGACATCTAAGCTCTATCCCTGACCCACTTATTAAGAACCATATTTAATGAGTCAGAATTCTAATACAGGATTCCCCCATTATCTGAAAGCAGAGTATTCTTATGAAATTTTTTCTAAGCCAAAATAGTCTTAAAGTGAAGAAGCAAATCCCATTAATTTATAGGAAAAAATTTTAGCATTCCCAGACCCCCAAAATAACCTACCAAATCATATCAAATCCCCCCCCAAACTTAAAATAACAGTAACATGTAGTAAAAGCAGTGCAACTCTCATTGCTTGGGATGCATGCTGTGTCTGTAATGGTTCGCAGCAAAACAAATACCGAGCACTATTTTCACTTTTTGCATTTTTTTGTAAAAGTGAAAATCCTCTTCCAATTTCTTTTAGTTAGCGAGAACAAGTGCTAAGGTAGGTCTTTTGTAAAAGCAAAGTGCTGTAATGGGAACTTCCAAAAAGCAGGAGATACCCATCTACTAAAAAAAGATGGTCTTTTGAATTTTGTCAAATGGATTTGACGTGGTGAGAAAATAATAACAATATAATAGCAAATAGTAAATGCTTATCTTGTGCCAGGGAGAAGTCAATCACTTCCATGAATCTTACAGTTGATGCAAAAATAAGCATTCAATAAATGTTAGGTATTGTCACAGTTATCACATATAACCATCACAATCCTAGTACCCATTTTGTAGACAACCAAACTGAGGTCCCAAGACAAGAGGCATTTGCCCAAGCTCCCACAGCTTTGTTCTGGACCTGGGCTGTCAGTTCATTTCCATCTGACCTGAGAGTTCATGCTTTAGATAACTATGCTGTAGTACGTCCCTGCTCTCTACTTTGCTCTTGTCCAAGGCCTTTGTCCATGTGGCAAAAATCAATTATGCAACTAAAGGTAAGAATCACATAGATTATATATGTGAATTGTTAGCATTATGTATGGTTAAATGTGGGTTTTGGAACCAGATTTCCTGCTTACCACTTGTTTGACCTTCCACACATTACCGAACCTCTCTGTGTCTCACTTTCCTCATCTATAAAATGAAGATAATGATACCTCTCACATACAGCTGTTGGAAGAAAAACTTAATACCAGATAGCTTCTCTGTAAATGTTACCTATTATTATTAGTAAATTACTAAATGCTATCTTAAATGCACATAGTCTGTCAATGGCATACTTGCATACATAATATTTGTTGCAAGTGTAATAATGTCTTAGGACATTTTTCCACCTGGGAAGACACCATCATCCTGGCTGACAGCAGTACATTCTAGGAGACAGCGTGCCCCACCCCATGAGTGATGGTTCCAGACTGTCTTTCTTAAGCTACAAAGAATGGAGACTTTATTGTATCAAGCACTTTTTCCCTTTGGGATTTGTGGACACTGATGAGCCTTGTGTGAAGATGAATATAGTGACCAGAGTCCTTTTCACATGGAACAGGTGTGAAACTGTCATTTCAGTCATGGCCACAGCTGCTGCTTTCAGAACAGCCAGCTCAGTCACCTTCTAGTTAGGGAAGAGGTGCCTACCTTCATTGGAAAGATATGAGACTCCCCAGACAGGCTTTCCCACCAGAAATTATGAACCTGTCATTCCACCTTTATAGATAGCTTCATCTGTCTGGCTCTCAAAGGCCTTTTCTCCTGAAGAACCCACTAATAAGATTTAAATGTGCCTGGGGGCTTCCAAGCTTCAACAGAATTGATGGGCTAATGGTTGACACCTTTTGTGATCATCCAGATGAAAAGTAAAATACTTTAGGGACTAGAGCCAGGAGGTTGAAGAAGCAGGCAATGAAGCCAACCTATGGGGCTCTCTCCTGGTGTGAGTCTCCAAGTCCCTCAAGGCATTAATAGTATGTCTTGCCCATTAAGAGACATTCAATAAAATCAAATGAGCTGTGTGGATCTTTGTACAAGATAATATGTAAAATCTTCTGAGATTCGTAACTTCCAAAGTCTTTGCTTGCCCTCGTCAGGGTCCCAGGAATAGTCTGAGGCTTTCCAGAACAAATGAAGGTCCTGATTATGTCACATTTGTCATTAAGCCATTAGTGATTTGCACATTTAAGTCTGGTGGACTACTCAGCTTAAAGACTGTTGTGAAGAAGGTAACTAACTGCTCGGTAACTCTGAGACAGGATAGAGGTCACATCTGGGCTCTGTCTTGAGTGAAAGAATTCCATCTTAGGAGCCTATGTGTGACCCCTTGCTTTCAGTAAAACTTCATAGTTGAAATCAACCCAACAACATACATCATCAAAGGAGAGAATGCATGATGATAGCATTCTTTCTTCAGATCGTGTTCCGCTAAATAGTTGTTTTGTTAATTACATGGTGACTAGACTATTTGAGCAAGCATTATTTTACAGGCCCTTTGAGTAGTTCAATGACCATGGAAAACATCTTGTGACTACCCCAGGATTGATGGCCACCAGATGACGATGGTGCGACCACTGACTTCATCCTCACTCCCAAGCCCTACACCCACCCGGAGGCTCTTATATAAGCCATGCACGAGACCCCTTGGGGAGCTTGACTTCTCTTTTCTGGTCGACTCCCTTGTGTACAAGCTGTTTTCAATAACCTCTGTATGCTTGATCTTGTACTGAGTTCAGAGCTCATTTCTATGACATTGAGACTCAAGAACTTGGCATATAAGGCCCAGTAACAACTCCAAACATTTAACCCCCATCTAGCAGGAAATACAACTTTTACCAAGGGCTGGATACCAGGGGCTTTCTCATTAAATGCAGGTATCCTCCGAAGCAGGTTGTCCTGTCCTCCTCCGGTTAAGGACACTCTCTTCAAATACTAGATGTTGGTGTTAATCGATTGTCTTTAAGGTGAGGAGGTGAGAGGGGAAATGAAGTTGGTACATGTAACCATAGAAGAAATTCTCTCTCCATTTCTTTGTAGTTCAAATGAGAGAGTTTCCTTACCCACCAAAGAGACATGCAAGATTTGTACTTAAATGTTAATTTTGAAAAACGAAATGGTTTTCTCCTCTACAGTATTGCATTTGCTTTTATTTTCCCCTACAAAGTATGTTTACTCATTTTAAAATTCAAAGTGTCATAATTCATTTTCACAAATTTTATTGCCTTTTGGGTTTTTTTTAATTGAGGAAGAAACTGAAATTGTCATACTGATACCTCTTTACGTTCTTGCTTAATCCCCCACCCTGGAAAATCACATTTGGATTTTTTAGGCCTGTCCTACCTATTCAGTTTTCTAGTCATGGAGATTCAATTGTTGTAACAATGCATAAATGTGGGTGGCAGAGAGAAATGCTATTCATATTATTTCTATTCTCTTCTGTGCTAATAAATAACCCACAAACTATTAACCTACACCAAAGACCCAACTTTCACCAAAGCCTTAAAATTATGCCTTCTTCTCCCCATTTGGGTCCCCAGCAGAGGGATGACATAATCATGTGCTAGTGACAGCTGGCTCAGAGGTCCCAGGTGCACCCAGAGAGCCCTTCTCTGGGCTAGAAAGAAAGCACACTTTGGAGGCAAAAGCCAGGGTTAGGCCTATGAGTTTCAGTTCTGCCCTGAGTCCTTGGTGGGACTTGGGAATGTCACACAGCATCTTGAGTCTCTATTTCCACAGAGCAGAAATGTGGATTAAAATAGGTGCATCACAGACTTGTAATGAGAATTGAGTGAGACCATATTTGATGGCAAACAGAAGATGTTTAAACAATGTTAATTTCTTGCCTCTGATCTGACTATTGATTATGAGTTTATAACTTCCTCTATAAACCATTTTCCTTTTCAGAATTTTAATCTAATCTTGTTTTTGACATCTACCCCCAAAGGAGTTGTAATTTATGTAGGTTCAGGACAGAATGCTCATTTAAAAAGCTTTGTAGCTGCTAACAAGGCTGACTTAAGGAACACACAGAGAGAAATACATATTTGATGGGTAATGGATTGAATGGTGGCCTTCCATAAAGATATGTGCATGTCCTAATCCCAAGACTCTGTGAACATGACCTTGTTTAGGAAAACGAGTCTTTGCAGATGCAATAAAATTGAGGATTTTGAGAGGAGGGGACCTTCCTGGGTTACCCAGGTAGGTCTTAAATGCAGTGGTGAGTGTCCTTGTAAGAGTGAGGCATAGGGGGATAACACAGACAGAGGAGGGAAGGCAATGTGACCATGAAGGCAGACATTGGGGTGTTGTAGCCACAAGTCAAGGAATGCAGTCACCAGAAACTGGGAGAGGCAAAGAATGGATTGTCCCCTAGTGTTCCCAGAGGGAATGCAGTCCCACTGGATTTCAAACTTTTAGCCTCCAAACTATAAGAGAATAAATTTTTGTTGTTTTAAGTCATCAGATTTGTAGTACTTTTTACAGTAGCCACAGGAACCTAATACCAGGTGCTACTATTATTATTAAGAAATATAGATTTCCTTCCTCTCAATTTTGTTATAAACCTAAACTACTCCCAGTTTTGTTATAAATATAAAGTATATACATATATGAAAATATATATAGCATTCATATATATATATACTTTTTAAAATATCTTTATTGATTATGCTATTACAGTTGTCCCATTTCCCCCCCTTCACTCCACTCCATCCTGCCCACACCCTCCCTCCCACATTCCCCCACTATAGTTCATGTCCATGGGTCATACTTGTAAGTTCTTTGGCTTCCACATTTCCTATACTATTCTTACCCTCCTCCAGTCTATTTTCTACCTACCATTTATGCTACTTATTCTCTGTACCTTTCCCCCCTCTTTCCCCCTCCCACTCCCCTGCTGATAACCCTCCATGTGATCTCCATTTCTGTGGTTCTGTTCCTGTTCTAGTTGTTGGCTTAGTTTGCTTTTGTTTTTGTTTTAGGTGTGGTTGTTAATAACTGTGAATTTGCTGTCCTTTTTACTGTTCATATTTTTTTCTGATTTTTCTTAGATAAATCCTTTTAACATTTCATATAATAAGGGTTTGGTGATGATGAACTCCTTTAACTTGACCTTATCTACGAAGCACTTTATCTGCCCTTCCATTCTAAATGATAGCTTTGCTGGATACAGTAATCTTGGATGTAGGTCCTTACCTTTCATGACTTGGAATACTTATTTCCAGCCCCTTCTTGCCTGTAAGGTCTCTTTTGATAAATCAGCTGACAGTCTTATGGGAACTCCTTTGTAGGTAACTGTGTCCTTTTCTCTTGGGGCTTCTAAGATTCTCTCCTTCTCTTTAATCTTGGGTAATGTAATTATGATGTGCCTTGGTGTGTTCCTCCTTGGGTCTAGCTTCTTTGGGACTCTCTGAGCTTCCTGGACTTCCCGGAAGTCTATTTCCTTTGCCGGGTGAGGGAAGTTCTCCTTCTTTATTTATTCAAATAAGTTTTCAATTTTTTGCTCTTCCTCTTCTCCTTCTGGTACCCCTATAATTCAGATGTTGGAATGTTTCAAGATGTCCTGGAGGTTCCTAAGCCTCTCCTCATTTTTCCGAATTCTTGTTTCCTCATTCTTTTCTGGTTGGATGTTTCTTTCTTCCTTCTGGTCCACACCATTGATTTGAGTCCCAGTTTCCTTTGCATCACTATTTGTTCCCTGTACATTTTCCTTTGTTTCTCTTGTCATAGCCTTCATGTTTTCATCTAATTTGTGACCAAATTCAACCAATTCTGTGAGCATCCTGATTACCAGTGTTTTGAACTGTGCATCTGATAGGTTGGCTATCTCCTCGTTGCTTAGTTGTAGTTTTTCTGGAGCTTTGATCTGTTCTTTCATTTGGGCCATTTTTTTTTTTGTCTTGGTGCACCTGTTACATAAAGGGACAGAGCCTTAGGTGTTCACCAGGGTAGGGTAATGCTGGTTGCTGCACTGTGATGCTGTACATGGGGGAGGGGCCAAGAGGGAGCAATGGCGCCTGCTGCACTCTCTGCCAGATTTCAGTCACTTCCTCTGCTACCCACAATCAAATTGGGCCCCTCTGGTGCTGATTCCCATGTCGGTGGGCTTATGCATACTCTAGGCCCCTGTGGGTCTCTCCAACAAACTCTCCTATGAGGCTGGGAGTTTCTCCTGCTGCCGCCTCAATCCTCGCAGTTGTTTTCAATCAGAGGTTTGAGGCTTTATTTCCCTACACTGGAGCCCTGCGTTGCGTGGTCTGCTTCGCTCCCCCACTGTTCCTCCCAGCCTATCTATGTGTGAATGAGAGGCCGCAGAATCTGCTAGCTGCAGCCTGGACTGCCCCATTCCATAATCTGCCACCTCGCTGGGTCTACTAGCTCCCACCTTGCCATGAGTCCTCTCTGCCCTGGCTGGCCGTCTCCATCCCTCCTACTGGTCTGGATGAATGTTTCTTCTTTATCTCCTTGGTTGTCGGATTTCCATACAGTTCGGTTTTCTGTCAGTTCTGGTTGGTTTTTGTTTTTAAATTGTTGTTGTCCTTCTTTTGGTTGTGCGAGGAGGCACGGTGTGTCTACCTACACCTCCATCATGGCCAGAAGCCCCCTAATATACTTTTTTTAGAAGGTGGAAAATGTCCTACTCTTGACATTTTTCCACAAGAATCTTTACAAAAATAGGGTCAGTCAAGGGTGGAAGAAAGGGTTTCTCAGAATATTGAAGTCATATCAAGTCACTTTGCTTTTAATCACCAAAAGTGTCCCATGAGTACTATGGAAAAGTAAAAAGAGAAACCACATTTGAAGAAAGTATTTTCCTTCACATTCCTGCATATCAAGGTTGATGGTGATGGGCAGCTGCCAATAACAATACTCCTGACATTATTTCCAGTAGGGGATTTCCATCCCCACCCTGCAACCACCCCAAATCCAGTAAGCAGGGAGAATAAAGACATTCTGTGACTCCATCACCCTTCTTGCATAACTTGTGGTGCTGATAACATCCAACATTCTACTCTGAAATAACAAAAGAAAAATGTTGGCTCAGTTTTCTGATCTTCTTTAAAAAGTCCATGTATCACCATTTGGCATCTTCAGGTTTGAATCATTCAGGATATTTTGTTCTTTTCATGAGTACACAATGAGCTAAGTTCTCTCAAGGGTGGAGCTATGTACTTCAGAAGAAAAGTTTATATGATTTTCTTCTTAAGTCTAATAATTGAAAATTAGCTTTCTCATAGATAACAATTTCCCTTTTTCCTAGGAGTATAGTGCTTTCTCATAAAAAACAATTTCCCTTTTTCCTAGGAGTGTAGTACAACTGGCAGATCAGAGCATATCAAGAACAAACTATCAAATTGAATGTAGACACGTATTAGTGATTTGCAACTTTGAGCAGCAGCAGGGTACCTGTGCTGTTATTAAGATTGGATTTTGGGATGATTGTCTTCCATCTCATTGCAAATGATGTTAATGAGCTTTTAAATCATGTGTCATGGAGGACAGGCAGAACCAGCATCTTTTGTGTGATGAGTATGAGTTCCTCGGCTTGTTTTGCAATTCCATTAGTAAGTATATGACCTTTTACATAAGTCAACACTCCCTCTTTTCTCTCCCTTCCATGTATTTGATATATTCTATTACTCTCTTCCACAAGAGTGAAGAAAGCATCAAATAGAACAAAACTTTTACCCATTTTTGACTATTTCTTCAGGAAAAATTTTATAGAGTGATTTCCTGCTTTTAAATACAAGCTATCCATAGAGACCAAGCATCTCATTATGGGGCCAAACACTAACCTCACATATTCCTGTACCTTTGTTCCCAGCACACAGTAGGTGCTCAATAAATATTAACTGGCTACTGAATGAATATGTTTAAAAGTACATGTTGAGCATCACAAATAAAAAGCATCAAATGACTAAATCAAAAGGCAAAGAATAAATCTTTATTGGGCAGCATGGAAAGAGAATGAAAAAATGATCAATATTTACCCAGAACTTAGTACATGCCAGAGAGTCTTGGAGCACTGGGGATGCAGAGAAGAATACAAAGTCCCTTCCCTCATGAGACTGTCATTTTAGCTGCAGACACAAATAAACAAATAAATATCTATAAGGGAAACTTATGAGCTCCACTTGAAATGCGTAGACATTCACCCAAAATCAAACATGAGAGTTGGCTGACTTCCAATTCAACTAATCTCGATCCTTTTGATTCCTTATTTTAAACCTCCCAAAATTTAATCTTTCATAGTGCAGCATATTTTAAATGGAACAGATCCTTGTCTGCAAATCTATATTTAAAGTCACATTTTACTAAGACCTTTTCCAAGTCAAAACCACAGCCCAGAAGCAGGCACCAAAAGCTTGAACCAGCTTGCCCAAGGTGTGTTCTGTAGAACTAAAACTGAGAGTTATTAATTTATTCAGTTCTTCAACAAAATACTTATTGCATGTCATATACTCATCTAAATACTAACACTGGAGATACACCAGTGAATAAGTCAAAATCTTCCTCTTCTCATGGAGCTTACATCCCGTGGGAGGGGGCAGGGCAGATAGTAAAGAAATATTTACACACACACACTCTCATACTGATAAGTGCTATTAAAAAACATACACAAGGCAGATGTATATTTTAAATAAGATAATCAGGCCCTGACTGGCATGTCTCAGTGGGTTGGATGTCTCCCCACAAACTGAAAGGTCACCAGTTCTCAGGGCACATGCCTGGGTTGTGGACCAGGTCCCAGGTTGTGGGTGTGGAGAGATTAATGTTTCTCTCCCTCTCTTTCTCCCTCCCTTCTCTTCTCTCTAAAAATAAATAAATGTTTAAAATCTTTAGAAAAATAAAATGATAGGAAATGTCTCTCTAATAAGTGGTCATTTGAGCAGAGACCTGAATGAAGTGAGGAATGAGACACTGATGTCTGGGGGAGAGCATTTCAGGAAGAAGAAGAAAGAGCAAGTACAAAGGCCTTGAGGCAGGAGGTCATTGTAGCTAGAACAGGGACTGAAACGTCAACTGGTAGGAAATGAGGTCAGAGAGGTAACAAAGGGCCAGATCAGATAGGGTCTCACAGAGTACTGTAAGGATTTTGGCTTTATTGTGACTGAGATGGGGAGTCAGAGGAATGACAAGACTTGAGTATTTGAATGCTGTGGTATGGAAAGTAGACAATGGGAGCAAGGTGGGAGCAGGGAGATAGGTTAAATGGTGAATGCAACAATCCAGGAAGAAGGTGCTGGCAGTATAGACTAGAATGGTTGAAGTGGAATTGGTGAAAAATGGTCAGATTTGGGATATATTTCAATAAGATTTGCTGATTTTTGTATGTGGCATATTAGAAAAAAAGGAGCTTCCAAGATTTGGAGTCTAAGAAACTGGAAAGTGGGGTTACCATTTATAAAAATGGGGAAGATGAGAAGTAGCCTTGGAAAAGCAGATGCCAAGAGTGTGTTCATCAACATGTCAAGTTTAAGATGTCTGTTATACAGCCAAGAGGAGTTATTCATTAGACAGATCATGCCAGGTCAGAATTGAGGGCTGGTATCATAGGTAAGAGAGTTCTAGGGACAAAGGAGTTAGAAATGCTGGGTGAAATGTAACAGGCTGCTTTACTCTAGGCCTCCTTAAAGTTTTTAAACCAAATGTACTTTGTGGACATACAAGAGAAGGATTTAAGTTTTACCAAACTTATTTAACTTATTTGTTAATTTTTATCATACTTATTTTGGGAGCTTTCAGTCACATTATTATTCTATAGAATACTCTTTGGAGAATACTGTTGAAGACAGTGAATCCTAATTTTTTAATCTCTATCTTGAAGCAAGATAGCACACAAAGCAATATGAGTTTGGAATTTATATCTTTTAATCAATACCTGATTACTTCTGTGCTTCTTTGCATTTCCCCTTGTGAATTAATAGGACTCCATGCTCATTTGGAAAAAAGATTCTTTTGAGTTTGGTTCTATAAATCAAACTCCAAGATCTTGATCAGTTCACCTCTTGGGTGAAATAATAAAGTCAAGTCTCTAAATCTGCAGAACAAAGAGCTCAACTTCAAAGTGTAGGCTGAAACAGTTTGATGTGCCTTTATCTGTTATTTTTCTTCAATTCAATGGGTCTTATAGGTTCAGACCACCACCTCTCATACCTGTCATGATCAGGTTTAGACTCTTGTCCTATCACTGTCACTAGTACTCTTCCTTGATGATTTAATGTTGTCCTATGACTTAAACCACATACACACCAATTACTTCCAAATTTGCATCCCCTGCTCCCAGCTTTCCCCTGAATTCTAGAACAGTATTTCCAACTGTTGTCAGCATCTCTACTCTGGTATCCTAGAAGCATCTCCAACTCAGTGTTTCCCAAACTGAGTGAGATCAACATTTCCTTAGAACCTATTCTTCCTCCTGAAATGTTTATTTTGATTTATAGCACCACTGAGTTCCTGCTGCCTTACAGAGAAACCTGGAGTCATCCTCACTTTGTTGCCTCCATCTGCTTCCTGCTCCCCCTCTCCACGCCCCCACAGGTAGTAACTTCAAAGTGATCTTCTTACCTTCTGTAGGGGCCACCAACTACAGTCAGTCCTCCTTGCTACTGCCAGAATTACTCTGTCAAATGGAAAACTAGTCACATAACTCCTCTGACTAAAAACTAGTTGTCTCATTACCTCCAGAATAAAACAGGTGTGTTTAGGGCCTTTCACAGTCTGGCCCAACCTGCCTTCCCTGACTTACCTCCCACAAAATCGCCAAGACACACAGAACAGCTCTTTCTTCCCATACATGACCTTTCATACCTCCATGCCTTTGCACATGCCTGAGTCTTGCCCTGTTAAAACATGTCCCATTTCTCTTCACACCTATCCAAACTAGCATCTCTTATCAGACTTAGCAAAAATGGTAACTCCTTTAAGAGACTTCCTTCTGGACCTCTCAAGTAGTCAGATCTCACTGGTATCCAGACCTTTACATTTAATACAGGTTTTCCTTGGCCTTGGCAGCCTATAGAGGCAGTGGAAGAATATGAGACATCTGAGTTAGAGTCTCCTTCCCTCAGTCCCTACCAGCAAAATTTAGGCATTTGGGATATACTTTCTGTGGCCAGCAAAGATGGAGGTGTAGGTAGATATGCTTTGCTTCCTCACACAACTAATTTAAAAACAAAAGCAACCAGAATAGCAAGAAAGTTGAACTGTATGGAAGTCTGACAACCACGTAGTTAAATGAGAAGCATTCATCCAGACTGGTAGGATGGGCAGAGATGAGAAGCCACAGAGAGGATGCATGACAAGGTGGTAATGGGCAGACATGAATGTGTGATAACCCAGTCTGGGGAGTGAGACAGATCACGTAACCATGGGTTCCAGTGCAGGGAAGTTAAGCCTCAAAACCTCTGTAAAAATCTGTGGGGGGTTCAGTGGCGGGAGAAATTCCCAGCCTCACAGGAGAGTCCATTGGAGAGGCCCACAGGATCCTAGAAAATACACAAGCCCACCCATGCAGGAATCAGCACCTGAAAGGGCACAATCCACTTGTGGAAAGTGAGGGAAGTGACAGAAAGTGGGGCAGGAGCCAAGTGATTGGCATTGTTCCCTCTCTGACCCCTCCCCTACATACAGCACCACAACACAGCAAAGTGGGTTGCACTGCCCTGGTGAATACCTAAGGCTCTGCCCCTTACCACGTAACATGTGCACTGAGACAAAGAAATATGGCCCAAATGAAAGAACAGATCAAAACTCCAGAAAAACAACTCAGCAACCAAGAGATAGCCAACCTATCAGATGGACAGTTCAAAACACTGGTAATCAGGATGCTCACAGAAATGATTAAGTATGGTTGCAAAATTAAGGGGACACAAAGTGAAATAAAGGAAAATATACAGGGAACCAACAGCCAAGGGAAGGAAACCAGGACTCAAATAAAAGATTTGGAGCACAAAGAAGAAATAAACATCCAACTGGAACAGAATGGAGAAACAAGAACTCAAAAAAATGAGGAGAGGCTTAGGAACCTCTGGGACAACTTTAAACGTTCCAACTTCCCCAAGTCATAGTGGTGCCAGAAGGAGAAGAGGAACAGCAAGAAACTGAATACTTATTTGAACAAATAATGAAAGAGAACTTCCCCAATCTGGCAAAGGAAATAGACTTTCAGGAAGTCCAGGAAGCTCAGAGAGTCCCAGAGAAGTTTGACCCAAGGAAGCACACACCAAAGGCACATCACAATCACATTACCCAAGATTAAAGAGTAGGAGAGAATCTTAGAAGCAGCAAGAGAAAAGGACACAGTTACCTACAAAGGAGTTCCCATTAGACTGTCAGCTGATTTCTCAAAAGAAACCTTGCAGGCAAGGAGAGGCTGGAAAGAAGTATTCAAAGTCATGAAAGGCAAGGACCTACGTCCAAGATGACTCTATCCAGCAAAGCTATCATTTAGAATGGAAGGGCAGATAAAGTGCTTCGTAGATAAGGTCAAGTTAAAGGAGTTCATCATTACCAAGCCCTTTTTATATGAAATGTTAAAGGGGCTTATCTAAGAAAAAGAAAATTAAAACTGTGAACAGTAAAATGACAACAAACTCACAATCAGCACCTGAAAGGGCACAATTCACTTGTGGAAAGTGAGGGAAGTGACAGAAAGTGGGGTGGGAGCCAAGCGATCAGCATTGTTCCCTCTCTGACCCTTCCCCTACATACAGCACCACAATGCAGCAAAGTGGGTTGCTCTGCCCTGGTGAATACATAAGACTCTGCCCCTTACCATGTAACATGTGCACTGAGACAAAGAAATATGGCCCAAATGAAAGAACAGATAAAAACTGTACCTAATATCAACAACAGTATCTAAAAAAAAAAAGAACAAAGCCAACAACTAGAACAGGAACAGAATCACAGAAATGGAGATCATCACATGGAGCACTATCAGTGGGGAAGGGGATGGGAAGAATGGGGGAAAAGGTACAGGGAATAAGAAGCATAATTGGTAGGCACAAAATAGGGAGAGGTGAAGAGTAGTATAGGAAATGGAGAAGGCAAAGAACTTATATGGACAACCCATGGACATGAACTAAATGGGGGGAATGCTGGAAGGAGTGGGGGTGTAGGGCAGAGGGGGATAAAGGGGAGAAAAAATGAGACAACTGTAATAGCATAATGAATAAAATATACTTAAAAAAAGAAGAAAGTTAGGCATTTGGGGTTAGGACAACCACCTGTAGATGGGTGTTTTTAAGGCTAATGATATTGGTTATATTGTTTCCTAACAACATACCAGGCCTGAGAATGAAACCCATGGAGCCCAAAGAGTGACACAGCAAAATCTTTGGAGACTGAAGCTGAGGTTTGTTCAGGAACCAAACGGAGCTCTACGGGCCATGTTGTCTTATTGTCCCATCAGAAGATAGATTCACGAAGCTCATTCTACAGCTTAGTTATTCTTTCTATGTCTGCTTTTCTTTAGATTTACCCATATCTGCTGCTCTACAAACAGCCAAACCTCTTTTCTCACACATTCATACTCTCAAAAACTGAGATTGTGATTGTCAATCTGCCTCAAAGATTCCTGGAAGCCTTAAAAATGCTTCCTTTTGGTCAGGTACTCTCACCTTAACCACAGAGGTGTAGAGCCCTCAGCAGTGACTGGAACCACACGAGAATTGCAGTGGCTTGTCAAGCATCTTCCTTCTGTTTGGAGAAATCCCTAACATGTCCATAATATACCTCTGAACAGCCATGATGGTCTTCTGCTTCCAGTTTTTGTAGCATTTACTCTCTTTGTTACTCACAGATGCTGGATCTGTGGCCCCTGCCTTCACCATCCTGATGGTAGCTCATAACCTCACTGGGTAGCCTAGTCTGTAACCATGTGCCAGAGTGCAACTGTGATCACTCAACTCATCCTAACCCTTGTTAGAACCCAAAAGGGAGTTTCCAGTAACATCTCTTGGGATTCAAGTCTTTCTCTTTAATTTGCTTGTTTGCTTCCTTAAAGCTCATCCACTCTGGTGGAACCTGAGAAACTCAGGAGGTAAGACTAAAACACAGTTTGACCACCATCCTCAAAATCATTTTTCTTTGACAATCCCTAGCCAGTATCCCAATCCAGGCTATGCATTTTGACTTTTTCTCCTCAGGATGAGTTCATTCTCCCTCAAGGGCACCTCTATTGAGTGAATGGCTTATAAATCTTAGCAAAAGGGCAAAACATCAGCCAGTTGCTGCATGGGGCCACTTTCTACCCTGGAAGCTCATCAAACTCCCATAACCCATGACACTCCTGCCCTATGGCCTGCCTACCACACTGTCACCCCCACTGTGTCCCCAAACAGAAGAAAGCTCAGAGCCCAAGTCCTCTCTCTTGCTCCAGGGCTATACAACTCAATTATCGCCAGACTTGCCAAGTTATATTGTAATTATCTGAGGGGGAATAAAAACAACATTTACTGACACCTAGCATGACCCAGGTTTTCTATTAGATGCGTTACATACATAATGTTATTTAATGTCCACTCTTTGAGAGTGATATAATTATCTCTACTTTACACATAAGAAAATAACTCAGAGAATTGACATGTCCTGTCAAAAGATCACAAGACTGATGAGGGCCAGAGCAGGGCTCTAGGATGAGGACCAGAGTCTGACTGACGTCAGGGTCCCTTCTTTTCACCATGCTGTCTCATGTTTTTTAATATAGCTACCCTCCCCTTGCCCCCTACCAACTATGATCTCCTCCTTGATAATGACTGTGTGTAATTTGTCATTGTATCTCCACTGCATGTGTCACAGTGTAAGTAGGGGCTCAAACAGTATTTTTTTTTCCAACAAAAGGAGAGGAAAAGGGAGAAAGGAAGAATAAAGGCCCTGGATTTTGCCTTGCACTTAGTAAGCGCTTAATACATGTTTATGAATGAATACCAAGATTTGAGAGAAGCCCTTGAAGGTATCATCCCCTGAGGCAATTGAGTGATCTGATTGGCAGAACTCAATTTATCAGCCTCCTCCAGGCAAGCTTGTGAAACAGCACAAGAATGATGGGGCTGGAGCTAATGTAATTTCAGATGAATCCATTAGAGTCCCTGTACTGCCGGAAACTGGGACACAGAATTAAAGTGCCTTTCATAATTTATAGTCAAACATAAATGGAATGTGGAAAGTGGAACCTTTGCTTTATATTCTGATGCCTTTTCCTCTGGCCCTGAAATTGGTTATCACATGATGAGAGCTTCAATAAAGGAAGAAAGCTGGGATGATTTAGGAGCAATTCTTTCCCCAGTCTGAGAGCTAGGTGAGCTGACTTACCCGGCTCTCCTTGGGTCTTTCAATTTTATGGTTATATTATTTGGGTAACAGGAGGCAGGAGAGAGGAGGCAGCCAGACTGGGGAAGCGTCTGTCTGATGAGAAGCTATCAGGACCAAGGGAGCGTAGAGAAAGGCTGGGAGTCTATTCTGTGTGGTCTTACACCCTGTCACTCAGACACTATAATAAATCAATAAATCACTGCATGAGAAGGCGTCAATGTTTCCACCGCCTCTGTGGATAAGAGAGGTCAGCTAGAAAAATATGAAATCCACACCCATGAAGCTCTGCTTATTAAGACAGTCCAGGAATTTCTCTTGGAGCAGAAATAGGGAGGGGGAGAGAGAGATTGAGGGATTGAGATTTAAGTTATCATGTCTGGGAAGAAATCAGGGGGATCAAAAAAATAAAAGTCTGCCAAGGCTTCTGCTCCAGCTTCAAAACCTCCCAGGTTTTAGAATCATAAGATTTCGGAAGCAGAAGTTTCCTTCCATGCATCTCCCTTATTTTGTAGTTAAGGAACCCTGGGCTAACTGGGCAGAAGTTTGCAGAAAAGAGGGGCAGAGGCCAGGTCACCTGAGGCCAGCCTGCTAATGCCAGTAATGAAGGAGAACCTGTAAGTCCTATGTACTCAGTTTTATCCTATACTATTCATTCTACCAGCATCCCTGGATTCAGCATCCTCCTTAAAATAAGTGTAACAATACCTAGTCTTCACAGACTTGTTTTATTTACCAAATGAGATAATACATGAGGGAAGAAAATGTTTTGCAATTTTTAAGACTTAAATGAGCCTTGACCAGTGTGGCTCAGTTGATTGATCGTCATTCCTCAAGGCAAAAGGTCGCAGACTCAGTTCCTGGTCAGGGCACATGCAGGGTTGCAGGCCCGGTCCCCAGCTGAGGCATATGCAAGAGACAACTGATTACTCTATGTTTCTCTCACACATTGATGTTTCTCTCCCTCTCTTTCTCCTTCCCTTCCCATCTCTCTAAAAATAAAATCTTTAAAAAGAAAGACTCAAATGAGATAATAGATGTTGAATGAAAATGTTTTGTATATTATAAGCTCTATAAGGTGCTATAAACCTCTAAACAAATATAATCACTATTAACATTTGTTAACATTAAAAAGTATTATCCCAAATATATATCATCAATGTATCAACAACAGATTTCCATTGTTTATATATGACTTTTCAGTTGATATTTCTTTTTTAACCTTCTAATAATGTCTCTAAGTTTTCTTTATAAGCTCTTTTTTTCTCATTATACAAAGTAACATATGCTCATTAAAGGTAGTTTTAAAATACCAAAGACAAAGAAAAATGTCACCCATAGTCCCAAAACCCAAAGATAATTGCTATTAATCTTTTGATATACTCCCATCCAGCCTTTCCTCATGCATATTTTAGTAGAGTTATGATCATATTGAATTCAATACTCTATTTCCTAATTTTTTCTTTTAACATTATAACATACATTTTCCCATGTTACTAAACACTGTTGTTAAAATGTCTTAATGATTGTATAACATTTTATCCTGTAGGTATATCATAGCCTACTTAATCATTCCTTCTTATTAGCTATTAAGTTATTTTCTTTTGAAAACATATTACACATAATGCAACAATTTATTGTGAATAAAGGTTTTTTATATCTCAATATGCAAACATTTTATAAACAAAAATAAAAAACATTTTATAAACAACATTTAATAAACAATACTTTATTAAAAATAGGAATCCCGACAATATAAATTGTTAAGGTTCTGATACATCCATTGAATTGCTTTCACAAAGATTTTATCAATTCCCCTCTGCTCAGCGAGTCTGCAGTAACAAATTACTGGAAACTGAAATTTATTTTCTCACAGTTCTGGAAGCCAGAGTTCTAAATCAAGATTTCAGCAGCACCATGTTTTCTCAGAAGGCTCCAGGGGAAGAATATTTCTTGCTTCTTCTAGCTTCTGAGGTTGCCAGCAATCTATGGTGTTCCTTGGCATGGCACCATTACTCCAGTCTCAGCCTCCATCTTCACATGGACTTCTTCCCTGTGTGTCTGTGTGTCTCCCGATCTCTCTTTCCTTATGGACAAAAATCTTTGGATTTAGAGCCCACCCTAATTCAATATAATCTCCATTTGACCATTTGCAAAGACCCTATTTCCAAATAACATCACATTCATAGGTTACTAGGGGTTAAGACCTCAATACATCTTTTCAAGGACTCAACTTAACCCAAAACAAATAGTGTTTGAGAGTTCCTATTCCATTTTTTTTTTTGGGGGGGGGACTTCCACTCAAGAAGGTGGCATAGGTAAACGTGTCTTGTCTTCTCGCACAACCATATCAAAATTACAACTAAAATATAGAACCATCACTCAGAAGCATCAGAAATTGAGTTGAATGGAAGTGTGAAAACTATGGAATTAAAGAAACCATATCCACCCAGACTGGAGGAAGGGTGGAGATGTGGAACCAGCTGGTCCCACATCCATGTGTTGTGGATAAAGATTCTGGAGGGATATCTCCGGAGTAGGAGTCCCAGCCCCACACAGGTCCCCCAGCCAGGAAAGTAGGTTCCCATATCTTCTGGCTGCAAAAACCAGTGGGGATTGAGTCAGTAGAAAAAACTTCTGGAGTCCCAAGAAGTTCCTCTTCAACATGGACTTACTCAGACTCACTCACTCTGGGCTCCTGCAACAGGGTAGCAGCTTGAAAGACACCAATGACATACAGGGAGAAACTGAAGTGTCTGGCATCCAGGTGAAAGCTGGGGACAGCTTTCTCCCTGACAGAAAGATGCGCAGAGGCCATTGTTCCTTTTCTGAGCCCTCCCACCACAGAGCCACAGAGCTGGCAGGCTGGTTCTATATCTAAGTCTCCATCAGCATGGCTAACACTGTTTGCCCTGCCGTGAAGATCCCCAGAGACTATGTCTCACCCAGTTTACAGGCCCACCCAAGCTGCTTTTCTCTATGAATGGCTGGTCTTCGCTCATGCTTCACAACTTCCTAAATCCTCTCAAATAAGCAACAGCCAGTCCCAGTGACCACCAGCCCCCATATCTCTTGCTAAGTGGCCCAAGACCTGGCACTAGCAGCAAACAGCCTAGATTCATAGGCTGGCTTTGCCTGGGAATCTCCAAGCTCTGAATAAGTAGCAGTAATCTCAGGTTGCTTTATAGCTCAGGCGGGGTGGCCCCGGGCAAAACACAGGTAGGGGCCGACCTTGGCCTGTACCACCCGGGAACCCCCGGGGCCAGTGCATCCAGTGGAAAGCTACAGACCACATCAGAGCACTGTTACCCTGCCCCTGCACAGCTGGTCCTCCACAGAGGACAGAGATTGGTGGTCAGTGGTCACAGCCAATACTTGCAGCTGACTGGCCTAAGCAAATACCTCCTATTGACCTGCCAACAGCAACTAAGGCTCAATGCATGAGGAGGAGGTACTCAGCCCACACAAAGGGCACATCTTGAGTAATGAGCTTGGCTGATAGGGGCAGCTATGCCACTGGACTCTTCTGCATTAGGCCATGCTACCAAGACAGGGAGTCATAGTAGCTTTACCTAATACATAGAAACAAACACAGGGAGGCTGCCAAAATGAAGACACAAAGAAACATGGCCCAAATGAAAGAACAAATCAAAACTCCAGAAAAAGACCTAAACAAAATGGAGATAAGCATTCTTTCAGATGCAGAGTTCAAAACACGGTTTAAGGATGTTCAAGGAACGTAGTGTGGACCTCAACAGCATAAAACAGATCCATTCAGAAACAAGGATACGCTAATTGAAATAAAGAACAATTTATAGGGAAAATAAGAGTAGGGTAGATGAAGCCAAGAATCAAATCAATGATTTGGAAAACAAGTAATAAAAAACAACCAGCCAGAACAACAAGAAGGATAAAGAATCCAAGAAAATGAGTATAGTGTAAGCAGCCTCTGGGACAAGTTCAATCCATCCAACATTTGCATCATAAGGGTGCCAGAAGGAGAAGAGAAGGAGCAAGAAATTGGAAATCTATTTGAAAAAATAATGAAAAAAACTTCCCTAATTTTGTGAAGGAAATAAACATGCAAGTCCTAGAAGCACAGTGAGTTCCAAACAAGATGGATGCAAAGAAGCCCTCTCCAAGACACATCATAATTAAACTGCTAAAGTTTAAAGATAAAGAATCTTAAAAGCAGCAAGACAAAAACAGTTAGTTACTTCCAGGGGAGTTCCCATAAGACTGTCAGCTGATTTCTGAGGCTAGAAGGGATTGGCAAGAAATATTCAAAGTCATGAAAAGCAGGGGCCTACAGCCAAGATTTCTCTACCCAGTGAAGCTATCCTTCAGAATCAAAAGGCAGATAAAGTACTTCCCAGACAAGAAAAATCTGAAGGAGTTTCTCATCACCAAACCATTATGATATGAAATGTTAAAGGAACTTATTTAAGAAAAAGAAAATCAAAACTATGAACAATAAAATGGCAACAAATACATATCTATCAACAACTGAATCTAAAAAACAAACTAAGCCAACAAGAAGAACAAAAAGAGAATCACGGATATGGAGAGCATTCTGGTAGTTATCAGATGGGAAGGCATGTGGGAGAGGATGGGTGAAGAGGTGAGGGGATTAAGAAGGACAAATAAGCAGTTACAGAAGGTTTGGGGGTGTAAAATAGAGTATAGAAAATGGAGAAGCCAAAGAACCTATGCATGACCCATGGGCAAGAACAATGGTGTGAAGATTGCCTGAAGGATTGGGGGGTGCTGGGTTGAGGATGGTAAAGGGGAAAAAAATGGGACAAATGTAATAGCATAATCAATAAAATATAATTTTTCTAAAAAGAGAGAGTTCCCATCCCATCATGTGGTCCCCAGCAATATCACTTTATATTTTAATTACTTTATATGTATCCTCAGAACAGAAATAGATTTTATAAAGATCTTCACCAATGTCATACACAGGATGGGGGGTCATTACTTTTCAGGGAGTTTTTAGGTTAGAATTTTTTTTACATAATCAGACTAGATATTTATTTATGTTAATTTTGGGATCAGTGCTGATCTGCTTTTGAGGTCTACCTATATTCTCTCTCTGCTTAGGCCTCCCCAGAACCTCAGGGAGGAAGCATCTATCAGGAGACATCCTGAAGATGGAAATTCTTATGAACATGGGAGTGAGATAAATCTGGGTTCAAATCCAAGCTCTGCTACTTAGCACTATGCCACGTTGACCATATACTTCATCTCTCTAGCCCTCCATTTCTCCTCTGTTAAATAAGAATAGAAAACATGGAAGAGTCAAGCACTTAGCCCAGTACATGGTAATTGCTCAGTACATGGTAGCTATAGTTATTTATGTTTATTAATTTTATTATTACTAGTACTATTATCACTTGCTGATTGTTCTCAGTTTTTGTGTAATAGGGTCTGACCCCCTGCCTGGGCATGCCGTGTCTGGGCACTCTTCCTGAAACTCAAGCATTTTGGTCTGACTCTGACTCTCTGCATCTAGTCATTTATTGTCTGAGTTTCTAACATGAACCTTGCATGCCTAGATTCTTACTCAGATGTCATTAGGTTCCTTGCAGGCTTGATTTCCACCACCGGATCTCCTCCTCATGTCAGTGGGTATCCTCTGCTACAGAATCAAGCCCAGGCAGTTTGATTTCCCCCTTGTTCCCAATCCTGTTTCAATACTCCAAACCTGACCTGCACATCCAGAATTGGTTTTGCATGTGAGCCCTCCTGCCCAGTCTGACATCAAATATTGCATGGCATGTCCCTTTAGCCTGCCTTTTGCTTCCTATCTGTATGGTACATTGTGATTTTCCAATACTTGATGACCTTTTCTGGACAACACCTTTGTGTTCTGGCCCAGGTCCTTTCTCTTAGTCTGTCCAATCTATTCTCTGTTCAAGTCCTGGTTGTAAGAATTAACTTCACTAGAATCATCCACATTCCTAGCTTTGAAAAGATTCTTCAGTACCATATACAATAATTTCTAGAATGAAAAACCAAGTGACATATCCCCAAATTCAGCAGTTTTCTGTTCAAGTATTTTCTACTCAACAGAATTGGTTACGGGAAATGGAATAGAGAGAAAGGGAACAGTGATCACTAAAGTGGTCTGGGGTCATCCGGTAATGCACACATTCTCTTTCACTTTTAATTGGATGACAGATTACTTATTTTCCTTACTAAGGCAAGAAAATTATAAAACTCATCTATACATGTTTTATTCTGTATATGTATGTCATTTTGAGGTTCCTGCTTACAATAACTACAGGCAAATCCATTAAAGATGATTTGTATCTCTTTTTAATGTCAGAGCCATCTGCCTGACCTCCCTTCATGCATATTCATGGTGTCATTAACAGCTAAGCCATGCCCTTCAGGGTCTTCCTCGACCTGTATTTGTGTGGTAAAATATCTCACTTTGAAATGATGTTCTACACAAGCAAGACTTAGTTCTGTGAATCGGAAATAGCCTCTTTGCCCTACGACACTGTAAGCAGGTCCTGAATGTTGCCAAACATCTCAACCTGGCAGATACCAGTGCCTTCCTTGTTGTCCTCTCTGATGTCTCATGAGGATTAAATCTCTCAATTCAAGAAAACATCCAGGGAGTTTCAATAAAGGATTAAAAATGCTAAGACTTTGGTTGCAATCAAGGCAAATATGTAGAAGCAAGAGAAGAGATGCCTTACTGGGTCTGATCCAGTTTCTCCGGTTGTAGTTTATTTCCACAATTTGTAACTCACAGTTATCAACATTGTATCATATGTCTATATACAGGCCTTCAACACACACACACACACACACACACACACACACACACACACACACACGCCTATTGAAAACCCCTAAGGCGGCGTTCCCATATTCAGATTCACAGCCTGGCAATGGTGCTGAGCTCAAGTTCAGGTTAAGAAAATAACTCTAGGGTAGAATTCTAAAAAACTGGGAGCTTGACTGTTGTAATTGTTGCTGCTTCATTCTTAAAGACTAGCTTCTCATGGAAAATCAGATGCCATGGGAGATTCACATGACTGAAAAAAACAGTAAGTGGATGAAGGAATGTAAGGCATTTGGGAACCAAATTAGAATTGTCTGAAATCTGACCGAGGCTAACAGCCAGTATGTGGTCATTTAATTATTCTTGTTGCCCGAAAGAAAATGGGTTTGTGCTAAAGTATAAGCAATAAAAGAAAAGCTTATTCACAGCACCTACAGAACTGCATGACATGTGAATTATTTGCTACCGTCATCGAAGAGCAGGAAGAGACTGGTATTAAAGTAAAGGAGGCAGATCTCTTCACTCTTCAGAGGATCAGGCCTGCAGAGCTGAGCTACATGGCCTAGTCTAACCATGATTTGGTTGCAGACAAGGTGTGAGACTAGAAATTAGGTCTCTGACTCTGAGTTGCAGCCTTATTTCAAAAAGCATTTCATTCTCTTCCTACCATGATGATGGCCTCATAAATCAGTCACCCTTCATACCTCTCTATTGGACCTCATCCCAGAGCTTCCACTGGCCTTTTGGCTCTGTTAAATGCTGGAATGTTGCTCTTCTAACCAGCTAGTGGGTGGGAGGCAACTTGTTGTCATTCTCTGCAAAGTGAGAAACAGTATTTTTCTCATGCTCCTGGGCCTCTCAGTAAGGGTGACAAAGTGAAATACGAGCTTCACTCTGCTTCTGAATAAATAAAAGCCTAATAATCTACAATTCTTAATTATTTTTCTGCATCATATTCTCCCTACCAGGAATTGAGACCTATATAAATCTCCCTTTTCCTTGAACCCATGCCCATGCCTTCGTTCTTGCGAGCGTTCCTTATGCCAAAGAACTGTCCCCAGGGTTTATCTTTCCTTCACATTGTTCAGTAACTACTGTGTATTGACCTGGCTACAACAAGCATGGGACTTTTAGAAATCTATGGCCCGTTCTAATGTTCAGCCCCTATTCATTCATTTGATCTTTCAGCCAACGTTTTTTCAACCTCCTCTCACTATTCTGTGGATTACAGACTTAAAGCTACAAATACATAATTGACACCATCAAAAAGTTCAAATTCACACAGAAAATGTAGAGATAAGAAAGTTTAAGATAAGTCAGAAAGAGTAGCTACCAGATATGCAATATAATTTCAGGAGACTGGAAGCCTTATGAAAGTCTCTTTTTTCATATTTTTTTATTATTGTTCAAGTATAGTTGTCTCCATTTTCTCCCCACCTCTCCCCCTCATCCCAGCCATCCCCACTTCCCTAATTAAAGGGTTGAAATTCTTATATGTATTTAAAAATACTTTGTTATGAAAATAAAGAAAATTCCCTGTAATCATTGAGAATGAGGGGGATAAAAGGAAAGGTTGCCCAATGAGGAGCAAAAACAGACTCTACAGTGACGGCTGGAAAATAACAGGACATCATTCTCAGAGTTTTGAGAGGAAAAGCCTGTAAGTCAAGAATGCTGTACTCAGTTAAATAGTTGTACATAAAATAGGATTGCCAGGTTTAGCAAATAAAGAGAGATACCAGGCAGTCAGTTAAATTTAAATTTCAGATAAACAATGAATATGTTTTTAATATAAATATGTCCAAATATTACATACTTATACTAAAACACATTCATTGTCTATCTGATATTCAAATGTAACGGGGTGTCATGTATTTTATCTGTCAACCTCAATATAAAAGACATTTTAAATTTCAGATATTAAAGAACTCAAAGATTTACTACACCCAGTATTTCCTAAAACAGCTACTTGAGATGTTCACAAAGTAAAGAATTCAAAAATTTGAATAAGGAAGTCATGGTTTAAGGGGGCTAAGGACTAACAGTAAACACTACAACTAAGTTTAAAAATTGTACATATGGTTAAAATTCTAGAAGTTACATATTGTTTAAAAATGAATATTTAAAACTAATACAAACATTAACAATTTAGAGTCTATAATCTTAGATAATGTTACCAAGAAGTGAATGCCATCAATGAGCGGGGACAAATTTTAAGCATATTCAGAGCACATTTCACACAGGGCAACAAGGTTAGAAAGAGAAGTGATAACATAGCTTAGTTTGTGGGGGGTGATTGCATGTGTTACATCATTTGAACATTATCTCACTTGATTCTCACACAAGAGGGAGTTGAAAGAATAAGGTACGCAAGCACACACTTTTTTCATCTATACATTTGGAAAAGTGAGGCTTAGAGGATTACCCCATGTTTAGCCGCAAGTAAGTAGCAACATCTTTTCTCTGAATTCAGAGGCTTATTCCAAACTAACGGGAAGTGTTCTGTTAAGTTTGCCCAACTCTCAAACCCAGTTCATTGTTAAATAAGAGGTCCGAGAAGCCACTCCCACTTGATAAATATTTTTTGCTTGAGTAACCTTTTTTGGTAAATTAAGGTGTTTATATTGTGTGAGTTCCATGTGCCCAATCATATTCTCTGCAGTATGTAGAAATAGTATGAAACATAACCTCTGTCTTCTAGGTTTATAATCCATAGAGGAAGCAGCTTCTCGCATCTTTTCTGGACACAAATGCCTTTCATTCTGAAAAAGTCCATCCACCCTGTAGCTCTGATCAAAGCTCCATTCCCACAGGGACAGAAAAGAAAATGAGTGGAATATGATCCTGCTGCTATTAGAGAAGCTGGCTTGGTAAGAAAAGACCCTCCAGTTTGGGCTTCCACCTGAAAGACTTTGGAGATTTGAGTTGCACTCCAGTCCCCAAACATGATCTCTACAACAACCTGATAGTGAATCCTCGCTCAGGGGACCTCGCCAACCACGAACTGGCTGAGGTAGTTAGTAGAGCAGTGTCAGGTGGCTACCGCTGTGTCACGGCGGGAGGAGACCACAGCCTGGCAATTGGTACCATTAGTGGCCATGCCTGCCACTGCCTAGACCTTTGTGTGATCTAGGTTGATGCCCTCACCACTTCATCTGGAAATCTCCATGGAAAACCAGTTTTACTTCTCCTCAGAGAAGTACAGGACAAGGTACCACAGCTCCGAGGATTTTCCTAAATCAAATCTTGCAGCTCTTTCCCAAGTACCATGTATATTGGTCTGAGAGATGTGGACCCTCCTGACCAATTTATTTTAAAGAATTATATCCAGTATTTTTCCACGAGAGACATAGGTAGACCTGGTATTCAGAAGGTTATTGGTAAATGCCATTCGGTTAATCTACCGATTGGCATTTACCCTACCCTGGCTCCAGCTACAGGAACCTCTGTTTGTAGGGAAGCTGACCCATAGAGAAGGCATGCATATTACTGAGGAAACACAGAATACAGGATTTCTGTCGGCACTGGCTGAAGTCAGTCCTCAGGCGGCTGCTTCAGTGGATGCACCCAGGCCCTAGCTGGCCTGACAGTAGTTGAGATTGCTTCGCGTTTTAGTCAGACAAGGGAGGAAGGGCAAAATGTCTACGACCAACTCCCTACCCCCAGCGCACCAGTAAATCAGAAAATGAAGGGCATGTGAGAATCGAGGAAACACTTTGTGCTGACACATATTCGTCATGTGGGCATTCCAGTTATAAGGTGTTTGAGATGAAAAGAAATGTTACTGCCTTAATGAGAACACTTGCTGATTCTCACAATTGTAAAATATCCTTTTCCTCTCTACTTTGGTAACCAATACCACCACTGTAAATGTAAAAAATATATATAATGATAATAAAATAAAATAAAGTCCTCTTAGAGGTAATCGATATACATAGGACAACTTGAAAACCTCAGGGAAGGGCCGCCTTTGAGCCAAAACATTACAAAATAGTATTCACAGAATGATTCTAATTTTTAAAAATCTGTGTAGTTTTAGTTGTGTTTATTTTTAGTGGTATGTACACTGAGCCTGGAAGGATGTGGACTTTCTAGACAAGCAGATGAGAGACAAGGCTCTCCGGCAGCTAGGCCAGTGTGCTGGGAAGGGGGCACGTACTGAACACGAAAGCAGATGGCTGAGAGCTGAGTGTGGAGCATACAGGACTGCCGCTCACACGGGCTGCGGTTTAACTTCTGTGGGCCTCGGTTTTCTCCTCTGTTCACTAAGAATAGTAACGTCTCCTCAGTGTGTCACTGCAAGGATGTCATATGATACTTTCTTTATTACATATATATGTATTTTTTTACTTATTTATTTCTTTGTAGAGGTGGGGGGAAGGAGGGAGAAAGAAAGGGAGGGAAACATCAATCAGTTGCCTCTTGCACACCCCCAACCGGGACCTGGCCCACAACCCAGGCATGTGCCCTGACTGGGGGTCAAACCGGCAACCCTTTGGTTCACAGGCTGGTGCTCAATCCACTGATCCACAGCAGCCAGGGCTGGTACTTTCTATACAGTGTTCAGCACAAAAACACACTCACCATAGAGAACATTGCTATTACTATTATTATTAATGGCAACTAAAGCTCTGGTGGTGACAGAGGACACTGATTATAGAAAGTTTTAAAAAAACATGCAAAATAGTTAAGGAAAATTAAGAGTGAAGAGTGGATTAGAGAGGCAGACTGGACTCCAAGAAGGCAGTTACGAGGCTGATGTGATCCAGATAAAAGGTGGTGTTTGCATTTCGTTTCCTAAAGGTGCTGTAACAATACCACAAACTGTGTGGCTTAAAACAATAGTAATGTACTGTTTCACAGTTCTGAAAGCTACAAGGCTCAGATGGAGGTGTCAGCAGGGTCATACTCCCTCCAGAGGCTTTAGGGCAGGATCCATTCCTGCCTCTTTTAGCTTCTGGTGGCTCCAGCATGCTTTGTCTTGTAGCTACATCACTCCAAATGTGCAGGCCAAATCTTCAAATCTCTCTTCATTGTCTTCCCATTGCCTCCTTTCTGTGTCACCTATCAAATCTCCCTCTGCCTCCTTTTTATAGGGATACACAGGATTGCATTTCGTGCCCACCCAGATAATCCAACATAATCTCCCCATCTCAAGATTATTGCCGTGATCATATCCTTTGCCATTTAAGGTAATATTTAGAGGTCTACCTTTTAAGTAAGCTCTCTATCACGGGCCTGATATCTTGGGGAGCCATTTTTCAGCTCACCACAAGTGGTAAAGATCTAGGCAGAGCAGATTATCTAATAGTCCTGGAGCTTCCAACAGCCAAATATTAGTCCTTGCTGTGCTCGGCCCCAGGCCAGTGGCAAAAGGGCTGGCACTGGTCGGGGGAAGCAGTCACCAGCAGCTATTTGCCCAGCTTTATCAGTACAAACTAGCATAATATAAGCCCTCAGTGGGGGATTAAAATGGAGAGAGAGAGGCAGCTATGAAAGACTTTTTATAGGCAAAATTAATGGGCCTGGTTATTAAAGAGGAAGCTCGACAGATAGATTTCAGTATCAGGGAGAAAGACAAGGGCTTGTTTTCCACGTAATTCAAGGTTAAGGCTCTCAGGATGTTTCCCAGTGCATCCTGCACCTCTAATGCTGCTGGACCAGTGCAGGGCTGCCTGGGAGATGTTAATGAATTCATTTCTCAGTCTTCAGACCTGGTGAGGATCCTGGCATGCAGCTGCCAGCTATGGCAATGTGTCAGAATGGACTGTTTACCCAGCTCCCACAAACATCGCTAAACCCAGGAGACAGCCCTAAATTAGGAGAAAACAGGTTCTTTCAAGATAGTTAGTGCCCTTGCCAGAAACTACTAATAGAGGGTTGCTTTTCAGTTCCTTGTGAGCTGATTAAAAAGGTCCATGGGTCCTAATTAGCATGTGAGGTTTATTCATCTGTAAACTTGCAAAAGGAATGGTCTCTAGGGAATTTGAATCAGAAAGAATTGCTGTTCCCATTGCCCTGGTTTAACTAGAAACAGAGACAATTTGCCTGTTTTTACTGTTAGGCAGGTTCTGGAAAAGAGATTACTTCTTGATGATTGTTTTCAAATACTTATTAGACATCAGTGCAGCCTTCAGTTAGTGACCTAGCAATTATGCTTTTAGTATTTTCAATGAGAAAATGATATGAATCCTCATCAAAAGTGCATAATTTGATCCAAAGTCGAGGAAATTGAGAACTGAGGTAAGCAGAATAACTTATACTCCGTTCTTTGCATTGATGAGTACCCGTGATGAAGACTCTATGCTTGATCAGAAGATCTCCGGTGAGCATTACAGAGAAAGAATCTCAAAAGTGCAATTTGTACTTAGTGCCAAAGTGGAGTTTGTTTGCTATAAACAAGGCAGGAGATAGTCAGGAGTGAGTAAACTCCAGAGGTGCCCCAGGACTAGGACAAAGGACATCAATACAGGACAGAGACCCTGTTGTAAGACCAGTTGACCCCACTTTCCGGAAAAGCGCTGAATCATGGTGAATCATGACTGCACCTGGGCAGAAAATGCTACATGACCCCTATTTCATTATAATAACATTATAATAAATAAGAATTGTGGGACACCCTCTACCCAGTAAGCAATCGAGGAAAATCATGGGAGACCGAGTGAGTAGTAGCTTAAAAATAATGTAACTACTTGTACACACAAAATAAAAGCCAGGCCAAAACTAGCCAGGAAATATCCACCTTATAAGAATATCATCCCTCCAGCTGGTGTGACTCAGTGGATTGAGAACCAGACTGTGAACCAAAACGTCGCTGGTTTGATTCCCAATCAAGGCATATGCCCGGATTGCAGGCCATGTCCCCAGTTGAGGGTGGATGAGAGGCAACCTATCAATGTGTCTCTCACACGTCAATGTTTCTCTCCCTTTCTTTCACCCTCCCTTCCCCTCTCTCTAAAAATAAATAAATAAAATCTTTAAAAATTTAAAAAATAAATAAAAGAAGAGTGGTATCACTCTAGCCACTGGAGGTCAGTCTCTGCTTGGAATTGACCAGTTCCCATGTTCTGCGGAGTCTACTATCACTTAATGAATCTGCTCTCTTTCTGCTATAAACTCTCTATGTGTTTCATTCAATTCATTGTTTGCAATCATCAAGAACCTGATTACCTGTGCCCACCTGTGACATAAACACCAGATAGAAATAACAGGTTGTGCTAAGGCTGGGTCTCATTCCACCCACCGCTGCCCCCACATAACAATGTAAATTTGTTTCATTTTTTGTTGTTACACACCTCAAAATTCAATAGACTCACCACCAAAAACCAATCAAGTCATTTTTCTATACAGACTCCCTCTAGGTGTCACACAGCTTCAGAAAAACAACCCTCGGTTTCCAGGAGTTAACAATCTAACAACCCTCTACTTTTCTTTGCCTAGGCAAAAATTATTTCCATTTCATTACATTCATTTGTTACAGATGCTTACATTTTATTTCTCAAGAGAATAGGAATAAAAGACTGCAGAAAATGCTTCAACCTATATTTTCCAAATCCCCATATCTAACAAGTCCCAGGCTGACTTCCCCCTTCACAGCCAAACACTTCACTGGTTCTGTTTTTTTCTTAAGAAATGTGTAATAAGTCCTAGGAATCAGGACTGTTTAATACTCAGTCAAACACTTTTATGACATGTCCTAAGGGTAGACCCACTGTATGGTCGACCAACAACTCCATCTTCCTACATTTAGAAACCTGGACCCCGCCTTCAAGTCCCGCGTATCCCCACCATCTAGTCCTGGCAAACTTTGTCCTGACTGAACAGAAATCAGTCATTGGACAAACGAGGTACCAGCAAGAAGACGCCTGGCCCTAATGTAGGTACTTTTCGCACTCCAAAAGAGAAAGAGTGTTGACCAGAGCGAGGAAAGAGAACAAGGCAGTGCAGCAGCCATGAGAATGGGTCCTCAAATATTCTACCGCAGCAGCGCAACTGACCAGGGCCCCAGCTCCATGCTTCCCAGGGCTGCTCCTGTGGCCACTAGGCACAGTAGGGACACTGAGGCAGGCCTGTCTGTGGGACATACGGCACTCTTCCCACAGAAAGCTTTGCCAAACTTCCTTAGAATTGCATTGCAATCTAAGTCGCTTCTATCCAAACTTCATTTCTTCCTTCCCTGGGGTCACACTTGCACTATGGTCTGATGGCTTTCCAAGGCTCTCCAGGCTTCCTCTCTGTTTTCTTTCACAGGCATTTTCCCTAATAAATTTCTTCCTGGGAGTGAATGGTCTCTTCTCCTCCCACTTTCAGCCCCTGCCCTGCCCCCTGCCTGCATTCCAACCACCCCATGAGAGGAGCAGGGCAAGCTAGATATTCACCAGAGTGCCCTGAAGACCCCTTTGGGTACCACAGGGAAGCTGCTGCTACCACCTGAGAACTGCCTATCATTTAAGCACCATTTCATTCCAAGGTATTTTTAATTTCAAATTAAAAATTTCCTCAGGGTGCTGTAGCTTTTCATTTCTCTATATAAATCTTATGTTTTGCTACCTGCTTCTGCTACTTCTCTTGGAAGTCCTAACTTTTAACTGATTTGCTTCCATCACATATAAACACTATTGACATCTAACCATCAGAATAGTCCTTCAAAATTATTCCTTCTGGTTGAAGGCTCTCACAGGCATTGTGGGTGGTAGAAACAACAGAGGATCTTGAGACAGAAAACCTAGATTCAAGTACTGGCTTTCTCCTTTCCATAAAACCATGGGTAACTGACTTAATGTCTTCAGATTCCCAGTCTGTTAAAATGGATACAGCTCCTCCTATTTATCTCACAGCTCTGTTACATGGAAGAAATAGGAGGAAATGAGAATTGTTTATAACCCCTAAAATTTCGGTGCTAATAAAAGCAAACATGTCTTAGTATTCATTATGGGCCAGGCACTGAGTTTTAGGTGCTTATCTCCTTGAATTCTCATAATAACCTGACAGAGTTGTTATTAGTATTATTATTAGTCCCATTTACAGATGACTGTACTCAGGCACAGAGACCTTAAGTATCTTTATACTGGTAGTAAATGGCGGCCATCTGGCAGCCAATCCTACTTACCACTACACTGAGCTACTTCCAAGTATAATTAATATATTAAAGTCATTGTTAGAAACTGAGGACAACAAAGCCCTTGCCCTGGCCTCGCTGGGGTAGAAGGCAGCGTGAAGGACTCTCTCCTGCAACTCTTTTCTTCCAAACTGTAGATCCCTTTGTGAAGCTGATTTGGAGGAATCAGAACTAATCATTGCTTACAAAGGCTTTTCTGTGTCTATTTGTTATGTGTCAGAGGACATATCTGGCAAACAGAATGTCCCAGATTGCATTCTTATGAAGTGTACCATAACAGAAGCCTGCTTTTCCAAGACACATAGCAAAGCAGAAACAACTGAACATATTTATGCTGGTGAAACTTCACACTACACGGGTAGCTGGGTGTAGTAAGGAATTTCTCAAATGTCAGTCAAGTACAAACCTCAGTCTCCAGTTTGAGACATGCTGATGTGTACTATAAAAACAAACGTCAAACCCGAATTTAGGAAATCCAGGTTTTCATCCCGCCATCACCACTGCCCAGCCTGGTCATTCTTGTTGCCTCAGCTGTAAAATGAGACAGGCCAGATCAGCCCTAACAGAGACCACAAACCCAGATGTTGCAGACAGGTGACCAAAACAAGTCCCCTCACCTGGTAAAAGACACCAGTGAGCAGCAACTCAGCCTCGCTTCACTGCGGCCATGAGGGTATTGTGCAGTCTCTCCTCATCTCCTGAGTTTTTAAGAGGAGCCTGACATTCATGTCTTTATGCAAAAATATGTTTTTGAAGTATTGGAAATGATTACAACACTCATTCTGTAACGTTCTGTAATCGCAATGGCACTGCTTTCTGCCCCAGTGAGGCACTGGGATAACCACCCAAAAAATACCTCTGTGAACCATAGCTGTGTCTTGGAAACCACCAGATTGAGACTCTGATCAAGACTGAGTCTCAAGCTAATTCCACCAAGGAGTCCCATGGAGCTTGTGAAGGATCCATGAAAATCAAGCAGGACCCTGGCTGGTGTGATTTAGTGGAATGATCACTGGCCTGCAGACCAAAAGGTCACTGGTTCAATTACCCAGTCAGGGCACAACATACGTGGCTTGTGAGCCAGGTTTCCAGTTGGGAGAACGTGTGTGAGAGGCAAATGGTCAATGTTTCTCTCCCCCTATTTCTCCCTCCTTTCTCCTCTCTCTGAACAAATAAATAAATAAAATCTTAAAAAAAAAAAAAAAGTCAAGGAGGCCAAAGTCTCTCCACCTCTATCTGTTTTGCCAGCAACATTCTACTGATTTAAGAAATGCTTCCCCTGCAAATAACTGTAATAGTTGATTATTTAAGGGCATTTCCCACTCTAAGATCCATGTGTCTGTAACTCTAGTGGTAGGTATAGAGAGTCTTTATGGTGTGCTTTTTTAAAAGTATATTTTCTTGATTATGCTATTACAGTTGTCCCATTGTCTCTCTGTCCTTTATTCCCCTCCACCTTCCACCCCCCACCCACCTCAGTTCATGTCCATGGGTCATACATGTAAGTTCTTTGGCTTCTCCATTTCCCATACTATTCTTAATTTCCCCCTGACTATTTTCTACCTACCATTTATGCTACTTATTCCCTGTACCTTTCCCCCCATTCTCCCCCTCCTCCTCCCCACTGAGAACTCTCCATGAGATCTCCATTTCTGTGACTCTGTTCCTGTTCTAGTTGTTTGCTTTGTTTGCTTTTGTTTTTGTTTTAGGTTCAGTTGTTAATAACTGTGAGTTTGTTGTTGTTCTACTGTTCATATTTTTTATCTTTTTCTTAGATAACTCCCTTTAACATTTCACATAATAAGGGCTTGGTTATAATGAACTTCTTTAACTTGACCTTGTCTGGGAAGCACTTTATCTGGCCTTCCATTCTAAATGATGCTTTGCTGGATAGAGTAATCTTGGATGTAGGTCCTTGCCTTTCATGACTCTGAATACTTCTTTCCAGCCCTTCTTGCCTGCAGGGTTTCTTTTGAGAAATCAGCTGACAGTCTAATGGGAACTCCTTTGTAGGTAACTGTGTCCTTTTTTCTTGCTGCTTTTAAGATTCTCTCCTTATCTTTAACCTTGGGTAATTCAATTATGATGTGTCTTGGTATGTGCTTCCTTGGGTCCAACTTCTTTGGGACTCTCTGGGCTTCCTGGACTTCCTAGAAGCCTATTTCCGTTGCCAGATTGGGGAAGTTCTACATTATTTGTTCAAATAAATATTCGATTTCTTGCTGTTCCTCTTCTCCTTCCGGCACCCCTGTGATTCGAATGTTGGAACGTTTAAAGCTGTCCCAGAGGTTCCTAAGCCTCTCCTCATTTTTTTGAATTCTTGTTTCTTCATTCTGTTCCAGTTGAATGTTTATTTCTTCCTTCTGGTCCACACTGTTGATTTGAATCCCCGTTTCCTTCCCTTCACTATTGGTTCCCTGTATATTTTTCTTTATTTCACTTTCATAGCCTTAGCTTCTTCCTCTATTTCAGGACCATACTCAATCATATCTGTGAGCATCCTGATTACCAGTGTTTTGAACTGTCCATCTGATAGGTTGGCTATCTCTTGGTTGCTGAGTTGTTTTTCTGGAGTTTTGATCTGTTCTTTCATTTGGGCCATATTTCTTTGTCTCAGTGCACCTGTTATGTTGTAAGGGGCAGAGCCTTAGGTATTCACCAGGGCAGGGCAACTCACATTGCAACATCGTGATGCTATATTGGGGGAGGGGTCAGAGAGAGAACTATGCTGCTTGCTTGGCTCTCAGCCAGCTTTCGGTTACTTTCTCTGCTACCCACAAGCATATTGGGCCCTTCTGGTGCTGATCCCCAAGTAGGTGAGTTTTTATACATTCTAGGACCATGTAGGTCTCTCCAACAAACTCTTCTGTGAGGCTGGGAGTTTCTCCCACTGCTGCAACCCCCAAGATTTTTATAGCCAGAGGTTTGTTTATTTTTTTAATTTTTTTTTTGTTCAAGTACAGTTGTCTCCACTTTTCCCTCAGTACTCCCCCCACTCCAGCCATCCCCACTTCCCAGCCTTGATCCTACTCTCCTTTGGCTTTGTCCATGTGTCCTTTACAGATGTTCCTGAAGACCCTTCCCCCTTTCCACCCCCCCATTATCCCCTCCCACTTCCCCTCTGGATACTGTCATGTTGTTCTTAATTTCAATGTCTCTGGTTATATTTTGGTTTTTTATTAGATTCCACTTATAGGTGAGATCATATGGTATTTGTCTTTCACTGTATGGCTTATTTCACTTAGCACAATGGTCTCTAGTTCCATCTATGCTGTTGCAAAGGGTAGAACCTCCTTCTTTCTTTCTGCTGTATAAAATTCCATCATATAAATGTACCATAGTTTTTTGATCCATTTATTTACTGATGGGCATTTAGGTTACAGCCAGAGGTTTTGAGGCTTTCTTTTCCCATGTTGGAACCCTTGGTTGCTGGGTCTGTCTCCCTCCCAAGTTGTTCTTCCCAGTTTATCTGCATGCAAATGTGGGACCACCAGCCACTGCCTTGCCACGTGTCCTTTCCACCCCGTCTGCTGGTCTCCACCCCTCCTCTCCATCCCTCCTATCAGTCTGGATGAAGGTTTCTTCTTTAACTCCTTGGTTGTCAGACTTCCATTCAGTTCGATTTTCTGGCAGTTTTGGTTGTTTTTGTTTTTAAATTTGTTGTTGTCCCTCTTGTTTGTGTGAGGAGGCAAAGTATATCTACCTATGTCTCCATCTTGGTCAGAAGTCCTATAGTGTGCTTTTGAATAAGAAACTATGCACTGGGTCCAGAGGACTGAAGCAAGGGAGAGGCAGCAATTCACTTTTGGAGGGGTTAGTTTTTCTCCTAAACCTTTGCATTTCATAAAAACTGAAGCATGAAATAGCATTTATAGAAAGAATAGAATAAGTCTAAAGAAATGTCAAGGCCAGCTGGCCAGCCTGTTTTCAGTCTCACTCAAGTTCTTCAAGTTTATTTAGCAGTAAAGCATAGTGTTCATGTTATTTTCCTGAAAATGGGTCTCTAACTGGTCATTAGTCTCTGAATGCAATTTCCCCCTCTTTGTAAAGCTCTTCTTAGACCTTTTACTGCCCATATGTTTATTCCATGTAGAAAGCAGCTGTCATGTTCTGGAGTACACACAGCAGAGGAGCTAGAAGTAACACAATAATACAAGAGTTTGGGAGCCTCCCCTGGAAATGTGTGAGGGAGTTCTTGCTGCATATGCACAGCTGAAAGGGTGTCAGGTGTTGACAATGCTGGAAGACTCAACAGATAAAAACTGCCACTTGGATATGGAAGGAAGTGTGTGTGTGCATGTTTGTGTTAAAGACTTCATTCTACCTTCACTCACTCAGTGAAAATTCAAGTACTCCTATAATTACTTTATCACATTATGAAACCCCTAACCTAACAGGGAGGGGTGATTATTTAGAACAGTCTAAAGAAACCAAAGTGAATGCAATAGAACAAAAAATGAAGGAAAGAAATACAAAGACATGAGCAGGAAAATCTCTTTAACATTGCAATGTGATTAGCTTAATAAGTTTCTCAAAGGGAAATAGCTGGGAAGTCCATCATAAAGAGTGATATAAAACTGAGATAAAACCATCTCACAGCATTTCATTTAAAAGGAATTTCTATGTTGAAAGAGTAGGAGAAGAAAGTGAAAGATTATGTGTCATTTTCTCAAATCTACACATGCCTCTAATCCTCACCTTACAAATTTAGAATCCTCCACCAGTGAGATTTCCGGGATTCACTTCACTTTTCACAATACTACATCCTTCTCTTGAAAGGGAAGGTGTGTTTCCCCCTGCATCATTCAGTCTGATCCAATTTGTCCCATATCTGGCATTAGGTGGCACTATTCCAGCACTGGGCTAGTATTCTATAATTTAGTGTCTTTCTATTTGGCTAAGGGAAATCTACAAACCTGTGGCAGCACAGATAACACCAACTTTCTTGGAGGTCTGTCTGGATCATGCTCTTTTTTCAGAAACTTCTGTGCATTTGGGAATAGAAACATTACAATAATGTCTTTGATAATGTTCTGTGCAGAAATCCTCTACCACACTGTGAAACACTTTTCATTCTCAAAGGCTTTGAGACTCCGTTGTGCTTCTAGACGAGATCAATGGTATGACCTTTCTTTGCTTTTAATAAAAACCCATAATTACAAGAGGCTTACAAAGCAGGACGTATGCCTCTCTCTTCTGTCCTTTCTGTTCAAGATGACAGGAAGGCAGCACTTGAAATAAGTGCAATTAGTGTGTCATGAACTGGAGCTCAACATGAGAAGCACTAGTGGCAGCTCTAACTCAATCCTCATCTCTTCTGAGTTTCTAGACATATGTATTTCAAGTGTAAACCTAAGCATAGCAGTTGCTGAGAAAAGCACTATTATTTAGATGTTTCTTGACAGGCTCACTATATTAGATGTCCTTTTGCTATTTCACACAAATTGATGTTTTGACAGGTGCCATTTTATTTAGTTGGCAAGTCTTACTCTACTGTTTTCTTCCTCGGCTCTCTTTTGAATTTTCTCTACAAGGTACAAATACCAAGCTGCTGTATCAGGTAGAATTGTTGTCCACAAATGATCTTCGAAAGATAAAATGAACAAGTTCTAGGAAAGACCCTAGCAGTTCTTGTACAAGCTATTTCATGGTATTTATTCTATAAGGTAGTTTAAATTTAGTTAAATTAGTTCTTTCTCTTTGCTCTGGTCAATTTTAGATTCCTCAGCCTTGAAATGGAGATTTAAACAAACACTTGGCAAAGCAGATTTGATGACTGCGTCTTGTTTTACTAGAGGGGAACCATCCACCCTTTCTATAATAGGTCTCTTGGCATCACTAAAATGTTATTTAGTAGCCCCTCTGGAGAACCACATTCTCTCTCTCCTCGACTATAATACCCCAAGGAGAATTCTATTTCCTTCTTTCTGTTATATAAGGAGATGAGTTTCATGAAAGACTATAGTTATTTGGACAATTCTTGGCCTCCTTACTTGATTTGAGACAAAGAGAATAGGTACACTTCATCAGTAATGTCACCAGAGACTAAAAGTTTTTTTCCTTTCTAAGGGAGAGTTTAAAGAACCTACTGCCCCCCTTTTTAACCTTTTTATTTTATTTTAATTTTTTTTGCAAAAAGGTGCTGTGGTTTGCATTCTGCCACTTAGGCCCCTATTTCTACATTTGAAGCTGGACCCTGAATTACTAAGCTATAATGTACCAACTATCCCCTCATTTTCTTTCATAATCATGAGGATTCTAGGATATGGTCATGCCTGTGGAACTTGATAGGCTTCAAATCTCTCAGAGCTTGTGCTTCTCATATATTTTCCCCTATCGGCCAACTTTAACCTTTCCTCCAGTTCTTTTGACAGGGTTGTGTGAAGCCTGTCGCATTCCTGCATTCTGTCCTTCTCCCCTGATTAATTCACTCAGAACTGGGAGTTGCTCTTTAATTGAGAACATAGATAACTCCCTCTCCGTTGGCAACCATTATATACCTTCCTTGCAAATCTCTCTCAGTCTTCCCCAGGAACTGCTATTAAAAGAATCAGAAGGAACTTGATAATGTCAACACTCTGAGTCCAGAAAGGCAGGAAAGCCACCAGAGAAAGAGCTCATCCTCACAAGGTGCAGGGGTATGTTATGGACAGTGGTGTGCTGCCCAGACCCCCTTCCATGAAGGAAGTCAGGGAGTCCTCAGCTGTGGAGAACCCCCTTGACTAAGGTCACTTCCCTTCCCACATGCCTTCACTGATTAATGTGGGAGTATGAGGGCCAGGCCTTCTCAGCCCAATTTGGGGTGATTCTGAAGGGCCATTCTAGCTCTAGCACACCTAGTAGGCTGAAGCTGCTCTGAGGTCTGCATTGCAGTCAGCTTCTCCCTCAGCCTACATCTGCTTCCTTCCACAGATACTGATCACAAGGCGAGTTCCTGGTTACATTCTGCAACTAAACTTTGGGGAACCTATCTGTGACATACAGTGCTGCTATTACTGGACAATGGACAGGACATCATCATGGAATTCTGTCTTCTTTGTCATCGTCAGATGCTACTCTATGATCTCTAAGAATGATTCTCACTAGGCTCTGTGGTAAAGAGACCACAGGGATGAAATTGGAGTAAAAATAAGCTAATCACTAAGGAAGAAAATCTATAATTTTTACCTCATTCAAAAAATTGTCAATGGTATTGAATTGCAGACATTTTTAAATTTTTATTTATTTATTTTTAGAGAGAAGGGAAGGGGGGGAGTAGGAGGGAAAGAAACATCAATGTGTGGTTGCCTCTCACATGGCCCCTATGGGGGACCTGGCCCACAACCCAGGCTTGTACCCTGACTGGGAATTGAACCAGCGACCCTTTGGTTCATAGCCCGCGCTCAACCCACTGAGCTACACCAGCCAGGGTGAATTGCAGACATTTTACTGAATTATTTAATCCTCACAGAAATTCTGTGAAGTAAATATTATCCTCATTTTGTGAGTAAGGAAACATACTTGGGACATGTGAAATAACTAAACCGCTGGCCAAAATGGATCTAAAACTCTGGTTTATCTGGATCCAAACCTTTGATCCCACCATTCTCATCCTTGCCTGGAATGTTCCTCCTTAAGCCCCTCCTACTTCTTTGATACCCACCTAAAATGCTGCTGTATTCAACATATAGTTAACTCAAAAATGCCTTACACATGTAAATTCTGGATACTTGGCTTCGCCTAAGAAAGATATTGCTCTCAAATAAAACTATATTGTGCTGTTCTAGGCGAAGTCTACTTCATAGGTTAAGACAGTATCTAAGTTACTTAATTGAACCTCTCTGTGTAACACAGAGGTCTAATCAAGTCAAATCCTTAAAAACCCTTTGAATACAGAGCATGAAACTCTAACAGCTTTTGATTGTCTCTGTGCTACTTCTTTTTTTTTAGTATTAACCAACAAACTGTGTATAAGGACAGATCAGCATATTCATCCTCGGAACTATTTTGTAAAAGTACAGCTCACTTGTTTGACCCCTGCCAGTAGATGTCTTTAATCCCATGGCATTTTGTGTACATATCTTACCTCTGGCTCCCTATTTCCAACTTTATTGTTCCTTTGTTGAATTCCCTTTATTATTTAAGTATTTGTTTCATCTTTTAATGTGCTATATATCTTCCTTTCATCTGTTTTAAATCCTTTTTAGGAAGTCAATCTTAAGTTCTTCATTACTTAATTCTGTCTTTCCCTTGGTCTCTTCTCCAGTAAGAATGGTGCCAGAATAATAACTTCTTAATCTTCTAGAAACCATACCAATATCTGAGTCTACATGGTAAAGGAATAACATATGTGCTTCTATTCCACGGTTGTTAATATTAAGGAGGCAGTGTTACATAGCAGAACAAGCATAGGATTTACAGTCAAACAGACATGAGTTCAAACCTCAGCCTTGCCAATAGAGTGGCTTTGGACATATTAACCTTGTGCCCACTAACCTCTCTAACCCTATAATCTTGCTTAACCTAAAATGTTGAGTATGCTAAAACTAATGCATGTGAAGCACCAGAAGTTGTTCAATAAATGGGCCTATCATTATTTTTTCACTGGGTTGTAAGCCCCTTGAAGGCAGACATGAAGCTGATTCAAATCTGTCCTTTTGGATAGTGCCTGGTAGTATTGAGTGCATTCTAAAGTAATGATATGTGACTGAACAGATGAAAATCAAATTGTAATACAGTGGGAAGCATGATGGATTCTAAGCTCTGCCATTAGCCAGCTGCATGACTATTGAAAGCTTTGTTGGGTCTATTTCCTCAGGCGTGAGATGAGGAAGTTTAACTATATCATCTCTACTATCCCTTCTAGCTTTAAATGTCAGTGATTTTGTGGATATGACAAATGTTTAGTAACAGAGAAGGGTTGAACAGATCAGAGACACCTCCATTCATTTATTCATTTGTTCATTCATTCATTCACTCATTCGCATTCTTTCCCTACCACATACCTCCTCACTCTCTGCTTCACAGAATGACAGCTGTATACTAAACTTGATTCTCCCTTGTGCTGTCCCTTACCCAGCTCTTCAGGAGAGGGAAGAGAGACTCCCACCAGTCCACAGAAATATCATAGCACCTTTCAACCAGACTCCCCAGGTCCTTAGGTCATCTTGGAGGCACAAAGGGACAGAAAGCCCTAATACCAACCAGAACTCCACTTACATATTATTCTGGTCAAATTTACTAGCCAAAAAAAATGCTGAAAGAAAAAGCTTCAAAACAGAGGAATGCTCCTTTTATTTGAGTAAAGATGATTAACTTTAAAGATGAGATTTTGTCCATTAGTCTATAATTACAAATATTTTCAGATTTTTGTTTTTTCCTGGCTAAATTCCTATACTGGTAAATCTAGTAATCTCTGGTTTGGTGATATAAATGTAAAAAACCTAAGAGTTAGGCCAATTTTGAGTATACAAGCATTTGCTCCACAAGTCCTTCCAACCTGTCTATATTGTGAATTATTTTATGTTAGCTCCATTTCCTGCAATTTGTGTGACTTCAAATAGGTTAATCACCTTCTCTAAGCTTTGATTTGTTTCACCTGTTAAAAAGGAGTATTGTGAACAATATGTAGTGTCTAACATATAAACACATAAGGAAAGATATCATAGAAATAAATTATAATCAAAGCAGGCTAGGTCACTACGACTATGAAATGGTCCATAAAATAAGAACATCCTATCTCTGGCAGTGTTGCAAGAAAGCCCTCCCTTCTGCCACCCCACCACACCTCCAGGAGCTCTCAGCATTGGAAAAGGTGAAAATGCTCTGGGACATCATGGCAAAGCACTGAAATTGCCTCCTGGCAGAGTCTGAGAGTTTTATGAATTATTTCTCAGCTTTCTGGATTTGTTAGTTCTTTATCTTTGGTCACGGTGTTGCTCCAAGTTTTGCTCTGCCAGTTTATTTCCAGAGAATCACTCGTATTTGAGGTCACCTGGAAGACCCACCAGTGTCAGGAGATAAGCGATCAGCAGTGGGTATTGGGGCTGGACTACAACTGCACCATGCTTAAAGTGCCTCCTTATTTTTAGATTCCTAAAAGGGCCCCCAAAGAATGCATTCTTACAAAGAAGCAAATTCCTTGTTGTAGTTAATTAGTTCATTAACGTGTTCCCAATAGATGTAGTGACAAATATCAGGAATATTTAACCCCATTGTTTTAACTGGCTCAGCAGACTTGGCCTACTTTGTCAACTTATCCATCAGCCAAGTCCTTTTTCACAGTCTTCAAATTAAGACCCCAGCTTGACAAGCCATTGTTTGTCAAACACTCTGCTTTTTATCTTGTGTGATTTATAGTTCATATGCCTAGAAAGCTTAATACTAACTGTACCAAGTATTGGACTAAAAAGTTAACATATCAATCCTTGTAACATCCCTAGATGTTAGTTAATATTATTATCCCCGCTTAACAAATGAGGAATCTGACTTACCCGAAGTAGACAAAGCTTGTCAAGAGGCACCATCAGGATTTGAATCCAGGTGTGTCTAATATCACAGTCCAAGGTTACAAATTTCTGAGGGCTTCCTAACCTTTTTTGGGACTACTTCTTTAAGGTAAGTCTCATAACACTTATGGACCCCTTCTCAGAATAATGCTTCTACATTTTTTAAAAATAGAGAGGTTAAAAAGAAAACAATATTCAAATAGTTATGAAAATGTTTTTAAAAATCAAATTTATCATATAGTAATTTTATTAACACATTAAATAGCAAGATCTAATAGCAAATCTAATAAGTACTTAAATTTTGAAATGACTGTGGGTATAAACAATTTTTTGAGATAGCCGCAACCCAGATATAAAAATATCTGTGAGCCCTGACTAGTGTGGTTCAGTTGGTTGGGCATCGTTCCACAAAGCTAAGGGCTGTCGGTTTGATTCCTGGTCAGAGCACATGTCTGGATTGTGGGTTTGGTCCCCAATTGGGGCTCGTAGGAGAGGCAACCTACCAACGTTTCTCTCTCACATCGGTATTTTTCTCCCTCTCTCTTTCCCTTTCTTGCCCTCTCTCTAAAAGAAATTAATAAAATCTTTTTTAAATAAATAAATAAATATATCTGAGATTTTTATTGATAACAGGTACTCCAAAACTACTGAGATTGTTTCCTAAACTCATAAGTAAAAGAAATGCTAAAAGCTTTTTTAGATGTTAGTGAAAATAAAGATGTAATTTTTTTCATGGGGCCCTTGTTTGTGGGCCCCATGAAATCTCCCCATGGATCTCATAGGAGTCACTGGATGCCATGTTAGACAATATTAGAAATAAACTGACTCAAAAATAATTTAACACCTTTGTCTCTGCATTATCTTCCATCTATTCTATATACATTTATTGAGCACCTAATAAATGCCAGGCATTATGCTAAGTCCTGGGTATACAGAGTGTGAATGAGACTGTGTTACCCTGATTACCTACTAAGAGATCTGAATGTATCAACAGATAATATACATTATAGTACAGCACCAATATGAGGTCTGTCCTGAAAAAGTCCAGCCATTGTTAACATGATGAGAACAGTTTGTGTGACATCCATGTAACCTGGCAGCCAAGGAGAGTGGACTGGAATGTGCATGTGTGAATGATGACAACCTCACTGTACTAGTCAGTGGGGGCCGTACACACCACTGAGTGAGCATGTGTGCTGTGTGGCCATCGCATTCAAAATAGCTGAGCAAGTAAAGCAACAAATCTGCATCAAATTTTGCATTAAGCGGAAACTATTCACATGATTCAGAAGGCTTTCAGGGACTATGCAATGAGTCAAAAATCTGTTGAAAGTAATCCACATTCTGGCTTGCAACAAGCAGAACACCTGAGAATGTTGAACACGTACTGGCTGCAATCAACAAAGATTAGCAACTAACAGTGTGAGAACTAGAAGCAGATCTGGGGATTCCCAAAACTACTGTGTCTAAGATCTTGGCATGAAACATGTGGCAAAATTCATTCCTCAACTTCTGCTACCAGAGCAGAAGGAACATCATGCTGCAATTGCTAATGACTTGATTCAAACCACTACCAGGGAATCAGATTTAGCGCCCCATGACTTCTGGCTTTTCCCAAAACTAAAATCACCTTTGAAAGGGAAGAGATTTCAGACTTTCTATGAGATTCAGGAAAAATAGAACAGGACAGCTGATGGTGATTCTAACAAAGGATTTGGCAGAGTGATTTGAACAGTGGAAGAGATGCTGTGATAACTGTGTGAGGTCCCAAGGTGCCTACTTGAAAGGGGACTGAGGCATTGTTGTCCTGTGTACAATGTTTCTTGTATCTTGTATCTTCTTCAGGAAATATCTCTATTTTTCGTAGTGTGTTGACTGGATACTTTCTGGACAGGTCTTGTATATAAACGAATTATTGTAGATATGCTTGTTTGTGATTTCTAAGTATAAACTATCATCCCTACACTCCATCTGGCTAAGCAGTCTGAAATAGACTTTTGTAATTATACCAGTTTTCCCTCTTATTTCTCATAAATGCCTTCCACTATGCATCCATACTAAATTAGGGGTTTTCCAATTAGTTGCTTGATTAGTCAGGGTCTGATTATGTTAAAACAGGTAATTGTGAGGCCAGGCATTGACTTCTCTCTAGCTATCAAAGTTCTAGATGATATATTCTTCCAATATAACGCTGTTCCATTTACAGTGAAAATCTGTGGTTTAGTGTAGCTTCTTTAGGAAAATGGTGCAGTTTCAACATCAGCACTGGCTGCTTCGCCTTGCACTTTTATGTTATGGAAATTGTTTCTTTCCTTAAACCTCATGAACCAACCTCTGCTAGCTTCAGACTTTTCTTTTGCACAGCCTCACCTCTCTCAGCCTTCACAGAATTGAAGAGAGTCAGGGCCTTGCCCTGGATTAGGTTTTGGCTTAAGGAAATGTTGTGGCTGGTTTGATATTCTATCCAGATTACTAAAATGTTCTCTACATCAGCAATAAAGCTCTTTTGTTTCTTATCATTCATGTGTTCACTAGAATAGCCATTTTAATTTCCTTTAAGAACTCTTCCTTTGTGTTCAAAACTTGACTGTTTGGTGTGAGAGGCCTAGCTTCTGGCCTATCCTGGCTTTTGACATGCCCTCCTCACTGAGATTAATAATTTCTAGCTTTTAATTTTAAAGTGAGAGATATGGGACTCTTCCTTCCACTTGAACACTTAGAGTCTATTGTAGGGTTATTGACTGGCCTAATTTCAACATTGTTGTGTCTCGGGGAACTGGGAGGCTCAAGGACAGGGAGAGGGATGGGGAATGCTGGTCAGTGGAGCAGTCAGAACACACACATTTATAAGTTAAGTTCACCATCTTATACGGGCATTGTCTGTGATGCTCCAAAACAATGCAATAGTAGCATCAAGGATCACTAATCACAGATCACCATAAGAAATGTAATAATAATGAAAACGTTTGAAATAGTATGAGAATTACCCAGATGTGACACGGAGACATGAAGTGATTAAATGCTATTGGAAAAATGGCACCAAGGGCCTTGCTCAATACAGAGTTGCCACACACCTTCAATTTGTAAAAACACAGTATCTGCAGTGTGCAATAAAGTGAGGTATGCCTGTGTGCAAGACCATTATGGTGAAAACTATAAAATTTTTGAGAAGACTTAAAAACCACATTAATCGAGAGACATACTATTTTCATGAATTCACATACTCCCTGCCTCCCTACACACATACTTGGAACTTTACTAAGATATCAAGTCCCATCATTTCATGTGATTTATTCTCTACCTTCTGACACATATAATTTACTAAAGCACCCAGGCTACATACTAATTCCTGTTTCCTATCAATTAGGAATTGTATTATCAGTGAGTTTATCAGTATGATACAATTAATATAGTGAGTTAGCTCCATATCCTGTGGATTAAATTTGATATAAACCCAGAGAATTAGCATAAGCATGAGGCACCATGGTAAGAGTATATTGCTAACCTCAGCAAATGAAAACAAACTCCCAAATTCCCTTACTCACAGGGACAGAGGTAAACAGTAAAGAGTACTTAGTGGGGATTCCAGATTCAGAATATTCTGAGTAAACCATCTGAGACTGCAGACTGGTCTAAGTTCAAAAACAGAGGAGAAAATGGCTATTCAGACTTGGAGTGAGTAACTTTAACTTCATTTCATTTTTAAACCAGCAAACATGAGTGCAAACAAAGCAAAATAAATGTTTTCCGGAAGTTTGTCAGTCTCAGTAGTCACCATGGAGTATGGAGTCCGATCTGCCATTAACACTGCTTTGCTCTTGGAGAGGCGTTCAGGAATACATTAGAACCCGAGGTCCGTTACATCCCTGTGTAAGGAAATGCTCATGTTCCACAATTACACGTGCCTGCATTCTATTTTTGAATTAGATAACTGGGTCTTCTTAAGAGTTCAGTGCGGCATACCTGACCGTGGCCTACGTGAACCTCTAAATTTTCCCATTGAAATTCTTGAGTCCCACTCTCCCCCCAATTAATTTTCCAACTTTCTCTTAAGAGACCAGCTGATGACATAAATTCAACTCTTGTTAGTTCACAAATATTCAGGATCAAGCTGCACATTGGATATTTGGCTTTTTGTACACTTCAGTGGCAAGCAACAAGAAATTCTTCTAACAAAGCCATGGAAGCCTTTGGTTTTCAGCATGTGCTTGAAACTGAGAATTTGGCGATTTGAGCATGTCTTTCTCTTTTTAAGCTTATCAGTTATCATTACAAGAAGTTTTCTCATCCCATAGTCCTTGAATTCCCTGTGACCTTTTTATTATTCAATAGCATTGATCTCTCAGTTCTCCAAGGTTTTGCTTTCAATGGCAATTCAGTCTAGGTACACATAGGTGATAATTTGATTAACTGCTTCGCCCGATCAGGACAAGAATGTTAATAACACCAGCTGGACTTTCATTGCCTTCAACCTCAACCAAGTCGGACAACTCTTTCATCATTCCACACACATCCCATGTTTCTCTAAGGCTCTATAGCCTGCAACCACTCCATTGCAATTTCTGACTCACAGATCTTGCTTACAAAGACTAGACACCCACTCGGTTTGACTGAAGAAGAAAAAAATGTATTAAAGGATTTTAGGTGGCTCACAGAATCCCTAGGAAGACTCAGATTTGCAGTTAGGCAGCCAGGAAAAGTACTTCCCAGAGCAGTCACAATGACTTATGTAGGCAATAGGCTAAGGGGACTCTGGGCCCCGCTAGCCTCTCTAGCACTGCTACCCCAGAAATTCAGTCATTCTGCCACCTCTGACCCTGAGAGACACTGGCCAGTTTCTCATAGTTCCCTCAGGTTCACAACTTCATTTCACAAGTGAATACTGTGATTCGTTCCTGACTCTAGCAAAGGAGATTAGGAAAGGAAATCCAGCACTTCAGTTTCCATAGTAGAAGGTACTTTCTGTTTTTCACTGATACAAGTGGGAAGATCCAAACACGGGAAAGAGTTTCAGATACTGAGCAGCCAAGAAGAAGAATAAACATTCACTTTACCTTCCAATTAACCAAAAGAGGAAGGAATATTCAACCCCCTGTCCCTTCTTCTCCACTAGGGAGACAAGATCATATCACACATGCTGGGAGACAATACAACACACACGCTGGAGGTCGCTGAAACACCTTCATAACAGTGCCTGCTGCCTAGGTCTCACGTTAGACTGCAACGTTTTGAAGTCCCCCATTAGCATCAGTGGTCAAAACACAGGAGCTCCCGTGACTGCTTTCCTCCCTCTGGCTGCCCTCCAATGCTGACCTATTAGCATGTCACATGGATTTTTGTAATCCTCACTGGAGGAAATGTTTACTGATTCCTCTCTCTCTGATGCTAGAGAGAGAGGAAGGGAGAGGCAGAGAGAAAGACAAGCAGCAATGTGACAGAGAAACATTGATCAGCTGCCTCCCATACACACACGGACCGGGAATTGAACCTGCAACATGTTGGTGAATGGGACAATGCTCCAACAAACTGAGCCATCTGGCCACGGCCACACTGATTTTTACCACACCCTGTCTTTCTCCACACTCAATAGTATTTTCATTTAGTCAACATGTATTGACTACCACATGCTAGGTTTTGAGGACATAAAGGTTCATATTCTGTGAGGAAGGAAGAGATACAACAACAAAAAAAAATTGATGATTAGAAGAATGTATTGCTCAGATTCTTTACAGAAACATCCAGAATTTAAAGTAACGAAACAAAACAAAACCCAACAAATCCAGCGTACACCTTTTGCATTTAGGATAAGCCCAAACTCTTAACTCCTAACCACACCAGACCTATGCAGCCCTACAAGACTGGGCCCAGCTTTTCACAGTGACCTCATCTCCCACTATGTGCTATGCTCACTATGATCCAGCCCCCTCAGCCTTCTTTCTGTTTCGTGAACAAGCCAAGTTTATTCCTAACGTGTCTGCACTTGATGTTCTCTATTCTCGAGAGTCCTCTCCGTGGCTGGGTATCAGAGTGGACATCCCAGACCACTCTGTGAAAAATAACCATTCTCTTCCCAGTCACTCTGACTAGTCACTCATATTTCCATTATGTTGTATACTTACCACCCTTCTCCCCACCAAGAGCATATGCTACCAGAAAGCAGGGACCTTGCCAGTCATGTTCATTGCTATCCCCAGTGTATTGCACAGTGCCTGCACAAAATATATGAATTAAAGTATAAAGGAATGGCAAAGTCCAAACTGATAGCAATAGTAACTGTGGGCACGTCAGGGAATCAGGACGCTTACTGATGCAAATCTCCAAGGTACACTAGTATATCCTGGATTTCCATATTTTCTGCAGATCCTTTTCCCCCTTTACAAGTTTTGCCATGTGGTAGAAAGGAAAAGTGGAAGATGGAGGTCCTTCAGTCCAGCTCAGAAGGATCACATGTGCATTATGACATTAAAAACTGGGGAGACCTGGGTTTGGTCATATTGCACCTTCACAATTTACCTGCCCTTTTGGTGAAATTTATTTAGAAGGCAAGTGCTTTTCTTCTATTTTTTAACCATGACTAATACCTCCAGCTGGTTAAGAGAAAGCCATCCACTTTCTTCGTAATTTTGTATTTCACTACACGCTTTTTTATATAGAAGGAATAAAACTGTGACCAAAGCAAAAACAAACAGAGCATTCAAAAGGGGGCTCTTAACTAATTATACATATGAGATCATTTGCATTACAACTTTATAAAAACCATAAAAGGCCAACACTAAAAGAAAAATTTACTGTAATTCATTTGTACATTCATTCTACAAATACTTCCTGAGAACCTACTATCTGCCAGGCCATGTTCCAGGTGCTAGCATAGCTACAGACTATAATGAAAATAAAATAGAGTGGAATGACAGGGTGTGATAGGGAGGCTACTTTAGGTTGGATGGTCAGAAAAGGAGCTCCCCATAATCTGTTAGGACATAGAGGACATGTAAAACTCTAAGGAGACAGCATCCCTTGCAGAGAAAGCAGCTAGCACACAGGGTACAATGAAAACACAGCAGGGTAATGAGACTTTGGTGAGCAAGGCAAGGAGTGACAGAAGTGCTCAGAGAGGCAAGCAGGAGCCAGTTATGGGGGGCTTTTTGAAACAGCATTAGGATTTTGGATTTTTTTCATGTGCAACAGGAAGTCATTGGAGGATTCTAAGTAGGCAAGTAATATTATCTGATTTGTATTTTTAAAAGACCACTGTGGATGTTACAGAACAGACCCGGGGGGGTGCAAATGACATGCTATTACCTAATGGACCCACCCTTGTGCTCCAGGGATCCCCTACTCCATACTAGGTTCACTTTGCCCGCCACCAGGGAAAGACATCTCTCAATGCCAGAGATTGGTGAAGAGGAAAGGGATTATTTATGTAAAGAGTTATACAAACTTAAGAGTAATGACTAATGTCTTCACTGAGATCCCAAAGTCCTTTAGAATACACACAAACACACAGTCCTTCATTCCCTCTCTACCCAGTCTGGAGTACCTTATCTCAGAAAAAGAAGTAGAAGTCCGTGGTTCTCCTCTGCCCAAGCCACGTGGTCCCAAAAAGACACAGCATGGCTGCTATGCCTGGGTTTAAATCCCAGCACCAATCTTCTTTTGCCACACCACTTCCTACTCTTCCCACAATTGGCTGCCAGCCGCCAGCATCCCCGTATTTTTCCAGCTTTAGTGGCTGCCATAGTAAGTCCGGGCAGGTGTGGCCCTGTGGTGTGGAGCCAATCATCTCCAAGCTTTTACGCAGGCTCTGTAACCACGGGGATTTGCCTCCCAGTTACATAATGGGTTGACGTCACTCCCATCCCCCTGCCTCAAAGCAGGGCCACAGCTGTTTAACATATCTATGAAACCAGTTAAAGGTTATAGATATGTTAAATGACTGTTCTAGAGGTTATCTGCAAAACTGTTGCTATTCAAAACAACTCTCAATGGCCCTGTTCCATGCATCCCATCCCCCAGCTCAGACTTGTGGGAGTCAGGACATCCTACATATATATATATTTTTTTTTCTAATATTCCCTGGACACCGAGTTCTGAACCCCATTACAAATCCCTATTTGCCCCCCCCCCCGCCTTGGCTGCACCCTGTTACATGGATACTGTGTATAAAGTGGATTGCAGTGGGTTAAGAGTAGAAACAAGACTAGTCATTAGAGAATTCCAGACAAGAGCTAATAGAGCTTTGGATTAGGGTACAGCAGTGTTAAAATGTAAAAAAAATGCTCTGTATGAACCCAAACACATGTATGTGTAAGTACACACACACAGAGAAACATTCACATCATAGTTAAAGCAAAAACATTGACTCTGAGACCTCTATAATATCATCCCAACTATGCTGTTGCAAGAAACAAACATAGCTTGTAAACCCACTTCTACCCCTGCACTCTGCTCTCTGCTCTCTGTTCCCTAATAGGAAATAATTAAACTGAGCAGAGAGAGTAGGAATTTCTGTTTGAGGGTCTGAAAGGTCACAGGTAACAGAAACATGAAATCCTGATATGTAAGCCTGCTTTTCTTCTGTATTGTCCAAGTCTACATCCATGAATTAAAGGTATATATAGTTCTGTCCCCTGAGTAAATGCACTAGTTGAAATATTCTGACTGAATTAATGGCGGGGGCGGGGCTGAGTTTTAATTAGTTGACCATCTGTTCTACTAAATCATCTCTTATCTTGACAAGCACAGGTTCTTAATTGAGCTCCCTCTCTCCAGTGTAAACCTCCCAAATCCATTCACCATATTGTTGCTAGAGCTAACAGACAATTCTAATCCTGTTGCTTCCGGGCTAGGAAATTTTCAAGAGCTCTCAATTACCCAAAGGACAAAGCTTCAGCTCTGTTTGTGCAGACAAGGCCCACTGTATCTATTGCCATCTCAGTCAGCTGTGGCCCCTGCCTTCACTGCACCTTTTACTTCACCAAAACTGAGGAAGGGAGACCTGCTGTTCCCACCAAGTGCCCTTGCTCATTCTGTTCCCTTTGTCCAGACAGCCAACCCTTCCCTTACGTTTGTATCCACAGGGCCTCAGCCCAGGCCTCACCTCCTCAACAAAACCTCCCAGCATCCTTCCAAGTTGTACGAAATGCCCTTTGGTGCCCTTAAAGCAATGGATCTTAAAGTGTGGCCCATGAAACCCTAGGGTGTTCCCTAAACTACTATGGGGGTTCACAAGGTCAAAGCTATTTTCATAATAATACTGGATGTTATTTGCCTTTTCTACTGTCTTGCCATCAGTGGTAACAGTGCAAAAGCAATGGTGATTAGAACTGAAACTGGAAAAGACACTGGAGTTCAGGCTGCCTGTCACTACCAAACCCAATAAGCAATGACAGTGATTGAATCTTTATGGGTGCTCTATTCAGATGGCCAGTGATCTGAGAAGATGGAAGGTTCATACCCTAACAGACCATCTTAAATTTTATTTTAAAATGGCCCTTTTTATAAGGAGAACACAGTGTAGGTAAGGGGTTTGGAATTCAAGGAAAGTTAATTGGATTAAAAAAGCAACTCCAGCATTCTCACCCTGAATGGTAGTCTTAAGCTGTGCCCCAGGCAGTGGTCTTTAGCTGTGTCCTGGGCCTTGGTCATCTCACCCTGGAGTACAGTGGCTCAGATATTATCTTGAATTTTGAGCAGTCTTCCTGAGGAACAAAGGTGGAACTGCTTATGGTCTCATGGAGTCAGGGTGGGTCACACCTTCACTTCCTGGGACAAAAGCTTTTACATACATCGATTACTAAGCTTATTAGCTATTACTTAAACTAAAATTTTCCAACTCTTAAATCCCCTATCAGAACTTCTGTAGTCTTAACACAAATCAAGGCAGGGGCACAGAATTATATTGGTAGTCACCACACATTCAGAAAAAAAGAAAAAAATGAAAAAACACCAGGTGCACTTTAAAAGGTCCTTGATGAGGCAGTAAAAATTATTGGTATTATTAAATGCCAATCCTTGAATGCACAACTGTTGGGGACCACTTTGTGTGGTATCGGGAATTGTAGCCCCACACAAGCCAGGCCTTGAATAAGGGCCTATGAGTCTTGACAAGAATGCTGGGGATGCTGGGAGGCAGGCATGACCCGATACTAGCACCAAGGGTTCCTGTGGGAATTCAGGCCTAAAGAATGCATTGTACCCCTTGAGGCTTGCTTTGCTTTGGTAGCCCTGCTGCAGTGAATCAGATATCTAAATCCAAAGCAGAAGGAGTGAACTGCTAGTCTCAGGAACCAGCCTTAAGGACCCTCTGCTGTCAGCATGTCTATCAGACCCTGACCTGAGGCAGATCTGTGTGTTTCCTCAATTGTTATCTACAGATAATATCTGTTTTCTGTAACTATGGTCATTAGATATTGATTGATGAGCTTTGCATGCATACTGCATACCCCTGCACATATCCTTCTCAATAAAAGCCTCAGGAGAAAGGACCTCGGGGCTCCCCTGAGAGATTAGCCAGCCTTTTCTCCCCAAATAGATCTTGCATTGTTAGTAGCCTCATTTCATCCATGACTCTGGGGGACACTGCAGGACGGAGTCCCCCACACACAACTTTTTACATATTCTATAGGGTGAAACGAGAAGTGTAAATAAAGCACGTTGGCTGTATACCAAACTACAACGGTTGTCCCAACCTACAATGGTTGCTACCAATTACAATGGTAGCTACAATGGTTGTGTCTAGCTCAGCTCACAACTTGTGCTTGAGTTGTGAGCTGAGCTAGCCATTTTTTTTATTTTGTTGTTATCACAGAACAGTTTTATTTGAAAGAACTACTGACAGACAGACTAGGATTATTCCGACCTGGGTACTTGGCAGACATTTTCAGAGAAAGGAACCAAGAGTGAGACTGTCACTTCAAGGAAAACAACTGAAAGTGTTTGTTTGTTGCCACTGATGAAGCTTGAGCTTTCCAACAAAAATTAGAATTTTTGAAAAATATGTATCTGCCACTGTGAGCTTCCCAGCTTCCCAGCACTACAAGCCTTTTCTGATGAGATATTTGTGGGAATATTCATGAATATGGTTTTTTAATATGTTGTTCAATAAAGTGTATGAACATGTAGAAGATCCTCATAACTCAGTGAACCAATATTCTCCATATGACCAATGCATGATTTTACAAAGTCATATATAGGTTTAATCCATTCACACTGCAAGATAACCAATGTATTTTAATGTAACAAAGTATAACACAGGCTTTATTTTTTTAAAGCTTGACAAACTAATTCTAAAATTTCTATAGAAATGCAAAAAACTGAAGTAGCCAAAGCAATTTGAAAAAGAAGTTGAAGAACTTTCTCTGATTTTAAGACTTACTGTTAAGCTACATTAATCAGTACAGTGTGGCATTGGTATAAAGAGAGACAAACAGACAAATGGAACAAAATACAGGCCCCAGAAATAATATTACACATATGGGGTCAATATTTTTTTTAACTAAGGTGCCAAGGCAATTTATGGGGTCAAGAAAATCTTTCAGCAAGTGATTCTGTAACAATTGGATGGACATCTTTAAAAAAAACAAAAAGGAACCTCAAGCTTTATCTCATAGTACCTACAAAAATTAACTCAAACTGTATTCTTGTCTCAAATGTAAGAGTCAAACCTATAAAACTTCTAAAGGAATACCTAAGAGAGTTTAGAGACCCTGTGTTTGGCAAAGATTTCTTAAATAAAACAATAGACAAAGCACAAAGTATTAAAAAAAGACAAAAAATGAATCAAAATTTAAAACTATTGCTCTTCAAAATGCCAAAAAAATAAAAAGGAAAGCCATAGATTGGGAGAAAATGTTTGCAAAACATGTATCTGACAAAAGGGTGATATCTAGAATACATAAATAGCTCTTATAATGACATGACAAGTTCCCTAGTAAAAAGCGAGCAATTGATTTGCACAGACACATCTGCAAAAAGATGTTCAACACAATTAGTCATTATGGAAAATTAAAACCACGATGAGTTACCTATCACTACACATCCAGTAGAATGGCTAATATTAAGAGACTGACAATGCCAGGCATTGGAGATGATGTAAAGCCTTAGAACTCTCATAAATTGCTCATGCATGTTAAATGGAACAGCCACTGTAGAAAACAGTTTAACAGTTTTATAAGCATATACTGTGTGACCCAGCCTTCCCGCTCCCTGGTATTCACCCAGATAAATGAAAACATACGTCTACATGAAATGTCTATATGTCTATACGTCTATATTCATAGCAGACTTACTTATAATAGCTAAAACCTTGGAGTGGTGGGGGAACAAATGTCATTAGCAGGGGCAAGGATAAACAAATTGTGTGAAATCCAAACAATGGAATACTACTCAACAATAAAAATGAACTACTGATACATGTTAAAGCATGGATACATTTCAACGTGATGATGCTGAGTGAAAGAAGCTAGTCAAAAAAACGACTACTTTATAATTCCATTTAGGTATAGGTCTAGACCTATACTGTCAATATTGTAGCCACTGACCACATATGGCTATTGAGCACTTGAAAGGTGACTATTGAGACATGTTATAAGTATTAAAAAAAAACCCAGATTTTTAAGACTTACTATGAAAAAAAGAATGTAAAATATCTGTCTTAGTCTGTTGGGACTACTATAACAAAAAATAAACTGGGTGGCTTACAAACAAGAGAAATTTATTTCTCACTGTTCTAGTGGCTACAAAGTCCAGCATCAAGTTGCCAGCAGATCTGGTGTCTGGTGAAGGCCTGCTTCCTGGTTCATAGATGGCCGTCTTCCTGCTGTGCCCTCACATGATCGAAGGGCAAGGGAGCTCTCTGGGGTCTCTTTCACAAGGGTCCTAATGCCATTCATGAGGGCTCCACCCTCATGACCCAGTCACTTTCCAAAGGCCTCACCTCCAAATACCATCACAGTGGGCATTAGGTTCCACTAGATTGTGAAATTTGGAGAGGACACAAACATTCAGTCTATGACAATATCTCATCAATAATTTAGTATTGATTACATGCCAAAATGGTAATATTTTGATACATTGTATTAAATGAAATATGCTACTAGCAAATTTATAATTACATGTGTGGCACATATTCGTAGCTCATGTTATATTTCTTTGGGGCAATGCTCTTATAGACAAATGCAAAGTAATCTATAGGGACAGAAAACATCAGTGATTGCCTGGGAACACTTTGGGGGACATGGGAAGAAGGAATGAACTACAAAGAGACACAAGGACACTTCTGAGGGTAATAAAAATGTTTATTATCTTGAATTCAGTAATGTATACATGAATGTGTCCATATGTCAAAGTCATTTAATTGTACATTTCAAATATGTGTGACTTATTGTGTGTAACTTATATCTCAACCTATCTGTTAAAATATTTTATTTATGTTTGCAAATTGAACATTGCAACTAACCTTTAAGAAAGGTCACTTTAAAAAAAGCAACTACCACTCCTTGAGTTTTTGTGTAATAATGAAAAAGAATATCCACAATTATTTGAAGACTACTAAAATACTATTTCTATTTCAAACTATATGTCTACATGAGGCTTTTTTTCATATATATTTCACATCTCAACAGATTGAATGCAAGGCAAAAATGAGAATCTAGCTGTCTTCTGTTAAGCCAGATATTAATAAGATTTATAAAATTTTAATATATTGCCACTGTTCTGGTTAAATACTTTAAGTTTTAGAAAATATAGTTTATTACAAATATCTTATTTATCTTAATGCAATAGGGTTTTTATTGGTTACTTTTTGTTAGTAAATATTTTTAAATATTTCTGTTTAGCTGCATTTTAAATGTCGAGCCAGTGAAACTGTTTATATCCATAAACAATGTTTTTAAACATGTCACTGGAATGTTACAGAATTTCTGGATGTATTACATGATTTAGAGAAATGAGAATTTCTACAAAAAGCTTTTTTGAAAGCAAGGAGAAAATATGTGTAGTTTTTTAAAATCAGCTTCTATATGGCTGATTAAATATAAGTATTTTTAAATTAATTTATAGATAGTCCTATCAACTGGGCTTTAGAAAAATGTCTTCTGAGCTAAAAATGAAAAAGTAATTTTTTTCCTTATCTGCAGGAAATAATCAGCAACTAGCCCTGTGAATTTCATGAGGATTGACATTGGCCCAACCAATATTTTTTTTTCTTTTATTGATTCTAGAGAAAGGGGAAGGGAGGGAGAAAGAGAGGGAGAAAAGCACTGATGTGAGAAACATCGATAGGTTTCCTCTTGCACACACACCTTGACTGGGGACTGAACTTGCAGTCCAGGCATGTGCCCGGGCTGGGAATTGAACCTGCAAGCTTTTGGTTTGCAAGAGGACATCCAGCACTGAGCCACACCAGCCAGGATGACCCAATCTATTGTTTTAGAAAGGTCTATCAGTCAGGATCCAGCAAAAAGACACAAATCACATCAGTTATTTTAACAGGGGGGGGGGGGAAGAAAATTAACAAAGTATTGCTAGCTGGATACTGGAGAACCAAAAAGGCCAAAAGGAAGTGAGGTATCACGGCGATGGCCCTAAAGGATGCAGCTACCACCCCTAGGACGGAGCAACTACAGAAAGTCAGAATTATTTAAACTCCAAAGTCTGGAGAATGGGTCCCACAGACTGGAATTCACTTCTTTGAGGAGGGGGAGATGTTCAAATAATACACATGCCTCAAAAACAGGGAACCAGATGTGTGAGGAAGGGAGGGAGGCTCCTAGTTCTCCTAGGGAGAGAGAGGTTTGGCTCAGGGGTCCCCAGACCTCAGTCCTTCTGAAGGTTCACGATAAGGCTGGTTCTCCAAGGTTTAGAAAATCGGTGAGCTAGAGTCATCCGGAATCAACTGCTGCTGCTGGAAGGAGCTGCTGCTGCTGGAATGAATTAGTGTTGTTAAGGTGACACTGACAAAAACGGGAAGCAAACAGGAGAGAGAGCATCTCCTCTTCTTCTCCCTCCAGCCTCATAGTCTCCCTCTAGTGCCCAAGGGGCAGAGCTTAAAGGAAGAACCAATCAACAAAACAAACAAGCAAGCAAAATATAACCAGAGACATTGAACTTAAGAACAAACCGACAGTAACCAGAGGGGAGGTGGGAGGGATAATTGGGGGGAAAGGGAGAAGGGTTTGCAGGAACATCTATAAAGGACAAATGGACAAAACCAAGGAGAGGGTGGGATCAGGGGTGAGAGTGGGGATGGCTGGGGTAGGGGGAATTGGTGGAGGGAAAATGGAGACAACTGTACTTAAACAACAATTTTTAAAAAATGGTTTGCAGTTACACTATCAGAGAAGAGAAGGAATAGAGAAGTGTGGGTCTGAAGCTAATAGACACTAGCTTAATAAGTAACACCATAGAAGCACTTAAAGTCAGATTGTTTTTCTCAGAATAATACCTTGACGAGTAGGAATTCATACACATACATGTACATGAATTATATTACACATTTCATGGGTGTGTCCCTCGCTCCTCTCATGCTTATCTCCATTAACATGACCTTTGTTTTGTGCTTCTTTCTTCACAAATCCTTTGGAATGCCTCTCAATGGAGCATATCTGTCAAACAAACTATAATTAAATGAAAACAGCAAAAGTTGCATGCTGTTAAATTCAAATTTAAAAGCTTAGTAAGGTGAAAAAGAGTCTAAAGAATTGACAAGGGTTATTAATTCAAAAGCAACTTTAAGTCATCCACTCTTTGGGTTCAAATTTAATCTTAATTTAAAATGATGCTATTGTGGGCTGTGATGCAAGGTATAATTGATTAATTCTGAAATTATCTTTTACCTTTATTTGGAATGAGATGCCACGAAACCTGCTATTCCATTTGAGTTCTGGGTAAAGATATGAGGAATAAGAAGTTCATAGTGCCTGCACGTCGTTGATTTGATTAATATCAAAATAAAAAGCTCCAAAGGATTAAGAATACAAGATAGAGCCTTTTCCTCTTTGTACTCAATAAGAACATTAGACTGCATTTCAAATACGAGTGCATCAATACCAACACTTAATAAAGTTCTCACTTACTTAATATGAGGGAGTCATACCCAGCAAAAAACTTTCTGAAAGTCAAACACAGTCCCACCAGGAAAGGGTTCTTCTGGGGAGAGGAATGATGCAGGGGTCCCCAGACCTCAGCCCTTCAAGTCCAGCCTCACACTTTCACTTTAGGCTGTGGATTCCTCTTTACTCTATGCCCACATCAAAATTCTCAGAAGAGAGGGAGGGACAGAGAGAGAGATTAATGTTCATATTCAGAAATTTAAAGCTCTAAAGCAATATAAACTGTTCAATTAATGTTTTGTAAACATTCCTTTCTTAGTAAAATTACTCTAAAATAAAAGTGCTCTGCCCTGGCTGGCATGACTCAATGGGTTGAGTACTGGACTGTGAACCAAAAGGTTGCCAGTTTATTTCCCAGTCAGGGCACATGCCTGGGTTGTGGGCCAGGTCCCCAGATGAGGGTGTGTGAGAAGCAACCAATCGATGTTTCTCTCACGCATCAGTGTTGCTCACGCACGTCAATGTTTCTCTCCCTTTCTCCCTCCCTCCTCCTCTCTCTGAAAAATAAATAAATAAAATCATTCTGAAAAATAACAGTGCTCTAGAAAATGGCTATCACTAGAAACTGTCAGAGGGTTTGAAACACTTTTCTTCTCCTCCCTTTGTAATCAGCCAGCTTCATTATGGTTTCTGCTTAATAATTATAGATCTTATTAACAGATATGGGTTTAATAACATAAAAATAATATCATTGCAAATTGCATGCTCTCCCAAGGGAATGGAGATTTATGTCATTTCATACACCAATATAAAAACATGACTTTTGTTTAACCCACGCACTGGAGTCCTTGAAAGACTATAGTGAAGTGATACAATTTAACAGTGATGTAAGCTGTGCAAGTCCTTTCCGAGAAAACGCCATTTAATCCCTGCTTTTAGGAACTGAAAATGGCATATCATACCCATGTCATTAGATTTCTCTCTCCCTGCACACAAAGTGAGTTCGTCTATAACCAATATAAAAATATGCCACCTTAGAAGTTTTTTAAATATCTTTTTGTTTTTTATTATAATGGTAATAGTGCTCATTGTAAAAAATATTTGGAAAATAAAGTATAAAGAAGAAAATAAAAATTACAATCCCAAATCTATAAATTACTACTTGTTAGTATTTTGGTTTATTTTATTCTACTACTTTTGTAAATATGTATTTTGTATGCTTGAGATAATTTTGTACCACTTATATGCTGCTTATTTCATTTAACATAACCTTGTGAGAATTTTCTCTTTTCATTAAAATCTTGGTAAACACACTTTTAATGGGTTTATCCTCAACAGTATTGTAGGGTAGACGGAGGACTAAGAGAAGCTGTGTTCTCATGACCTTGAGACTGGGTCCGATAAATGGTTACCATAGCGTTGCATGGGCTCACATGCGCAGATTCCCACTGCGTTATACAATGTATCCTGGTCCCCTGCCAGCTTTGTCTGTATTTAGTATATAAGGGGTTAGGGACTTCCTGCTGGGGGACAGGTGACATGCAGAGACACGCAGGGACACGCAGGGAGACATGCAGCTTGCAACGTGCGTGGCTCGCCCATCTGTGAATAAAGGCGTGTCAGACATCCCAACATCTCCGTGAATATTCTTCTGTCTGCCCGAATCCCGTGAACCTGTCTGGCTTTCAACGGTCGCAATACAAATGTGAATAAACAATTAGTTACTTCATTATTCCTCTATTGTGAATAAACAATTAGTTACTTTATTATTCCTCTATTGATGAACATTTAGATAGCTTACTTTTTCATCATTAGCAGAAATACTTGATAAAAACACATGCACATTCACTTTATGAACTGGGACCCAGACTCCGAGGAAGGGAGAGGGGGCCCTATTGACTGAGGCCATGTCTCTGAGAGTTAATAAGGAAATAGCCCTGGTAGAATTACAATGTAAAGGAAAAGAGGGTGATGTTACAAATCTGAGAGTAACCTCATAGGATGATCTGATTGTAAATTATGGCAGGTCAGGGTGGGTAGTCATACCTCGGGCCTATAATTTCCTTAGTAAAAGTTTATCTTTGCCTTAAGCAAGCCCTTTGAAATGCCCCTTTTTTAGACCCCTTGTAAATATAACCGCCCTCAAGAGATCACATAATCTCATTAACTGTTCTGAAACATAATCCCTGCCTCACTTTATCTCACCTTCATGTAATCTTCCTTACTTTCCCCACTCAATTCCAAATGCATAAAAGAAATTACAAACTGTCATTCCAGAAGTATTTTTCTCAGTCTATTGAGATCTTGCTTCCAGGTATATCTTCTGTTTGGCTCAAAAAAACTCATAAAAATGTTCTACAGGTTTGGATGTTTCTTACCTCAACATCTACTTAGCATAGTCAGCAGGATTCCAAAGAACGTGTCCAGGACCACCCTGCAGACCCAGCCCCGGTGCCAGGTACCAGCAGGGGCCCAATGTGCCTCATCAGCCACCCACTTTGCATCAGGTGAACCGGAGTCCTTTCTTGGAATCCTGGACCTACCTGCTTCAGGTAGTGAGTTCCGCCTTTATTTGAGTTGTTCTATGTGACTGCTTTTAAGTTTGGCTCTTTTCATTGGAAAAAAAATTAACATTACCATGGGAAATCATGCCTCTGAGGCTGACAAGCCCCAGGACAGTCCATCTCCCATTGCTACTCCCACAGGCTTTGTGTACAATTCATAGAGTTCATATTTGCAAGTATGTACAGAAATGGGGAGATTTAACCAAAAGAGATATCAGCTCACGATTGACTGAAATGGGGCTCTTCTGCTATCTCTAAATTAATTTTTTTGTGTGCTCAAATGGAAAAAGCTTGCTCTGAAATTTAAGTTAATGAATGGGATGCTCACCTTGATTAGAAAATAGAAGTCTCTAAAAGGATTACAGATAAACTTTCTTAAGGAAGTTAATAAGAAAAATTTAAAGACTGTCTTTGAACACTCAGATAAAATTTCTTCTTTTCAGAAAGTTAATAAGAAACTTTTAGAGACTGTTTTTGAACTAAAGAAGGCTTCTGAAACTGCACGATGCCAATACTTCTCCAGTTTCTCCAACCACTTTCTGAGCTCCCTTGTCTGGACTTGTCTTCCCTTTCTCCTCCTCCTTTTCTCTCCTCTACACCTCCTCCACCACTACCCTCTGCTACTCAGGGGAAACTAAAAATAGAGAGCCAGTTCAAGATGGGCTAGAAAAAACAAATATTCTGGTAGCCCCCTTTACAAAAAAGCCAGTCTCAGGACAAAGTGAACCAGCAATGATTACTCTCCTTGAACTAAAACAGAAATAAGGGATTTTAACTAAAGATTTTTCTGATCTTCTCCATGACTGTGTTCAGTCCACAAATGAATTTTATTTAATTGCTAGAATATATTGATACAGAGAGATCTGATCAGATCACCGGGCAGAAGTAGGGAGAGGCCATAGGAGAAGTTTGCAGAGGCATCATAAGCAGTCTAGATGGGACTGGCTGAGAAGCTGATGCCTCCAGAGTGCATGGAATTACAGGCAAAAAGATTGGCAATAAAAAAGGGCTCTTGGATGGGCAGGTGTGGGCTCTCTCTGGCTTTCAGGGCTCTTTTTCCTGAAGGATGCCTCAATAATCATGCTGCAGCTGCCTGCATTTCCCAACGGACAGTATTTTGGATGGGAAGCAGCTCCAGGCACAGCCAAGAATCGGGCTGGCCTGGCAGAGGGTGGCAGGTTTACTCTTTGGGTGTTCTAAAGCGAGCAGGCTCTGTGCAGAAGCCTGCCATCCTTCCAAAATTGTGTAGCTTTTGTATCTTATGTTGTTTTAGTTTGTAAATTAACCCTATAGCAGGGTGTCAAACTCATTTTCACTGGGGGCCACATCAGCCTCGAGGTAGCCTTCGAAGGGCTGAAATAATTTTAGGACTGTATAAATGTAACTACTCCTTAACTGTTCAGGAGTTGAAATTATGTTCAGCCCTTTGAAGGCAACTGCGAGGCTGATGTGGCCTCTGGTGAAAATGAGTTTGACACCCCTGCCCTATAGAAATAAGATAATTAAAACTAACCGGGGAATGCCAAGAGAACTCAGGTGTTAAAGTTTTAGCCTTAATTGATAGGCTTAAGTGATTAAAGGTGCAACTAAAGAGTTAAAGAGTTTAACCTTAATTAATAGGCCTAAGTGACTAATTCATGTGGAAAGCTGTTATTCCAAAATTGTGAAGCTTTTGAGTAAAGATTCTTTTCCTTTATCACCAACTTTGCCCCTGGAATTTTGCGTAGAGGGTGGAGGTGTGCAGCAGGACCCCACTTGCTGTCTGGTAACAATATGATACTGCTTTTCTGACCTATTCCAACTAATACACTTATTAGTTTTGAGAGCAATGCAGCAGAACGGCTAAGTAAGGTCAAAGAATATAAAGGTATGAAGGTATAAAGGTAAGAATATTAATGTATGTTTATTTTTTTAATTTTTAGAGAGGAGGAAAGGAGGGAAAAAGAGAGAGAGAGAAACATCAGTGTGTGGTTACCTTTTGAGTGCCCTCTACAGGGGACCTGGCCCACCACCCAGGCATGTGCCCTGACTGGGACTCCAGCCAGTGACCCTTTGGTTCATGGGTTGGCACTGAATCCACTGAGCCACACCAGCCAGAACACTAATGTGTGTTTAATAGATACTAACAAATTGCTTTCCAGAGATTGTCCCAATTTACAAATAAATTTTTATAAAATACTTCCTGCTAAATTGATGTGGTGAATCCTTCTTTCAGGTAATTCTGAATATTTATAAGAAAAATGCTTCAATTCTCATTCAAAATTTGAATGTTAAATCATGGATTAAAGCAAAAATCTTTGATTAAAAACAGTTAGTTCTTTTTAACAGCCAACAAGACTTCAATATATTAGGAAATATGAAAGTATATACTTGAAAATGCAAAAAAAGAATCAGAATTCAAAATTTCACAAAAAATGTACTTATGCACCAGGAGGAATAATTTTAATATCAGGGGGAAGTTTTCTGAGACTATGAAATTAAGGAGAATATTTGCTTTTTGCATATCCACGACAAACAATTTCCTATTCCAATCAGCAGACTTTCCTCATTAATTTCTCCTGTGTGTGTCCTGTGCTTTGAAGCTAGAACTCAACATTAGCCAGGAATTGACTTTTCTTTTTAACTCTTCTACTTACAAACATTATCTCACAAGCTTACTTTTTAACTGGTTGCACTTCATTTTTAAGAAGTACTTAAACATTCGAACTCTATGAAATTTCAAGTGATTTCTCCAGAATTTAAATACATACTAACTAATGAAAGGAAAATGTTTAGATGAGAAGGCAACAGCCAACAGAAGCTAAGATAATTTCTAACCAAAGTTCATCCAACAGAGTATAGAAGTCCTGGCACAACCTTGCCCTTCACCCACACGGACTTCATTGATAATAAAATTTCCTAAGGACATACTAACAGATATACTGTATGCTGTTCTTTACGTATATCATTTATAAGTCACTCAACAATGCTGCCAATAGGAATTATTATTCGCGTTCTATAGATAAAGAAACTAAAGCTCACAGAGGCTAAAGATGGGGCTAGAACTTAGGTTTGCCTCATTCCAGAATCTCGACATGCTTTTCTTTTCTTTTTCTTTCCAATAAAATGTAACATGCATAGAAGAGTGCATAGAAATATACAACATCAAAAAGCAAAACAAGCACCGTTGTGCTCACTATCAACTGACCTTAGAAGCCTCCTCTGTGTCACGTCTATGGCCTGCCCCCTTCCAGGCAGCCAGTGTCCTGAATTTTGTGTTGTTAATTTATTTTATTTTCTTCATAATTCTACTTCATACATCTGTATCCCTAAACACTATATTTTAAGTTTTATATTGTATCCATATAGACATCATGAATAATGTCTGTTTTTCTCAGAAAAAAAAAATCCTTTGTCATGGATTAATCACAGACCTCTTACTATACCTATAGTTCTGAAGTTTTAAAACCAGAATAAGTAGAAGGGCTAGATTCATAGTTTTAAGTTAGAATTGCCAGATTTAACAAATAAAAATATGAAATTTCAGCATGCATATCCCATGCAATATTTGGGATTTACTTAACCTTAAAAAGTATTTGTTCCTTATCTGAAATAAAAATTTTACCAAGCATCTTGTATTTTACATGACAACTCTACTTTAAGGGGACTTATTACATCAATCTTGATACCTGAATACTAAGTGCTAATAATGTAGAGGATAATCAGCATGTTTCTAGTGCCCCTTCCCACCCCTGCCAACGACGTAGTGGTGAAGTTACATGAGGTCTAAACTTAGACGATGTAGGTGCTGATTTCCACTCCATTGGGTCTCGGTTATGTGGACTTGGACAAGCCCCTTGAACTTACTGAGTTTTTGTTTTCTTATCTTCAAAACAGAGATCATGAAAGACCTCCTCATAGAAGCTAAATCCTCATCTATTATAAGAGAAATTCAATTGCTAACATCCAGACTTGATAAACCAAGGAATATAATAACATAAGCACATTACATAGAGATATGCACCAACAGTTAAGAATTCCAAATGGTCTCTTCTGAGGCGCAGAATCAAGGTGGTGCGTGGGAAGGGGTAGAGCACTGAATGCTGTTCTCATGATAAACTCTCTACTGGCATTTTTATGGGTTTTTTTGTTGTTGTTGTTGTTGTTGTTTGGTTTTGGTTTTTGTTTTTAAGTTTCTTTTAATGGATTTATTAGGGTTACATTGGTCAATAAAATTATATTGGTTTCAAGTGTACAGTTCTACAATGCATTGTGTGCTTAGCATCCAAAGTCTAGTCTCCTGCCTTCACCATTATCCCCCATTTATCCTCTTCCACCTGCCCCCATGCCCTTTCCCTCTGGTAATCACCATACTATTGTCTGTGTCTATAAGATTTTTGCTTTTTTTTTTTTGCTTAATCCCTTAACTTATTTCAAGCAGCACCCCCAGCCCCAGCCCCTCTGACAGCTGTAAGTTCTCTGTACCTATGTGTCTTTTCTATTTTGTTTGTTTATTTTGTTTATTAGATTCCACATATAAGTGAAATCATGTAGTAATTGTCTTTCTCTGGCAAGCTTATTTCACTTAGCATAACACGCCAGGTCCATCCATGCTGTTGCAAAAGGTAAGACTTCCTTTTTTTTTTTTTTTTTTTTTACAGCTGAGTAGTATTCCATTGTATAAATGTACCACAGCTGTTTATCCACTCTTCTATTGATGGACACTTGGGCTTCTTCCAAATCTTGGCTATTGTAGATAATGCTGCAATGAACATAGGGATGCATATGTTCTTTTGAATCAGTGTTTCAGGTTTCATCAGATTTATTTCGAGAAGTGAAATTGCTAGGTTATAAGGCAGTTCCATTTTTAATTTTTTGAGGTAACTCCATAATGTTTTTCACATTGGCTACACCAGTCTGCATTCCCACCAAAGTGCACAAGGGTTCCCTTTTCTCCACATCCTCGCCAACACAAGTTGTTTGTAGATTTATTCATGATAGCCATTCTGACAAGTGTGAGGTGACATCTCACTCAGGATTGAATTTACATTTCTCTGATGATTAGATGTTGAGCATCTTCTCATATGTCTATTGGCCATCTGCATGTCCTCTTTGGAGAAGTGTCTATTCAGGTCCTTTGACCATTTTTAATTGGATCATTTAATTTTTGGTGCTGAGGTGTTTGAGTTCTTTGTAAATTTTGGATATTAGCCCTTTATCAGATGTGTCATTGGTGCATCGTTCTTCCATACAGTAGGTTGACTTTTTTGTTCCATTTTGTTCATGGTTTCCTTAGCTGTGCAAAAACTTTTTAGTTTCATGTATTCCCATTTGTTTATTTTTTCTTTTGTTTTCCTTGCTTGGTGAAATATATCAGAAAAAATATATTGCTACTAGAGATGTCCAAGATTTTACTGCCTATGTTTTCTTCTAAATTTTTGAATTTAGAAGAATTTTTTCTTCTAAATTTTTAAATTGTGTTTTTGATGCAATTGTAAATGCGATTGTTTTCTTAGTTTCTCTTTCTGATAGTTCATTATTAGTGTATAAAATGCCACTAATTTCTGAATATTTATTTTGTATCCTGCTACATTACTGAATTCATGTATCAGTTCTAGTAGCTTTAGGAAGAATCTTTAGGGATTATATACAGTATCATGTCATCTGCAATTAATGAGAGTTTTACTTTTTCCTTTAAAATTTGAATATCTTTTATTCTTTCTTGTCTAATTGCTGTGGCTAGGACTTTTAGTACTATGTTAATTAAGAGTGGTGAAAGCAGATATCCCTGTCTTGTTCCTGATCTTAAAGGAAACACTTTTAGTTTTGCCCACTGAGTATGATGCTGGCAATGGGTCTGTCATTTATGTTCTTTGTAATGTTTAGGTATGTTCCCTCTATTCCCACTTTGCTGAGAGATTTTATCATAAATGGGTGCTGGATTATATAAAATGCTTTTTCTGCATCTATCATTATATGCTCATGTGATTTTTAGCCTTAATTTTGTTTATGTGGTGTATCACGTTTATTGACTTGCAAATACAGTACCAACCTTGCACCCCAGGAATAAATCTCATTTGATCATGATATATGATCTTTTTAATGTATTGCCAGATCCACTTTGCTAAAGTTTTGTTGAAGTTTTTAGCATCTATGTTCATCAGGGACATAGGCCTATAATTTTCTTTCTTAATAGTGTCTTTTTTCTTTTGGAATTAGGATATTGCCGGCCTCATAAAATGAGCTTGGGAGTCTACCCTCCTCTTAAATTTTTTTTGGAATAGTTTGAGAAGGACAGGTGTTAGATCTTGTTTGAATGTTTGGTAAAATGCACCTATAAAGTCTTCTGGTTCAGGACTTTTGTTTGGGAGTTTTTGATTACAGCTTTAATTTCATTAGTTGTAATTGGTCTATTCATGTTTTCTGATTTTTCCTAATTCAGTTTTGAAAGATTGTATGTTTCTAGGAATTTATGCATCTCATCTAGATTGTCCAGTTTACTGGCATATACTTATTCATACTATTTTCTCACAATCCTTTGTATTTCTTTGGTGTCAATTGTTACTTCTCTTTCATTTTTTATTTCATTTATTTGGGTCCTCTCTCTTTTTTTCTTGATGAGTCTGGCTAAAGATTTGTCAATCTTGTTTATCTTTTTTTCCCCCCCAGATTTTACTTACTTATTTTAGACCAAGAGAGAGAAAGAGAGAAAGAGAGGGAGGGAGAGAAATATCAGTATCAGTGTGTGGTTGCCTCTGGCACGTCCCCTACTGGAGATCTGACCTAGCCCACAACCCAGGAATGTGCCCTGACTGGGAATTGAGCCAGCAACACTTTGGTTCGCAGGCCAGCGCTCAATCCACTGAGCCACACCAGCCAGGGCACAACCTAATTTATCTTTTAAAGAACCAGCTCTTGGTTTCATTGATCTTTTGTATTATTATTTTTTTTTAGTGTCTATGTCATTTATTTCCTCTCTAGTATTTATTGTTTTCTTCCTTCCACTTACTTTTGACTTGTTGTTCTTTTTCTAGTTTTGTATCTGTAAGGTTAGATTGTTTATTTGAGATTTTTCTCATTTCTTGAGGTAGGCCTGCAATGCTATGATTTTCTCTCTTAGAATTACTTTTGCTGTGTCTCATAGATTTGGCATTGTTGTGTTGTCATTTTCATTTGTTCAAAGTATCTTTTGATTTCTTCCTTGACCTCATTGTTGACCCATTCATTGTTTAGTAACATGTTATTTAGCCTCCATGTGTTTGTGTGTCTTTTGCTTTTTTTTCTTGTAATTGATTTCTAGTTTTATACCAGTATGGTCGGAGAAAATGCTTGATATGATTTTAATATTTCTGAATTTATTAAGACTTGCTTTGTGTCCTAACATGTGATCTATCCTAGAGAATATTCCATGTGCACTTGAAAAGAATGTATATTCTGTTGCTTTGGGGTAAAACATCAATTAAATCCATCTAATGTAGCATGCCATTTAAGGCCGCTGTTTTCTTGATTTTTTTGGTCCGAAAGACCTCTCCATTGATGTTAAAATTCCCTATTATGACTGTATTGCTGTTGATCTCTCTTTCTATGTCCACCGAGATTTTCTTTATATATTTAGGGGCTCCTGTGTTGGGTGCATATAGGTTTAGAAGGATTATATTGTATTGTTGGATTCATCCCTTTAGTACTATATATTGTCCTTTTTTGTGTCTTGTTATGTCCTTTGCTTTGAAGTTTATTTTGTCTGATATAAGTATTGCTACCTCAGCTTTCTTTTTATTCCATTTGTGTGAAATACCTTCTTTCATCCTCTTACTTTCAGTCTGTGCATATCTTTTGTTCTCTCGTATAGAGCACATTTATTGGTCTTGTTTTCCTATCTACCCAGCTTCACTTTGTATTTTGATTAGTGCATTTAATTCATTTACATTTAAAGTGATTATCGATAGGGACTTACCGTATTTTGCCATGTATAATGCACTCATGTGTATAGCACACCCACGTTTTTGTGCACATTATACACAGGATTATTGTACACATGGTGTGTAGTCATTATACCCATGTATAATATGCATCCTGATTTTTCCCTCAAAAATTCTAGCAAAAAAGTATACATTATACATGGCAAATTATGGTATTTATTGTTCTTTTATTCATTAGACTTATGAATGAATAAGTCTTCTTAGAAAACAGGAAAGAGAAAACATTTCTTATAATACTGGTTTGGTGTTTATGAACTTCTTTTGCTTTTTTGAGGGGGAGGGGATGGAAAACTCCTTATTTTGCCTTCAATTTTAAATGATAGCCTTGCTGGCTAAAGTAGACTTGGTTGTAGGTTTTTGCTTTTCATCACTTTGAATATTTCATGCCAGTCTCTTCTGGCCTGCAGTATTTCTAATGAGAAATCAGCTGATAGTCTAGCAGGAGCTCCCTTGTAGATAACTGTCTTTCTCTTGCTGCTCTTAAGATTCTCTCTTTATCTTTAAACTTTGTCATTTTAATTAGGATGTGTCTTAGTGTGGGCCTCTTTACCTTTGTGTTGTTCGGGAATTTCTGTACTTCCTATACTTGTGTGTCTTTCTTCTTCACTGGGTTAGGGAAGTTTGCAGCTATTATTTCTTCAAACAGTTTTTCAATCCGTTGTTCTCTCTCTTCTCCTTCTGATACCCCTGTAACGTGGATATTGTTACACGTTACAGGGGTATCAGAAGGAGATGTATTGTTACAGTTGATGTTGTCCCAGAAATCCCTTAGACTTTCCTCATTTTTTAAAATTATTTTTCCTTATTGGTACTCTGCTTAGATGTTTGTCCTCTAAATTGCTGATTTGATCCTCTGCTTCATCTAACCTGCTATTGATTCTTTCTAGTGTATTCTTCACTTCATATATTATGTTCTTTATTTCTGACTGATTCTTTTTTATGGTTTCTATGTCTTTTTTCATGCTTACTATTTCTTTGTTTAAATTCTCACTGAGAGACTTCTGACCAAGATGGAGGTGTAGGTAGACACACTGTGCCTCCTCACACAACCAAAAGAAGGGCAACAACAAATTTAAAAACAAAAACAACCAGAACTGATAGAAAATTGAACTGTATGAAGTCCGACAACCAAGGAGTTGAAGAAGAAACATTCATCCAGACCGGTAGGAGGTGTGCGCACAGGCAGTCAGGCGGAGAGGGCGCACAGCAAGGCAGTGGCTGGAGGACTGGGCAAGGCGGCAGCTGGCAGATAGGGTGGTACCACATTCGAGTGCAGATAAACCAGGAGGAACAACTGAGGAGTGAGACAGACCGCATAACCCAGGGATCCAGCACAAGGAAATAAAGCTTCAAAGGCTCTGACTAAAAAAGGACCTATGGGGGTTGAGGCAGCAGCAGGAAAAACTCCCAGCCTCACAGGAGAGATCATTGGAGAGACCCACAGGGTCCTAGAATGTACCCAAACCCACCCACTCGGGAAGCAGCATCAGAGGGCCCAATTTGATTGTGGGTAGTGGAGGGAGTGACTGAAAACCAGCAGAGAGTGGAGCAAGTGCCATTGTTCCCTCTTGGACTCCTCCCCCACATATAGCGTCACAACACAGCAACGTGAGTTGCCCCACCCTGGAGAAAACCTAAGGCTCCACCCCTTACTATGTAACAGGTGTGCCGAGAAAAAGAAAAAAAAGAAATGGCCAAATGAAAGAACAGATCGAAGCTCCAGAAAAAATACAACTAAGCAACAAAGAGACAGCCAACCTATCAGATGCACAGTTGAAAACACTGGTAATCAAGATGCTCACAAATTGGTTGAATATGGTCACAAGTTAGAGGAAAAAATGAAGGCTATGCTAAGTGAAGTAAAGGAAAATGTACAGGGAACCAACAGTGACAGGAAGGAAACTGGGACTCAAATCAATGGTGTGGACCAGAAGGAAGAAATAAACATTCAGCTGGAACAGAATGAAGAAACAAGAATTCAAAAAAATAAGGAGAGGCTTAGGAACCTCCAGGACATCTTTAAATATCTGAATTATAGGGGTTCCAGAAGGAGAAGAGGAAGACCAAGAAATTGAAAACTTATTTGAACAAGTAATGGAGAACTTCCCCAATCTGGCAAAGGAAATAGACTTTCAGGAAGTCCAGGAAGACCAGATAGTCCCAAAGAGGTTGGGCCCAAGGAAGCAAATACCAAGGCACATGATAATTATATTACCCAAGATTAAAGAGAAGGAGAGAATCTTAGAAGCAGCAAGAGAAAGGGAGACAGTTACTTGCAAAAGAGTTCCCATAAGACTGTCAGCTGATTTCTCAAAAGAGACCTTACAGGCAAGAAGGGGCTGGAAATAAGTATTCAGAGTCATGAAAGGCAAGGACCTACATCCAAGATTACTCTACCCAGCAAAGCTATCATTTAAAATGGAAGGGCAGATAAACTGCTTCCCAGATAAGGTCAAGTTCAAGGAGTTTATCATCACCAAGCCCTTATTATATGAAATGTTAAAGTGATTTATCTAAGAAAAAGAAGATAAAAAATAGGAAGAGTAAAAAGGACAGTAAACTCACAGTTATTAACAACCACACCTAAAACAAAAACAGAAACAAACTAAGCAAACAACTAGAACAGGAACAGAACCACAGAAATGGAGATCACATGGAGGGTTATCAACAGGGGAGTGGGAGGGGGAAAGAGGGGGGGAAAGGTACAGAGAATAAGTAGCATAAATGGTAGGTAGAAAATAGACAGGGGGGAGGGTAAGAATAGTATAGGAAATATAGAAGCCAAAGTACTTATAAGTATGACCCATGGACATGAACTATAGGGGGGTAATGTGGGAGGGAGGGTGTGGGCAGGATGGAGTGGAGTGAAGGGGGGGAAATGGGACAACTGTAATAGCATAATCAATAAATATATTTTTTTAAAGTCAGATGTAAAATAAATAAATAAATAAAAATAAATTTTCACTGAGATCATCCATTCTTACCCTAAGGTCCTTGAGTATCCTCATGACCATTGTTTTGAACTCTGCATCTGGTATCTTGCTTCCATTTCATTTAACTCTTTTTCTGGGGATTTCTTTTGTTTTTTCATTTGGGGCACATTCCTTGGTCTATCTTTTTGTGTTTGTTTCTGTGCATTGGGTAGATCTGACCCCTAAACTCATTATGGTGGTTTTGTGTTGTAGGTGACTTGAGAGGCTCAGTGGCACAGTCCTTCAGATCACCTGAGCTAGGAGCTTCAGGAATGTCTCTGTCATGGGTTGTGTGGCCCCTTCTGCTATAGTTGAGTCTTGAATGCTGTCAGCTCTTTCGTGGGTAGGGTTACACCTCAGGCTGGGTGAAATTAAAGATAAAGATAGACCTTGATCACAGCCATAATGCAGGGGTTGCCCTCAAGGTGTGGTCTCCAGCAGGGTCTTCCTTTGGATGTGCCACTTATGTGGTCAGCTGGGTCAACCTCTGGTGTGGTCTGAAGGTTACCACTGGTTGTGTTGGTTCTGGGTCCACTCTGGTGGGGTTTTGGTATAGGTCAATATCATACACTGCCTATACCCAGCCTTGGGCTATGTGTCTGGAGCTACCATTCAATTTTCTGTTTGTAGCTGCTTCTACAGGGCCTGAGTGTGTACGGGAAGGGCCAAGCTGTGTACAAGGGTCAGCTTCCCCCTGCTCTGAGCAGGGAGAAGATTAGCAAAAGGTCTGAGGTACACTGATGTCTGCCTCCTCCTGTTGGCCACTCTGCCACCCCCTGAGGTTTCGTGGTCTTTGAGAGCCTCCCTTAGAAAGACTGTAGAGTTGGCTCAGGCTGGCTGCAGCCCACAACTGTTCCATGAGGCATGAGCTTGATGCATCAGGAGGACAGGCTAGTGGATCTCCTGCTTGAGGGCAGCAGGGGCAGGCACTCAATGGAAGTAAAGTGGTCTCTGCTCCAGAGCCATACCACTCAGTCTCTGCTCAAGTCTGCAACCCTAGCTTTCCTAGAAGGAGCACACTGCAGGTTCAGTTTGGGTGCAGCCAGCCAGCCTCTCTGTAGGAGCAAGCTCAGCAGGGTGCGGCCTCTGGACATCAGAGGGACAGGTCAAATGAGCCTCCCATTGGGGGAATAGTGGGGGCTGAGCTCACAGAGGACATAAAATTGGACCTTCCCCTCCACTGGAGCAGCACAACTCAGGGCCCATCTGAGTCTTCCTCTGAAGGCCCCATTGCTACACAGCACTCTGATCTCCCTGTGGCACTGAGCTCAGCAGGGCAGGGCCATTAGTTGTCAGAAGGACAGGTCAAATGGATGAATGGTGTGGGCTGAGCTTGCAGAGAGGGTAAGAAGAGCCCTCCCACTGCTGGAGCCACACAACCTAGCACTTAAATCTAAGTCCTGGATTAGAGCCTGCAAAGGAGAATTACTCCTAAGGTCCCAGCTCTGCTCAGGACTCTGATCCCCCTGGGACTGGGTTCAGCAAGGCAGGGCCACCAGGAGTTGAATGACAGGTCAAGTGAATCAACAGGTGGGGTGGGGGCTTTGGCTGTGTGTGCAAGGTGGGGAAAATGGCCCCTGTTCAAAGCTACACAGCTCAATTACTGCCAGAGTGTCTTTCAAGAGCTTCTCCAGATAAAGAGTGAACCAAAGGTCCCTGTTGGGTACAGTCAGCAGACCTTTCCGCAGAACTCGAGCTCAGCAGAGTGGTGTCACCAGCAGTTGGAGGACCGGGTGGTGCACTCCCCAGGCTGATGCTGTAACAACAGGAGTGCTCCACCCCGGGGAGGTGGCGTCTGCCTCATACCCCCTCACAGGGGTTGAGGATAAAATGGGAATATGTGTATAAGAATTGAAAGAAAATTCCAAAGCTGGTATCATGCCTATTTGGTTTTGTTTTAGATAAAAGAAATGAATAATATCATCCTGCTGTCCCTGAAGATATTGATTGATAGCAAGAGGATGTTCCCATCATTTTTTGAGAGGTCTCTCAACCTTGATGGGCCACTGCCTGTTTAGTCTTTCTAGTTCAATGCTCAGAAAGGTACAACACTCCTGAAGGACTTTATACATATTTATTATACCACTGATGAATTCAAGTTACAGAGTTTCATTCTGAAGAAAGCTCCTGGGCTTCTGATGCAGAGCAGTGTTTTAAAGAAAAGGTACCCCTCCCAACTTTGTCTCTGAAATAATGTAAACTTTCACTACCAGTTCAAGTGAGGAACTAACTGCCAGGAGGTGTAGAGCTAGTGACAAGAACTATCAAGTGCAGCAGCTCCTTCTTGGGAAACGGGAAATGCAACTAGGTGACTGGTACCATATTCTAAAAACTGCGTTTTCAGGCTCAGGTCTGCCCTCTAGTGGCTGAAGGTGCTAGTTATTCTTTGAAAACGTTCTTAGCACATGTTTCCCTCACACAGGAGTGAAAACTTTGAGTTCCAAATAGCTAAATAAATAACCAGGAGTACAGAGAAATGACAAACAGTTCAGATGGCACAGGTTGTTGAGACGGCAAGAGATTGAGCTTCCACTTCTTTGAATATTTCACCTCTGTTTTCCTAGAAATTAAAGGAAAATATACAAAGTAAAAAATGTATTTAAATTAAAGGATTGACTCTCATTCTGTGATTTTTGTTCTGCCTAATTTGGGGGGCTTTATGAAATGATGATGATAGTAAATGGTAGTTTTCTTTTAAGTCTCATGTCATCTCTCAAATGTTTGAGACATTTTTACTTATTGTTTCATCTCTACTTCTAAGAACCAGTGTTCTAACCTACCATGACAGCCTTTCAAATTCATAATCACTGAATTATTTTCAGCCAGAATGGACGTCCAAGATCATCACATCCTAGGCAAATAAGGTATGCTCTGCTCCATCACAGCTACAGACATGAGACCTAGGCAAGATAAGTGATTTGCCCTGATGCAATGTCCTTTTCCCCACACCCAAATCACAAGATTTCTTTTCAGACATACTCAGTCTGGCCCTGGCCAGTGGCTCAGTTAGCTGGAGCATTGCCCCATACATTAAAAGGCTGAGGGTTCAACTTCAGTCAGGACACATACCTAGCCTGTGGGTTCAATCCCCAGTCGGGGTGTGTATGGGAGGCAACCAATCAATGTTTTTCTTCCTCTCTCGCTCTCTCATCAATGAACATCTCCTTGAGTGAGGATTATTTTTTTAAAGAAGAAAACATATAATCTTCTAAGAAAAACTGCTAGGTTTTCATAACATAAAGGCATTGGACTAGGGCCTGGAATAGCGGGAATCCAGCAGGGAGAATCAGTGTTTGTCCTGCTAAAGTAAGCCTTGCGAATCTCTAGACAGTCACAGGCTGCATTAGGGGAAGTTTGGAAAGTTAGCTCCCTTAGTGCCTTTCCCTCTTGCTGGTATATGACTGAGACTGGGGGCTGGGGAAGAATTACTGTGTGAGGGTGGGGAGGAAGGCTTAGCTGCAGAGAGCAAATACGGAAACAAAGCCTATAAAAAAAGGTGGGGGAACATTCTACACCATGGAAGGAGCAGGGGAGGGAGTCTTAAAACCAGCTGTGGGGTCAAATGCATACGGCTCCCAACAACCAGGTGTCTGCATGCAGGGAAGAACCAACAACTCTCTGCTGCTAACTGCTTTGAAAATCCAGGAGGTGTGTGAAAATTCTGTAAATTTAGATTTCCACAAATTCCATTTTACAGCTCCAGAAAAATCATTTTCAAAAATATATTTAATGATGTTGGTGAGGACATAAAAAAATTGGAACCCTCATGCATTGCTGACAGGAATGCAAAATGATGCATTCCCTATGGAAATCAATTTAGCAATTCCCCCCAAAATTAAACATAGTGTTGCTATATAATCCAGCAATGACATTCCTAGGTATATACCCAAAAGAATTGAACACCAATGCTTATAGAGCACTATGCATAATAGCCAAAAGGTAGAAACAACCCGAATGTCCCTCAGCCGATAAATGGATAAACAAATTATGATATGTGTATAATGGAATGTTACTCAGCCAAAAAGGGAATAAAGTACTGATACATGCCAGCAAGTGGATGAACCTCAGAAACATTATGCTCAGCCAGACACCAAAGGTCATGGATTGTATGATTCCACTTACATGATACCCAGAATCAGAAAGATCATTAGAGACAGAAAGCAGATCAGTGGTTGTTAGGGGCTGGGACAGGGGGGAGAGGAAGGAGACTGCTCAATAAGTAGAGGATTTCCTTTTGTGGTGATGAAAATATTTTAGAACTAGATAGAAGTGATGGTTGCACAACATTGTGAATGTACTTAATGCCATTGAATTGTATACTTTTAAATGGTAACTTTCATATTATGTGAATTTTACCTCAATGAAAAATTAAATAATTTTTTTATGGTTTAAAAATATATTCAATAGCTAGTCTCTTTAGTAGTTTCTAGTTAAAGAGATAATGAAAAGGATATTGCCATCTAAATAATTTTCATGTGTTCCCCTTGAAATAAGATATCAAAAAATTTTAAAAGATTTTATTTATTTAATTTTAGAGAGGAAAGGGAGGGGGAGAAGAGAGGGAGAGAAACATCAATGTGTGGTCGCCTCTTGTGCACTCCCTACTGGGGACCTGGCCCACAACCTAGGCATGTGCCTCTACTGGGAATTGAACCAGCAACACTTTGGCTGCAGTCTTGCACTCAATTCATTGAGCCACACCAGCCAGGGCAAGATATCAAATTTTTAAGGGTTCTCTTTTTCAATTGGTTGTATTTAAATCATTACCAGCCTTTAATAATTTTAGATTATCCCTGCAGTTCATTTTCATGACCTATAATTATCACTGTGCAAATAATTAGGATGAATGTGGATGAAAGGATTTCTTGATTCCATGTGCTGTGGATGAATTGCCATGGGTGATAAGATTTACCTATTCCACCATAGTACAGAGAAAGAAGTTAGAACTGTGTTTTTAAAAAGCATTAAGGTCTTTGGAAATGGGTGTGCCATTGTACTCCTTATTTCACTGATTCTAAGATGCACATCTTTTTAATTCTAATATTGCTGAAATTGAAATGCCTTTAATAGCCCCTGAGGCCAGGTGCCTTCATAATGCCGCTGCTATTGCCTGTGCTTGCATCTCACAAAGTGCTCCCTGAGTGTCAGAGACCAGGAGAAAAACTCCAGACACAATAGTGGGGCACTCTTTTAAGAACATTACTGAGAACCAAGATGGCGGCGTAGGTAGACACACTGCGCCTCCTCGCACAACCAGAACCGACAGAGAATCAAACAGCAAGGGGGACCAACACCAAGGAAACAGAAAATAATCATTCATCCAGACTGGTAGGAGGGGCGGAGACGGCACTGGGGTGGAGAGGACTCGCGTGGCTGTGGCGGGACTGAGACTGGCGGAGTGTGGGACAAATGGCGCAGGCAGTCCGAGCACTAGCAGACCCTGCGGTCCCACATTTGCACAGATAAACCCAGAGGGCCGGACTCAGAGTGGCGGAGAGTGGGGCAGGCAGAGTGGCGGATAGCACATTGCGACACCACATTCGCCCACAGATAAACCGGACGAACGGCGGGCAGAGAAGCAGACCGCTGCGCAACCCAGGGCTCCAGCTCGGGGAAATAAAGCCTCAAACCTCTGATTGAAAGCGCCCCTGGGGGTTGGGGCAGCAGGAGAGACTCCCAGCCTCACAGGAGAGGTTGTTGGAGAGACCCACAGGGGCCTAGAGTGTGCACAGGCCCACTTACTCGGGAACCAGCACCAGAGGGGCCCAGTTTGATTGTGGGTAGCGGAGTGAAAGACTGAAATCCGGAGGAGAGTGAAGCGGGCGCCATTGCTCCCTCTCGGCCCCGCCCCCACGTACAGCATCACTGCGCAGCGACCAGCATTACCCCGCCCCGGTGAACACCTAAGGCTCCGCCCCTTAAAGTAACAGACGCGCCAAGACAAACAAACAAAAAAAATGGCCCAAATGACAGAACACTTCAAAGCTCCAGAAAAAATACAACTAAGCGACGAAGAGATAGCCAACCTATCGGATGCACAGTTCAAAGCACTGGTTATCAATATGCTCACAGACTTGGTTGAATCTATTCGAAAAACAGATGAAAAAATGAAGCCTATGCTAAGAGAAACAAAGGAAAATGTTCAGGGAACCAATAGTGATGAGAAGGAAACTGGGACTCAAATCAATGGTATGGACCAGAAGGAAGAAACAAACATTCAACCAGAAAAGAATGAAGAAACAAGAACTTGGAAAAATGAGGAGAGGCTTAGGAACCTCCAGGACACCTTGAAACGTTCCAACATCCGAATTATAGGGGTGCCAGAAGGAGAAGAGGAAGAACAAAAAATTGAAAACTTATTTGAACAAATAATGGAGAACTTCCCCGATCTGGCAAAGGAAATAGACTTCCGGGAAGTCCAGGAAGCTCAGAGAGTCCCAAAGAAGCTGGACCCAAGGAGGAACACAACAAGACACATCATAATTACATTACCCAAGATTAAACGCAAGGACCTACGTCCAAGATTACTGTATCCAGCAAAGCTATCATTTAGAATGGAAGGGAGGATAAAGTGCTTCTCAGATAAGGTCAAGTTGAAGAGGCTCATCATCACCAAGCCCTTATTATATGAAATGTTAAAGGGAGTTACCTAAGAAAAAGATCAAAAATAGGAACAGTAAAAATGACAGCAAACTCACAGTTATTAACGACCACACATAAAACAAAAACGAGAGCAAACTAGGCAAACAACTAGAACATGAGGGTTGTCAATAAGGGAGTGGGAGGGGGAGAGGGGGGTAAAGGTACAAGAGAATAAGTAGCATAGATGATAGGTGGAAAATAGACAGGGGGAGGGTAAAAATAGTGTAGGAAATGTAGAAGCCAAAGAACTTATAAGTATGACCCATGGACATGAACTATGGGGGGGGGAATGTGGGAGGGAGGGGGGTGGGCAGGATGGAGTGGAGTGGGGGGGGAAATGGGACAACTGTAATAGCATAATCAATAAATATATTAAAAAAAATAATAATAAATGGAAAAAAAAAAAAAAAAAAAAGAACATTACTGACCAAAAAACATGGACATTAATAACACAATGTCAAAAATGGTTCCAAAGGCTTGGATTCTGAATATGAAAAATTTTTAGGAATTCTTAACAAATTTACCTCAATTCTGTTTTCCTTTTCATATCGTACAAGGATTATATAGAACATTTCTTTATAAATAAGTTATTAAATGCTCTTCAATGGGTATAAAATAAAAATTCAAGTAATAAGAAAGCATTTTGTCATGGTTTGATGACACTTTTGTTTTTGTCTCCATGGACATAAAATAATAATGTCATATATTCAATGTCTTAGGTTTCATCAAATTTGGTAATTATTTTTCTATAAAAATATTAAATATTTGCATTATTTTAGAAAATTATCCATAGTTCCAAATATTAACACTAGTACACCTTCTCATTTAAAAATAAGCACATTTTATGATCTCATGTATATGTGGGATCTAAAAATATTGAGCTCATAGAAACAGAGTAGAAAGGCGGTTGCCAGGAGCTGAGGGGCCCAGGACATGGCGATGTTGGTCAAAGGTGCAAACTTTCAATTAGAAGAAATAAGTTCTGGGGATTTAGTGTACAGTACAGTGACTGTAGTTAATACTGTATTGTGCACCTACAAGTTGCTATGAGAGTAGAGCATTAGTGTTCTCACCATAACCACCAGCACAACAAAATCGTAATTACGTGAGGTGAACAATGTGTTGTGGTAAATAAACTTATTGTGGTAAACATTTTATAATATAAAAAAAGCACATTTTGATTCAGCAAAATTTACTTCCTCCAATAAATGTTTACTTGTAATTTGCAAAAATAACTATATTAGGTTACAGTGTGGAATATCAAAATAAATAAGAGAGTCCTTGTCCTAAAGAATTTACAATCCAGTGGATAAGTGATTATTTCCACTCTAGCATGTTTCATTCATTTGTCCCTTCAAAAATTATCTGCTGAGAAATCTCTCTGTGCCAGGTCCTGCTGCAGTAGCTGGGAACACAGCTGTTTGCGATAGTAAGCAAAACCAAATACTCTGCCCTCACGGAACTTACATTCTACAAGGAAGACCTTCAAGAAAAAGGACAGACAAGTAAAGGTATATCATCTTAGATAATATAAGGGCTAAAGTAAAGACTGGAAGAGGACTGTCACATGTTGGGTGGAGGTTGAAATTTTAGATAAGTGTCAAAAAAAACCCTCACTGAAAACAGCCTGAAGGAAGTAGGGAGCTAAAGAGGAGCAGATCTGGCATCCAGATAAAGATGAGGAGAGCTTCCAAGCAGAGGGCAAGGCAAAGGTCGGGGGCAGGTGTGGGGGGGTGCCTGGAGGGTTTGAGGAACAGGGGCAACAGTCTGACTGGAGTGGAGAAAACAAAGCAAAGAGTGGTTGGTGACAGAATCAGAGAAGTGGGAGGGGCCGGATGTAGGGCAGAGTGAAGGCTTTTGCTTTTCTTCTGAGCGAGGTGAGATGTTTGAGCAGAAAAGTGAAAGCTGAGTTTCATTCTTAATGGGGACATTTATGCCATGTTGAGAGGAGACGGACGGGGGAAGAGAAGAGCAGGGAAGTCAGTGAGACAGAGGTGGAAATAACAGGGTGAGAGGTGAGGGTGTCTGGGATCAGAGTAGAATGAGTGAGGGGGGTGAGAAGTAGTGGAATTCTGAATATCCTTTGAAGGTGGCCCTCACAGGATTGATTGTGCGATATTCGATAAAGACAGGAGTCACAGAGGGCACCACCATCTTTGGGATGAGCAATTGGAATGAAACCCTCATAACAAGATGAGGAAGGATCTAGGAGCTAAGGTCAAGAGCTCAACTTGGGACATGTTAAGTTTGTGCTGTGAGGGTCAACTCCAGGAGATCTGGAATTGGTCTGAACTTGTAGAGAAATGAGAAATATATCTGCACAGCACTGGCCCCTGCTGAAGGCATGGTCCAAGTTGATTGCTTGATAACCACGGGTCCATGGAGTTTCTGGGTAGTTTGCACCAGCCTGTCAGCATGGTTCGCTGATATTGGTGAAGTTGATGGGGAGCGTCTAGTCTCAGTGAGACCTGCTGAAGGCTCTGCCATTGGGCCTGGTTACAGAGCAGCAATATGCCCATGTGTGAGGCCTATGGAATATAAGAAACTGCAGCTAAGACTCCATTTTTCGCTTCCCGATGGTGAGGTGTTTCAAGCGCACATCAGAGGTTCCTGATTCAAAAGAGAGAGTATACTCGGCACAGCTCTTACAAAGGGTGCTTGCCCCTGGCGTCTCTTGCTCTGCAACAGCCTTTGACTGGAGGCATGCCCCTACTTTCACACTGTTGCTATATTGTAGCAGCTTTTTCCTGCATAAATTTGTACATTTGCCACCACTGTCATTTTAGATCCTATGAGTTTTCTTTAGTAATTGAACTCTGCTTTTCTGACAGCATTAAGGCAGATTCCTTTAGACATTATTTAGGTTGATACAAAAGTGGATTTGAAAGCTCCTCCATCAAAGGTGGGGTGTATTTCTTCACTTCAAGGAATTGGCCTTGTGACTTTCTTTGCCAGTGGGATGTGGCAATAGGAAGAGTGTCCCAGTTCTGGACCTAGGTCTGAAAAGGGCTGCTTCCCCTTCCCTTCTCTTGGGTGCGAACACGCTGGGGCTAGCCTGCTGGAGGAGGAGACATGTGAAGCAGAATGGAGTCAGCTCAGTTATCCCAACTGACATCCCAGACATGGGAGATACCCCAGCCAAGGTCAGCAAAGCCCCCTAGCTAACCTGCAGCCAACAACAGATGAACGAGAGCCTCGCAAAGCCCAGTTCAAACCAGCAGAACCAGCCAGCTGACCTATGGATTGGGAACAAATGTCATGGCTTATTATTATGTCTACTGAGGCTTTGTGGGATGTCACACAGCATTATTGTGACAATTGGTAACTGATACAGATATCCAAGTACAACTGTCAAGTCAGCAGTTGGATATACAGATCTAAATTCAGGCAGCAAGTCCAAGCTGGAGGAGGTTTCGAGAGCCATCACCATTGTAGAGGACATGGTCAGGCGCTCCACCAGATCCCCTTGAGTCCCTTCTTACCTTTTTTGAGAACCTCACTCGCCACTTTGGTGTGCTTTTGCTTTCAACAGTCTACACTGGAGTCATTTCTTCAAAGAATGGCCCCGGGGCCACTGAATGTCGGACGTCCCTTGAGCAATGACTGACACTGGGCAGGACTGGGGAGCGGGACGGAGGAGAATGTTTGGAAGCCCAGTTCCCTTGTCTCAGGAAAACTCGGAGGCGTAACTGAAGCTGCAGAGTTTCCTTACACCCAGGATCAGCTTGAAACTAGCCTCCACAAGACTACCTGAGATTGTACCTGTGCCTGGCTTCCTCTCCTATTTGTTTTGTGTCTGCCTCTCCCTCACCAGTCTGTCCTGGGAGCACTTCCTTAATAAATAATTGCACACAAATCCTTATCTCTGAGGGTCTGATTCTGGGGCATTCGATCTGAGACACATCAATTATATTTGAAGCCATGTGTGTAGATGAATTATATCAAGAAATTGAATATTCGTGTTTTCTCTCAATATTTAATTTTTAATTTTAATTTGTGGGGTTTTTTTTGGTTTTGTTTTGTTTTGTTTTTAGTTTGTTTGTTTGTTTTTGGTTTGCTTGTTTGTTTTTAGAAGCAAGACAATTTATATTCAGCTGAAATAGGATTTCCTAACCAGGCCATCCTCCCCTCAATACATAAATATTGGCTTCTGGATACAAGTATAAAAATGAATAGAAGAACATGAGTGTGTGTGCGTGTGTCTGTGTCCATGTGTTGGTGTGGAGTACAGGGCAAGGGTAAAATGTGTGGTGTTGGCCACCAGGCAAAACGAGGAGCAGCCTCAATAGGAGAGACTGGAGAATATATTCTGGATTCCGGGATGTTTTGTCTATGATTGAAGGATAACATGGTCGAACTCCAAATAGGAAAAATAACCGTAAGTGCATATCTTTATTCATTCAAAAATATGTAGTCCTGGTTACCCAGCGCTGGGCACTGGGGACACAACGTGAACCAGCAGACATAAGTCTGCCCTCACTGCACTTGGGGTGGATGCCAAAGGACTGACAGACCTTAAATAATTACATAAGTAATTATTTAATTACCGTTACTGTGTTAGAAGGAAAAAGTAGAAGACATTATTAAAGTGAATAACTGGGGGCTGGACTAACAGGAAAGACCTCTCTGAAGAAGGGACACCAAAGCTGAGTCTGAAGGATGGTGAATAGAGTTAAACAGACACAGAGGTTGTGTGTTGTGTGTTGGGGGACATGGATGAAGGTGTTTTCTTCAAACTCAAGCCCTGAATGATGTTAAAGCCGAGCTGTAGCCACAAGCACCATTCCAGCAAGACCATGTGTCATTTGCCCTCCCAGGCCATTGTTTCTGAATGTGGACTTTGTCCTTGCCTGAAATTCCCCCACCTGGAGGCCATGACTCATCTCTCAAGAGTCAGTTAATGCCTTTTCCTCTTTGAAGCTTTGGCTGATTCCAGGAAATGTCAGACATTTGCTGTGTGCTTTGTGCATTCTTGGCATATCACAGGTACTTGTTAAATATTCATGAGATATTTAGTGAATAAATATAACAGCACATTATTCAGTAACTTTTTTTTTCACATGTTTAACCCATCTCCAGAACCTGAGCTCCCTGGAAACAGGCTGAGTCTTGCTCTTCCATCTGATGCTCGTTTGTGGCACTTTTAAAATGTTTGCTGAATGAATGCATGAAGTTAAAGAATTGGGGCTGTGATAAATGAAACCAAGGAAATGAGGTTTCAGTGTAAATCAAGGACAGATCACAGAAGGCCTTAAACTACATCTGAAGGAGTTCGCACTTCATTGTATACTACATGGGAGCCATTAAGAGTGTCTGAGGAAGAGACCGGCCTGTTTAAGCTGTGCGTTATGAAGGTAACTGTCAGGAGAGGACGCAATAGGCAGCAGCCGGGAGAGCCTGAAGGCATATAGGCCAGGTAGGAAATTACCTAGATTAGTGGCAGTAGAAAGGGACGGGAGGGAGGAGACCCAAGGAAGGGGGAGAGGGCTGCAATGGGACCTGAGAACTGATTTCCTGAGGGAGTTTCACGCTGGGTCACTTGCCACCAGAGGCTGCAGTTTGCATAACTTCTCCACAATGTTTCCTAAGAATTCTCCAGAGGCACATGTTAAGTAATTAAGAAATAGTTACATTCTCCAGAGAATAGCTGAATGCCCTAGCTAATTTCTCCAATTTTGATTTAACAAGAGGGTGAGAGAGCTAATGCCAAAATTCCTTGTTGGTTAATGCCCACTAGTCTCAAACTAAACACCCCAGGAACATCAATAACCTAAGTTACTTCTAGAAGCTTCGCCATATTAGCTCGTAGCTTCTGGCTTCCCTCTGATAACTAGAGTTAAAATTTCATTTTTATTGCTTCTTCCCCCGTAGCTTTAATTACCAATACAGCAGACAATGTTGTGGCTTTATTTGTTTATTAAAAGTAAATAAAATGTAAAGAAAAGGAAGCATAAAAAACACTTGTAATGTATTACAAAGTTTATACCAGAAGTCAGGAAATAAATAGAAAATTTAAGATTTTCAAGACAAATGAATGTTAATTTATCTGCTCAGCATATGTTTTAAAAGATGTTTCGTATTTAATCCTGAATCCAAACGAATGGTCTGTAATGTGGGTGGGTTAGCATTAGTGCAACTAATCTTTTGATTTTTAATTTCATAAACAATAATCATAATATTTATGAGCGACTATTCTGTGTACTCCTAAACATTTATGAAGGCCCATTATATGAAAGAACTATATTTTAAATCTTTTTGTATCTAAAACTTTAATCTTTATGAAACTCCTGCAAGCTGTATTATTATCTCTACTTTGCAGTTGAGAGAACAGCCTCACAGTGGCTCAGTGACTTGCCTGAGGCCACATAGTTCTTAGGTGATGAAGCTTGGGAATTACAGTCTGCGGGTTGGCTCCCAAGCCTCCCCACCTCGAACAGCAGGTTGCTCCAACACAGCAACACAACCAATGAAAACGTTGAAAATTTTCCCTGAAATAGGCAAGTACAAAGCTGCTTTCATGCTGCCCTGTGGGCAAAACAGAGAACAAGTCTCAGTAACCTTAATAATTTCAATGAGCAAAAGAAACTGATTCCCACCAGCAAACTGTATAACCACCACAAAGTACATACTTTAAAATCATTTCCTCTTTCTAACATAACTGTTTTCTCAGAAGGTCATGACCCTGTGTGAAATGTCACCAGGCGACGTGGTTGTACAATAACAATATTGCAGGCCTCGGGGGACTATTTCTTAAGACATCTCACACGTTGTCAACGTTTCCCCCTGTACGCAGCGATGCTTTTGCATTGTATGGAACAATGCTCCGAAGCATTTAAAAGTAATTGATTGCTTGTTAATATTTACGACAACCCTATGGAGTAGTTTGGAGCTGAGTGTTGCCATTTATATTTTCTTTCCTGTGATGACTGATGTCTAGAAAAGTCAAGAAGTCCCAACTGGACCTAACCAGTCTCTGGCTCCAAATCCAGTGTCCTCTTAGGCTTGTGAATATGATCATTCATTAGTAATTCTAAGAAAATAATAAGCACAGATACTTTCCTTAAAACTACAGAGTAGAATTGGTATCCTGATCTTCTGAAGTTACGTGCTTCTTGTCCCGCTACGTGTGCGTGGGTGCCTGACATAGAATGTCGCCTGTTGTGTCATTTGAAGCCTCACAGCATCATCTGCAGTCATTTTTATTATCTCCATTTCACAGGTAGGGGAGCAGAATCTCAGAGATACCAAGGAAATTGCCCCAAATCACTCATCTTGTGCATTATAGATCCAGGGTTCAAACCTAGGTCAAGCAAAGCCCATGCATGTCCTACCCTCCTGTTCTACCTCTCTTACTTAAAAAAAAAAAAAATATATATATATATATATATATTGACATCTGCCAGAAAATTTTAGAGACAGGCATGAGAAAACATGGATAGTTAAAATTCAGAGATAACTGCCAATTCTTATTTTAGCGTTTCTGCCAGACCTTTAATTAGAAAATCAGTACTGTTACACAGTCAAATTGGCTGGTTTGAAATTCCCTGCTTCCCCCTGGCCTGCGCTCTGCTGGAGTGAGAACCGCCCAAAGCTGGATGTGACAGCACACCAGGCAACACATTTCTGTGTAATCAGGATTTGCTTTTATTATACACGTGCTCCGTTTAAAGGGTAACTTCCAGGCATCACTATTTTACGTTTTAAGTAGGACATTCATAATATCACTAAAAAGCAACATTGTTGTTTATAGATATTTTTTATCATGAAAGTCCATGATGAATGTGTTGAGTCATCACAGCAGAATAACATCTCTCATTCCTTTCCCCAAAGCATACCTGTGTTATGACCCAAATGTGCCAGGAGAATGTGGAATGATTGTGTTTCTTTTGAAAGGGAGAGAGATGTGGAGCGGGTCGGGAGAGGTTAGCAAGCAACTTCTAGCATCCAAAAGGGAAAGATTCAGAACACAATCTCTTTTTCTTGTCGAGTACTTTTATCTGGCTTTATAATAAACAGAAATCTCCTTTATTGTTAAAAGGTATCTCCCAAGACATCCTTAGGATGTTGTCTTCTTTGTAGAGTTTATCAAGTCGGTTGCTTTAAAACTCAATAGATCATGATAGAACTGAATGTGATAAAGGACACACGACCAAGTTTTAAGAAAGTATATTATCTGACATTCATATGCAGTTTTTTTTAGAAACTTAGGAAACTTGAAGGATACACGGCATAGAAGGCTAGAAGAGGAGGGCAGATTCAAAAATAGACAGGCCTGTGCATATCCCAGAGACCTCAGTAGCAGGAATCACTAAGTGGTCTTGTCTGGACAAGGAAGGATGAACCATCACAACCATTTCAGTCTTTGCATCACTAAGTTCAAGGAGAAGGACAGCCATTAGCCAACTGGGGATAGTTTGCCCAGCCATCGCCAATCAATCAATCAATCAATATTGCCATTATTCAAATCCCATTTGAATATATCTAATGGGAGAAGGATAATTCCTCCAGATGAGTGGCTTTGCCCAAAGAAAGTTCAAGGGTGGTGGACCGCCCAAAATAACCTGTATCTACTACAAAAGTCCGTAGTAGATACATGTAAGAGTAGTAACACCAGTAGTGAAATGAAGGGTCTTGCCTCAGCAGGTAGAATAATCAGGCATGTGGGTGGGGAGGGGGCTGCATTGCTAGACAAACCAGAAGTGACTTGTTTTGCCCCCAAAAGGGAAGAAGAAGTTGAGAAAGAAGGATACTTACCATCTGAGACAACCCTTGGGAATAATAGGTCTATTATTATTTTGTATCCCATTTGATCCTCCAAACTGCTGTAGCCAGATGACACACCCAACATAGAAACATCCTTTTTCAAAGACCTAAGCACTTATAGAAAGGAAAGGGCTACTAGTAAATCAAATGTTAGTTTGAACTAATTAGCTTTGTTTGTTTTCCTCTTTACCCCAGTGAGGGATCGGGTTGGAGGAAAGAGGTGGAAAAGGAAGGTGGTGATTTGGGCACTCTAGGGAAGTCAGGGCTGACCTAGGTGAAGTGTAAGAGCTTAGGGTAAATGAAGGATCAGGCGCTTGGAGAAATGGAGATCTGTAGCAGGGGAAGGCAGTCAGGGTGGCCATGGAGCCTGAAAAGTGGGAGTAGTGCTTCTTCCTCTTCCTCTCCATTGAGAACTTAATGGTCCCCCATTCTCAGTCCAGAACTCAGGCTCCTATTGTCATTTGGGCACATTAGGGGTCAAAACGGCTTCCTTCTGTAGAAAACGCCTTGCAACCAAATCACCATTTATAACCCTGTGGTTGCGGGGGAAAGCGTCTTGGGTTTCTAAACACTGACTTATAAACTTTTGGAGCATGGCTTTTACATAGATTGGGCACTGCCTATAACGTATCATTTATACTCTGTGATTTTGTTGGTAGGATTTATTCTGAGCGATCTGGCCTGGGGGAGTTTCATCATCAAGCAAACACTCATTTCTCACGCATGTAATTTGGTTAAAGCCCCAACGATGCACAGTGGTTTTTGTCATGTCTGCCTCAGTCTTTATTTAGTCTCACTGATTAACTGGCTCAAATCCTGTGCCTGTGTGTAGAACAGATAAACAAGGGTTTAGCAAATTCAAGGGTACCTTACATTCTCTCTAAGGACCTTGAGAAACCCAGGAGCTCTCTAAGGTTCCCTGTAACCAGAGGCTAAGTGGGAAAGCGAGGAGTCTGGTTAACCCAGGTCAGAACACTGTGTGGGGTGGGGAGAGGGCAGGTGGCAGGAGTTTGGGGGGAAACCTCAGGGCCCTCTGCATGGGATTATACCTGTGCCCCGTTAAGTAAGACATCTTTCCCCTTTCCCTTAGCCTGTCCTGCCCAAGAGAAACTAAAACCAGAAGAGGAAAGAACAAAAGTGAAAGCACAGACCAGCCCTCTTTGGTCCCCTTCTTCCTGGAGAGCCCAACCAGCCTGCACCTTTGCAGGGAAGGAGGGAAGGATGGAACTTTAAGCTGGACTGCAGTGTGTGTGTGTGTGTGTGTGTGTGTGTTGAAAGTCTCAAGAGAGCCATGCCCATGACCATTTTACAATGTAAAAAAATGAAACTGCATGACTTTTTCAGTTAGTTTATCTTGTTCTCTCTATTAAAAAAATAAAAGTTGAGAATATATGGGGTTTTGATCTTAAGTCATTGATATGGCTGATCAGGAAGTTTTTAAAAAACAGTAAAATCAGATGGCTCTTGGGAATTAAGCCAAATATTACTATGGTTTTGCAGATTGAGAATTTTGAAACACCCAATTATGACCTTAATGTTTCTGTACCTCTGTTTTCTGTATTGGCAAGCACAGAAGATTTTGAAAATAAAGTCAAAATGAAGAGCTCTTTTTTAGCTGGCATCTATGCACCCAATGTGTAGCAGCAATATCCTCACCTGTGAAATGGGAGGATTGTATTAATCTCTACATGTAATTCTAGCTTTGAACTCCAAAGAACTTAATGCCGCTTAAAAGCATGAGATTTTCAAAATTCCAGTCCCTAGGCTGAGAGAGCAAATGTACCACAGGCTTATCATCTTGTATTGTTGCGACTTAGATCATGAGAAAATAGTGCTGGTTGTATGTTGTTTAATGACTCAACGACTGCTAACAGTGCAGTTCCTTCTCTAGAGTCATTTACGCGTCAGATGAATAGAACACAGAAGCCAAAGTCACAACCAAGAACTGTGCACTGAACATACAGCCCATCTGTAAAGAAATAACTTAATTTTACTGCTGGGCAAATAAAACACATAGAACTAAAATATCAATGGGTAGCAATAAACTAAGTAATCCAGACCCCCCGGCCCCATTGTCTAAATTATGACTTACTTAATTACAGGAAGTTCTATTGCCACCTGCTTCTTGCTCACCTTCTCTGAATAATGTGTGTGTGTATGTAGTTTAAGAGTGCTAAAACGTTCACTTTTCTGAAAAATGAACAAAAGACTTTGATGTGCTATTTTAATGGCTGGATCTTAAGATTTCACTTCAATAGAATATATTTAGCATAAACCATTGTAGTTTTGTATTTCTGCTAAAAATTGATAAGACACATTGTACCGGGTTTGTTGGCAGGAAGCCTATAATTGTTTTATTTTCCAAAAATAATTCTCACAAAAATTTGCAAAAGGTCAAATTTCAAAAAAAAATTGGCCAATTTTCCAAAACACAGGAAAGGGTGAATGCTGCCCCGTTGAGATTTTGCTGTCTAGTGTTCATTAATGTGGGTTAATTCTGGTTGAGAAGAGCAGTGATGTTTCTGCCTCCATGGGGTAGGTGTGAAGGCAGAGCACAGGCAGGACGAGGGGGATTTACTGGCATCGAACACCAGGGGTTTCTGATGATTGAAAGCACAGCTGGCACAGATCTTCACTTCCACTCCCATTTCAACCCCTAACTATGTTCAGGGCAAAGAACTCCTCAGGCTTTACATCAGAGGTTAAATTTAGTGGTAGATGTGAAATGGGGAGTTAATGGAAACTCTCTTCCCACTCAAAACACATCATCAGGTTTGGGGGAAATGCACTGGTCTCAAATGCAAAAAGAACATAAAGAAATGACAGTGAGGAGAGAAAAGAGGACCAGTTTATGGGCTGCATCTGATCCTTGGCTGAATTCCATTTGGCCTGTAGGGCAAGCTCCCAGATCTAATGAGTTAGGGCTGCAACAGTGAAAATGCTTTAAGATATTACAAACATTCAGGGACAATGTTCTATATTAAAAGATAAAGACAGGATGGTTTGTAGTTCCCTAAGCATAGACAAGACACTTTAAAAAGAAAAAACAGTCAGTGTGTCCTGTGTTTCCCAGACGGCACCCTGCAGGTGTACACACAAGGGGAAATGCAGACAGCACCATGTCCACTCCCTCCAGACTAAACGCCGAGATGTGAGAAAATCCTGCTTCACCAGCATGGGGTGAAATCATTATTCATATCAGTCTTCAACTCACCAATTACTTGAATGGCTGTTTTCTCTTTGCAGGGGTCCTCCCATAATAAACGAAAGAACTCAGAGATTGTCCTAGTTCACAGACTTGCTTTGGCTCGCCTGGAGCCAAAAGTCAGGTTCATCCCATGAGGCTAGAGGGAAACTATGAGTAGATATGTGTTGTTCCATGCTGAAATTGTTCTGGGCTCCCATGTTTGGTGACTCAGGTCTCTGTTTATACATACATACAACCATTTCCTACCCACACAACCATCACTGTGCCCAAAGTAGCCCTTCCCTAATAGAATCGAGGCCATGCGGTGGGCCCAGGTGACCAGTACCAACCTCTCTTCCCCTCTTCCTCCCTAACCCTTTGCACCAGATGAGTTTCCCCGTGGGTTCCTCTAGTCTGAGGTCTGCCTGTCACCTGTCCTCAGTGAGATCACTTTGGTCTATGTGATACGTTTTGTAGTATTGGATGACTTCAAAAGGAAATCATTAGGGTTTCTATGTCTACCATTTTAAGAGGCTCCTTGGACTTTATGCAAATTTTCCCACCTCTTCACCACAACCTTTAAGATCCACCTGTCAAAATGTTGTATTATCCTCTTCTTTGGAGCAATGGACGCCTGTTTGCATTTATCTGCACAGGTCTAATAGACCACACAGATGACTCTTCCCAGAAGGCCTGCACCAAAATGACTCGCTATCCTTACCTTTGGTCCCTGCTATATGCTCCTCCTAGCAAGGTGAATACAGACCCTCGAGAAGGGTGACCGACTCCTTCCAAAAATCCTTCCTCAGAGACTGCGAACTGGATAAAAGTCAGATGGTGCTTTGGGACCATGTCTTGAGGCTGAGCACTCCAGGATGTCTACTGACACAGACAAACGTTGTCAGGCTCTGCGCCGCCCTGCTTAGAACCCGATGCCATGTAGGTGATTCACAATGCTGGTCGTCCTTCTGCAGTCACATGGGCAGTGCCTTAGTCTTCTGAGTTTGAACAATAGAAACTATAATGATCTGGGGGCTAGCAATGAACCATCTGTGACCTAAGGCAGAAGTAGGGCATTTCTGTTTGAGCTACAAGGTAGACAGATTCCTCCCCAGCCTGGGCCTAGCTCCTCTCCTTCTTCATCCCCAGGTTCAGGATTCAGCACCTGGCCACCCAGGTCTCTGATTAACATTCACACTGTAAAGCTCCTTGTTCCCATTAAGGGGAGTCTACTTCCCACCCTGAATCCCTGGAAGGGACTCTCCCTCTCCCTTGACTCCAGGCAGAGTACAAGAGTGCCTCGCATGGGCATGCTCCTCTCTCCTGCTCTGGTGGCCTCCTTTTCTTCTCTATTCTCTTCTCCAGTGTCTTGCTATGGGTAACCAGCCTAGCAGCTAGACTGGCTCAGCTCCCTTCCAGGGGAGCTTTAGCTTCCGCGTAACCAGGTGCCATTTGCCAGCAGCTGGCCCTGGGAGAATGGGCCAAATGCCCAACCTCACCAACCAATCACATGTACCTTCCAGGAGTTTATGCTGAAAAGCCTGAATTTAAATTTCCCAGGTAAGCCCCAACAATGAACTCCCTTTCGGGACTCTTTCTTCCAAAGCAAAGTCAAGGCTAGTCACCCTTCATCTGGGCTATCACAGCCACATTTCAAACACTAATTGCCTCACCTCTAGATTACATGCTCTTCAAGGGTTGGTAGGTGCCTTATTTTTTCATCTGTAAAATGGGGAAAATAAAACACATAGAGTCCTTCAAATCCTGTCTGGTACAAGTGAGCTCAGTAAACCATAGCCATCATCATCATGATAATAATAGCTTAAGATAATATTAATACAATTACTACGTCCCTGCCACCAATCATAAGTAGGGCCTCAAAATTGTTTGTGGAGTAGATGATGTCGTGGAAAACCCTGAGGACACAAGGTTTGCTGGACTGGGGGATGCATTTTAGGGAACAATGGGAAACCAGCAGATGGAGTGTGCTCCCGGACCCCTCCTCCCGGTCCACAGTTTACTCTGTGAGAGCGCAGTGTTTCCTCATCACTGCAGCCTCCAGGAGGGGAAGAATGGGGCTCCTGTTTTGTGACATTTCCACTCCTTAACAAAAGTTGAGTTTTCAGGAAAAGTCCTGCATTGACTGGCTCCTTCTCCCTCAGTGCTGTGTTCCCTCACTAGGTACCACCAGGTAATGAGTGGTAGCTGAAGAGGATTGCATAGGCACAGTAATTAGACTCACTTCAGGAACAGAGCTCTGATACCGGAAGAACAGACAATTCAATATTTACGAAGCTATTCATTGCCATATACATGGTTTATTAAGACAATTAATACATCTGTTCACTTCCATTTCTGGGTATAAACAGAAAATACACTAATTAAAGAGGGACCCAGCATTTTTATACATAAGAACTATACCCTCACCCCTTGTTGAAATTCTCAGCACATCATAAAAGCAACATTTGAAAACTTACCATTTACTGTATATAAAATTCTGACTTAAGAGACAAGCAAAAATATTACCAGATACACACTGGGTACATTGTCTCTAATTGAGTTATTGTAGGTTTATTTTCTCCTTGTATAGCTCTAAAAAACAGTACCTCATAATCCACTTTTGGGAGGGAAAAAAAAACGCCAAACGCAATTTTCGCTCATGTTTTGTAATGGTTGACCCTGAAACCTAGGCATGAAAGATTGGGCTAGGGACTGGTACTCAGCCTACAGGCAGACACATATAGCATGAGATGGTCTGGTACAGGATCTTGCTTTGCTATCTGAAGCATTCTCTGTTAAAAGAGCACGGGCATAAACATTTAGAGCCTTCTTCTGGTCGCCCAGGAAAGGGCACAGTTAGTAACAATGGTGGAAACCAAGAGACATAGAAAGAGAAGGTATTAAGCTGAAGCCATGTTGTCATATGGTAGAGCAGAAATTGGAGTAAAAAGTAAAAGCAGAGGAAGTCAGAGACAGAGAGATAAACAGGACTGGAAAGTCATCAGGAGAAGGAACAGGGATTTTTTTTTTTTCCTGAAATGACACCTACTAGAGCTTATTAGGCCCATGCACAACATGTTACAAAGGAAGTGATGAGGAGACAGGCCGGGGCAAACTATAGTCCAGAATCCTGAAGTCAGACAGGGTTTGCGGGATTCTGAGTTGCTGTTCGAGCAAGGGCGTCTGCCGCCTTTCCCTGCAGGGCAGCTCCGCTGTTCACAGCACTGACTGTACACTAGAGTCACCCGGAAGCTCTTCAAACAGCTCAGATCAGGAGGGGTGGTCTCGGGCCAATTAAATCAGAGTCTCCAGAGGTTGACCCCAGCACTGGCATTTTTTTAAATGCTCCCCAAGTGGTTCTAAATTGCAGCCAAGACTGAGAACCATCAACTTAGCTTTATTTAAAGGATTGTTTCTAGTTTCCTACTAGACACTCTCAGTATCAATTTGCACTGACATGGGCAATTCCTGTGGGCAGAGAGGAACTCTTAGGGCACTGGGACCTAGTAGATACAGGGTCTGGCAGAAGTAACACCTGCTGGAGCGTGGTTGGCAGGGTAACAATATGGGTGTAAGAATTTATAGTTTTAATCTGAACATTTCATCTAAAATGTCATATGGTGTGCTTGAATTTGATATTGTCATTTTACAGAATTACATGCTTATGATATTGTAATAAGAGTTTATAATTTAAAAGGGGCGTTATTTGTGCTAGACCCTGTATTTGCCATTCTCCTCAATCCTTTTCAATTACTAGAACTTTCTTCCCACCTATATTAAGATGAAAGCTACCTACAGGTAATAATTCTCCCTCCCTCTCTCTCTCTATCCCTTGCTACTAATTTGTATTAGAAAGTTTCAGTTTATTAAGCTCTCCTACTTGAGATTTCTATAGTGGTTCAGAAGATATAATTTCTCAGATATACTTTCTCCAGGAAAAACCATTTGTTTGTAGGAGTTACAGAATGTGGTCTCCTTTACTCATGTAGGCTCCCTCTACTTTGATGAATGGAGTCACTCGTTTGTTTATGAATATTTCATAGATCATATAGATCCAAACATAGATTAGCAAAAAAGAGGTTCCCTCCTCTAATGCACTGAATACACCTTTCATTTCTTCATCTGAGCAAAAAGACGAGGTGAGGTGCCTGATTACATTTTATTGTGTAGGCACCCCTTGTTTATCTGCACTTCTCTTTATTGCGCTCCACAGGTGTTGTGTTTTTTACAAACTGAAGGCAAGACCCTCCACCAGCAGAAAGATTAATACTGGCTTTAAAATAGAGACAGATTCATAGATAGAGAGCAGGCTGACAGCTATGGAGGGGGTAGGTAAAGGGGTGGAGGGATCAAGCAAAAAGGAAAAAGGGCTCATGGACATGGACAACAGTGTGGTGATGCGGGCAGGGTGGGGAAGGAGGGTATAAGGTGCATTAATGATAATGGAAAAACACAATAAAAATATTTTTTTAAAAAGAATTGCTCTACTGTGATACTTGCTTCATTACTGTGGTCTGGAACCAAACATGCAATATCCCCAAGGTATGCCTGCTGTGCAATAAAATCTCGAAACACAAACAGATGCAGCTGAGCTGCCTCTCACTGTTCTTTCAGTTTGGTTCATGTTGAAATACTCTTTCCCAACTTTGCTGTCCTGAGTGTCACTCCAGACACTGTTTGCCTTCTTGGTTTATTAGCTCCTGTCTTCAGACATTGATGTCCTCCCACACCCCCTTCTTTTACATTCTTCTTCAACTTGGCCCTAATCTTTGCTCCTGCATGTTAGAATTCCCCTTCTCGCTTTTCTGGTTCCTGTTTCTGTTTTCCTTTTCTGAATGCCATGCTGATGTCACCTTTCCAGGTTTACATAGCTTACCTTATTCTTCGAGCTATTCATTTATAGCTTTAAAATGATTTCTTCTGGCAATTTTAAACTCCTAAACTAAAGATAAGAAAAATATTTACATCTTGGCTTTTAAAAATTATATACATAAATACGCTGTAGATACCTTTGCAAACCTAAGTTAGATTCCTATAACTCAAAGGTTAATAGTGCCTTTCCAGTTACTCTAAAAAACCTCTGCCAATAAAGTAGTGTGAAACCTTCTGGGTTCTGTAGCTTCTTCTTCCACAGCATCTTTCTCTTTGGTTCAATTCCACTAAATCCCCATTTATCACATTGTCTACTGTAAGAATCTATTGTGATAAGGAACCCCTTTTTCTCAGTGAGTGTCCTAGAGCAGTGCTTCTCACACATTATATGAGTATGAATCTCCTGAGGATGTTCAGAAAATTCAGATTTTGATTCTACAGGTCTGGGTGGAGCCCAAGATTCTGAATTTGCAACAAGCTCTCAGGTGCTGCTGATAGTCCAGGAAAGCCATAGGGGGCTTCTTGGCAGTTTTGGTGTTTTCACCAAATGTTTTACCAAGAAAGCCTTCTCTGTGCTTGATAATACATTTTCAAATTGACTCTCAACCAATTGCTAAATTAAGATTAGGCCAACAGCCTCCATTACTGATGTTGGTTCTCTAAGTGTACTTAAAATTTTTATTGTTTCATTTTGTCAATCAGTCTTTCTAGTTTCTGGCTGATTACTGGTACTTAAATCAGTGCAATGTGTCACATGCTTCAACTCTTGGTCCTTAATCATTCCTACAGAACAATCCATGTACAATAGTGGCCATGTTCTATTTCATTTTTTAAAAAATTTTATTTTCTTTATAATACATTGTCTTCTTTTAGCTCTTTTAAACTTTCACTGTTTTTGGATTTACCAGACATGATGGAATTATGAATGTTTACAAAACACCTCAAAACAAACCTCTATGCCAAAGACTAAAAAAACAAGTGGTCAAGACAAAAAATGCACACAAGTAAAGCTATTTTTAGGTGATAGGCAGAGTCCTTTTGCTCTGACTTGGCGATTTGTTGGAATCTATAAAATTTAGTAAATTGAGAGCTTATCACTGGAGGAGTTTATTTAATTGAATAAAATAAAGATTTCTTCTTTCCCAGTACCAGAGGCATCAGTGTCTATAGATTCGGTCATTTAATTACTCACCAGGTTGTTTCTGGGAGGTAGACAAAGGCTCAATAAATGCTACCCCTCTCTTTCACTTGTCTGCGTCAACTGAGAAATAAGACAATAGCATCACCATGAAATGGCTGAAATGCAACTTTCATTTCTGGTAAGGGCGATGACACACATAGCTTGTATTCATGGGTGAGCAGAACTCCTATTACTGAAACTTAGTTTAAGACTTGCCCACCTACTCACAGAAAGCACTGGCAGCCTCCTCCCCTGGCAGTGTAACTTTATAGTGAGTGCTCTTTGTTGGAAGTTTGCACCCAAGGAAAAGAAGAGAGTGGGCCCTTATTCCATAGCTCACTAATCAGCAGTCACCTGTCCTCCACCAGGAAAAGCCCGGAGTATTAGACTAGTGGGGGAGAGTCATCCACATGGAGAAAACATCAAGAGTGGAGAAGAGTTGTTCTCCTTAACCATAAACTGGGTACTCTATCTTACTGAATTCCAGACAAACCAATCAACAGTGGTACGTAAGTTTCTACTATGCAGCATTCACTATTTTAGGTGCTGGGGACACAGAGTTCAATAAAATAGAGTTAAATCTTGATAGACAGGGCTCTCTGTAATTGTGCAGCCTATCTCCCTCACCTCATCTAATTCTAGTCCTGTCAAATCCCGTCTTCACTTAAAATTTTGATATTTGTACTCCACACATTTTTTCAACTAATTTCAAACATTTTAAATACTGCATTAAAGTATTTTTCGTCTTGATTACTGAGCTTTTTGGCTCCCCCTTAAATTTGCAACTGAGATGAATGCTTTAACCTGCCTCACCCTAGTCCTAACCCTGGTTTTAAAATAAATGTGTAAATAAATAAATAACTTTAAAAATTAAACAACTATTAAATAAATTATCAGATAGTGATGTATACCAAGTTGAGAAACAGGGCATGTGATAGGAAGTGATTGGGCGGGTAACTTGAATGGTCAGGGAAGGCTATCTAGGGAGATGGTACTTAAACTCAGACCTGAATGCTATAAACAAACCAGCCATGGGATAGTTTGGAGAAAAGTTTGTGAAAATGCCTCAAAATAAAAATGAACCTGGAATTTGCAAGGAACACACACACACACACACACACACAAGGTTAGTGTGGCTTAAACATCAAGGGCCCAATAGGTGAATAGTACTTGCTTCGGATAGAGTATCAGGAACGGTTCAAATTTTAGGGCTTTGTAAGCCAAATAAGGAGTTTGAATCTTATGCTAAGTACACAGAAAGCAGCTGAAAGATTTTAAGCAGGAGAGCAACATGACCTGATTACTCTTTTAAATAATTTTATTTCACTGCTGTGTCAAAGGTGGATTACAGAGGTGTGGGTGGCAAAAGAGTAGAATTAGGAGAACCGTCAATGTTCCTGGTGAAAGATGGTGGTGCCTTGGACTACCATGATGATAGTGAAGATGGAGAAAGGGAAGCAGGTTCCAGCATTACTTCAGAAATAAAGTTAATTACACTTGATGGATTAATACAGAGGATGAGGAATGGAGAGGAAGTAGGGGCGATTTAAGGTGGCTAAAGTTGAGCATAGTGGTGCTATTTACCAAAATGGAAAAAACTGGGGGATGTGCAGTTTAGGAGGTGACTATGCAATCAAATTTTCAATTTTGGGTATGTTAGTTTTGAGATGCCTATTGGATACATGAGTAAACAACTGGTGTGAATGGAAGGAGGGGAGGGAGGACAGGGATGAAGATGGAGATTTGGGCATCATCCGTGCATTGATATAAATTACAGAATAATCCAGGCAGAGAGCATAGGTGGAGATGAGCAGGAGGCAGGAAATGAAGCCTTCCAAGCAGCTGCTGAAATAGTAGAGACAAAAGAAGAGTGGAAGTATGGTGTTCTTGAAGTCAAGAGAGGATAAGTCTTAAATATAAGGCAAGAAACTGCATTGAGTCAACACAATGCACAGTCAACAAAAACTGCACAACAACACTGCACAGTCAACAAAAGAAATCAGGGAAGATAAGTAGGAAACAGTGTGGGCACATGGTGGTCACTAGTGGCTGGACAAGGCAACCTCCTTTGTGAAGTGCACAAAAGCCTGATGGGATAGGCTGCAGAGAGAGTGGAAAGTAAGGATGTAGAAACAGTTGATTCTTATTGCCATTTTATGAATGAAGAAACTGAGACTCTGATGATTATCTCATCCAAAGTCAAGGCCTGTGGAGTCAGACCTTTGACCCAAGGCTCATGAAACAATTCCCTATGAGAAAGTGTACGCTTTGCAAGAATTTAACCAGCTCTCCTCCAAACCATAAAAACCAGCGTTGCACTCAAAGGAGCCCTCAACTTAAAACAATCTTTCCCGATACCACTCCCATTTTAAAATGAAAAAACGAGCTGGCCCAGATTGGGCTGTAGACCTGCATGGAGCCTCTAGCTTTTCCTGTGGGGAGGGAAGAGACGCCCCTTAACCGCAGTCTTAACCAGGCACGGCCCACTGCGGCTGCGCAGGCCGGGCTGGGGCGGGGCGAGAGAGCGCGAGCCCAGACGAAACGCGGAAGGGGCTGCGGCGCGGGGACGTAGGCCGGGCCGGGGGCGGGGCGGTCTACGGGTGTGTGGAGCTCGCGGGTGACAGGTGCGCGGAGCAGAGGCAGCGGCGGACGTCTGTGACCTGACGGGAGGAGACACGGGGGCAGCGATGCTGGAGACCCTGCGTGAGCGGCTGCTGAGCGTGCAGCAGGATTTCACCTCCGGGTGGGTATACGGTGCGGACGGAAAGGGAGCGGGAGGGGAGGGGTGGCGGGCGCTTGGGCCGGGCGTTGGAGCTGGGCTTCAGCCTGGGACACCGCCTCCCTCCCCTCCCGCACTCAGGTCCAGTCCTCTCCTGCGCCTCCCATACCCGCCTCGAGGAGGAAAGTAAGGAACTTTCCGGCGTTGGCCTGGCGGCAGAAAGTAACTTAGGTCCCAACCGGCTGGCTCTGACTCGCGCCCCAGGGGCCGGGGTGGTCTGGAGCGGCCCGGCGAGCGCTGGGCACAAGCCGCAACCCCTGCCGGTGGCATCCGCGGGCCGGAGGAGGGGCGTAACGTGAGAGGGAGCGTGCCGAGACTGTGACCCCGCGCCCTCTCTGCGCTCTCGAACTCCGGGACACCTGCCCTCTCGGGCCCCACCGGGAGTGGGACCGCCGCCCCTGCCCTAAGTCGCGGGCCGCACAGCTTTTCCGGTCACGGCCGAGCAGTCTGCGTCCAGTCTCAGCTTGCGCCCGTTAACCCTAGGCAAGGCTTGTTGCCTCTTCCCCTTTTGCTTTCTCTCTCTACCTTTGCCCGGATTTTAGCACCTCAGCGAAGAAACTCTCCGGCAAGAGACACAGAACTACAGCAATACTTCTAACGCCTGATGGTTAAGAGCAAAAATCAAACGTTTCTCAAACTTTGCTTAGAATCACCTGGGCACCTTTAACAATCTTGATGCCTGGGTCGCAGCTTATACCAATTAAATTAGACCGGGAATGGAGTTTTAAAGACTACTCCACACCCCACCTCCTGCCGGTGATTCCAGCGTGTGCCTAAGTCTGGGAATCACAGGTTCTCATCTACCACTTAAGGAAATGTATTTCTGCAAGTTACTTGAATTGCCTCAGTTGGCCCGACCTACAGTGGGGTTATTGTGGGGATTAATGAATTAACATGTAAAATCTATGTCACTATTGTTGTTACTCTGTATCCTTTATAAAAGATTGGTCACTTTTAGCTCACAAATCCTTTGGAGAATGCTGTGGATATGAGGGCATCTTGAAAATGCTGTTTTAAATTTCTCATGAGAAAGATGTTAAATTTTTATCTTATTGGACAAAAATGTTTATATTGTTTACCATTTGTGTGCTGAGTAGTAATAACCTGGCAAATAGCTGAGCACTTACCTATAAAGACTCTTCGGTCGTTTTGGTATTCTTAATAACACTAATTATAGATGCTCTAGGAGTCATTTATTGGTGGTGTGTTTGCATGTTTGCATTCACCCCCTTTAAATAGTAACTTCTTTTCATAGTGTAAATTATTACATTGAAAAACTTTGGTGTGATGCTGGAATGGTCTACTTGTAACATGAGCATAGTACAGCCCTGTTATCATTACCTCAAGGAATTCCGTGATAGAATAACAGTCCACCTTCTGGTAGTTACCGTGACTCTCCAGGTGGTGTGGTTGGTTGCCTCAGAACCCATTCATACACCTGACCTTTGCTTAAGAAAGTTAAACTTACCTAGGAATATGGACTCTGGACCAAAACCATCCTGGGAGAGCTGGATAACCTGACTTTAGGGAGAGGGTTGAGGGGATCTGATTAGAACTGTATGGAAAGTGACTTCATGAAAGATGCCATAGAGTGGGGTTAGTTTGGGGTTAGACATCCTGAGAGGGCTTTCATTCCATTTAGGTCCCTTGTTGGCTTTCTCCTTACACAGGTCACTCTCAGCTGACAAACCACTTGACTGCCAGTGTGTGCCTGTTACCTGGCAGAGAAGTAACTCATTTCCGAGTGATAGCTGTCTTCTGGTTGACTGGAAACTCTAAACTCTGTGCACTTTTGTCAGGTTCTCAAATTCCTATGCAATTCTTACCAAGAAGAAACCCACTTAATTTATTTTAGTGAACGCTTACATATATAGCTTGAGATTAACCTATTTTACAGAACTGAATATTTTGCCTTGCTGAGAAAAGATGAACTTAAACGCAGCACATGTGTATACTGTGTGAAGACACTGAGGGATTCAAAGAGGAAGGTGACATGGCTCTCACTTCCCCAAATTATCACACTGGACCTGGCATTCCTCTAGAACACTTGGTGGTGATGCCTGTAGAAGCCAGAGCAGCTCAAATAACGTCAAGGAAACGTCAGGCGTTCAGGTTGGCCCCGGGGACCAGTCTGTTAGAAGTGGAGGGTCTGGTCCTTTTCTGAGCTGTTGCAGTGTGGCCAGCGTTGCTTCACGGTCACAGGGAGCAGCATCCTCATCTTGGTGCTCATTTTCATTTCTGAAAATTTATACAACTGGAGCTTACCTGTAGGAAAATTTTCTTTTTTAAGTAAAATAAGATTATTCTTCATTGTTCTCACAGGAGAACATCACAGTGATTAAACCTCATTCGATGAATACCATGAATTTCTGCCTTCCATTCAAACTAAGAAAGAATTCATATAAAGATCGTCAGTTAAGGGCAGTGTAGAGATTGTTGGTGGCCTGTGGAGGACTGTAGGTTGTCCATGGACTTGTGGCCTTTTTTGTAACTTTGTATTCATAATAACATTATGTCAAAATTGAGATGAACCTAGAAGTTATATCCCTTTCTGACATAAGTGGGTGGCTAGCTGGCCCAAAGGCCACAGGATTGAGGGGATTGGTTGTGGGCCTCATTCTTCCCCTCACTTGAGTCCTGATTAGATTTAACTCACTCATAACTTGTGGAGTCTTTTGGAGAGTGCATGTTGAACATCTGCTTTTAAGGGACTGGCTTAAGCTCTGAGGGAAACTTTTAGATAGCTACACTGAAGCACATACTTCACGTCCACCCTGGGCTTTGATTTTTACCTTTGGAGTAAAGACCAAAGGCCTTAGGATTGAAGTATTCAGGCATGACAAACCCTTCAGGGAACTGAAAATCAGATTTATTTATGGTTTACAGCTGCCTAGCACCGGCTGGCGTTTCCTGTTTATAATGCTCTGGGTTCTTGTGGCTAGGGATAGAGAATGTGTTATTACTAGCTGCAACCAAGACAGTGGGTGTTCGCCCCTCAAAGCCCTCTCTGTCCCAGTATGCTCGAGACCTCCACCCAGTGTGCTCATTCTCTCTTCCCCTCCTGTAGTAGTATCAGAACCTGCTCAAAGGAGAGGATCTATTAATCTAATTCACAGTGTGGTAAAATGATGAAGTTTTGCCTGAAATGTTGACTCTTCCAGGACTATTCACCTTTTTAATAAGCAGAAAGCTATCTCAATATTCAACTTGATCTAGTAGATAGTTACTGAGTTCCTACCAAGTGCCAGACACTAGACTAGGCACCCAAACTGTCCTTTCTCATAGATGCTTTTTTCATTTTATTTTTTAAACAAAGATTGAAGAGGTCATATTCTCAGTTTTACACAGCCTTTGCTAAGCAGCGTCTATATATTGAACTACATCCTGGGGCTGCAAAATTGACTAAAAGGTTTCTGCCCTCCATATGCCCTAGACTTGTGGTGTTATAAAGCAAAGAAGAGGGAACTGAATGTTAAAGGTGCAAGTGATGTGGCATGTGAGCCCACAGGAAAGAGTCATTAAGTCAGGTGCATTTGCAGAAGGCTTCAAGGAGGAGGTGGCTTCTAAACTGAGCCTTGTTGAATAAAGATGGATTGTGATACATTTGGTTAAGGGTCTTTCAGAGTTGGAAGATAAAAGCTGGAAAGGATGTTTAGTGACATAATAGAAGATCTTTGCTAAGTTAATACATTTAGCAAATATTGATTGACCGCTTTCTCTGTGACAGGTATTATTCTAGGAGCTAGGGATATAGTAGAGAACGCACCAGACAGCAAATAATGTTCCTGCTCTCATTCTAGTGGCAGGAGACAAGTATCTAGAAGGTCATATCCACTGTTACTAAAAATAAAGCAGGTTAAAGGGGATTGAGAATGGGTTGATTGCTTTATATAGGATGGTCCTGGCTTATTTTTAGGTTGACTGAATCTTTTGAAGGTTTTTGTGAAGTGGAGCAACATGAGTCTGTCTAGATTTCTGGAAGGATAATTTGGGAGGCAGTGTGAGGGAGGGCGAGGTATGAGGAACAGGGAGATCATTGAGGAGGCTGTCATTGAAGGTCAGGTGAGAGAGGGTAACGCAGGGCTGGTAGGAATGTAAAGAAGGAATGGACATGACAAGCTCCGGTCAGATTTGTTAACAGTGTAATGCAGGAAGTGAGAACGGTGGGGAAAGTGAGGATGTTAATTTTGGAGTTTCTTAAATGATGTCATTTACCAGCATGAAAAAATTTAAGAATAGTTTTAAGAGAGAAGGAGCAGTTGACAATAAATTTGTTGTGAGTTCATTTAACAGCTTGACCTCCAAAAGTTAGTTAGAAATTTAAGAAACACTCGGCAGAGAGGTCAGAATTTTAAATGGTGTATTTGGGATTCATTAGGATGTAGTCTGAATTTCTCTCCCTTTCCTAAATCTGTGCAGCTTTTGTGTGTATCCCTCAGGGTTCAGAGATTAGGGGGTCATGTGTACTTTTAAGTGTGATTGATGCTTTTGTGTTTCCCTGACTTGTTTTTAGAAAAGAAAAAATTGAATATTAATGGGAAAATTCAGTAGAGTGGTTTTGTATTCATAAAGAAAATTTAAAGTCAGAATAGTGGAGACATTAACATGATTGGAGGAATTGAACCTAGGTGACAAAATATGCTAATTAATATATTTTATGGTGTTGTAAAGCAATCATCCTTATCTTTTATAATAGCTGATGAAGTTAGATGAGTAGGAAATTGAGGTGCAAATAAATAGATTGCCATCAGGATCACCCCATGACATTGAGTCAGCAGAGACAGCACATTTTCTGTTCTTCTGTCATTGTAGCGCTCTCTGTATCATTCTGTTTATCTCCTTAAAAATTTTTTTTTGTCTAAGCAGTTTTGCTCATCACCTCCATTTCTTAGTAAGATGCCTCCATGTTAGTATTTTCCACAAGGCTTGAAGAAATAAATGTGCTGGTGTCAAATTAAGGTTAAGTCTTCGGGACAATCTAAAAATAAATTATTGAAGTGCTATGATGAATTTGAGGTTTAGTGCCTTGGACTCAAAAAGGTACATTAGTTGCTTTTGGTAGAAAATATTTGTCAGGTGGCTCACTTAAGTCTGTGTATTAATATCCTCACACAGCAGCACTTACGTCTTTCTGGGGGTATATGGTAACAGGAAGATTCCGAATGGTGAAGAAGCCTTGTATAGGTGCGTGGGGGGACCTCCTCTTTATTTCATGTTGGCCCAGTAATGTTAATAGCTTCTTACTTTTCTTGATGGTGATACTTTTTATTTGAATTAGCTCTATAGTTTGCAGAATGTTACGAAAGTCATATTTGGAATTTTATTGAATTCTTGTGGCAAATCGCTATGGTCAGTATAACACTACCATTTTATGTTTGAGGAAACTGGGGTATTTATACCTAGATCAATATTTCCTTCTCAGCGTGTCATCACACTGTGGTAGATTACATAGACTTTATTGGTGAGTTATTTCCAGTATAGGGTCACTGTAAGAAACTTAAGTAGAGTTATGCCAAAATAAAAATGTTAAGCTATTTTCAGTTGAATTCTTGCTGTAGAATGTATTTTAGAATCTTTTTGCTTTTTTGGTTACTTGTGAAATATAGCTGACCTTGTATATTTTTCAACTTAAAACAATCATTTCAACCATTTTTTCCTCTTCTGAATTTTATTGACTGTTTCTCATTTCCTTCTAGATAATTTTGTTTTCTCTAACAGTTTCTTTTCTGAATTTTGACACATTGCCAATTTATATGGAAAAGATGTGATGAGAAAAAATAATATCTAAAAGACTGTTTTGGTTTAAAACATTTTTTTACAAAGGTTCAAACATACAGAAAAACAAAAAAACAGTGACCCCCCCCCCTACATCCATTGTTCAGATTCAGCAATTGTCAACTATTACCACAGTTGCTTTGTCTCTCCCCTTATTTGTAAAATAAATCTCAGGCTTGTCTTTTATTATCTCTCACGCATCAGTTTGCATCTCTAAAAAATATAGATATGACATAAATGCAACACCAGTATCATACCTAATAAAATGAACACTAATTCTTCGACACTATCAATTATCCAGTCCATAATCAGATTTCCTGGTTCTTAGAAAGTCTTTTTACAGTTGATTTGTTCAAATCCAGATCAGATAAATTCTACAAATTACATTTAGTTAAAGACCAATTTTTAAAGCAGATAGGTGTTAAGGAAGCACATGGGGAAGCTCTCATTGATTCCTTCAACAATTTTATTTTCAGCTCCATATAACATTCCCTCTTTCTCTGTTATTCCCAACTAATTTGTTTTCTTTGGGGGCGCGCGGGGTTTGTTGGGGAGGGAAGAGAAGAATCCCAAAGTTGATATATTACAAATGAGAAGTTAAAAAGTTTATTTTATTTTTAGAGTGATCTTTATTGAATCCTAACATTACATAGTAATCCAAAGTTCTGCACTTTTAAAGATACCTAGAACATTAACATGACTGGGACTAATGGTTAACATTATGCAATAAGTTGAACAATAATGCAATATAATAAAAGTACAAGTAAAGAAAAGATGTGACATCCAATATGAATTACTTTGATTGATAAAATAATACCACGTTCAGTTTGTAGGAAATGATTTGAGTTTAATATGACCCAAAGTAAAAGAAATAGCAATAGCAGCGATGATTATTTCTCCTTTGTTCATGCAGTATTTCAGACTTGGGGCTTTTTCTCTCCTCTCTTTCATTATAGATGTAGGTGTATAGATAGCTAGAGATATTTTATTGTGTACTGCCAAAGTAGTCTACTTAACTCCCCCCCACGTTCTTATGTTTTACCTAACAGACTTGCACTACTTTATTATTTTTTTATTAAAGTATAAATGTTATACAATAGTTTTAGTTTCAGGTATACAGCATAGTGATTTGATATTTATGAATCTTACAATGTGCTCACCACACTTTAGTATTTATGTGTCTAGTAATCAACCATGTAAAGTTATCACACTATTATTAACTATATTCCCTTTCACTTTCTTCACCCATCCCCCTCCCCTCTGGCAACCATCAGTTCTTTATATCTCTGTTTTTGTTTCATTTTGTTTCTTTGTTTTTATTTTTTTAATTCCACATGTAAGTGAAATCATGAGGTATTTGTCATCCTCTGTCTTAGTTCTGAAAGGTTATTTTAGAAATAAATATTTGAAATACCAACCTAGGTATATGTGAGATCACATAAGGGTGGTCAAAAGAGGATCTTAGCAATTCCCTTTCAATATCCTTGTAACAGCTAACCATACACAATTTTCCTGAGTCACTAAAAATAATACTGAAATAATATTGAGTGTAATGCACTGCTGTGTAGACTACCTAGGTTAATCCTACTTCGATGTCAAAGCTAAGTGTTTTTCTCAAACTTTGGAGTAGAAGTGGTAGAATATAGCTATCAAAATACCTTTCTCTAGTTGTTGCCTAATCTACTTTAAACCAGATTTACTTGTTTCTCCAGGACAGCTTAGACTTCTTCAGTAAAATTTCCTAGACTCGTCTGGAGATACATACAAATTAGTTTGTATCAAAGGGGTTATTTAGTCTTTTTAACATTGTAGAGGAATCAGTCTTATCAATATTTTAATTTTCGAAAAAGTACATAGAATAACATAAAAATCTTTGTATGAAATTGGGATTCCAATTTGCTGAAATCATTTGATCAGACGTGCCCTTCTGGTGTTTAGCCAGGTATTACTGACAAAAAAGGATGGAATCCTATGCCAGGGTTTGCACGAATAGTTGTGCAGATCCTACACTGCACAACACAGGGTTGGGACATTCGTATGAGAGTCAGCTTGTGTATTAGCACAGTTTCTGGCTGATGGCAGTAAGGTGTCTTGAGGAAGAAGCACTTATTTCTATTTTTACAAAGGCTGTATAGGGGCTAGCAGTGGTACTATGGCCTATGCTTCAGACTTTATTTAGAAATGAACATTTGTTGGGGTAATCAGGAAGAGCATGTACAGCAATATCATATGAGATTATATTATAATCTAGCACTTACTTTTTGGCAAGCTCAATAATATAGTACAGAGTCCACAGCCAAAAGAAGGTAAGAGTGAACCATTAAAGTGAAATAAATTATACAAAGTTTATGAACTTATATTTTATATATAGAAAGGTATTTCATTATATATATGCATTTCTGGCCCACTTATGTTTTCTAGCATATATTTTCCATTTATATGTTTTCCCTTTCTACTTGCTTTAAAAAACTAAATAGAAGGGGAAGAAGCCATATAGTAGCTCGCAGAAGCAGTAAGTGATAGCTGATAAACAGACGGCCAGTGGTGGAGATGGAAACTTTAAATTTGAAAAAAATAGATGCAGGATTCCCAAACAAACTAAAAAAACTAGTGTAGATTGGTACCAAGCTGGAAAATGAAGAGGCATTCCTAGTTTGGAAACATGTGAGGACAGTACTGTTTTGCCACAAAAATGCAGTCAGTGGTAGTCATAAATTATGACCTGGAGGTTATGAAAATGTGAGATAGACTATACCACGTCTTCTTTAATGAGAGAGGTTTGTAATACATTTTAGAAAGCTTTTTATAAGTAGATAAAATTTCACCAAATGTTGGTACTTACAGATTTATCTGGCATAGTATTTACTTAATAAAATGTGCTGCTTAGTTAGCTTTGCTAAACCTGCCAAATTCACTGGTCTGATCGCATTTAGGAATTGTTTCTAAAAAAAAGAATTTGGGACAAGAAAAATTATAAAAATCTTTGCTACAAAGTTTGCATTTATAGTGTTTCACATATAGTAAAGAGTAAGACTGCTTTTTTTTACTATATACTAGCAATGTTTGCTACATATTTTTTATTAGGGATAGATAACAAATAGTAAACACTATATGTTTTTACAAATACTTTTTCTGTAGAAATGCTTAATTCTTGCTAAAAAATTTAGCTCATCTGACCCAAATATGAACAGCTATGAAATTTACTGTTGAAAAATTTCTTGAGCTCTAAGAATATTTTATACTTGTTGAATTATAGGTTGAAGACTTTAAGTGACAAGTCAAGAGAAGCTAAAGTAAAAAGCAAACCAAGGTAAGCATGGGATGAGATTTAATTTATTGTGACTTAAATTTCATCCAGCTTTTGGTTGTAGTCATAATAGTATAATTACTTCAATGGGTTTTAGATCTCTTGAGTGCATCTGATTACAAAACAATTTATTGATTCTTTCTAAATTTTGTAACACTGGAAAAATTTTTGATAAAATTGTAAAATGGTTGAAAAAATGTAAAAAAGTGTAATTGTTTCACTATGACAATCAGTGGTTGGTCAATCACAATTAATAATTTTTATTTGTACACTAAGAGGAAATGAAAAATCCTGCATTATTAAGAAGCAAATTAGTAATGGAACATATTTGACAAGCAAATCTCTTGAGCTCTGCTACTTGTTTTATATGAAAACACTGCTGTCATTTTTTAAAAAATAATGTTTCATTGTTGATGCCATTACAGTTGTCCCAATTTTTTCCCCCTTGGCCCCCTCTGCCCAGCCCCCCTCCCACTTCTATAGTGCTTACCCAAACTGTTGTCCATTTTCGTGGGTCCTTCATATATGTTCTTTGACTAATCCCTTCACCCCCTTTCAAAGAGTCCCCAGCTCCCTCCTCACCTCTTACCAGTCAGTCTGTTTCATGTTCTATGCCTCTGGCTCTCTTGCTCATTAGTTTATTTTGTTCATTAGATTTCTCTTATAAGTAAGATCATATGATACTTGTCTTTTGCTGACTGGCTTATTTAACTTAGCATAATACTCTCCAGGTCCATCCATGCTGACACAAAAGGTAGGATCCTTCTTTTTTCGGCTGTGTAGTATTCCAATGTGTAAATGTACCACAGTTTTTTAACCCTACCACTCATCTACTGATGGGCACTTAGGCTGTTTCCAACTCTTGACTATTGTGAATAGCACTGCTATGAACATAGAGGTACACACATTCTTTTGAATTGGTGTTTTGGGATTCTTAGGGTATAATTCCAGCAGAGGAATCACTGGGCCAAAAGGCAGCTCCATTTTTAATTTTTTGAGGAAATTCCATACTATTTTCCACAGTGGCTGCACCAGTCTGCATTCCCACCAACAGTGCACTAGGGTTCCCTTTTCTCTACATCCTCACCAGCAATTGTTGTTTGTTCATTTATTAATTATAGCCATTTTGGCAGTTGTGAAATCATATCTCATTGTAGTTTTAATTTGCATCTCTCTGATGGCTAGCGATGTTGAGCAATTTTTCACATGCCTATGGGCCCTCTGTGTCCTCCTTGGAGAAGTGTCTATTCGGGTCCTTTGCCCATTTTTTAATTGGATTGTTTGTCTTCCTGGTTTTGAGTTGTATGAGATCTTTATATATTTTGGAGATTAAACCTTTGTTCATTGTATCATTGGCAAATATATTCTCCCATGCAGTTCCTTTTTCATTTTGATGATGGTTTCTTTAGCCATGCAGAAGCTTTTTAATTTGATGTAGTTCCATTTGTTTATTTTTTCCTTAACTTCCTTTGCCATAGGAGATGTATCAGCAAAAATATTGCTATGTGAGATATCTGAAATTTTACCGCCTATGTTTTCTGCTAGGATTTTTATGGTATCACAACTTATATTTTATAAGTCTTTTATCCATTTTGTATTTATTGTAGTATATGGTATAAGCTGGTGGTGTAGTTTCATTTTTTTTGCATGTACTAGTCCAGTTCTCCCAACACCATTTATTGAAGAGTCTGTTTTTACGCCATAGTATGCTTATGCCCCATTTGTCAAATATTAATTGACCATAGAGACTTGGGTTTATTTCTGGGCTCTTTATTCTGTTCCATTGATCATTGTGTCTGTTCTTATGCTAGTACCAGACTGTTTTGGTTACTGTGGCCTTGTAGTATAGTTTGATGCCAGGTATTATAATCCCTGCAACCTTGTTCTTTCTGAAGATTGCTCAGGCTATTGAGGTTTTTAATTTTTTTTTGTTTCCATATAAATTTTTGGAGTATTTGTTATCTGTGAAATATGCCATTGACATTTTATTAGGAATCGTGTTGAATCTATAGATTACTTAGGGTAGTATGCACATTTTAATGTTAATTCTTCCATCCATGAACAGGGCATATGTTTCCATTTATTTATATCTTCCTCATTTTCTCTCTTCAGTGTTCTGTACTTTTCCGAGTATAGGTCTTTTACCTCCATTTAAATTTATTCCTAGGTATTTTACTTTTTTGGTTGTTGTTGCTGTAGTATATGGGATTTTTTCCCTTGGTTTCTCTTTCTGATAGTTCATTATTGGTGTACAAAAATGCCACCGATGTCTGAATCTTGACTTTGTGTCCCACTACTGTACTGAATTTACTTGTTAAATCAAGTAGTTTTTTGGTGTAGCTTGTAGGGTTTTCTATGTCCACTAGTATGTTATCTGTGAATAATGACAGTTTTACCTCCTCCTTTTCAGTTTGCATGCCTTTTATTCTTCTTGGCTGATTGCTATGGCTAGAACTGGAATCTTTTTGATTCCAGTACTGTGTTGAATAAGAGCATGAAAGTGGACACCCTTGTCTTGTTCCTGATCTTAAAGGAAACACTTCTAGTTTTTGCCCGTTGAGTGTGATGTTGACAGTAGGTTTTTCACATATGGCCTGATTATGTTGAGGTATGCTCCCTCTATTCCCACTTTGCAGAGTGTGTTTATCATAAATGGGTGCTGGATTTTATCAAATGCTTTTTCTACATCTATTGATAAGCTGATGCGATTTTTGTCTTTCATTTTGTTTGTGATATATTACATTTATTGATCTGCAAATATTGTGTCATCCTTGCATCCGTGGAATAAATCCCACTTGGTTATAGTGTATGATCTTTTTAATGTATTGCTGAATCTGGTTTGCTAATATTTTGTTGAGGAGTTTAGCATCTATGTTCATCAGAGATACAGGCCCGTAATTTTCTTTGTTGAGTGTTTATCTGGTTTTGGAATTAGGATAATACTGATCTCAAAAAAAAAAGTTTGGGAGTCTTCCCTCTTCTTAAATTTTTTGGAATAGTATGAGAAGGAGAGGTGTTAGTTCTTCTTGGAATGTTTGGTAAAATTTGCCTGTGAAGCCATCTGGTCCAGGGCTTTGTGTGTCAGGAGTTTTTTTGATTACTGCTTCAGTTTCATTAGTTGCTATTGGTCTACTCAGTTTTCTACTACTACCTGATTCAGTTTTGGAATGTTGTATTTTTCTAGAAATACAAATTATCCATTTCACCTAGGTTGTTCAATTTCTTGGCATATTGTTGGTTATAGTAATTTCTTACAATCCCTTGTATTTCTGTGGTATCAGTTGTTACTTCTTTTCTTTCATTTCTGGTTTTATTTATTTTGGTCCTCTTCTTTTCTTAATGAGTCTGGTTAAGGGTTTGTCAATTTTTGTTTTATCTTTTCAAAGAACCAGCTCCTGGATTCATTGATATTTTGAATTGGTTTTTTTTAGTCTCTGTGTCATTTAATTGTTCTCCAATCTTGATTATATTCTTTCTACTCCCCTGGGCCTTGTTTATTGTTGTTCCTCTAATTCTTTTAGATGTAAGGTTAGGTTGTTCATTTGAGATTTTTCTGTCTTCTTTAGGTGGAACTGATTTGCTATGAACTTCCTTTTAGGAATGCCTTTGCTGTGTCCCATAGGTTTTGGATTGTTGTGTGTCCATTTGCATTTGTTTCCAGATCCTTTTTGATTTCTTCCTTGATCTCAGTGTTAACCCATTCATTCTTTAATAACTTGTTATTCGCCTGCCATGTATTTGAATGTTTTTGAGTTTTTTCCTTGAGGTTGGTTTCTAGTTTTAAGCCATTATGATCTGAGAAGATGCTTGATATGATTTCAGTTTTCTTGAATTTTTTAAGGTTTGTTTTGTGTCCTACCATGTGGTCTCTCTTTGAAAATGATCCGGGTGGGTTTGAGAAGAGTGTTTATTTTCCTTCTTTGGGGTGAAATGTTCTGTAAATATCAATTAAGTCCATTTGTTCTAGATTGTCATTTAATGCTCCAGTGTCCTTGACTTTTTGTTTGGAAGAGCTATCCATTGTTGGCAGTATGATGTTAAAATCCCCTACAGTGGTTATGTATTGCTGTCAATCTCTCTTTTAAGTCCTCCATGATTTTCTTTATAATGTAGGTGCTCCTATATTGGGTGTATACATGTTTACAAGGGTTATATCCTCTTGTTGAACTGCTTTCTTAACCCTTATGTAGTGACCTTCTTTGTCTCTTGTTATGGCATTTTTTCAAAGACTATTTTGTCTGATATAAGTATTGCTACCCCAGCCTTTTTTCATGTCCCTTTGCATGGAATATTTCTTTCCGTCCCTTCACTTTCAGCCTGTGTAAATCTTTTGTTCTGAGGTGCGTCTCTTGTAGACAGCATATATGTGAGTTGTGTTTTCTTATCCATTCAGCTACCCTATGTCTTTTGATGGGAGCATTTAATCCATTTACATTTAAGGTGAGTATTGATAGGTTGCCATTGATTCGTTGCCATTTTATCCCTTTGTACTTGTGTTCCTCTCTCTCTCCATTTCTTCTTAAAGCAGTTTATTTTTTTTATTTTTTTATTGATTATGCTATTACAGTTTTCCCAATTTTTCTCCCTCTATCCCCGCTCCACCCCCCCAACCCTCCAGTATCCCCCCCACCCTTAGTTCATGTCCATGGGTTGTACGTATAAGTTCTTTGAGTCCTCTGTTTCCCATACCATTTTTTACCTCTCCCCATGTACCTTATGCATACTAACCATGCTTCTTCCTCCCTGTACCTTTTCCCCCCTATTCCTCCCTTCCCCCTCCCCACTGAAATCCCTCCGTGTGATGTCCATTTCTCTGATTCTGTTCCTGTTCTAGTTGTTTGCTTAGTTTTTATTTTGGTTTTGGTTTTTAGGTTCATTTTTTGATAGTTGTGAGTTTGTTGTCATTTTACTGTTCATAGTTTTTGATCTTCTATTTCTTAGGTCTCTTTAACATTTCATATAATAATGACTTGGTGATGATGAACTCCTTTAACTTTGCCTTATCTGGGAAGCACTTTTTTCTGCCCTTCCATTCTAAATGATAGCTTTGCGGGATAGAGTAATCTTGGATATAGGTCCTTGCCTTTCATGACTTTGAATACTTCTTTCCAGGCCCTTCTTGTCTGCAAGTTTTCTTTTGAGAAATCAGCTGGTGGTCTAATGGGAACTCCTTTGTAGGTAACTCTCTCCTTTCCTCTTGCTTCTTTTAGGATTCTCTCTTTATCTTTGATCTTGGGTAACTTAATGATGATGTGCCTTGGTGTGTGCTACCTTGGGTCCAACTTCTTTGGGACTCTCTGGGCTTCCTGGACTTCCTGGAAGTCTATTTCCTTCACCAGATTGGGGAAGTTTTCCTTCATTATTTGTTCAAATAAGTTTTCAATTTCTTAGTCTTCCTCGTCTTGTTCTGACACGCCTATAATTAGGATATTGGAAAGTTTCAGGTTGTCCCAGAGGTTTGTAAGAGTCTCTTCATTTTTTCAAATTCTTGTTTCTTCATTTTGGTGCGTGCTTATTTTTTCATTTTGTTCCAGATCATTGCTTTGAGACTTGGTTTCCTTCCTGTCACTGTTGGTTCCCTGAACATTCTGCTTTATTTCACTTTGGTTAGCCGTCATTTGTTTTTTTCATTTTTCGACGAAGCTCAGTCAGATCTGTGAGCATTTTGATTACCAGGGCTTTTTATTCTCCATCACATAGGTGGACAATCTCCTCATTGCTTAGCTCTCTTTCTGAGGCTTTACTCTGTTCTTTCATTTTGGCCCTATTTCTTTGCTCAGGGCCCCTGATAAGTTATAAGGGGGTGAGGCCTTTGGTATTCACCCAGGCAGGGCAAACCTCCTTGCTACACTGAGGTGCTGCCTGTGAGGGAGGGGCCAAAGAGGGAACAATACAGCTCACATGCTCATCTCTAGCGCACTTTTCAACAAACTCTCGTGTGAGACTGGGAGTTTCTCCCACTGCGGCAACTGCTGTAGTCCACAGCCTCCTCTGAGTCTGTTTCCCCTTAAGTCAGCCCCTCCAGCACAGCCTGCTCCCTCACCACAGCCAGCCCTGCCCCCATGGTCCATGGCCTCACATCAGTTTCTCCTCATCCACCCCACTTACTGGTCTGGTTGTTCTGTTTGACTGTTTCTTTAATTCCGTGGTTGTTGGAGTTCCATATAGTTTGATTTTCTGGCACTTCTGGTTGTTTATTGATTTTAGATTGGTTGTTTTTATCCTTTTGGTTGTGTGAGGAAGCAAAGGGTTTCTACCTTTGCCTCCATCTTGGCTGGAACTCTTAAAGCAGTTTCTTCAGCATCTCTTCCAATGCTAGTTTAGTGGAGATGTACTCTTAGTCTTTTTCTTCAATGTGGCAAGTGCTTTATTTTGCCTTCCATTTTAAATGAGAGCCTTGCTGGATAAAGTAGTCTGGGTTTCAGGTTCTTGCTTTTCATTAGTTGGTATATTTTGTGCTAGTCTCTTCTGGCTATTGTTTCTGTTGAGAAAACAGCTTATAGCCTTATTGAAGCTTCTTTATATGTTACTACCTATTTCTCCCTTGCTGCCTTTAAGATTCTCTCTTTGGCTTTAAATTTTGCTATTTAAATTGTGATGTGTCTTGGAGTGTGCCTCTTTGGGTTCATCTTGCTTGGGACTCTCTGTGCTTCCTGAACTTTTTCCTTCACCAATGTAGGGAAGGTTTTTTCATTATTTTTCAACAGGTTTTTTATCCCTTGCTTTTTCTTTTTTCCTTCTGGTATCCCCATGGTGCAATAATTGTTAGATTTTATGTTGTGTCAAAGCTCCTCCCTTAAACTGTCCTATTTTTTTTGAGTCATTTTTTTTGTTTTGTTGCTCTGACTGGGTGTTTTTTTCAACCTTCTATCCTCTGCTTCTTCTAACCTGTATTCCTTCTAGTGTATTCTTCATTACAGATATTGCATTTTCATTTCTACCTGGTTCTTTTTCTTTTGGTATATTTTATTGATTATGCTATTGCAATTGTCCCATTTGTTTCTCCACTTCATCCCCCTCCACCTGGTACTCCCCATTCCCTCCAGCATTCCCTCCCCCTGTTAGTTCATGTCCATGGGTTGTACATACAAGATTTTTAGCTTCTCCGTTTCCTATACTATTCTTAACCTCCCCTTGTCTATTTTGTACCTACCAATTAATGCTTCTTATTCCCTGTACCTTTTCTCCCATTCTTCCCCATCCCCTTCCCTGCTGATAACTCTCCATGTGATCTCCATTTCTGTGATTCTGTTCCTGTTCTAGTTGTTTGCTTAGTTTATTTTTGTTTTTGTGGGGTTTTTTTAGGTTCAGTTTTTGATAGTTTGTTGTCACTTTACTGTTCATAGTTTTGATCATCTTCTTTTTCTTAGATAAGTCCGTTTAACATTTCATACAGTAAGGGCTTGGTGATGAAGAACTCCTTTAACTTTATCTAGCCTGGGAAGCACTTTATCTGCCCTTATGTTTTAAATGACAGCTTTGCTGGATAGAGTAATCTTGGATGTAGATCCTTGCTTTTTATGACTTTGAATACTTCTTTCCAGCCACTTCTTACCTGTAAGGTTTCTTTTGAGAAATCAGCTGATAGTCTTATGGGAAGTCCTTTGTAGGTAACTATGTCCTTTTTGCTTGCTGCTTTTGAGATTCTCTCCCTATCTTTAATCTTTGGTAATTTAATTATGATGACTCTTGGTGTGTTCCTCTTTGGGTCCAACTTGTTTGGGACACTCTGAGCTTCCTGGATTTGTATGTCTTATTTCCTTCACCAGGTTGGGGAAGTTTTTTTTCAGTATTTTTTCAAATAAATTTTTCATTTCTTGCTCTTCCTCTTCTCCTTGTGGCACCCCTATGATTTGGATGTAGGAGCATTTAAAGTTGTCCCAGAGGTTCCTAAGCCTGTCCTCATTTTTTTGAATTCTTGTTTCTTCATTCTGTTCCAGTTGAATGTTTATTTCTTCCTTCTGTTCCATATTGTTGATTTGAGTCTTGGTTTCCTTCCCCTCACTGTTGCTTCCCTGTATATATTTTTTTATTTCACTTTGCATAGCCTTCACTTCTTCCTTTATTTTGCATCTCTACTCAATCATTTCTGTGAGCATCCCGATTCCCAGTGTTTTGAACTCTGCATCTGATAGGTTGGCTATGTCCTTGTCACTTAGTTCTTTCTCTGGAGTTTTCATCTGTTCTTCCCTTTGGGCCATATTTCTTTGACTGGACATACTTGTTATATTGTAAGGGGCAGAGTCTTAGGTATTTTCCAGGGTAGGGCAACTCAGTCAACTGTGTTGTGGTGCTATATGTGGGGAAGGGGTCAGAGAGGGAACAATGCCACTTTCTCAGCTCTTGTTCAACTTTCAGTCACTTGCCTGTGCCACCCACAAGTGAATTGTGCCTTTCCGATGCTGATTCCTGGGTAGGTGGGTTTGTGTATGTTCTAGGACACCATGTACCCCTCCAATGGACTCTCCTGTGAGACTGGCAGTTTTTCCCACAACCACAAACCCCGCAGGTTTTTATAGTAAGGGATTGTGAGGCTTTCTTTTCCCATGCTGGAACGCTGGGTTGTGTGGTTTGCCTTGCTCCCCAGTAACAACTGGTTTATCTGCAGTTCCTCCTGGTTTATCCACAGATGAATATGGGACAACCCAGTTTGCCAGCCACTGCCTTGCTCACCCAGTCTGCCAGCTGCCACCTTGCCACAGGTCCTCTCCGCCCTGGCTGCCTGTCTGCCCCTCCTACCAGTTTGGATGAATGTTTCTTCTTCAACTCCTTGGTTGTCTGACTTCCATACAATTCTATTTTCTGGCAGTTCTGGTTGGTTTTTGTCTGTAAATTGGTTGTTATCCCTCCTTTGGTTGTGTGAGGAGGTGAAGCGTATCTACCTACATCTCCATCTTGGTGGCAAGCTCCCCACCTGGTTCTTAATAGTAGTTTCTATGTCCTTTTTCACGCCGATGTAGTTCTCGCTAAGATCCTTGTAGCTCTAATAAGTTCCTTGCAGTTCTCACTAAGTTCCTTTAGCATCCTTACAACCATTTTCTAAACCTCTGTGTCTGTAAATTGCTTGCCTCAATTTCACTTAGCTCCTTTTCTGGGGATACTTCCTTTCAATTGGGGGTTGTTTCTTTGTTTCCTCATTTTAGGAAACAAACTCTTTTTTGTTTGTTTCTATGTATTAGATTGATCTGATGTGACTCCCTGACTTCATGGGGTGGCCTTCTGTGGTAGTTTTTCTGTGAAACTCGGTGGTTCAGTCTCCTTGATCTCCTGAGCTGGATGCTCTAGGGATGCCCTTTATGCAGTTTATGTGAGCTCTCTTACTGTTTTTGGGTTTTGATTGTTGTTGGCTCATGCATTTGTGGGTCCTCCCCTTTGGCTGGCTGACAGAGTCTCAACCTCCTCATGTCTTGTACGCTGTTGTAGAGGTGCTTAAAGGTGGAAAGAGAATAAGAATATTATAAGAAAGAAAAAATGAATGTGAGATGACTAAAGGAAATACAAATGATTTTGAGAGGATGGAGGAGAAATGATAAAAGAATAGAAATAAGGAGAAGAAAGGGAAAAGATAATATTTACAACAAAAATAAGAAAGAGGAGGAAGAAGGCAAAATGGAGTAAGAAAAGGGAAGAGTAAAATATGAGATTTGTAATAAAAAATAGTGAAAAAATAGGAAAAAATTGAATAAAAAAGGTTAAAAAGCTATGTGAAAGAAAAAATGCATATAATGAAAAAGATTGAGGTAGTATTTGTTCCAGCAGAATTTAGTGCTTGTCTGCTGGCTTCTCCTTCTGGATACTCCTCTGGTTTTCTGAAGCTGGTGTAAGCCAATGTCGGATGTTTTCCCTATCTAGCTGTAGGCAGCCTGTTTGAAGCTAAAAGCGATTCACATTCAGTGGCTATCTCCTCCATGCTTGGCTGCATCCAGGGTGGTCCTCAGTGCACTGTGTTGCTGGCTGTTTAGCTGCGCTAGGCACAGGGCTGCGTGCACTAATGGCAGAAAGCACCATAGTTACCCTCTTCCACTGGCCTCTGCCTGCTATCTTGCCATTAGTGTAGCTGCTACCCTATATGTTTCTGAGAGGGCTTCTGGTCAAATTGGGATGGTAGGACCCCTGGATCTCCTGTGGAAGGTGCTGTTCAGACTTCAGGGAAAATGGTGGATGTGTTCACACATCTAAGTCTGTCCCAGATTTTTCCCCTGAACTCTGCAGGGCGAAGTCCCTAGTAAGGTAGCAGGTGGGGCCTCCAGAGCCAAGAATTTGGATCTGATGGCATTCCTAGGCTCTCTGGTGAGGGGGAGGCAACAGTCTGGTTCCCAGGAGAGTTTATGGAATGGCTGTGCCCTAAAGCCAGTCTCTAATACCCCTTGAATCTGCCTATGTTGCTGTCTTCTTGGCAGGGAATAAGATGCAGGTTGGGGGAAAGTAAGGAATACGCTGGTTGGGGCAAGCAGGATTTCAAACAGTGTGGCAAAGGGGATTCCAGAGGATGGGGCTAGGATGCTTTCAGAGGCTGGGGCAAGTGGGTTTTCCCACAGGATGGGGTAATTGTTTTTACCCTGGGAGGGGCTTGCTCTTTTCAAGAAAAATGGCTGCTACAGTATGGTGTTATAGCCCAGCACCAGGAACCCAGTAGCAGCTCCCCAATAGCTCTCCTCCAAGCCTCCCACTCCTGATTCTCCTTGCCAGACCTCAGACAATGCTGCCCTCCCTTTGCCTGAGCCAAAGGTGAGTGGCTGGGAATGCGAATCCTGTGCATTAGCCCATTAGAACAAAAGAAAGGGGAAAAAAAGAAAAAAATGGTGGCTCTCTCTCCAGTGGGATCCATCTTTCTCTGTTAGGCAAAAGAAATCCATGGCCTTTCATCACTGGATGGATGCTGCATGGGTGGGTGATCCCAACACTCGTGCTCGTGCTTGGGAACCCGGTCTGAGGTCCAGGCCTCACTCCTCTCTAGGGGAAGCTCCCTCAGCTGTGCGACTGCCTCAGCTACCACCCATAAAATTGGTGCTGGCTGCTGCCTGTAAAAGCAGTGCCAGCCCCCTTCGAGTCCCTGCCCTTTCCTACTGCTCATGAGGTGGTTTCCACCTGTCCTTGGTTAAGTATCTCCTCCCCTGATAGTCCTCAGTTGTTTATTTCGGGTTGATGTTCCCCTCATTATTTTTATTTTCAGCGTGGTTCTGGGAGGCAGTGTGAGATAAACTCTCCTACTCCACTGCCATCTTGCCACCAGCTGGTGTCATTTTTAATAAAGTAAAGCATATGACCAAATTTCACTTTAAGCCTAGAAATCATGAACTTAAAAATAATTCTTATTTTGCCCTACATTAAAGTATTTATTATATTATTAATTCTGAAAATAATCTGTAGAGCAAAGTGATGGTTGATAGAGATACTATGGTACATGAACTTTCAAATAAAGCAATAGATTTCTCTAAAAGTTTAGGTAAGTTGTCATTTTAAATATTTCACATTACAATTGACAACGTCATAATCCTTGTATGTAATTTTTTTTCCTAAGTAAGTGTTTCTTTTGGCAGGACTGTTTCCTCGTTGCCAAAATACTCTGCTGGACTAGAACTACTTAGCAGGTAAGTATTTTCATTTAAATAAGAAGATTATGCTTCTGACTATTTTATTATCTAAAAATATTTTATAATTTGGCAGATAGAAACCTTAAAACAACTAAATTTTATCTGAACATGGTGATTGGGAATCATTTGCTTCTCTGAGGGGCTTTTACTTTTTACAGATTAGTACCAAGGCCATCAAGACTTTGAGCAGACTGATCAGTATTGTGTTTACTAGTCATTACTTTATTATGGGTACTTATTATGCTCATGGTTTCTTTGTCACAAGAAAGTCTTTTCTCTTTAGAACTAATATTGAGTTGAAGAAAAACCATTTCAAATAGCAGATATCTAAACCATAATTTTTTTAATAATTAAAAATTGTGATAAAATACACATAACATTTACCATTTTAGCCATTTTTAAGTGTCCAATTCAATAGTGTTAAGTACATTCACACTGTTGTGCACCCAATCTCCAAAACTCTTTTTATCTTGCAAAACTGAAAGTCTGCCTATTAAACAACAACTCCCCATTGTCCCTTTCCCTTCACAATCACTCACTGACTCATCCAGAGCAATGTCCAGTCCTGCAAGCTCCGTACACAGTAAGTGCCCTGTTCAGGTCTACCATTTTTATCTTTTATACCATATTTTTAGTGTACCTTTTCTGTGTTTAGATACACAAACAGAACTGCATTACAGTTGCCTACAGTAATTAGTATAGTAACATTCTGTACAGGTTTGTGTAGCTGAGGAGCAATAGGCTATATCGTATAGTCTAGGTGTGCAGTGGGCTATAACATCTACGTGTGTGTAAGTACACTCCTGTTAGCACAATGACAAAATCACCAGTGACACATTTCTCAGAATGCATCTCCGTTGTTAAGTGACGCCTGACTGTATACCATATTGTTCCTATGCATTCATCCTTTAGTGACCACTTGGGTGGCTTCCACCTTTGGCTATTGTGAATAATGCTGCAGTGAACATGGGTGCACAAATACCTCCTCCAGACCTGCTTTTAGTTTTTGGGGGTATTTACCAGAAGTGAAATTACTGTATCATATGTTAATTCTATTTTTAATTTTGTAAAGAACTATTACACTAGTTAACATAGCAGCTGTACTATTTTACATTCCCACAGCGTACAATTCCCACAGTGTACAATAGTGCCCTTTTCTCTACATCCTCACCAAAACTTATTTCTTCAGTTTTTTTTATTTGTTTGTTTGTAGATATTATGATTAGGTGTTAGGTGATATCTTATTGTGGTTTTGATTTGTGTTTTCCTAATGATTGATGATGATCATCATCTTTTCCTGTGCTTATTGACCATTTGTGTATTTTTAGAAAAATGTATATTCAAGTCCTCTGCCCATTTTTGGATAGAGTGGTGGTTTCTATTGTTTTAGGAGTTCTCTACATATTCTGGATATTAATTTTTTTATCAGATACATGATTTGCAAATACCCTCCCCCTTCTGTGAATTGCCTTTTTACTCTGTTGATTGTATACTTTGGTGTACAAGTTTTTAATTTTGATGGTCTAATTTGTTTAATTTTTGTTGTTGTTGTTGCCTCTGCCTTTGATGACATATCCAAGAAATCATTGCCAAATAAAATGAATTAATCTTTTCCTCATGTTTTCTTCCAAGAGTTTTATAGTTTTAGTTCTTATGTTTGTACTTTTGATCCATTTTTAGTTAATTTTTGTATACAGTTTTAAGTAAGGGTCCAGCTTCATTCTTTTGCAATTGGATATCCAGCTTTTCAAGCACCATTTGTTGAAAAGACTGTCCTTTCCTTATTGAATGGCCTGTGCACCCTTGTCAAAAATTATTTGACCATATATGTGAGGGATTATTTCTGGGCTATCCATTTTATTGATCTGTATGTCTGTTTTTATACCAGTACCATACTGATTTGATTACTATAACTTTATAGTAAGTTCTGAAATCAGGAAGTGTGAGTCCTTCAACTTTGTTCTTTTTTTCAAGATTGTTTTAGCTATTTAGGGATTCTTGAGATTTCATATGAATTTTTGAGTGGATTTCTTTCTACTTCTACAAATAATGTCATTGGGGTTTTGATAGGGATTGAATTGAGATTGTGGATCACTTTGGGTATTAGTGACAACATTTTAACAATATTAAGTATTTCTATTCATGAACATGGGATATTTTCCATTATTTTGTCCTCCTTTCAGCAGTGTTTTGTACTTTTTGTCATTACAGTCTTTCACTAATTAGTTAATTCCTAAATGCCTTTTTGATGTTATTTCAAGTGGAATTGTTTTCTTTATTTCTTTTTTTTGGATTGTTCATTGTTAGTATATAAAAATGCAGCTTATTTTGTGTGTTGATATTTCTATTCTACTTTGCTGAATTCACTTATTAGTTTTAACAGGATTTGTTTTTGTGGAAACTTTAGGGTTTTCTACATATAAGATAATATTGTCTGTAAACAAATATAATTTTACTTCTTCCCTTTCAATTTGGATGCCTTTTATTTCCCTGTCTTGCCTAATTGCTTGGCTAGATCTTTCAGTCCTATTTTGAACAGAAGTAGCAAAAGTGATCATCTTTGTCTTGTTTCTGATTTTGGATAAGTGTTCTATCTTTCTCCATTGAGTATGATGCTAGCTGTGATTTTTTTCATATATTATTTTTGTTATGTTGAGATAGTTTCTGTTCCTAGGGTTGGTTTTTTTTTTTTCAGTTTTTAAGCATGAGTGGTTATTAACTTTTGTTAAATGCTTTTTTAGCATCAATTGAGATGATCATGTCTTTTCCCCTTCATTTGGAGGTGGGGGGGAACCAATTGTTCATGGTGTACAATCCTTTTAATATGCTGCTGAATTCAGTTTGCTAGAATTTTGTAGAGGATTTTTACATCAGTGTTTGTAAGAGATATGTGTCTGTAGTTTTCTTGTAGTGTCTTTGGCTTAGGTATTAGAGAAATGCTGCCCTTATTATAGATTAATTAAGGAGTGTTCAGCTTTTTGGAAGAGTTTGAGAAGGTTTAGTATTAGTTTTTTTATATGTATAGTAATATCAGTGAAGCTGTCAGGTCCAGAACTTATTTAGGGGAGATATTTAAAAGTTTTTTCAGTTTTATTGAGATGTAATTGAGATACTTCATTGTATAAGTTTAAGGTGCACAGCATAATGGTTTGACTTACATCTATTGTGAAATGATTACCATAATAATTAAGTTGGAATCCATTATCTTATACAATAAAAAGGAAAAGCAAAAAAAGAAATATTTTTTGTGTGATGAGAACTCTTAAATCCTAACAACTTGCATATAAACCATACTGTAATGTTAACTATAGTTACCATGTTGTATATTACATCCCTAACACTCATAACTGGAGGTTTGTACCTTTCCACCACCTTCCTCCAATTCCCCTTCCTCCTATCCCCTCACTGGTGGTAACCATAAGACTTATCTTTTTCTCTGTAGGTTTATTTTTTTTCCTATTTCACATATAAGTCATATTGTATTCGTATTTCTCTATCTGACTTATTTCATTTTGCATAATGCCCCTTGGCCATCCATGTTATTGTAAATGGCAGATTTCCTCATTTTTTATTGCTGAATAATATTCCACTGTATAGCTATACCACAGCTTATTTGTCCATTTATCTGTTAGTAGATACTTACTGTAGGTTGTTTCCATATCTTGGCTATTGTAAATAATGCTGCTCTGACCGTAGGGGTTCAGATATCTTTTTTGAGTTAGTGTTTTTGTTTCCTTTGGGAATATTCCCAGAAGTGGAATTGCTTGGTTATATGGTAGTTCTAGTTTTAATTTTTTGAGCATCCTCCACACTGTTTTTAATAAACTGGCTGAACCAGTTTATAATTCCACAAAGAGTGCACAGGGTTCCCTTTTCTCCATGTTCTCACCAGCATTTTCTATCTTGTCTTTTTGTTGATGGACATTCTAACAGGCAAGGCGATATCTTAATGTGATTTTCATTTGCATTTCCCTGATTTTCAGTGATGTTGAGCATCTTTCCACGTGCCTGTTGACCATTTGTACAATATTGTCTTCTTTAGAAAAATGTCTGTTCAGGTCTTTTGCACATTTTAAAATTGCATTATTTGGGTTTTTTGCTATTGAGTCATGTGAGTTCCTTATATAATTTGGATGTTGACACCTTATCAGATAAATGGTTGGCATATATTTTTCTTGATTTTGTGGGCTTTTTACTTCATTGTTTCTTTTGCTGTGCAGAAACATTTTTAGTTTGATGTAATCCTAGTTGTTTATTTTTGGTTTTGTTGCTCATGCTTTAGGTGTCATATCCAAAAAATCATTGCCAAGATCCATATCAAGGAGCTTCTTTTTTATGTTTTCTTTAAGCTTCTTGGTTTCATGTCTTACCTTTAATACATTTTGAGTTAATTTTTGTGAGTAGAGTAAGATAGGGGTATAGTTTCATTGATTTACATGTAGCTCTCCAGTTTTCCCAACACCATTTATTGAAGAGACTGTCTTTTCTCCACTGAGTACTTTTGGCTTCCTTGTCAAATATTAGTTGACCGTATAATCTTAGATTTATTTCTGGGCTATCAATTCTGTGCCATTGATCTATTTGTCTGTTTTTATGTGACTACTGTATTATTTCGATTATGATAGCTTTATGGCACAGGTGGCAAACACAAGGCCCATGGGCCGAATCCAGCCCTCCACCTTGTTTTATCTGGCCTGGCACCTTGTTTCCAGCTGGCGGCAGCATGGAGCTCCTTGCCCCTAGTTGAGTAGTTACATTTATATAGCCCTAAAATTACATTTGGCCCTTTCAGGCAACCGCAAGGCTGATGTGGTGAAAATGTAACCCCTGGTGAAAATGAGTTTGACACCCCTGCTTTATGGTATAGCTTTGCATTAGCAAGTATGATGCCTCCTTTTTCTTCTTTCCCAGGATTTCTTTGGCTATTTAGGGTCTTTTGTGATTCCTTACAAATTTTAGGATTGTCTTTTCTACTTCTTTGAAAAATGCCACTGGAATCTTATAGGGATGACATTGATTCAATAGATGACTTTTGGTAACTTTGGCATTTTAACAATATTAATTCTTCCAGTACATGAACACAGGATATATTCTATTTATTTTTGTTTTCTTTGATTTCTTACATCATTGGCTTGTTGTTTTCAGAGTAGAGATCTTCTCCTTGGTTAAGTTTATTCCTAAGTATTTTATTGTTTTTAATGCTATGGTAAGTGGGATTATTTTCTTTTTTTTTTTTTTCAGGTAATTTGTTGTTAGTGCATAGAAACACTGCTGATTTTTCTATCCTGCAACTTTTTTTTATCCTGTTAATTTTTTATCCTGCAACTCTACTGAATTTATTGGTTAGGTCTAATAGTTTCTGGTGGAGTCTTCAGGATTTTCTCTATATAAAATATCTATGCAAATGAAGACAATTTTATTTTTTTATTTACAATTCTTATGCCTTTTATTTCTTGCCTGATTACTCTGGCAAGGAGTTCTGGTATTATGTTGATTAGGAATGGTGAGAGGTGTACCTTTGTCTTGTTTGTGATCTGAGAGGAAAAGCTGTCAGCTTTCACCATTGAATATGATGTTAGCTGTCGCCTTTATTATTTTGACATACATTCCTTCTATACCTAATTTATTAAGAGTTTTGTTATGAACAGATGTTGGATTTTGTCAAATGCTTTATGTCTATTAAGATGATCATATGTTTTTTTTCTTTCATTCTGTTAATGTGATTTATCACACTAATTGATTTGTGGATGTTGAACCACCCTTGCATCTGAGGTATAAATCCCACTTGATAATGGAGAGTGTTTCTTTTGATGTGCAGCTGAATTTGTTTTGTTAGTATTTTATTGAGAATTTTTGCATCTATCAATATATTCATCAGGGATATTGGTCTGTAATTTTCTTTTCTGTTAGTGTCCCTTTTTTTTGCCTTTGGTATCAAGGTAATGCTGGCTTCATAAAATTAGTTTGAGACAGGTACTCCTTTTTGATATTTTTTGGGGGAACAGTTTGAGAAGGTCTTATATTAACTCTTTTTTAAATGCTTGATAAAATTCACTAGCGAAGCCATCAGATCCTAGACTTGTCTTCATTGGGACATTTTTGATTATTGATTCAACCTTCTAACTAGTAATTGGTCTATTCAGACTTTGTTTCTTCCTGACTCAGTTTTGATAGTTGGTATGGTTCTAAGAATTTTTTCTAGGTTGTCCAGTTTGTCAGCATATAGTTGTTCATACCAGCTTCCTGTGATCCTTTGTATTTCTGGGGTGTCAGTTGAAATATACTCGTTTTCATTTATAATTTTGTTGATTTGGGTCTGCTCATTTTTTTAAAGATTTTATTTATTTATTTTTAGAGAGGGGGGAAGGAAGGGAAAAAAAGAGGGAGAGAAACATCAATGTGCGAGAGTAATATAGATTGGTTGCCTCTCGCATGCCCCCAACTGGGGACCTGGCATGGAACCCAGACATGTGCCTTGGCTAGGAATTGGACTGGCAACCCTTTGGTTTGTAGGCAGTGCTCAGTCTTCTGAGACACACCAGCCAGAGCGGAGTCCTCTCTTTTACTTCCTTGGTGAGTTGAGCTAAAGGAGTCATTTTTCTTTATTTTTTCAAAGAAACAGCTCATAGTTTGGTTAATATTTTCTGTTGTTTTTCTGTTCTCTGTTTTATTTCTGATCTGATATTTATTATTATTTTTCCTTCTGCTAGCTTCAGCTTTGTTCTTTTACTAGTTCCGTAAAGCATAGCATTAGGTTGTTTTTTGGGGGAGTCTTTCCTGCTTCTTCGTGTGGGTGTTTATTGCTATGAATTTCCCTCTTAGAACTGCTTTAACTGCATACTTTTTGGTATGTTGTGTTCCCATATTTTTGTTTCAATGTAACTTTAATTTCTTTTTGATGGTTCTCTTCATACTTTCTGTTTGGGTTTCAGTCTTGGTAGGTTTTGTGTTTCTAGGAATTTGTTCATTTCATCTAGTTTGTCTAATTTGTTGACATGCAGTTATCTATAGTACTCTCTTATAATTCTTTTTACTTCTGTAGAATTGATAACAATGCCTTCCTTTTTGTTTCTAAAGTTATTTGTCTTATTTTCTTAGTCTAGCTAAAAGTTTCATTTTGTTAATCTTTTGAAGAATCAATTTTTGGTTTTGTTGATTTTCTCTATTATTTTTTAATTAGTTACTTAAATCATTATGATCTCATGGATGTTTAATTTTTTTAATTTTAAAACTTTTAAAAAAGATTTTGTTTATTTTTAGAGAGGGGAAGGGAGGGAGGAAGACAGGAAGAGAAAAACATCAGTGTGTGGTTGCCTCTTGCACACCCCCTACTGGGGACCTGGCCCACAACCCAGGCATGAGCCCTAGACTGGGTATTGAACCAGCAACCCTTTGGTTCACAGGTTGGCACTCAGTCCACTGAGCCACAGCAGCCAAGGCTAATATTTTTAATTTTATTACTTTTAGAGAGAGGAGAAGGAAGGGAGAAAGAGAGGGAAACATCTATGTGAGAGAGAAACATTGATTGGTTGCCCTCCTCATGCACCCCAACCATGCATGTTCTCTGACTGGGATTTCAACAGGCAACCTTTTGGCTTGTGGGAAAATGCCCAATCAGCTGAGCCACACCAGCCAGGACTGTTTGTTTAATTTTTGAGTTATAACCCATTACTATCATTTATTGTGGTGGTCAGCTTTCCTCAATTTGGCCATGGGAAGCCCCTTCAAGTTGGTTTCTGTGTCCTTGTGACATATCCCCATATGTTTTGAGCTCTTTGTTTTCAGACACCATAGGATGTTCCAGGCTCATCTTTAGATAGTTTTTTTAATGTTTTGAAACATGAAAATTTTATTTTTTTTTTGGATTTTGAATTACTTTTTTCTGTTCTTAGGTATGAAGATACATGGGCTGCACTTCATAGGAGAGCCAAGGAATGTGCAAGTGCTGGAGAGGTAAAGAATTATTAGCTAATCTTATACTTGTGGGATATTCTAGTTTTTAAGAAACTAAATTTGTAATTGTATTAGAATGTTTTGCAGGATATCTGAAATTGAATTTAGCGATTGATTATGAAACTTCCTAAATAAGGCACATTTTTCTGTCAAGTAGCTTAGTTAGGTTTAGGGAGTTATGACTTTTATTCTCAAGTCACAAGTAAATACTTGGGTCATCTAAGTATAATGTTTTGAATTTGAGTCTTGATGCCTTTGCATATGTAAGTAAATTATAAGGTATAATTTCTTTTTACACACTATTTAATAATTTGGTGTCCTGGCTTAGTGGCTCGGTTGTAGCATTGTCCCATATACCAGAAGGTTTGCAGGTTTCATTCCCACTCAGGGCACAGTCTTAAGTTGCAGGTACGATCCCTGATTGTGCAGTGTATAGGAGGTAGCCCGTCAATGTTTCTCTTTCACATCGATATCTGTCTGTCTGTCTCTTACTCTCTTCCTTTCTCTCTAAAATCAATAAACATATCCTTGGGTGAGGATTTAAAAAAAGAATTTCTTATTATTTGGCCAAAAGCTTAACTTTGCTCAATCTATCTAAAATCACTAATTTCCTGGGTTAGGCCAAGATGGCAGAGGACTAAGTGGAAGCTACACTAACCTTCTCCCAGGATCAAACTAGAGTTACAACTAAATTATAGAAAAATCATCCTGAATAACCAACTGAGCACTAGCTGGAATTCTTTTTAGAAGCCTTATAATCACAGACAGACAGAAAGAGCCACTTCACCACAATGAGACAGGTAGGGAGTGTGGAGGAGGTGTGAGAGGGCTGGCTGAGCTCCCACGGGCAGCAGCTGAAGTTCTGGAGGGATATTTCAGCAGCCGGGGGCTCCTCCCTGAGAAGTGTGGGGTCTAAACCCCAAGTTGGGATCCCCAGCCTATAGCACCACAACCAGGAAAGGAACCCAAATAACATAAAGCTGTGAAAAGCAATAGTGGTTCTGTCCACCAGAGAGAGACAGCTGGAGACTCAAAGAGTTTCTTAAGTGGCAAAATGCACAAAATTCCATTTGCAGCCACTTACCCTGAGCTCCAGCAGAGGGAGGGTAGAGTGGACTAGAGACATTTGAGGAAAGTCTGGGGATGTTGGTTCTGGGGAGAGAGCTGAAGGAACAGCCACCAGGATCTCTGTGCTGAGTCATTACCCATACTGCAGGTGCTATCTTTCCCAGGTAGAGCACTCCTCTCTGAATGGCATCAGCCTGAGGAGAACCAGTAGCCCCGCCCACAGAAATTACTCTGCTCCAACCTGTGGAGCTTAAGCCCTGCTGCTGAAGAGTATAGCTGGAAGACATTCACTGATTAACCTTACAGGAAAGCCTGTGGGCAGAGGCAGATCCCTCAGACTCTGCGACTTTAGACCCTTCCCCTGGCCTGGTGCTGGTAAGAGCTAGCCTTGCCACACAGCCTGGTTCTTTTTGCCTAGGCCCAGCTGAGGGAACCACATGCTGTGGATCGCTCATAACTTCAAACAGGTTGCCCAGGGCCAGTCACAGGCAGGGCTTCTACGTAATATGTAGACCAGAGTCTTCCTGATCTACCTGTTACAAAGAACAAAAACAAAGAGGCAGCCAAAATGGAAAACCAAGATACAGAGAGAGAACCAAGATGGTGGCATAGGTAGACACATTGCGCCTCCTCGCACAACCAGAACTGACAGAAAATCCAACGGCAAGGAAGTCCGACACCAAGTAGATAAAAAAGAAACATACACCCAGACCGGTAGGTGGGGCGGAGACAGGCAGCAGGGGCAGAGAGGACTCGTGTTGCCGTGGCGGGACCGAGACTGGCGGAGTGTGGGACGAACGGGGCAGGCAGTCTGACCACTAGCAGACCCTGCGGCCCCACATTTGCACAGATAAACTGAGAGGGCTGGACTCAGAGTGGCGGAGAACGGGGCAGGCAGAGCAGCGGGTAGCACCCCGCGGCCCCACATTCGCACATAGATAAACCAGGACTAACGGCGGGGAGAAGCAGACCGCATAACCCAGGGCTCCAGCTTGGGGAAATAAAGCCTCAAACCTCTGATTGAAAACGCCTGTGGGGGTTGGGGTGGCAGCAGGAGAGACTCCCAGCCTCACAAGAGAGGTCGTTGGAGAGACCCACAGGGGCCTAGAGTGTGCACAGGCCCACCCACTCGGGAACCAGCACCAGAGGGGCCCAGTTTGATTGTGGGTAGCAGAGGGAATGGCTGAAATCCGGTGGAGAGTGGAGCAGGCACCATTGCTCCCTCTCGGCCCCTCCCCCACGTACAGCATCACAGCACAGCGACCAGCGTTACCCCGCCCTGCCCCGAGAACACCTAAGGCTCCACCCCTTTGAATAACAGATGCGCCAAGACAAAAAAAAAAAAATGGCCCAGGTGACAGAACACTTCAAAGCTCCAGAAAAAATACAACTAAGTGAGGAAGAGATGGCCAACCTATCGGATGCACAGTTCAAACCACTGGTTATTAAGACGCTCACAGAATTGGTTGAATTTGTTCGAAAACTAGATGAAAAAATGAAGACTATGCTAAGAGAAACAAAGGAAAATGTACAGGGAACCAATAGTGATGGGAAGGAAACTGGGACTCAAATCAATGGTGTGGACCAGAAGGAAGAAAGAAACATCCAACCGGAAAAGAATGAAGAAACAAGAATTCGGAAAAATGAGGAGAGGCTTAGGAACCTCCAGGACATCTTTAAACATTCCAACATCTGAATTATAGGGGTGCCAGAAGGAGAAGAGGAAGAACAAAAAATTGAAAACTTATTTGAACAAATAATGAAGGAGAACTTCCCCAGTCTGGCAAAGGAAATAGACTTCCAGGAAGTCCAGGAAGCTCAGAGAGTCCCAAAGAAGCTGGACCCAAGGAGGAACACACCAAGGCACATCATCATTACATTACCCAAGATTAAAGAGAAGGAGAGAATCTTAGAAGCAGCAAGAGAAATGGAGACAGTTACCTACAAAGGGGTTCCCATAAGACTGTCAGCTGATTTCTCAAGAGACCTTACAGGCAAGAAGGGACTGGCAAGAAGTATTCCAAGTCATGAAAGGCAAGGACCTACATCCAAGATTACTCTATCCAGCAAAACTATCATTTAGAATGGAAGGGAAGATAAAGTGCTTCTCAGACAAGGTCAAGTTAAAGGAGTTCATCATCACCAAGCCCTTATTATATGAAATGTTAAAGGGACTTACCTAAGAAAAAGAAGATAAAAAATATGAACAGTAAAAATGACAGCAAACTCACAGTTATTAACAAACACACCTAAAACCAAAACAAAAGAAAACTAAGCAAACAACTAGAACAGAAACAGAACCACAGAAATGGAGATCACATGGAGGCTTATCAATAGGGGATTTGGAGGGGGAGAGAGGGGGGAAAGGTACAGAGAATAAGTAGCATAGGTGATAGGTGGAAAATAGACAGGGGGGAGGGTAAGAATAGTGTAGGAAATGTAGAAGCCAAAGAACTTGTAAGTATGACCCATGGACATGAACTATAGGGGGGGAATGTGGGAGGGAGGGGGTGGGTAGGATGGAGTGGAGTGAAGGGGGGGAAATGGGACAATTGTAATAGCATAATCAATAAATATATCAAAAAAAAAGAAAAAGAAAACCAAGAAACAGGCCCCAAATGTAACAACTAGGGAACTCTCCAGAAGAACTAGTTGAAATAGAGGCAAGTAATTTATCAGATAAAGAGTTTAGAGTAATGACTATAAGGATACTCAACAGTATGAAAAAAGACATAGAAACCATAGAAAAGGACCACTCAGAAATAAAGAATGCAATATCTGAAATAAATAATACACTGGAGGGAATAAACAGTAGGTTAGATGAAGCAGAGGGCTGAATCAATGATTAGGAAGACAAGGTCAAAACAAAACCCAAGCAAAGCAGTAAAAAGAAAAAAAGAATTAAAAAAAAATGAGTACAACGTAAGAAACCTTTGGGAAAACATGAGGCATAACAATATCTGCATTATGGGAATACCAGAAGGAGAAGAGAAGTGAGCAAGGGATCGAGAACCTATTCAAAGAAATAATGACCCAAAACTTCCTAACCTAGTGAAAGAAAAAGACACACAAGTCCAGGAAGCTCAGAGAATCCCAAACAAGTTGTACCCAAAGAGGCCTATGCCAATACCTGTATGATAATTAAGATGGCAAGGCCTAAAGACAAGGAGAGAATCCTAAAAGCTGCAAGAGAAAAGTGGGTAATTACCTACAAGGGAGCACCAATTAGACTGCGTTTTGATTTCTCAACAGAGACATTTCAGGCCAGAAAGGAGCGGCATGAGATATTCAAGGTGATGAAAAGCAAGGACCTGCAACCAAGGCTACTTCACCCAGCAAGGCTACCATTTAAAATTGAAGGAGACATAGAGATTTCCAGACAAGAAAAAGTACTGCAAACCAGTACTGCAACAAATGTTAAAGGGCTTTCTTTAAGAAGAAGAAAAAAAGAAAGAAAGAAAAAAAACAAGAAAACAATAAAAGTGCCATTGTTTAGTTTAACAATAAAATGGCACTAAATACTATATTCTGCTGAGTATAATGCACACCCACGTTTTTGGCCCAAACTTTAGGAAAAAAAATCTTTTGTTTAATTTTTTTAATTCAATTATTTATTTATATTTAGATACTTGTTATTCTTGTATTATGAAGTAATTTTAGCATTCATTTTTTGAAGTATGGTACAAGAAACTTTATGTAACAGATAATTACAAAACACAAGAATAGCTACACGGTACAAGAAATTTTATGAACAGGTAACTACCCATGTATAATGCACATCCTTATTTTTCCCTCAAAAATTTGGGCAAAAGGTGCACATTATTATACGGCAAAGTATGGTATGTATCATTCACCTTAAATGTAAAAGGCTTAAATGCCCCAACCAAAAGACATAGGGTAGCTGAATGGATAAGAAAACAAAACCCATATATATGTTGCCTCCAAGAGACCCACCTCAGATTGAAAGATATACACAGACTAAAAGTAAAGGAATGGAAAAAGATATCTCATGCTAATGGAAAGGAAATAAAGCAGGGGTAGCAGTACGTATATCCAAGTAGATAAAATAGACTTTAAAACCAAGTTTATAGTAACAAAGAAGGACACTACATAATGATAAAGGGAACAATCCAACAAGAGGACATAACTCTACTAAACATTTATGCATCCAACATAGGAGCACTTAAATATGTAAAGCAAATCTTGATGGACATAAAGGGAGAGATTGACAGAAATATAGTCATAGTCAAGGATTTTAACACCCTTTTGACTTCAATGGATAAATCTTCCAAATAGAAGATCAAGCAGGAGACAATGGCTTTAAACAACACACTAATTCAGCCCTGGCTGGTATAGCTCAGTGGATTGAGCTTGGGCCTGACAAGCAAAAGGTGGTAGGCTTGATTCCCAGTCAGGGCACATGCCTGAGTTTTGAGCCAGGTCCCCAGTAGGGGGCGTGCAAGAGGCAACCACACATTAATGTTTCTCATTTCTCACCCTCTTTCTCCTCCCCTTCCCCTCTCTCTAATAACAAAATAAATAAAATCTTAAAAAAAACACACACTAGACCAAATGGATCAAAAACATCAATTTGTTTTCAGAGCATTTCACCCTAAAGCAATAGAATATACATAATGTTTAAGTGCACATGGAATGTTTTCTACGATAGACCTCATGTTAGGACACAAAACAAGTCTTAATAAATTGAAGAATTGAAATCATATCAAATACCTTCTCTGACCACAGTGCTATGAAAGTAGAAATCAATCACAAGAACAACACTGAAAAATACACAAAGACGTGGAAGCTAAATAACACGTTATTAAACAATGAATGGGTCAACAATGAGATCAAGGAAGAAATCAAAGATACCTTGAAACAAATGAAAATGAAAACACAGCAATCCAAAATCTGTGAGACACAGGGAAAGCAATCCTAAGAGGGAAGTTCGCAGCATTACAGGCCTATCTCAAAAAATAAGAAAAAGCTCAAATAAACAATCTCATTTTACCCTTAAGGGAACTTAAAAAAAAAAAAAAAACACGCACAAAAAAAAAAAAGCCCAGGTGAGTAGAAGGAAGGCAGTAATAAAGATCAGAGCAAAAATAAATGAAATAGTCTTAAAAAACCATACAAAAGATCAGTGAATCCAAGTGCTGGTTCTTTGAAAAGATAAGCAAGATTGACAAACCTTTAACCAGACTCATCAAGAGAAAAAGAGAGGAACCAAATAAATGAAGTCAGAAATGAAAATGGAGAAATAACAACTGACACCAAACAAATACACAGGATTGTAAGAAAATATTATGAACAACTATATGCCAAGAAGCTGGACTACCTGGACTACCTGGATGAAATGGATAAATTCCTAGAAACATACAATCTTCCAAAACCAAATCAGGAAGAATCCAAGAATCTGAATAGATAAATTACACCTAGTGAAATTGAAGCAGTAATCAAAAAACTCCCAACAGACAAAAGCTCTATAGATGGTTTCATAGGTTTCAAAAAATTCAAGAGGAGGGGAGGCTCCCAAGCACATTTTACAAGGCCAGAATTATCCTAATACCAAAACCAGATAAAGACACAACAACAAGAAAAAGAAAATTGTAGGTCAACATCCCAATGAACATAGATGTTGAAATCTGAAGCAAAATATTAGCAAACCGAATACAGCAATGTGTTAGAAAGAACACACACTACGATCAAGTGGGATTTATTCCAGGAGTGCAGTCTTGGTACAGCATTCACAAATCAATAAATATGATTTACCACATAAATGAAGGATAAAAACCACATGATTATATCAATAGATGCAATCCAGCATCTTTTTATAAAGCATTTTATCCAGCATTTATCTTTAGATAAAATCCAGCACCCATTTATGATAAAAACTCAGCAAAGTGGGAATAGAGGGAACATACCTAAACATAATAAAGGCCATAAATACAAATCCACTGCCAGCATCATACTCAATGGGCAAAAACTACAAGCATTCCCCTTGAGACCGGGAACAAGACAGCAATGTCCATTTTCACCTCTTATTCAGTATAGTACTGGAAGTGCTAGCCACAGCACTCAGACAGGAAGAAAAAATAAAAGGCATCCAAATTAGAAAGCAAGAAACAAAACTGTCTTTATTTGCAGATGGCTTGAAATGTACATAGAGAATCCCAAAGATTCCACCAAAAAACTACTAGAACTGATAAACGAATTCAGCAAAGTAGCAGGATACAAAATTAATATCCAGAAGTCAGTTGCATTTTTATATGCCAATATGAACTAACAGGGGAATTGAGAAATAATCCCATTTACAATTGCTTCAGAAAGAATAAAATACCTAGGAATAAACCTAACCATGGATGTAAAAGACCTGTACTCGGAAAATTATAAGACACTGAAGAAAGAAATTGAAGGAGATGCAAATAAGTGGAAGCACATACCATGTGAATAGATAGGAAGAATTAACATTGTTAAAATGTCCATACTACCCAAAGCAATGTGTAGATTCAGTGCAATTCCTATCAAGATTCCAATGACATATTTCACAGAACAAGAACAAATACTTCAAAAATTTATGTGGAAGCACAAAGGGCCTTGCATAGCAACAGTGATCCTGAGAAAGAAAAATGAAGTTGGACGAATCACCCTATTTTCAAACTATAGTATGAGGCCATAGCAATCAAAACAGCATGGTAGTGGCATAAAAGCATAGATCAATGAAACAGAATAGAGAGAGCAGATATAAACCCACATCTTTATAATCAATTAATATTCGACGGGAAGCAAGCACATACAGTGGGCTAAAGATAGTTTATTCAATAAATGGTGATGGGAAAACTGGACTACCTTTTTACACTACACACAAGAATAAATTCAAAATGGATTAAAGACTGTAATGTTAGACGTGAAACCATAAAAACCCTAGAAGGAAATATAGGCAGCAAAATCTTGGACATTCCTCGTAGCAACATTTTATCAGATATTTCCCCCCAGTTAAGGGAAACAAAATAAAAAAAATAAACAAATGGGACTTCATCAAACTAAAAAGTTTTTGCAAAGCAAAGGAAATCAACAAAATAAAAATAAAACCCACAGAATGGTAGAACATATTTGCCAATACATCTGATAAGGGGTTAATATCAATCTATGAAGAACTTATAAAGCTCAACACCAAAAAAACCCCCCAAACAGTATAATTAATAATTGGGCAAAGGATCTGAATGCAGCTGGCCAATAAACATATGAAAAGATGTTCAAAGTCACTAATCATCAAAGAAATGCAAATTCAAATCACAATGAGATATTATCTCACACCTGTCAGAATGACTATCATCAATATATCAACAACCAGCAAGTGCTGGCCATGATGTGGAGAAAGGGGAACCCTTTTGCACTGTTGGTGGGAATGCAAATTGGTGGAGCCACTGTGGACAACAGTATGGAGATACCTCAAAAAATTAAAAATGGACTGGGGAAGATGGCGGCAACATAGGTGGGAGCGGAATCCACTTCCCCGCAACGCCAGGGAAATACCTAGCTGATCTGAGGAGCAGAGCGAACAGCCAACAGTATTCCAGCATATACGAAGATCAGAGACCAAAGAGAGGACATTGAAAGATCTGACGGTGCGACAACAAAACCTGGAGTGCTGAAAAGACTAGAGTTAGACCGTGTTAAACACATAAACGTCAGCTCAAGACCAGCGAGCACAGGAGAGTAAGGAGACAGCACCACCGAATCCCATTGGCATTCTACCATAGAAGTTCATATCATAAACCCAGGGATTCAGAACAAAGCAATTTAAGAAGCAGAGGCCAACAAGAAGAGCCTCACAAACAATGGGAAGACAAAGAAACAATTCCCAAATGAAAGGAAAGGAGGAAGTCTCAGAAAGAATACTAACTGAAAAAGAGGCAAGTCAACTATCAGATACTGAGTTCAAAGCAATGGTCATCAGGAAGCTCACTGAGCTCTCTGAGCTCAAAGAGAACTACCAGAAACTACAAGGAAACTACAATGAACTCACTGCAAACTATATCAACATGAAAAAGGAAATAGAAAATATCAACAAGAGCCAAGAGGAAATGAAGAATACAATTTCTGAATTGAAGAACACAGTAGAAGGAATGAAAAGCAGACTTGATGAAGCAGAGGATCGGATCAGCGAGCTGGAGGATAAAGTAGAAAAAAACACCCAGAAGGAGCAAGAAAAGGAAAAGAGGCTCAGAAAGAATGAAGAGGCAATAAGGGAAATGCAGGACAACATGAAACGTAACAATATCCGTATAATAGGAATACCAGAAGGAGAAGAAGAAGAGCAAGGGATAGAAAACCTGTTTGAAAAAGTAATGATGGAAAATTTCCCTAATCTGAGGAGAGAAAAAGTCACCCAAATCCAGGAATCACAGAGAGTCCCAAACAAGAGGAACCCAAAGAGACCCAGTGCAAGACACATCATAATTAAAATGGCAAATTTCCAAGACAAAGAGAGGATCTTAAAGGCAGCAAGGGAGAAAAAGGAAGTAACATACAAGGGAGCCCCAATAAGGTTAGCAACTGACTTCTCAATGGAAACGCTCCAAGCCAGAAGAGAATGGCAAAAAATATTCCAAGTAATGAGAACCAGAGGCCTCCAACCAAGACTACTTTACCCAGCAAGGCTCTCAATCAAGATAGAAGACCAAATAAAGAGCTTCCCAGACAAAAGAAGTCTAAAAGAATACAGCTCCACCAAACCAGCTCTGCAAGAGATGCTAAAGGGACTGCTTTAAGGAAAGGAAGGAAAAGAGAAAGACAGAGGAACACAGGTAGGAAATAATGGCAATGAATAACTACCTATCGATAATAACCTTAAACGTAAATGGATTAAATGCTCCAATCAAAAGACATAGAACAGCTGAATGGATAAGAAAACATGACCCACACATATGCTGCCTACAAGAAACCCATCTCAGGACAAAAGACTTACACAGACTGAAAGTGAAGGGCTGGAAACAAATTTTCCAAGCAAACGGACAGGAAAAAAAAGCAGGGGTAGCAATACTCATATCAGACAAAATAGACTTCCAAAGAAGGGCCATAAAGAGAGACCCAGAAGGTCACTTCATAATACTCAAAGGAAGAATCCACCAAGAAGACATAAACATTATAAATATATATGCACCCAACATAGGAGCACCCAAATACATAAGGAAAATCTTGGAGGATTTCAAGAAAGATATTGACAGCAACACAATTATAGTAGGGGATTTTAACACCCCACTATCAAAAATGGACAGGTCTTCCAAACAAAAGATTAACAAAGATATTGTGTCACTTAACAATACCCTAGAGGAAATGGACTTAACTGATATATACAGAGCTTTTCATCCCAAAGAAGCAAAATACACATTCTTTTCAAGTGTCCATGGAACTTTTTCAAAGATAGACCACATGATAGGACACAAAGCAACCCTCAACAAATTCAAGAAAATTGAAATCATATCAAGCATCTTCTCTGACCACAAGGGTCTGAAACTAGAAACCAACCCCAAGGGTAAAAACCCAAAACACTCAAAATCATGGAGACTGAATAGCATGCTATTAAACAATGAATGGGTCAAGAACGAGATTAGGGAAGAAATCAAAAACTTCCTGGAAACAAATGAAAACGAACTCACAACAACCCAAAACCTATGGGACACAGCAAAGGCAGTCCTGAGAGGGAAGTTCATAGCAATACAGGCCTACCTTAAGAAGTTAGAAACAGTTCACACAAACAACCTAACCCTACGCCTACAAGAACTGGAGGAACAACAACAAAGACAGCCCAGAGCAAGCAGAAGGAAGGAAATAACTAAGATCAGAGCAGAACTAAATGACATAGAGACTAAAAGCACAATTGTAAGGATCAATGAATCCAGAAGCTGGTTCTTTGAAAAGATAAACAAAATCGACAAGCCTTTAAGTAGGCTTATCAAGAAGAAAAGAGAGAGGATCCAAATAAACAGAATTAGAAATGAAAGTGGAGAGATTACAACTGATACCACAGAAATACAAAGGATCGTAAGAAATTACTATGAAGACCTATATGCTAAGAAATTTGAAAACCTAGATGAAATGGACACATTTCTAGAAAAATATAATCTTCCAAAACTGACTGAAGAAGAAGCAGAAAACCTGAACAGACCAATATCAGCAAAGGAAATTGAAGCAGTCATCAAGAAACTCCCATCACACAAAAGCCCTGGACCAGATGGTTTCACTGGAGATTTCTACAAAGCATTTAAGGAAGAACTAACCCCTATCCTTCACAGACTATTCGAAAAAATCCAAACTGATGGAAGACTCCCAAACTCTTTTTATGAAGCCAACATCATCCTAATCCCAAAACCAGATAAAGACACAACAAAGAAAGAAAACTTCAGGCCAATATCGCTGATGAACATAGACGCTAAAATTCTCAACAAAATATTAGCAAACCGCATCCAGCAATATATTAAAAAGATCATCCACCATGACCAAGTGGGATTCATCCCAGGGATGCAAGGATGGTACAATATTCGCAAATCAATAAACATAATACATCACATCAACAACAGCAAAGACAAAAATCACATGATCATATCAATAGATGCGGAAAAAGCGTTCGATAAGATACAGCACCCATTTCTGATAAAAACACTCAGCAAAGTGGGAATAAAGGGAGCAGTCCTCAACATAATAAAGGCCATATATGAGAGACCTACAGCCAACATCACATTCAATGGACAAAAACTTAGAGCTTTCCCACTAAGATCAGGAACAAGACAAGGATGCCCTCTCTCACCACTCCTATTCAACATAGTACTGGAAGTCCTAGCCACAGCAATCAGACAAGAGAAAGCAATAAAAGGCATCCAAATTGGAAAGGAGGAAATGAAACTGTCACTGTTTGCAGACGACATGATAGTGTACATGGAAAACCCTATAGACTCCACTCAAAAACTACTCGACCTAATAAATGAATTTGGCAAAATAGCTGGATACAGGGTCAATACCCAGAAATCAAAGGCATTCCTGTACACCAACAACGAAACTGCAGAAACACAAATCAGGAAAAAAATCCCATTCGATATAGCAACAAGAAAAATAAAGTACCTAGGAATAAACCTAACCAAGGAGGTAAAAGACCTGTACTCAGAAAACTACACAACACTGAAGAAAGAAATTAAGGAAGATACAAACAAATGGAAGCATGTACCATGTTCATGGATTGGAAGAATTAACATCATCAAAATGGCCATACTACCCAAAGCAATTTATAGATTCAATGCAATCCCTATTAGAGTACCCATGACATATTTCACAGATATAGAACAAACATTGCAGAAATTCATATGGAACCATAAACGACCTCGAATAGCAGCAGCAATTTTGAGAAAGAAGGACAAAGCAGGAGGTATCACAATACCTGATATCAAACTGTATTACAAGGCCACGGTAATCAAAACAGCCTGGTACTGGCATAAAAACAGGCACATAGACCAATGGAACAGAATAGAGAGCCCAGAAATAAACTCAAATCTATACGATCAATTAATATTTGACAAAGGAGGCAGGAGCATAAAATGGAGCAAAAACAGTCTCTTCAACAGATGGTGTTGGGAGATCTGGACAGCTACGTGCAAAAAAATGAAACTCGATCACCAACTTACGCCATACACGAAAATAAACTCAAGATGGATAAAAGACTTAAATATAAGCCGTAACACCATAAAAGTCCTTGAGGAAAACATTGGCAGGAAAATCTCAGACATTCCACGCAGCAACATCCTCACAGACACATCCCCTAAAACAAGGGACATAAAGGAAAGAATAAACAAATGGGACCTCATCAAAATAAAAAGCTTCTGCATGGCTAAAGAAAACAGCACCAAATTACAAAGAGAACCAACAATATGGGAAAACATATTTGCCAATGATACCTCAGACAAGGGCCTGATCTCCAAAATATATAAAGAACTCACACGACTCCACTCCAGGAAGACAAACAACCCAATTAAAAAATGGGCAAAGGACTTGAACAGACACTTCTCCAAGGAAGACATACAGAGGGCCCAGAGACATATGAAAAGATGCTCAGCATCACTAGCCATCAGAGAGATGCAAATTAAAACCACAATGAGGTATCATCTCACACCAGTCAGAATGGCCAACATAAACAAATCCACAAACAAATGTTGGAGAGGATGTGGAGAAAAGGGAACCCTCGTGCACTGTTGGTGGGAATGCAGACTGGTGAGGCCACTGTGGAAAACAATATGGAATTTCCTCAGAAAACTAAAAATGGAACTGCCCTTTGACCCAGTAATTCCGCTGCTGGGATTATACCCTAAGAACACTGAAACACCAATCCAAAAGAATCTGTGCACCCCAATGTTCATAGCAGCACAATTTACAATAGCCAAGTACTGGAAGCAACCGAAGTGCCCATCAGCAAACGAGTGGATCCAAAAACTATGGTATATTTACACAATGGAATTCTACGCAGCAGAGAGAAAGAAGGAGCTTATACCCTTTGCAACAGCATGGATGAAACTGGAGAGCATTATGCTAAGTGAAATAAGCCAGGAAGTGAGGGACAAATACCATATGATCTCACCTTTAACTGGAACATAAGCAATAGAAGGAAAAAGCAAACAAAATATAACCAGAGACATTGAAGTTAAGAACAATGTAACAATAGCAAGGGCGGGGGTGGGGGGTGGGGGCGGGGACAGTGGGTAGAGAGGATTACAGGAACTACTATAAAGGACACATGAACAAATCCAAGGGGGAGGGTGGAGAGGGGGGAGGGAAGTGGGTTCACCTGGGGTGGGGTGAAGGGATGGGGAGAAAAGGCATACAACTGTAATTAAATAACAATAAAAAAAAATAATAATAATATAAAAAATTTAAAAATGGATCTGCCTTTTGACCCAGCAATCCCACTTCTGGGAATATATCTGAAGGAACCTAAAACACTAACTCAAAAGAACGTAAGCACCCCTATACTCATTGCAGCATTATTTACAATTGTCAAGATAATGGAAGCAGTCCAAGTGTCCTTCAGTAGATGAGTGGATAAAACAACTATGGTGCATTTACACAATGGAATACTATTCAGCCATAAAAAAGAAGAAAATTTTACCCTTTTTGACAGCATGGATGGACCCAGAGAACATTATGCTAAGTGAAATAAGCCAGTCAGAGAAAGACAAATACCATCATTTCACTCACATGGAATCTGATGAACAAACTGAATGAACAAGCAAAATAAAGACAGACTCATAGATCAAGAGCAAGATGACAGCTAGGACATGGGGTCAGGGATAGGGGATGGAGGGACTGAGCAAAAAGGAAAAGGGACCCATGGACATAGACAATAGTGCAATTGTGAGGGTGGGAGAGCGATATAAGGTGACTAAAAGGTAATGAAAAAATACAATTAAAACACTCAAAAAGACATTAAAAAAAACTAGGTTTGGAAGGGTCTTGTGGGACACTATCATTTAAAAAAATAAATAAAACATTTTTTAAAATCACTAATTTCCTTAGTAAATAAATATAAAAACTTCAGGGGCTCATTCTTAATTCACTTAGAAGGAAAAATTATTTTCTAGCCCTATGTATAGAGTGTATAATGAGTAAAAGTGATTGGTAATTTAAATTACTAGCTTTATTAGCCAAGATCAAATACTCTGTGCTATTGATGGTAAAGTTTACATCTTTCTAAAAACGCTTGTGATTCTGACTTTAAATTAATTTAGACTGACTTTCTTTACCATTTACCTAAATTAGTAAAGCTGCAATAATTGTAACAGAACAGAGTAAGACATATGAAATTTTAAACATTAGTGTTTCTGTGAGAAATTACTGAAAAGTGGAGAGTGTAGGTTTTTGGCCAAAAGGTAGACTAGGTACTTTGGAAAGCTCTGGATATAAAACACTTAAATGATGGATAGATTTTTTAAAAATTGTAATGCATTAAGCTCACAAAAGTTGAGGGAGGTTCTAAAGTGCCAAAAAAAATAAAAAAAGAAAGAAAGAAAGAAAGAAAAGGGAACTAAAGTCAGAATGGCTAAAAGAGAAACGTGGAAGCTGGGGTCAAGTAGTAAATCAAAAGCTTTAGAGATTTATGGGGGTGGGAGACCTTGTCTTTGGGGAGCTGAATCTTACTCTTGCATAAAGCTCTTAGATCTTCGAAATGGCTACTTCCCTCAGTGGTAGGTTATGCTAGGGGAAAAAAAATACCTGTTGGCAAAAGGAGGCAAAAAGGAAACCTGTCTTTATGGCAACTTGGAATAAATGTAGTCTCCTTTTTGGATTTGTTACTATAGTCTTGGCCTCCCATACGTGTGGGGCTCTAATTTATACTTCCTGCACAGTTAGGGAACCTGTCACTACATTAATAAATTAAAGGGCCACAGATGACTGTGTTCCTTGACATCCATCAGATACAAACAGAAATTCCACATGGATGAAATTTGGTAAACCCAGGCCTGTCAAGATTACTACAGGTTAATTTCTCACCACCACCTCCAAAAAAATTAGCAAACACAAATATATTATCAAAAGTTTGAGAGTCACTAGAACCACAGTAAGATTTAGAGCTACAGAGGACTTTAGATATTGCATTCTTCGATACAGACTATTAAATAGATATATACAAAGTATTTTTATGTTATTAATATATTTAATTTCTCACTGTTACTAACAGAATAAACCCAAAGATTTTAGTATGACACTATGTTTCTTTTTTTTATTGTTGTTCAGTTACAGTTGTCCTGCCTTATCCCCCGTTGCTCTCCCCTGCCCCTTCCACTCCCACAGCCAATCCCCGTCCCCCTTTGTCTATGCCCATGAGTCTTCTATTCATGTTCCTTGAGTTGCCCCTTCCCCTTTTTTCCCCCGTATGCTGTTCCCCTCTGGTCACTGTCAGATTGTTCTTTATTTCTATGTCTTTGGTTCTGTTCTGTTCATTGTTTTGTTGATTGGGTTCCCCTTGTAAGTGAGATCATATGGTATTTCTTTCACTGCCTGGCTTATTTCACTTAGCATAATACTCTCCAGTTCCATCCATGCTGTTGTGAAGGGTAGGAGCTCCTTTCTTCCTGCTGTGTAGTATTCCACTGTGTAAATGTACCACGATTTTTTTGATCCACTCATTTACTGATGGGCACTTAGGCTGTTTCCCACACTTGACTATTGTAAATAATAGTGCTATGAACATTGGGGTGCATAGGTTGTTTTGAATTGATAATTCAGGGTTCTTAGGGTATAATCCCAGCAGTGGAATTGCTGGGTCAAAAGGCATTTCCATCTTTAGTTGTTTTGAGGAAATTCCATACTGTTTTCCACAGTGGCTGCAGCAGTCTGCATTCCCACCAGCAGTGCACAAGGGTGCTGTTTTCTCCACAGCCTCGCCTGCACTTGTTTGTTGATTTGTTAATGATGGCCATTCTGACTGGTGTGAAGTGGTATCTCATTGTGGTTTTAATTTGCAACTCTCTGATGGCTAATGATGTTGAGCATTTTTTCATGTGTTGGAGAAGTGTCTCTTCAGGTTCTTTGCCCATTTTTCCATTGGATTGTTTGTCTTTCCAGTGTGAAGTCTTGGGAGTTCTTCATATATTTTTGAGATCAAGCCCTTGTCTAAGGTACCATTGGCAAATCTGTTCTCCATATAGTCAGTACCCTTTTTATTTTGTTGATGTTTTCTTTAGCCGTAGAGAAGCTTGTTAATTTGATGTAGTCCCATTTATTTTTAAAGAGATAAAAGAGGGATTAAACTGAGTAAAGAATAAGACTATGAAACATGACTTTAAAAAGTTATTAAAATAAAAATCCTGAAAGATGTGGTTAACAGCAATTTATAGTTGACGAAAGAATATAGTGAGGTAGAAGATAAAGTCAGTTAAAAAGGATCCTTAAGATAAATTGGAAAGTATGAAAGAGGAGTTAATAGAGAAGGTCTTTAGGTTGAATCAACTGAGATCATCAATATTGGACCAGTTTTTATCTGTAAAATTACAGTTTCATATGGGCCATCTTAATATAGCTAATAAACATTCTAGAAAGGAAGGATAAGGGAAAGACAGTGTAGGAAAAGTTAAACGGCTGGGAATTTTCCAGAAATGAGATATGTAAACCCTTAGATGCAAAAAGTACAAGCAAGCATTTTTATCTACAATTATCTACACCTAGATAGCCCCTATTGAAAATATAGAACAACAGAAGCAAGGAGAAGAGCTCAGAGCAACTAAAGAGAGAAGGCAACTTACTTATAAATGAATGAGTTTCACAGCAGACTTCTCAAACTATTGTCAAATATGAAGGCAAAGTGGACATTTTCAGATAAAAAGTTTTCTATCAGTGGTTGTTCAATAAAGAAACTTCTAAAGAATGTATTTCAGGATAAATTAAAATGATTTTGAAGCTAGCTCTGAGATATAGGAAGGAGTAGTGAACAAAGGAAATGGAAAACCAAAAACAAATCTAAATAGACAATAACTATATTTATCAGTTATCTAATTGGTGGGATTAAAAATGATAGAACAAAAGTGCTGGATAACAATAGCGTGTATTCTGGTAGGCATGTTATCAGAGTTAAAGGATTCTAAAGTCCTTGCATTATTTACAGAGAATGTATAGATATTGGCTAACCTCAGATTTAAAGTTAAATATGGAGGGCAGAATTTCAAGGGTAACCTATGAAGAACAGAAATAGCATCATCTCCCACTTAACTTCAGTAATCAATTTCTGAAACTCAAGTTCTGTGCAAGCACTAACCAAGAACCTATTTCTTATATTTTAAATTTGATAAGTTACAGTATGTTACATGTCAACCCAAAACCCTCAACCAACTTTCTTAGTATATTTAGAACTAGCAATGCGTCTCCTGTCTGTGTGTAGTGGGTAGCAATCTATTAGGATGCAAGGTGCTTAAAACTTTTCTGATTACCAAGCTCTTGGTACAGTTATTAACACACAGTTGCTTTGTGGACAGTAGTGTGGCTTCTCAACACTAGCAGCATGCAAGGCATGTGTGTCCTTTATGGATGTACTCCTCATACTGTCGTGTGATTATGATGTTCTAACAGTTGTGCTTGAAACGTAATTTGAGAATCTTCTCACACATTGTTTTGAAATGTGTATCAAGCTGCCCACAGAGGCTCAGTTGCTTGCACCATCTTTCCGTTCACCAAAAGGTTGTGTGTGTCGTAGGTTGGATTCCTGGTCAGGGCATTTACCTAGGTGTGGGTTCGATCCCACCAATGGATGTTTCTCTGTCTCTCTAAAATCAATAAACATGTTCTTAGTTAAGGATTAAAAAATAATAATAAAATGTGTATCAAGCTTAAATATAAAGTTTTCTATATGAATATTAGCTAAAACTTTGTATTGATTTGTATGTGTTCTGTGAATGCCAGTTGAAAAACCAAAGGCATTCTGCATCAAAGACATTCTTGATTACATGACAGTGTTGGCAAAAAAAATTCAGCAATGCATTAAAAAAAAAAACCCAAAGTATACCAGATTCATGTAAGAATTAAAAGGTTGGTTTGGCATTAGAAAATCTTTTAAATGCAATTGACCATGTTAACACATTAAAGAAGAAAAATATGTAATCATCATATGCAGAAAATACATTTAGTAAAATTAAGTATCTATTCAGAGTAAAACATTTAGCAAGGTTTTAATAGAAGATAACATCTTTGTCCTGGTACCTACCAAAACCTGCCATTTTTTCCTTGCTAAATATTTGATGTGTTGCTAAATCCTCTTGTTCTTATAATTTGTGTTTGGGGGTGGTAATTCTTTTGTGTAGATGGTAGGTTTTGTTTCTTCCCTTCCAATGTATACAACTTTCATTTCTTCTTGTCTTTTTTACACAGGGTCAAACCTCCAGTATAATGTTGAATAAAAGTAATTGAAGACCTTAGTTCAGATTTTAGTTCCATTATACTTAAATGTAAGAAGGAAAACTATACCTATTTCAGAAAATACTAGAAGACCTCAGGGTAGAGAAAGATGTCTTAAGGCATAAAAGCACCAACCAGGAATACAAATATGTATAATTTTTATCAAAGCTTCTATTTATCAAATACCACCAAGAAAATATTAAGCAATTCACAGAACTGAGGACAGGTGTTCAGAACACATAAACAACGCCCTAAAAACCAATAAAAACAGGACAGTAACCCAATAGAAAGGCAAGTAAAAGATAGGGGCTGGCATTTTACAGAAGAAAACGTGTTCAAACTTGATTAGTAATTATGGAAATACAAATTAAAACCACAGATTTATGCTCCTTAGATTATCAGAAATTTAAGCCTTGAGTTTCTGTGCAGACAATTATTATTTGCAGAAGACAGTTTTGTTTCTTCCCTTGGCAGATACCAACTAGAACCAGGGAGTGTAAATCCATTGGCACAATCACATCAGAAAAAATGAGTTGGCAAGAAGTGGAAGTGAAGTTGCCTATATCTTTCAAACAATTCCCCTTCCTAGGGATTTTTCCAGAGTATTGTGTCCTAAGCTTTCCCCTGATAATATTGGTATGGTGCACAATTTTGCTGGTAATGTTGGCATGATAGCATGTATTTACTATGTAATATATAGACAAGGCTACTTAAAGTCAGAGATGATTAGGCTGGGGGAAATCTGGTTACCCCAAGTCCTGTGGAGCCACTCTGGACGAGGAGAGCAGTACCTCGGACACATGTCTAACTCACATGTGAAACTTCATGTGTGCACCAGAATTTGTACAAAGGTGTAGATTTGTACGATGTTGTAGCAGGTTCTATTGAAACTTGAGACAGTCCCAAAGTCAATCTACAGAATATTCTTTATAAAATCAAATACCATACAGCCATGAAAATTAGTGAACTACCACACCTACCTTTATCAACATGGATGAATCCCACAAACAGCATTCAATGAAGACTATATGCTGTAGAGGATCTTTAACAAAAACTATTCCTTTGGTGGAAAGAAGTATTTCATAATAAAATAAGTATGGGAGAAAGAATTTCCTGTAAGATCTGTTGTTGAATTTATGCTATTTGGGGAAATTTTTTTCATAGTTGAATACTTGGTTATTTTAAGATCCACATCTAATCAAATAGTGCCTCTGTGGACCTCCAGAAATGTAGTACTCAACTTTAAAAATGAAAAAATTTAAAGCCCTCTAATGTACTGTTGAGATATATGTAAATATTTAAAATGTCTATCTTTAATATATATTGTGTTAAACCTAACGTGTTTATTTTGTCAGGCCATGCTCATGTGTCTGTGGTAGCGTTTAACCAGTTTGAGCCTACCAGGGCAAATACGCTTACAGGCAATTCAATCTTGTTTGACAAATTATTTTATACTTAACCTAATTTAAAGCTAAGCCTTACTATATAGTCTTTAAAATTCAGAACAATATCTTAGAAAGCAAACAGCTATGGTCAATGGTAACTTTGTTGTCTAAGCTTTTTTTTTTCCTACAAGTTTTTTTGTTTGTTTGTTTTTACAAGTTCTTTGGTTTTTTTCTCCCTTAGCAATATACAAATGAATAAATAGTTAATATTGACTTTGGGGTTAGACTCTGAAGGCAACTTTTTAAAGTTAGTTATAACAGTGCTTTATTTGCTTGGAAATTCTATTGTGAAATACTTGCTTGCCTTCAAATTCAGCTCTTAAGGTAAAGATTGCCTTTTTGTGTAACAATTTGATGTACGTGCTGGTTAAGTTAGACATGCTTCACTCTGCGCTCCAGTGTGGCCCTCCTCTACTGTTGTAAAAGGTGACCTGAACTGGGTGTTAGAAATTTAGTTTCTGTACTAATACATTTTGACCTTGCTCATATAAATTAGTCTCTCTGTTTTAGTGTCCTCCTCTGTAAAATGGCATACCACCACTTACCCTGCTAACCTCACAAATGAGTGTGGAAATCAAATGAAGTAACATACTCCCCAAACTCTGAACCGTCGGGTTTTATACACAGTAAGGTCCTGGCTATTTTGTAAATCATTAGTGTTCCCTGCTTTATTATTTTTTTCTTTCTTCTAATTTCAATGTCCACCAGAAGGAATTTTGGGATGAAGCAATACAGGTTTGTCTTCCTCCTTAAACTTAATTTCCTGGTGTTAAATCTGGATTTACTCAGAAACGTTGACTTGGGCCACGTAGAAACCTTGGCCTTCTAGAGATAGCTCATTTCTTAATATTCAGTAAATTTTAAGTACAGTTTTGCAGAACCCTTTCTTTTGCTAGTTTCTCACATTTCTTCTTCCTTCCTTGTACCCTTAGAGCAAAATCCCCAGAATATTGATTTAAGGGTATGGATTTCAGTGTCAAAAGTCCCCAGGATTGAATGTAGTTCCACTGTGGCCCTTGGAAAAGTGATTTAGCTTCATTATGCCTCAGTTCCTTTTTGTAAAATGAAGATGGTAATAATACTTAGTTATAAGGTTGTTATGTGGTTTAAATGAGATAATACATGTAAATTCCTTAGCACGGGGCCTGGAACCTAGAAAATGCTCAAAATGTTTTAGTATTACTACATAATTATTAATAATGATTTCTGAAAAACCATTCAACCTCCCACTCTTTTAAGTGAAAGTACTATTTTAGTGTAGTCTGATATATTCTTTCTATTTACACTTCTTATATTCTATGCTTAGGATATAATTTTTAATTTTGTAGAAGACTTGAACTAGACTGCAGTTAAGTTTTAATATTTATGTGTTGCATTTTAATTTTCAGTAAGAAATGGCTAATATCTAAAAAATTGTTTATTCTAGGTTTTTCAAGTCATTAACCTGATGAACCAGAGTAACTAAGATTTAACAGACTTTTTACAAGATATGGCATATACCAGGACACATGTATTATTTATCCTCAAATCAATCCTGTGATATAGGAATTATTTTAGAATTTCATACTGAAGATAGAGAATCGGTGAGACCTGCTACCAGAAGATAAGCACCAAGAGGGCAGGATTTTTTTTTCCTGCTTGGTTCGCCATTGTATCTCTATTGCCTAAAACAGTGCCTGTCAGAGAGTGGATGGTCTGTAGAAGTTCACTGATTATTTTAAATCAATTTTATTAATACAGATCCTTGTTTCAAGTCTTAGCTTCCTGAGGATTGCATCACAGTCTGTGAAGATTGCTCAGTGTTTTTAAAACTACTCTTAGGGATCATTTTGAAACTGGTAGGCAATAGGCTTTGTTAAGTATACAAAATTAATGAGAAACACAACTTGAATAAAGTTTGGCGTCACCTCACTGGCTCAGTTGAGGGTTGTATGTGAGGGTTGTATGTGAAACCACGATAGTTATCCCTCCATCGTGGGCTGGAAAACAATGGGGAGGTGTGGGAAATGGGGACAGAAAGGGGAAGGCAGCTTTCTGACCTCTTAATTGTAGCTTAGCTCTTTTATTTCAGTCTTGTGAATGTCCTAGAATATTAAAATGTAGAAACAGATTAGCACTACATAAAACTAATTTTACAGATAAGTTTGATATTTTTATTCCTCCGAAGTTCTCTTTTTAGTGAAATTCAGTGAGAATTACTTGTGTTCGTGTTTCAACTTGTGGAGACTCTTAATCTTTCTTAATCTTGGGACGTGTAAATTATCTTTTTTTTAATTATAACTTAACTGTAAACTCTGATTTAAATATAAATTCCAATGCATTTTTTCCTGTTATATAATGAATTTTTCCATCTTTGTATTTATTGTACTAATGTGTGGTATCTTTCAGTCTTTCTTATCATTGGTAATGTTTTCAAAAGATGATCTCTCCTTGCTCCTTCTGAATTTTATTCTAGGCTCTTTCCCCTCCCATCATGTTAAGACCAAAACAAAATTGTCTGGGAGAAACAGATGTCTGTCATTTTCTTCACAATCTTCAGGGAAAAAACTTAGAATTATTTTAGGCTAGTCTGGCATCTCACCACCCTGCTATTAGGAATCCTTTACATCTGAATTACTTTGTTGTCAACATACTTTTTTCCTTTTTCTGGAATTGATCAGTTGCCTCAATAATTTCTTCATACACAAGTACCATTTATTTTATGAAATAAGTGTTCCTGTTAAATGTAAATTGAATCATAGTATAATCTAAATGCAGTAGGGGACTCTTTTGTTCAAAGAAATTCTTTTGTAAAGCAAATAATTACCCAGTAATTATGTTTTGGGTTGTTTTTGTTTGTTTTCTTTTCAATTGTCAGTGGTAGTTTTTTTTCTACATTTGGGTTTTCAAATACGGGGTTTACTTAAAAACAGGGTATACTTAGAAGTGATTTCTAAGGTCATTTCTGAACTCTCTCTTCTCTGGGTTAAGATGCACTGAGACAAGCCGTAATTTGAGATTTTCTGTACTGAATATTAACTTGGTTGTTTTGTAAGAAAGAAAACAACCACAGTCTTCTTTTGAGTGTCCTGTCGCTCATAGTCAATACAGGGTTTTTTAAGATAACAATGACCAGCTCTCATTACGCTGACTGTGATTTCTTTGTGCTTAAAGTCTGGTTTTACTGTACCCTTCATCTTCTGTGTTGCAGCTGGTGGACAGCGAGGTGGTTATGCTTTCAGCACACTGGGAAAAAAAGAAGACAAGCCTAGTAGAGTTACAGGAGCAGCTGCAGCAGCTTCCAGGTTTGATAGCGGATTTAGAGTCCATGACAGCAAATCTGAGTAAGTTTTATGTTCTTGGATTGGACTTGGTATAATTTTAAAGCTTTCTAAGAATACATTAAATTATTGGTTAACAGGATTTTTTTGGAAAGTAGTAAGTTTGAGTTAAGTTCATATTCTGTTTGATGATTAGACAGAAAATGATTTAAAATGTAGGCATGATTTCTAAAATATACCAATAACTTTTTCTGGCTCGGTTCAGCTCAGAAAACACAATTTTAATTTTTTTTTTATTCTTAAAGTGACTTAGGGTAGTCTTTGTGACATTTAATCTCTATTTAAAAGTATACATAAAGAAAATAAAAGGGACTAGGGTGATTTTGTCCTGATTCTAGTATATACGCTGAAAGTTTGTGCTTTTAAAACTAGTATGCTTTTTTTCGCTTCAAACTGAAAAGAGATGAAACAAATCCAGTTAAATGTGGGTACCTGTTTGACTAAATTTATACCTTGTAGAAGTTTATAATTTTTTGGTGTTTTTTTAATTGTGATGAATTATGCTGATATTCTTTATTTCTTGTGTTTATATTTAGAAAATTAACTTTTGTGTTTGACAGTGCCACATCTTAGAATAATATTATGGCTTACTATTTTCTAACAAAGCTTGAGGTCTTAGTGAAGTAAGGGTTAGGAGCTATCTGCATAGGAAATAAACGTGAACTAATAACCTGATCCAGTCTTATGGGTAAGAAGGTAAGAATACCTTCTGTGACTATCATCTCTTCCTGTGTTTCAGTATCACTTTTTTAAAAAAGCGAGACAAAAATAATTTGCAAAACAAGAAATTAGCAAATCCTAAAGCATTTTTTTTCTGTGCAAAAAAGTTACCTGAATGGTATTTAGAATGCTGTTACTGATAACAGTAGCTAATATAATACCTGCTATATTTCACAGATCATTATGTGCTTTACAAATATTTTAATCTTCCTAAGAACCCTACAAAATAGTTTTATTATTCTACCTTATAGGCAAGGAAAGTAAAGCTTGGAAGAGGTTGTGACTTGTTCTGGGTCACATTAAGATAGGGATCTGGGATCCTAACCCCAATGATGATGTCCCAGTGGGCGATTACATCTGTCAGTAGGTCTCAGAAACTGTACTCATAAAGCCCTGGCTGTTACAATTTTTTCTTATGTTGGTGATTTGTTGTTTCTGAAAGTGGGGCACAGAATAGATATCCTAGGTCTTAAGAGAAATGTGAAATCCCTGTTGTTGTCCTCTGCATCTTTTTCCCTCTTGTGGGTACAGGCATGATCCTTCTCAGTCAAGACTTTGAGAAGGCTTGGTGGAAAAATAGCTTCCAAGATACTTTGAATTTTCTTTTTAGCCACTTTTTTTAAAGCTGGTGTTTCTTGCTTTTGAGTTGCTTGCTTTTCATTGATTGTATATTTCTTTGAAGAGATGTTCTTCTATGATAACCCCATCCCTTTTTTTTTTTCCAGGTTAGAGTAAATTCTGTTTAGAGATGTTTTTTGTTTGATACCACTCTTTTGATTAAATGAAGTGTGCCATGATTCTAATTATTTTCGTAGTTATTTCTGCTTAGGAAATGCAGTTTATATACTTCTTTCTTAAAATAGAACATAATATATTTTCATTCTCAATTATGATTCTAATAACCTGGAAAAGTTTGATATTTAGTGATACGTGTGTTTCCTTTTTAGAAACTACATCATGTCTTAAATGAAGGGGGTGGGCTTCCCAAATGCTCACTTGAATTCTCTTTGTTAATCTGAGGACATCAACCACCAATGGCAAATTAAAGCTAAAGGATTCTCTAAACCACCATTACGGACAGATAATCACTCCTAAATAATTTAGATCATATTTTTTTCTAGTCCATGTCTAACCTATCCAGAGCTCTTTTTGGAGAGTTAATTCAGTTTTCTTTAAATCTAGACGGTTGTGTTTTATATTTACTGCCAATCTGAATATTATTAGCATTTGAAATACTGCTACCTTTGTGTTTTAATCTATTGCTGTTATTTGCCTGATACTTATTTAGTAATGATTGACTGACTGTAGAAGACAACAAGTCAGAACTGGAATTCAAGAGCCCTAGTATTTGTTGACCTAGAATAAGCTCATAGGGAGGTGTTTTGAAAATGTGACTTTTAGATAAGCAACTTAAGCATCTTAAAATTAGTGCTCATATCCTTTACAGGAGGAAAATATTTTGAAGCCAAATTTGGTGGGACAGGTTGTATATCCATATCATTAATGTATTTTATGAATTCATTTTAGTGAATTTATATATCATTCTTAGGTATTAGAAGCATTTAGTGTTTTAAATATTTGCTCAAATACTAAATTATTTTGGTTTTGGTAGCCTCAAAAATATCTCTTATCATCACCTGAATACCTTGATATATCACAAGGCCTAAATAGTCAAGCAATAATAAAAAATAAAAGTAACTTAGGAGAAAATAGTAACTGACCTATGTTTAGTCACAGGATTCCCTTAACTTCTTTGAACTTTTTACCTTTTCACTGTTGTATCTAATATCATATCCAATCAGTCTCTCTATTTACTAGGCTACTTAACTCATTTATTCTTGTTCTGTTTTCTAGAGGGTCTGCTCTTATTAAAGAGTAAAGGCTTTATATGATGTGAGCAGTTGGAACCTTTGATGAATGCTTAGCTGCATTATCCTGTGGTTTGAGTATAATACCTAATTACTTAATTCCTAAGGAATTAAGTAAGAATGGATAATCTATCCATGTTTGTTTTTTATTAATGGGATGTGATCCATCCAGCTTACAAAAGCCTGTGTAATGGATAATTGCTGGTAAATCTTACCATTTTTTTAAAAAAAGAAAAAGGTGTGCTGGGAAATGGAAAATAAGGGCTATGAACTAACTCAAAGATCTAGATTTGGACCCTAGCTACACAACTTCCTTTCTGAGATGCTGTGCAGGTATTTTTTACCTGCACCAAGCCTTAGGTTCTTCATCTGCAGAATGAGGATGAGAGTACCTGCATCATAGGGTATTTGTAGGGTTGAATGACAGATGTAAAGCACTCAGCTCAGTGCCCTGTACATATCAGGTGTCACAAATCCATTGTTCTTTGACACAGGGTTTGGTTGGATGTTACGCAATTTAGCTTGCCCAGCAAAATAGTTTAGAATGCAAAACCACAGCGTGAAATGTGATGAGATGAACAATGTAGTCCTGTGTTCATTGAAAGACAATGCATAAGAATAAGGGAATGTTGTCATCCAGATTCTGTATACTTTCTAATCTGTGTAATTACCATTGTGCGTGTTTCACCCTAAAACTACTAAAATGTTTGAAAAGTATTTATTGAATTTTCTTAAACTTCCACTAGAGGGTAGTCTAATCCTATTTCTTTATTGAAGTTAAAATATCAAGGGCTTGTCTGAATTTTCTTTATTGCTTAGTTTATTTTTTGTGACCTACTTTAAAAAGGCTATTACCTTCATCTAGAACAGAATCTGTTGGTTCTTAGAAAACAAAGTGCTATAAGAAAATGACAGCCAGCCCTTGCCAGTATGACTTGATTGGGTGTCATTCTGTAGACTGAGAGGTTGCAAGTTCAATTCCCAGTCATTCAGGGCACAGGCCTGGGTTGTGGGTTCAGTCCCCAGTTGGAGCATGTGCAGGAGGCAATTGATTGATGTTTCTCTCTCACACTGATGTTTCTCTCCCTCTCTTCCTCCCTCCCTCCCTCTCTCTCGAATCAATGAAAGAAAAAAAAAATTTTTAAGAAAATGACATATAATGAATTTGTAGCGTTTTAAAAAATATGACCTAATCCGATATCTTACTGTTTTGCTTCTGTCTGTACAAACTTTGAAAGAGCATCCAGCTCTTTCAAAGGGAGACTGTCACAGCTCTCAGTGTTTCAGGAAAAAGATTATTTTATTGTCCAGGTTACTTTTTGAGACTAGACTTTCAAGAAGCACATTTAGATATCTTATGGTATACTAAATGATTTAATTTGTTTTGTAATGGCTTTGCAAGGTAATTCACTTATTATCATATCATCCTTACTGTATTACCTTATTAGGTAAAGCAGTGATGTCAGCATTTAAAGAATCTTGTGGTCTTTAGTACCTGGCCTCTGTGACCTATGGATTTGTAGTCAAAGAATATTCTTTGTTTCTTGAGGCTAATTATTTTTGTTAGAGAAGTACTCATTAAGTGTGAAATTATTAGTTTTGGGGTGCTCCTTCATTTTCATATATCAGTGGTTTCACTACATATAATATGTATTTGAAACAAGTGGCACAAAGAAAAATTCCAAACAGAATCGCCCTTCCTCTGGGGCAGTCTTCTCACAAAGATTTGTGAAGCTCTTTCCTGCACAGCTGTCGGGCATTCCCAAATGGTGTTTCATGATAAAATTCCACCGATCTTTCCCACTGATCACTAAATGAGACATATGCTGTTGTTACAGTGAGTAAAATGGTGAGATCTGAGCTTCTTATGAAGGTGTATTTGTGTCCATGGAGGCCTGCTAGTGTTTTATGTACCTGCATTCTAAGTTAGGGTACCAAATTCACTCATATATGCTACTTGTTTTGTAATAGGTAATGAGCAGGCTGTGACAGGGAAATTAGATTTATGATCATTAAATTAAAATTCAATATAGAATATTCAGGATATATTGCACATATGTGCTTATAATTATTTAAAGGAAAATTTTTAAGTTTTTAGTTTATAAAAGGAAGAAAATTTGTTTTTGTCAATACAATTCTGTATTTTATTACTGATTTCAAGCCTGTTAAGAGTTAAAATGGAAAATTCCCATTGCTTCTACCATTTTAACTCACTCATAATGGGGGCCGGTTTGATACACTAACAACAAAATACTATCATGTTGTTTAATGTTTTCGAAGTTCTCTGTCCATGCTTAATTTTTTCTTTTACAAAATTTAGCCCAACCTCCTATTATTTAAATTAGATGAACATGAATCTTAGATTTGCTTTCTTGCTTATTATTTTATATTTTTTATTTTTTTAAACGAGTGGATCCAAAAACTGTGGTACATTTACACAATGGAATTCTACGCAGCAGAGAGAAAGAAGGAGCTTATACCCTTTGCAACAGCATGGATGGAACTGGAGAGCATTATGTTAAGTGAAATAAGCCAGACGGTGAGGGACAAATACCATATGATCTCACCTTTAACTGGAACATAATAAATAGAAGAAAAAAGCAAACAAAATATAACCAGAGACATTGAAGTTAAGAACAATCTAACAATGGGCAGGGGGGAGTGGGGAGGGGACAGTGAGGAGAGGGGATTACAGGAACTACTATAAAGGACACATGGACAAAATCAAAGGGGAAGGTGGGGATGGGGGAGGGAGGGCGGTTCAGCTGGGTGGGGGAGGAGGGATGGGGAGAAAAGGCACACAACTGTAATTGAATAACAATACAAAATTAAAATTTAAAAAAAAGAAAAAAAATTATTTCTTGTTTTATTTTTTCTATTATCGTTTATCTCCCTTTTACCCTCTTCTACCTCTACCAACTCCCCTCACCCCCAAAATCACTACACTGTTGTTCATGTCCATAGTCCTCCTTTTTCATTTGATCCTCCCCCTCCAGCCCCACCACACCAGAACTGTCAGCCTGCTCTCTATAAATCTGTTTCTGTTTTGCTTGTTAGTTCAGTTTGTTTATTAGATTCCACATATGAGTGAAATCATACAGTATTTATCTTTCTCTGGCTGGCTTATTCCACTTAGCATAATGCTGTCGCAAAGGGTAAAATTTTCTTCTTTTTTATAACTGAATAGTATTCCATTGTATAAATTTACCATAGTTGTTCTATCCACTCATTTACTGATAGGCACTTGAGCTGCTTCCAAATCTTGGCTCTTGTAAATAACACTGCAGTGAATATAGGGCTGCATATATTCTTTCAAATCAGCGTTTTGGTTTTATTCAGGTAAATTCCCAGAAGTGGAATTGCTGGGTCATAAGGCAGTTCCATTTTTAACTTTTTTGAGGTAACTCCACATTGCTTTCCACAGAGGCTGCACCAGTTTGAATTCCCACCAACAGTATGAAAGGGTTTCCTGTTCTCCACGTCCTTGTTTGTTGATTTGTTAATGATGGCCATTCTGACAGGTGTGAGATAATATCTCTTTGTGGTTTTAATGTGAATTTCTCTGATGATTGGTGATGTTGAGCATCTTTTCATATGTTTATTGGCCAGCTGCATATCCTCTTTGGAGAAGTGTCTATTCAGGTTGTTTGCCCATTTTTTAATTGAATTGCTTATTTTTTTTGGTGTTGAGTTTTGTAAGTTCTTTATAAGTTTTATATATTAACCCATCATCAGATGTATCAGCGATTATGATCACCTGTTAAATAGGTCTTTTCATTTTGTTGATTGTTTCCTTTGCTGTGCAAAAACTTTTTAGTTTGATATAGTCCCATTTGTTTATTTTTTTCTTTTATTTCCCTTGCCTGAGGAGATATATCAGAAAAAAATATTGCTATGAGCAATGCCCAAGATTTTACTGCCTATGTTTTCTTCTAGGATGTTTATGATTTGGGGTATAACATTTAAGTCTTTATTTTAGTTTGAATTTATTCTTGTGTGTCACTACCTAACCTCAAACTACACTGTAAGGCCATAGTAAACAAAACAGTATGGTACTAGCATAAAAACAGGCACATAGATCAATGGAACAGAATAGAGAGCCCAGAAATAAATCCACACCTTTATAGTCAATTAATATTTGACAGAGGAAGTAAGCATATACAATGGGCTAAAGATAGTGTATTCAATAAATGTTGTTGGGAAACTTGGACAGATATGTGCAGAAAAATGAAACTAGACCATCTTCTTATTTTATATTTCAGAGAGATAGACTCATTCTGTCACCAGAAATCATTCTTAATTGAATTCAGCAGACTAGGTATTAGGGGATACAAAGATGCAAAAATATAGTGTTGTTACCCTTAAGACTCTTCCTGATTCCTGAGACAGATGATAGTATACAGATAGTTGTATAATGTCAGTTAGAATGTAAGCCTACATCAGGTTCAAAGCTATGTGGAAGCAGAGAAGAGGAAGAGAGCTCTGAGGACTAGAGGGAGGGATAGCACTGACTGGAGCCTGAAAAGGGAGCTTGGGTTCAGCAATGGAGGCAAGCTGGGGCATCTTACAGACAAGCAGAGGCAAGGAGATGGGAGCATGATGACTTCCTGGAATGAGTCCTGAAGCAAAATAATAGTGAGATTGGAAACATAGGTTGTGGCCGGGGGGCGGGGGGGCGGCGGGGGTGACAGGTCCCTGAATGCCTGGTTAAGGAGTTAAACTAGATTCTTAAAGTACTTGCAAACCTGTGAAACTTTTTAAAGGGGAGAACACAAATATGAATTTGGTGGTAGCAATGAAATGACCACTCACTGTGCCAGGGATTTTAATCTAAATTCACCACAAGAACATGATGCCATTGGCCTATTCAGAAGGACATGTGGTTTGTTTCTTTCTTGTTAGTAATTACAGGTTGGTACTAAACCATTCATATGTTTTCACCTGGTCCCCATTTTATTAACAGAAGTGAACTAGGCTGGCAAGTTCAATTTGTATCTAGAACATGAGAATTTAATTGGCCTGCCAAGGGATCAATGTATTTGACTTCCTGGCCTCATTAACTCTATAGTCAACCAACAGAGGTAGACTCTAAATGGAAATTGCCATCTGTCCAAATAAAAATAAAATACATAAAAAGAATATATTAATTTTCAAATATAAGTGACTCCATTACATATTTTCTTTTTAGAAAAATCATTTGAAATGTTACCCCCCCTCACTTATAAGGATAAGGGATCTTAAGTCTCAGAACATAGCCTTGAGTATAATTTACAAGTATATATAAATTTGCTAGAAAAAAAAGAAAATATTATTGATTTTGGTATGTTAGATGCATAGGTGTTATTTACAACATGATCATACTGGTCTCAAAATTATTAGTTTTAAATGACTTTTACAAAATTTAGCTAACTTTTATAAAAAGTTTCCTCTGCATTTTTTATAGTCAGCCGGTAACTACTTACTGCCAGGTGCTAAGTTAGCTGCTTTACATACTTTGCCTCACTGAACCCTTTGACTGCTTCACAAGATGTGTGTTACTGGCCCTCTTTTGACTGATGAGGTATCATCTCATCTTGTCTGTAGGGGGCAGAGCTGATTTCTAGTTTGTGCTTCAAACCTTACTTTTAATGTGTCCTCTATATTCTAAGGACAATGTGCAAGGTGCTAAGGATAGCATGAAGCACTGCGTAGCATAGAGTTAAATGGATTCCATATTAAATTTAATTGTTTTGCTTCTTATCACTAATCAAAGTGAAATAACCTTTTCAATAACCTGCTAGCTAGGATCTTTTAAGACCCTGTCAAACCAATGTTGACAGAATGAGCTTAATATCGCTTCCTTAGGGCCAGTGGGACTACTTTGCAGGCTCAATCTCAGTGGTTTTAACATAAAAAAAAAAACTTAGTAGCAACTAGTTTAATCACATAATTTTGCTTGTCCCCCTGCCCCCACGGTAAACTTGTTACATACCATTCATGACATTGTTAAAAATCTTAGTTACATGTTTTAGTAGATTAAAATGTAGATTTTGCAAATTGTTTTAGGTTAGGCTTGCTATAATCAAATATTTAGCTGTTTTATGTGGCCCCTGAAGATATATTCAAAACTGTTATGAACTGCATTATTATCAGTCTTTTGTAGATTTACCAGTGGTTTACAGTGATGCATCAATATGATAAAAGTCAGTACCTAGTGTCTTTGACTAGGTACTGACTTTGCTAAACTATTTGTCATCACATTTTGCTTTTCAATAAAATTTTATGCTTCCCCCCCACCCAAATCCATGTCTTTAGGCTCAGAGGTGCCCAACCAGAGGTTGCCCAACCTTTTGGCATCTCTGGACCACACTGGAAGAAGAAGAGTTGTCTTGGGCCACATATTAAATGCACAAAGACTAACAGAAGCTGATGAGCAAAGAAAAGGTTTTAAGTAGATTCATGATTTTGTATTGGGCCGCATTCATAGCCATCCTGGGTTGCAGGTTGGGCACCCCTGCATCTAGACCCTACCAAATAGAAGAGAGAGTTTTATAAGCACAGATATTTAGTAGAGTTAAAAATTTAAGATATTATAAAATGTGAATGTTTCTAGATTTAATCAACCTTTTGAGCAAACAAAGGTTAGTTAAAAGAGGCTTAGTTGGTTGGAACTTTGTCTCATGAATCAAATGGTTGCAGGTTTGATCCCTGGTTAGGGTACATACGTGGGTTGTGGGTTCCAGCCCCAGTCGTGGCACGTATGGCAGACAACCAATGATCTCTCTCCCCCCACCCCACCCCTTCCTCTCTAAAATCAATAAACATATCCTCAGGTGAGGATTTTAAAAATTAAAAAAAAAAAAAACAGGCCAGAATTTGCATCTTACTAAAATTGCAAGTTAAAATTTGAGGAGTTTGCTTGGAATCTAGATGCTACAAAAGCTAATTTAGAAAGTCATAGGAAAATCTAATGGATAAATGAAAGAATTCGACACACTGTAATTGTATTGCAGCTACTTAAGTGAAACAGACTAGAAAGCTGCACAGCCAGCTTCTTCACCGCTGCCCCTTTCCCCTCTGGATGGCTGTGACTTCCAGACTTAGGACTTGGATCTCATGTGGAGCCTCTCCCTCATCCCCCCTCATCTGTGTTAGATGTAGCTCCTTGAGTTCCCACAGCACCTCGTGCCTAGGTTTGTCTAACTGTGTTGTCATTGATATATGGCCTCCCCTCTACTTTAAGCTCTTTGAGACCAAGGCTGTCTTTCTCATCTTTGTATCCCAGTGTCTGCACATGTGGCGAGTGTTGTTAGGTAAATAACCATGACACTGTTTGAGTTCTAAAATCTTTGACCTCTAAAATTTTTCTGTTGCCTAAGAAAACCAGTCCTCACCCCTACAACTGTGAAGTCTTGGTTTACTTAGCACCATATCAGTTGGAAATCATTATAGTATAGTGTAGGAGGGACTCAGTTTTGATTTCTGACTGCCTTTAACTTGCTCGGTGACCTTGGGCAAGGCACTATATTAATTTCTGCTGGCTTTGGTCTTCAGTCTTTTAAGTGAAGGGTTTGATTAGATGGTCTCCATGTTCCAATACAGCTGCAAAGCTCTGATGCATTCGGTGCTTTGAAGGCAACCGAGAGGCTGATTTGGCCCTGGGTGAAAGTGAGTTTGACACCCCTGGTGTATATGATGTGCTGGGACAAAACAAATACTAAAGCAACTTGAAATCTCAAATATTAAATTATGTTCAATATAATATGTGTTAATTATATTTTGTTGTATTCTCATTTGAAGTTGATTATTCATGTGTAGTATGTGGGGTCATTAAGATATAGTGTTAGATTAATCAAGATACTGTTTCTCATCATGCTGGATAATAGAGTGTTATGGAAAGTTACATCTTGAAAATATTTAAAATATAGAAATATACTCAAAAAAGATAATTTGAAGTATGTTTTAATGTTGGTCAGTGTATTTTATTTTGCTTCAGGAAAGTTTAACAAAGAATATTAAGTAAATGCAAAACAATATCAACAGCTTAAACTTTTTACTTTTGGATACTTTTTCTTTTCTTCATGATCGAGTATTCTGATTTTTGATGTTTGTTCTTTTGATCTTATATACTTTCAGCGCATTTAGAAACTAGTTTTGAGGAGGTAGAAAATCACCTGCTGAATCTGGAGGATTTGTGTGCACAGTGTGAATTAGAAAGACACAAACATACACAGTCCCAACAGCTGGAAAATTACAAGAAAAATAAGAGGTAAGTTTGAAAAATTGGCCACAATATTAACTTTTAATTCCAGAGTTTTTTGCAGTACATGCTGTTATTTGTAAGTTTGGACTTATAAGTAAAAGACAAATGATTCAAACATAGAGCTTATTAATAAACTTTCTAAAATAGGATATATATTTTTTTGTCCCATTCATTATCTGTTGCCTTTTTATGAAGATGAGTTCTAAAAACTAAGGATAGAGTAAAAAGTGGAGGAGAGCAGAGTAGTGTTCTGCTCTGGCAAAGCTGTCCCAGAACATAGTTGCCTTGACTTTGTTTTCTCCAAGTGGCAAATGCCTGAGCTGCTTTTCCCTTTTTCTTTCTTGGCTCCCTTTTTTATTACCAGAGCCAGAGGAAGAGGAACCTGAGCCTAGGCTGTGGAAAGGGCCTAGCTAGATGGGTTTGAACCTCAGTCGTGTCACATGCTGGCTGTGAGGCCATAGGCAAACTTATTTGATCTGTTTTAGCCTCAGTATCTCTGGTTTATACTGAGGGAAATAATGTGCCCACCTCACAGAGTAGTTGTGGGAATTAAATGAGATAATTGTTGTCAAATGCAAGTACTGTTCTGTACGTGTTAAGTGATTATAGAGATTATCATCACTAGGCTGGCACGCACTGGGAAAGGAAGAAGTCTGAGAGTAACAGCCTGCCAAACTGACTGTGGCATGCCAGCTTGTGCAATGACATTGTGGACAGGGCTGGGAAGTGCAGGGTGGGTCCTTTGAAGTCCTGGGGAGGTCCACAGCAGCTGGTGAGAGAGCCTGAGACTGTCATCTGGTCAAGCAGGAAACAGAGGGCAGTTGATAGATGAAAGAAAACAAGTCGTGAGATTAGAGTCTGGTGGAGGCTGGAGAGCCGATTTGGTGGAAGAGGAAGAGGGTATGTTTGGCAGAGTATACTTTTGATTTCAAGGTGATTGATAAATTGAGTAGTTCTGGGTCTAGAGTGTGACAATAGGAGGAATGGATTGCTGACAGGAGGTGCTGGGCACCGATGCATAGGAGGTACAAAAGTGAAATTAAAATGTAGGTATTGTAGATTATCACAATGATAAAGTTTTCTAGAATAATGCCAAGGGGTAGAGACGAAAACTGAGTATTCTGAAGGTTTCAGTCAGGTCCATGTGTCCCTAGGGATGGGTGTTAAATGTTAATGAGACATAAGAGTCACCTAGGAAGAATGTTTCAAATGCAGAGTCCTGGTATTCATCATTGGAGAGTTAATACTTACTCATAGCATCTTTATAAAATAAATATTTATCCGAGGTATTTTGCATCCAATTATCTAGTAAGATATTAGACTTGTGATTTAAATGGAAATCATATTTATATCCTGAAATGAATACTACTGATTTAATTCAGAATTATTAACAGAAATAGTTTGTTTTGGTTATTGTGAAAAGTCTTTGCAGATCTAAGCTTGAATTTCTTCTCTGCCACTTGCTACCTATATGACCTTTTGCAAATGACCTGTCTTTAGCTTTCTTATCTGTAAAACAGAGATAATGAGACTTTCTTGCAGGGTTATGGAAGATGAGAGACAGGCGTTATTTATTTGTTTTTTTAAGGGCCAAATAAAAGCAGACCCATTTAGCTCACAGAATCACTGGTAATTCTCAATTCTAGTTAACTTGCCTTTCTAAATACAAATAGAAATACTGAATATGAAAACATTGCTTAATACCATTTATAAGCTGTAATTTTTTCTGAAATTCTTAACCTGCTTTATTCAGCATATAAAAGGATTCAAAGATACTTTTGGAAGCAATTTATTTAGTCAAGCTACACATGTGTGAATACATATATATGGCTGATTGAGAATTTGTTGTAGTAGAAATAATTTGAGTTGACAGCAGTGAGAAAGTAGAGCAGTTTTATTTAGTCAAGTGTAAATTGTTCAAAAAGTATGTTTTAAATAATAAGCCATGTAGAACATTTACTATTCAAAGATGTCTTATTTATATTTTAAGCTCTTTCTTGATTATTTCTACTCAATCTTGAAGTATCAAAACTGGGAATATGGTGAAGTTTAGTGTAATGACACCAAATTTTGATTAATACAAAACTTCCATTTAACATGGTGGATTGAACATAGTCATTTATCTTCACTGAAGCCCTACTGAAGTTGTAATAAAGAACTTTTAAAAAGTCATAATTCACACCCTGGCTGGTGTGGCTCAGTTGGTTCGAGCGTCGTCCTGTAAACCAAAAGGTCACAGGTTCAATTCCCAGTCAGGGCACATCATATGCCTGGGTTGCAGGTTCAGTCCCCATTCGGGGTATGTGTGAAAGGCAACTGGTCAACGTTTCTCTCTCGCATTGCTGTTTTTCTCCCTCTCTCTGTCCCTCCCTTCCCCTCTTTCTAAAATCAATAAGTATGTCCTTTAGAGAATGCAGAAGAGAAGTACCTAAACCCATCTAGATCAATGAAGCAATTACAACATTTAAAAAAATAAGTTATAATTCACAAGAACAAAAAGACTAGAAGAGGAAATAACATCAACGTTTTGGAATAGAGAAGGTGGACGATGAGTGGTGGCTGACTTAGCAGAGCAGAGGAGGCTGCAGTCTAAGCTGAGACTTAGGTGCCTGTAGTGGGACTAGGACATGCAGCATGCTGACATGTCCTAGAAGGGTTCAGGATTTGAAAGCACCATGAACCTTAAAAGGTAAAAGGTGTTAAAAATATATGATGGAGAGAACATATATGGAGAAATTAGACCTCCTGATCTGTGTTCCGCCACATTATTACCCCAAGCCCTAGCTCATTAAATGACGTTAGGTTGCACCCAAGAGGCACCAGACTTGAAGAGTCTGGACACATTTGAGATAAGTTAGAGCTACTACTATATTGAAAACAGGGAAATTAAGTGAAAGTCACATATCACACAGTGAGGCTCTTTAGTCCCCTTTCTTCACTGGCTCCCAGAACTCTGGCAACCAAACTTACATCCCTGTGTAGAATTTTGGAGGGCTCTTCTGAGAAGCTGACCAGCCCAAGAGAAAAGACCTGCAAGTATGGATATTTGTAGAGTTCTCTGATGAAACAGCTGGGTCTGCATCTTAACACCTTCTGATGATGAGCACTCCCACCTCTGCACATGACTTCTAATCAACTTTTTGGTGCCTCTTAAATATGAATGGACAGCTAAGGAAGAATATCCAGTTGAGGGAATCTTCTAACATGAAAGGGACCCAAATAAATAAATAGAAAATAAACTAATTTTATATATATTTAAACCTACAAAGAAATGAAAAACTATGAGGAGAGCAAATGAAAACTTAAAATTTTTAATTAATAGCCTCAGATACATGAGGCCATCTTGCATTTACAAGGCATGGACAGGATTCTATAGAAAAGGAATAATTAGCAAGAAAGAGCCCTTAGAAATAAAACATATGATAGTAGAAGTAGAGAAAACTTCAACTGGAGCATTGGAAGATAGTGTTAAGTATTTATATAAGAGAACAAAAAGACTGAGAAAAGCTAAAAATGTTAAGAAAATTAGATAATTAATTTTTAAGTCCCTTATCTGACTACTAGGAGTTCAGAAAGAAAGAGAAAAAGTGACAAATTCATTAAAGAGATAACACAGGAAAATTGTTCAGAACAGAAGAATATGAAAAATTGTGAAAGGACCTACCAAATACTTGGAAAAATGAGTGGAAAAAGATCCATTGTCAATATATATTTTTGTAAATTTTACTACACTGGAAATAAAGATTTAAAAAACCCTTTAGAAAGGTCTTATATTAAAGATTAGAAATCAAAAGAACTTCACATTTTCAGCAACACTGGAAGTAGAAAATGGTATTCCCTTTATTTTATTTTATATATACTTAACAAAGTTTTCATCAAGTGTGAGGAAGTAGCCGTTTCCAGGAATACAAGGGCTCAAATTTAGCTCATGTGCACACTTTATCAGGAAACTGCTGGAGGAGATGCCCTACAACCAAGGAGGAGGAAAGACAAACACAGAAGAGAGATGAATTCCTCTAAGAGGGTCATTCCATTTTAGAAAAGAAACAAAGGGAATTTCCAGAATGATGGTGGAGAGAAATTTCAGCAATCCTTGAGAGCAGTCAGACTGAAAACAGGGAGGCTTCTGGAAAATTCCATGAGCAGTGTTTCTAAGGGGGAGAAAAAATGAAGCTAATAGATTGTCTGATATGCTTGACCATATTGAGAGGAGTTTTCTAAGCTCCTATGGACAGTTCTATGATGAATTAGTGATAGGTGTGTTTTTTAAAAAGTAAGCAAACCAGGCAGCTGTTAACACAAAGAGAAAACTCAGGTTTATAAGAAAAGAAATATACTGCATGGTTCAGTTGAAAATAATATTTTTATAACTGTAATAATTAAATGGGAAATGTGGATTTAAGTCAGAATTGTAATATAACTTATTGGGAAGATAGGGAAAAGGAAGCCTGTTTGTACTGAGGGGTAAGCAGAGCCTCATGTCTCACAGCAGGAAATCAGTGACTAATATTTAAAATTAAAAAATGAATAAATATTAGTGTTGGCATATTATTTAGAAATAATGGAGGTAAATACCAGAAGAAATAATTGAAAGAATTGAATATGGCTGCTTGTGAATGGACAGAAAAGGTGGAGAGATCTAGGCAAAGGACTAATTATCATAAATAAACCCATGTGAGTACTATTTGCTTGAGGAATGTATATGCATTATTTTGATAAACATAAAATTGAATTAAAAAACTTTTTAAAAAATCTGCAGTATTCCCTGAAGTGTTTCATGTGGAATGCTAGACTGAGAAGATAGCCACTGACAAACATTTCCATGATCAACTAAGTTTCAGAAATACTTTCCCCCTATATTTGCCTCACGGAGGCAGTGCATGTCAGTGTATTAAGGGATCTAAGAATTTCTGTAAAGAAATTTGTTTGACTCAGCATTTCACAAATTACTTGCCTAAAGAATCAACTCTCATGTAATACATACTGAAATTCTGTGACTAGGTATTCTATATAATTGTACCAAAATTTAAACTTTTTGTTATTTGATCCACAAGAGAAGAGTTGCTTAAAAATAAACCTCCTTCATTTTTTAACAAGATCGCCTACAAACTAAATGAATGATTTTCGTTTTCTTGCTCCGAGAAGATAACATGTGAACAAAATGTTGGCTGTATGGGGTGCGAGGGGTGCTGTTTACAATGTCTGCACACTGTGTAGCTTTCCAGAAAATCTGGGTAGACAATCGGATGGGGATGGAGAGAACAGGGAAACGAAGGATAATTTCTCATGCACCTCCAGTGTGATCAGTCTCTACTCTAGGTTCCAGTGCATTTTCTCCTTCAGCTCCCATGGGATCCTGGGGAGTGGGCAGGGTAGCAATTATTGGAATTGAGGAGGCAATTGAGTTACATGAAATCATCCGGTGGTTTAGAGGCCAGCATCAGAGCCAAATTTGTAGACCCTCACCCTCTTCCCCTACCTGCAAACTTGTCTTCTTTTGACTTGAATTGACCTGAGTTGAAACAAACTGAATCAGTCCTAGATTTTTTAAATATATTTTATCGATTATGCTATTAAAATTGTCCCACTTATTTCCTCTTTGTGCCCCTCCAACCAATCTCCCCCGTCCCTCCAGCAGTCCTCCCTTTAGTTCACATCCATGGGTCGTGCAGATAAGTTCTTTGGCTTCTCCATTTCCTTTACTGTTCGTAACATCTCCCCTATCTATTTTATACCTCCAGTTATGTTTCTTAATCCCTGCACCATTTCCCCCATTCTTCCCCTTCCCCCTCCCAGATGATAACCCTCCAAATGATCTCCATATCTAGGATTCTAGGATTCTGTTCCTGTCCTGGTTGTTTGCTGGTTTGTTTTTTTACTTCAGTGGCTGATAGTTGTGAATTTGTTGCCATTTTAAAGTTCCTAGTTTTGATCTTCTTTTTCTTAGATAAGTCCCTTTAACATTTCATGTAATAATGACTTGGTGATGATGAACTCCTTTAGCTTTATCTTGTCTGGGGGCTACTTTATCTGCCCTTCCATTCTAAATGATAGCTTTGCTGGATAGGGTAATCTAAGTTGTAGGCTGTTTTTCGTGACTTTGAATACTTCTTGCCAGTCCCTTCTTGCCTGCAAAGTTTCTTTTCAGAAATCTGCCAATAGTCTTATGGTAGCTCTTTTGTAGGTAACTACCTCCTTTTCTCTTGCTGCTTTTAAGATTCTCTCTTTATCTTTAACCTTTGGCATTTTAATTATGATGTGTCTTGGTGTGTTCCTCTTTGGGTCCAACTTGTTTGGGACTCTCTGTGCTTCCTGGACTTGTATGTCTATTTCCTTTGCCAAATTGGTGAAGTTTCTTTCATCATTTTTTCCAATAAGTTTTTAATTTCTTGCTCTTTCTCTTCCCTTTCTGCCATTCCTGTGATTCAGATGTTGGTACATTTTGAAATGTCCCAGAGGCTTGTACTATCCTTGTTTTTTTTTGAATTCTTGTTCCTTCTTGTTGTTCTGGTTGAGTGCCTATTTCTTCCTTGTGTTCCATCCCAATGATTTGAATCCCAGCTTCCTCCCCTTCACTGTTGGTTCCCTATAGATTTTTATTTATTTCAATTAGTGTGACCTTCATTTCTTCTTTTATGTTGTTGCCGTACTCAAGGAGTTCTTTGAGCATCCTCATCACCAGTGTTTTGAACTCTGCATGTGATAGGTTGACTGTTTCTGTTTAGCTTAGTTCTTTTTCTAGGGTTTTGTTCTGTTCTTTCATTTTGGCTGTATTTCTTTGTCTTTTCATTTTGGCAGCCTCCCAGTGTTTGTTTCTGTGTATTAGGTAGAGCTGCTTTGACTCCCTGTCTTAGTAGTGTGGCCTAGTGTAGAAAAGGCACCTGTAAATTGTGTGGGGTGGAGCCTTAGGTAATTGCCAGGGTGGGGCAACCTGTTTCCCCACTTTGTGGCTCTGTGTGGGGGGAGGGTTCAGAGAGGGGACAGTGCCACTGCCTGGTTTCTGGAGGTTTGCTGGGCACTTAATCATTTCCAGTCACTTCACCCACTCCCTGTATGCTGTTCCTTCCTGCTATTGCCCTGGTGGTGAATCCCAGAGTGGGTGGGTTTGTGTATGTTCTAAGACTGTGCAGGCCCTTTAAGTGGAGTCTCTTGAAAATCCAGCATTCTGTTCCACTGCCCCCTACTGGTTTTTACAGCCAGAAGTTATGGGGATTTATCTCCCCAGTGCTAGAAGCTCGGGGCTGTGTGATTTGGCCTGGGGCTTGGATTGCTTGCTCCCAAGGTATCCCTCCTGATTTTTATCCACCACACCTGAACGTAGGAACATCCATTCTGCTGCCACCACCACTGCCTCTCCTTGCCACACCGTATCTCCTCGCCTCTCCACCCCTCCTACCTGTCTGGATGAATTGCTTCTTTAAGTCCTTGGTTGTCAGACTTCCATATAGTTTGATTTTCTGACAATTCTGGGTGTTTTGTTTTGAGGTTTGGTTGTAATTCTCTCTGTGGTTGCGTGAGGAGCCGACCCATGTCTACCTACACCTCCATCTTGACTGGAAACCTGATGCCTATTTTCTTAAATGCGCATTTTGATATGGTTGCCTCAGAGACTTATGCAGGGAAACAGAGCCCTTCTAAGTCACGAGTGAGGCAGGGCAGTGAATGACCATGAGAAGGTTTAAATGCCAGAGGCTGGCCTCCTGAGAGTGGGCCCAGATGTTGATATCAGTGCATCTTTAGTTGTTGAATGGAGATATGATATTTTATAATACATTCAGTGAAGGGGATATGACCCATTCCCAACAGAAATGGTGGCTTATAATGGCAGTGATTCTCATGTATATTCCTAGGGAAAAGTCCAATAGCACTATCTACCCTTGAAAAACATTTGAATAGATGGTTTAAACCATTTCTGCATTAAGGGAATCCTTCTTCAGCTGGTTATCTGGTGAAAGTGACATATATTAAACTGTATAGTTGCAGGGGAAAATACCTATACATAGCTTTTCTAAAAACTCTTGTGCATATAAAGTGATATTGCTATTACCAATGCCTTTTGTGGACAGGAATAGATACTGCCGTGATAAAAAATAAAATATAAAAGAGTGGCTAGAATATAGCTATAGGCAGAAGACGAGTACTGGTGCCAGTGCTGAGTTGTCAGATAGTTCAGAAGATGATTAACCATCCAAGTCTGACTCAAGGCGCCTTTCAACAGGCTTCTATAAGCAATAGGAAATGCATTTTTCATCAAGTAGGGAAAGTTAATATTTAGAATATGAACCAAAATGAAGGACCTAAAACCATTTACATGGGTTTGCCTAGTTAGCAGTTAGAAATATGGACTTGAGATTTGGGCGTCAGCTCACATTTTTGGTCACAGGGTGTGGGGGAAAATAGATGATGAAATGTATAATTTATAAAGGATAAGTTCAGATAGTTATATAGACTTGGAAGAAATTAAAGTGGGATAATGGTGTAGCGGTATGGGCAGGGGGAAGGGCTGCTTTGACTAGGGTGAGCAGGAAAAGCCCTTCTGAGAAAAAACAGGAGAACTAAGACCTGGACAAGAAGGCATCCATGTAAGGATCTAGCATTATACAGTTCCCAGTAGAAGGAACAATAGATGCAAAGACCTTGAGGCATAAAAAATAGATAAATTTAGGAGAATGAAGTAGAGCAAAAAAGAAATGTAGAGTCTCAGACTTCTAGATTTTCATCTTTCTAGTACCATCATAATATTACTTAGAATGCTTATTGAAATTCTCTTACAATAATTAGTTATATTGTACTTAAAATCAGACATAAATATATGATTTAATGAAAATATTTCTTATTTTGAAACTTCTGGGTCCTTTGTTTTTCCCTTTTGTATGCAGCTTATTATCAAAATTTTACTGAAAATAGTTGTATCTTGAACAATGTGATTTTAGTAGTTCTGCTTAATTATAAATGACTCATAGTTTTAACACATTCTTTTAATTGGACTTGAAATCAGCTTAGGGGTATATTAAACTTTAGAAACATTTTCATCAATTCACTTAGACTTTGAAACTTAATTGCTATCCCTTAGAAACTCTCTCGTAAGTGGGGGTCACTAAATGTACTGATGAGATTTAGTGCTCATGCATAATTGGAGAAAGAAATTTTTGCTTCCTGTATTACAGCTAATGCTAAGGAACTGTGCTCTTTCTGTTTGTGTTTGCTCTTATTTATTTATTTATTTTGGTCACATGAGGATTATAAACTGAGTTTAGACAGGACTTCCAGCCAAGGTGGAGGTGTAGGTAGATACACTTTGTCTCCTTGCACAACCAAAAGAAGGACAACATTTTTAACAACAAAAAATAACCAGAACTGCCAGAAAATCAAACTGTATGACAGTCCGATGACCAAGAAGTTAAAGAAGAAACATTCATTCAGACTGGTAGGAGGGACGAAGATGGGCAGCCAGGGTGGAGAGGACTCACAGCAAGGTTGTGGCTGGTGGACTGGGCGAGGTGGCGGCTGGTGGAGCAGGCAGTCACACATTTGCATGCAGATAAACCGGAGGAACAACTGGGGAGGGAGACAGACTGCACAACCCTAGGGTTCCAGCATGGGAAAAGAAAGCCTCAGAACCTCTAGCTGTAAAAATCTGTGGGGGTTGCAACTGCGGGAGAGACTCCCAGCCTCACAGGAGAGTTCCTTGGAGAGACCCACAGGGTCCTAGAACATATGCAAACCCACCCACTCAGGAATCAGCACCAGAAGGGCCAAAGTTGCTTGTGGGTAGCGGGGCAAGTGATTGAAAGCTGGCCAAGAGCTGAATAAGCAGCATTGTTCTCTCTTGGACCCCTCACCCACATACAGCACCACAATGAAGTGACCTGGGTTGCCCCACCAAGGCAAATACCTAAGGCTCTGCCCCATACAACCTAACAAGCATGCTGAAACAAAGAAATATGGCACAAATGAAAGAACAGATCAAAGCTCCAAAAATAGAACTAAGTGATGAAGAGATAGCCAGCCTATCAGATGCAGAGTTCAAAACACTGGTCATCAGGATACTCACAGAAATGGTTGAGTATGGTGGCAAAATAAAGGAAAAAGTAAAGGCTGTGCTAAGTGAAATAAAGGAAAATGTACAGGGAATCAACAGTGAAGGGAAGGAAACCAGGACTCAAATCAATGATTTGGAGCAGAAGGAAGAAAGAAACATCCAACCAGAAAATAATGAAGAAACAAGAATTCAGAAAAATGAGGAGAGGCTTAGGAACCACCAGGACATCTTGAAACGTTCCAACATCCTAACTATAGGGGTGCCAGAAGGAGAAGAGGAAGAGGAACAAATTAAAAACCTATTTGAACAAATAATGAAGGAGAACTTCCCTAATCTGGCAAAGGAAATAGACTTCTAGAAAGTCACAGAAGCCCAGAGAGTCCCAAAGAAGCTGGACCCAAGGAGGAACACACCAAGGCACATCATAATTATATTACCCAAGATTAAAGAGGAGAGAATCTTAAAAGCATCAAGAGAAAAGGAGACAGTTACCTACAAAGGAGTTCCCATAAGACTGTCAGCTGATTTCTCAAAAGAAACCTTGCAGGCAAGAAGGGGCTGGAAAGGAGTATTCCAAGTCATGAAAGGCAAGGATCTACATCCAAGATTACTCTATCTGGCAAAGATACCATTTAAAATGGAAGGCAGATAAAGTGCTTCTCAGATAAGGTTCATCTTGTGAACCTTAAGGAGTTCATTGTCACCAAGCCTTATTATATGAAATGTTAAAGGGACTTATCTAAGAAAAAGAAGATGTTCAAAAATATGAACATTAAAATGACACCAAACTCACAACTATCAACAAGTGAACCTAAAAAACAAAAAGAAACTAAGGAAACAAGTAGAACAGGAACAGAATCACAAAAATGGAAATCACATGGGGGGTTATCAATGGGGAACGGGAGCAGGGAGAATGAGGGAAAAGGTACAGGGAATAAGAAGCATAAATAGTAGGTATAAAATAGACAGGGGGAGGTTAAGAATAGTAGAGGAAATGGAGAAGCCAAAGAACTTGTATGTATGACCCATGGACATGAGGTGGGGGAATGCTAGTGGAAGGGGTGATGTAGGGTGAAGGGGAATAAAGTGGGGGAAAAAATGGGACAACTGTAGTAGCATAATCAATAAAACATATTAAAAAATAAGTTTAGAAAACCTTTTAAAGAAAAGCATAACAGATTTGAGATCTTATGTTATATCTTTAGTAGTATTTGACAAGTTTGTGTTCTAGAGAGTAGCCCACTAAACTCCTGAACTTCAATAAATGACTGTCTGAACTAATCTAGACAAGTAGTGTACTTCATTTCAGAAAGTTGGGTAGGGTGGTTCTAGGATGGCTTAGCTGGAGTGTGGCATATAGGCCTGTCTTGAACAGAAGACACTAATGGGTAGAAATGGCTTTGGATCCAAAAGATGAGTTCCAAAACTCTCCCAACAAGGGAAGATATGGAAAGGCAATAAGTAGGTTCCGCAATGGGTGTTCATTAGGATGCTGAATGCAAAGTGGAACAGGAGAACTTTCCCTCCGGCAGTGCTTCCCCAAGAAGGGAGTGGACTCCTGTATTTGCCCAGGATGGAGTAACAGGGACTAGATTTACTCTGTCACCTGATACTACCAAAACCTGGACAAAAATAACTGAAATAACAATTTTTAAGACATTGGACAGCAAGCAAAGGGGGCAAGTGAGCCTTGATATATAGGAAACAAATGAAGTAAGCCCTGTGATTATCCCAATATTCTGCCTTAATAAACTTTCCTGGCTACAGTGTAGGGAGGAGGAGGAGGACCCAGGAAGACCATAGTAGGCTCTCTGAGTTGAAGAGACAGAATTGAGAGTCTGGTGAGGCCCAGTTAGAGGCCACAAGACACAGTACTAGAGAGGAGAGAGTAGTACAGAGAGAATCCCAGAAATCTGCAGAGGGTTTCCCTTGAATATTCAGCAGAGTACTGATAATATATGTGAGGCTATCTGAGGCAGGAGGAAGAAAACATCCAAGGATTAGTTAATAGTACTTGGTGCCTACACGGTGCCTATTCCCAAAAACCAGATGGGAAAAACTAATTCACAGGACATTGGGAGGAGCTCTCAGGAAGGTCCCTCAGTAGTGGGTATAATGAGTCTTTGATCCTGACCTGCTTAACAAATCATAAACACCTGGGAACATAAACCGCAAAAAAAATGATCCTTTGAATTATTTTCACATAATTTAATTATCCCAAAACAAAGCTCAAGAATATTTGTAGGAATATAAAAATATGTAGCACCCAACAAGATAAATACAACATCTGGCATTAAGTCAAAGATTACTAGGCAAACATTGAGGAGATAATCAAAGCCAATTCAGAACTGACACAGATGTTTGAATTAGCAGACAAGGACATTAAAAACCAGTTATTGTAACTATAAGTTCAAAATAAGTAGAAAGACATTGAAGGTTTTTTTTTTTTTAAGCACAAATTTGTCTCTTTTCCATTTTCTCCTTTTACTGCTTCCTCGATTAGATGCTTGATTTTTATATGGTTCCCAGGTGTTTAATTGGTAGCAAATTATATTTATTACAATACAGTAATCACACTTAACTAGGCTGCTGACCTTTTGATGAGACTGCAAATTTGTTGGTTGCATGAATGTGTAATCACATCTCACATTGTCTTTCAAAGTGAAACCTAAGCTATGAGTTGGCAAGGAATTGAACTTAACAAAATTCTTATTCCAAAAAGTCTGTTGGAGAATAAATCTTGACAGTTTCAGACTTTATTTGTAGCTATGAGAATAAATGTAGCTAGAATATTTAACAGCTTATTGGTTGACAGTAAATGTAGTTGAGGACTGATATTTAAGTTCTTCCAGCTTTATTTTGAACAATGAGTGAATATCTGTTTGCCATCAGTATTAAAAACCCATGTCCTGACTTAATTCTTTAAAAATGATAAATGTTGTCCTCACTAGTGTTGCTCAGTTGGTTGGGCATCGTCCCACAAAGCAAAGGTTGCCGGTTGATTCCTGGTCTGGGCACGTATATGCCTGGGCTGCAGGCATGTATGGGAGGCTACTGATTGATGTTTCTCCCTCACACTGATGTTTCTCTCTCTGTCTTTTTCCCTCCTTTCCCCTCTACTAACAATAAATTAATAAAATCTTTTAAAAAGCAAATAATAAATGTTTCTTTAATTGGCTTACCATACTCTTATCCTGAATTTTCCTCAGTTGTGTAAATGCCATTCTATTTATTGGGGTTCATAAAGGTTTTTGTTTTTAATATAGACAGTAAAAACTAAGTGTATATTTGAAGTTGAAAGTTGTCAATACTAAATATATAGCAATCTCCTGAAAGGTTTGTTGAAATTCAGCAAAACATAATTATGATTATCTTGGGTTTTAAAAAAAGGTAATCTTTTTTTTCTGAAGATTGATTGGTGATAGATTGTACATTATAATTTACAGACTATGTAATACTTTTTATGTCTTAGAATCAGCTTATTAAATTTGGAATAATATTTTGTGTCATAGATGATCCAATACCATTTGGAGTTTATGTTTCCTCATTGGCTACTGTTTTGTTTCAGAGATATTTTCGGAACTTGGAAATCAGTTATTTTAGTCTTCAGGTGAGCATAGCTAAAACCATGGCATGACCTTTTCCTTTTCTCTCTTTCCTGGTATTCTTGAAGGAGTCTAGAGATGGGACAGGCAGAGACATACTTAGCAGTCTGCCCTACCTGCTCTGACATTAGTGGCAGGAAAATGAGGTGCTGCTCCTCTCTGTGGCAGCCCCTTCTTCTTGCCTTTAGGGGCTGTGTTCTACCAAGGTTATATTCACCTAGTTTTACTGTGGCTAATAAATGGTGTCTTTCCTTGCCTACCTTCTACCATTTCTAGCCTTTAGTTCTGGGTCAGAAAATTGGCACGTAACTGTTTCAAAGGGCATGTACTCTTTGCTACTGGAGAGGTTTGGTACTGGATTTCAAATGTTGCCAGAGCAAGCAACATTTTTCTTTCTCTCTGGAAGTTGCATGTTATGTTTTACTTATGACCAATTCTTATCCATATACTAATCAAAGAAGTGCATTATTGTCATATAAAATAACATTACTTCTTTGAGGAAGAGAAAATAGAAGTTGATATACAGCTATGTAGGATTAATTCAGTTGAGAATTTATCAGTTGATATCAATATTTTTTGCTTTTACATGGATTTTTTAAAAGTTGAAAAGTATTTAAAATTATTTAAAAAACAATGGACTGTCTCAAGGAAAGTTAAAACACTTATTATACTTCATAAATGAACTTTAAAAACAAAACCTCACCCAAGTATGTGTTTATTGATTTGAGAGAGAGAGAGAGAGACATCAATGTGAGAGAAACATTGATCGGTTGCCTCTTGTATGTGCCCCAACAGGGGAGCGCACCTGCAACCTACGTGTGTTCCCAGGCCAGGGATCAAACTCACAACCTTTCAGTGCACGGGATGATGCTTCACCCAACTGAGCTGCCTGGCCAAGGCACTTCATAAATGAACTTTTAAAAAGATTTATTAATTCAAGTGAACAGATGGCACACTAAAGTTAAAATAATGTTTTTTAAAAGATTTTATTTATTTATTTTTAGAGACAGGGGAAGGGAGAAAGAGAGGGAGAGAAACATCAATAGGTTGCCTCTCACACACTCCCAACTGGGGACCTGGCCCAGAACTGAGGCATGTGCCCTCAGTGGGAATCAAACCAACATCCCTTTGGATCACAGGCCAGCACTCAATCCACTGAGCTACACCAGCCAAGGCTAAAGTTAAAATATTGTTAATAGAAAAGATTGTTATAAAGGTTGTGTAATATGAATATGTTGATAAAGAACAAATCTGTGATGTACTTTAAATATTTAATCTATATATTTTTCTTAGCTTTTAGGTAGCAAAGTCCATTGACAAGTCAATCTTTATTTACCTGGCTCCTTGAAACTGTCCATTCTAGACTTCTATAACACTAGTCTCCTAAATTTTCTTCTCTACCTTAGGTTAGTTTTTATTTTCTGTTACAGATTATTTACTGTTGGTATTCTCTTGGATTCTGTTGTTGGTTATCACCTCCTCCCATTCTACACACTGTCCCTGAGTAAGGTCTTCCATGTCCTTGGCTCATCTACCACCCAGATGATGACAGTTACCAAATCACTGTCTTCATTTTGGGTCTCTCTCTCTGTACCTTCAGAACTAGTTGCCACCTGGACCTCTCTACTTGGGTATGCCAACAGACGTCTCAAGAGCAGCATACCCCAAATTATCTACCACAGCAAAATTTGACCTTTTTTTTTTTTTTGTCTCAAATCATCACCTTGCAGACATGGGAGTTGTCATCTCTTTCTCCCTCTCTCCTATGTCTACTCAGTTCCTAGTCCAGTCCATTATTTCTTTGAGTCTGTTCTTGCTTTCCTGTCTTCACTGGTCATTTCCTAAGTTCAAGCCCACATCTTTGTAGCCTCAATTATAGTGGTAACTTCCTAATTAGTCTTTTTGTCTATAATCTTATTCTCAAACCATTTATATTACTGGGAGAGTGTTCATTTATTCCTAATACACAGATATGATTAAGGCTTCTCATCTTCTTCAAGATAAAAATAAGTTGTGATGATGATGATAATGTAAATTAGATAACAGTAGCATTTACTGAGCACTGACCATGTAACAGGTGCTGGGCTTAAAAATCTTAGTCTAAATTAACTCATAGAATTTTCATAATTGCCATTTGAGTCACCATTTGAATTGATGTACAATTTTTTTAATCCTCACCCAAGGATATGTTTATTGATTTTCAAGAGAGAGAGGCAGGAGGGGCAGAGAGAGAGAGAGAGAGAGAGAGAGAGAGAAAGAAACATTAATGTGATTGAAACATCAATCAGTTGCCTTTGGTACGCACCCCACCTGGAGATTGAACCTGCTATCCAGGCATGTGCCCTGACCGGGGATCAAGCCTACAACCCCTTTGGTGCACAGATGATGCTCCAACCCACTGAGCCACTTGGCCAGAGCATGTAGACTTTGCTTTTTACCAAAAAGAAAAATGAGACAACAGCAGATTAATTTACCAGGAGTTGCAGAGCCAAGAAATGGCAGAGCCACATTAGACCAATGATTTTCTGAAGTAAAAGTCTGTTCACACCCTTTTACATTGTCTCTACACAAAAGTATCCATACTCTGGGTTTGGATTCCATGAGGTGTGGAAAAGATCTTCTCTCAGAGCACTGACTGCTTTAGCTCTTGTGACTGCTAATTGTAAAAAATGAGCAAGCAAGGTTTTTAGTAATGGCACCACTGGATCAGGAATACATTTAGATGTGAGATGCATGACTTTTCTTAATACACGATTCACCCTATCCACGACAAACTCACCTCACCTGTAAAGAGACACATGCAGCATGGCATGGCTGAAGAATGCTGAGGAACAAACCACTGCCTGGGTAATAATGAATGATAGGGTGCTTGGTCTTTTGTTTTTGTTTTTAAGAAGCTGGCTAGCCAATTAAAACTTTGAATTTAAAAAATTAGTAACAGAGAGGCATTAGAATTCTTTTAAGAATTTTACAATAAAAAATGTAATCAAGTGTTGCGGTGGGCTAGTCACTGAACACTTTTCAGTATATCAATGAGAATAAAGGTGTTTAACAGATTTCTTTTTGAAAATCCCAAGATATCTTCCAGGGTATGTTGGGGTATCGATGATGATGATTTCAGCTTTCAACAGTTTCCTAAAAAGAATGTAGTTTCACAGAGCTGGTTGGACGCAGATGTTGCCCAGAAATTTTGTGATAGCTCTGAGTTTTATGTACATGACTCTGGTGTTCAGGCCACTTGATATTCTAATTAGGTGACTTCCTGGTGCAGCTAAAACATCTCAGGTAGGCCACACTTGCATTCAGATAGGCTGCATTTGGCCCATGAGCTGCATTCTCGGTGGTAAAGATTGTACACATATGGAGTCAAAGAGAAGTGTGACTTTTATTACTAGTCCTATCACTTATTACCTGTGTGGCCTTTCATCCTAAGACCTCAATTTCTTCATGTATTAAATGAGGATGATGGTGCCTACAGTAGAGTATTGCGAGTTATAGGGAATAATGTATGTAAGGTGCTTTGAACAGTATGTGGGATACAGTAAGAATATTAATAAATATTCTGTATCCCTGTCTCAGACTTCTTCGCTTGTGCAAGTAGTCACAGTGACAGATTCTGTCCATCACCCATAATGAAGGGCTCCTCTACAAGTATATTCTATACAAAAGGTATTGCTGATCATACTTTAAAAGAATTTTTTCCCTAAACATTTTCAAGTGTTAAGAAAAGGAAAGAATAAACAAATGGGACTATATCAAATTAAAAAGCTTCTGCATGGCTAAAGGAAAGATCAGCAAAATAAAAAGGGAACCCACCATATGGGAAAACATATTTGCCAATGAATGATATCTCAGACAAGGGTTTGATCTCCAAAATAAACAAAAAACTCACATAACTCCACACAAGGGAGATAAACAATCCAATTAAAAAATAGGCGAAGGACCTGAACAGATACTTCCCTGAGGAGGACATACAGATGTCCCATAGACATTTAAAAAGGACGCTTAACATCACTAGCCATCAGATAAATGCAAATTAAAACCACAATGAGGTACCACCTCACACCGGTCAGAATAGCCACCATTAACAAATCAACAAGCAACAAGTGCTGGTGAGGATGTGGAGAAAAGGAAACCCTAGTGCTCTGTTGCTGGGAATGCAGACTGGTGCAGCCACTGTGGAAAACAGTATGGAATTTCCTCAAAAAATTAAAAATGGAACTACCTTTTGACCCAGTGATTCCAGTACTGGGATTATACCCTAAGAATCCTGAAACACCAATTCAAAAGAACCTGTGCACCCCAGTGTTCATAGCAGCATTATTCACAATAGCCAAGTGCTGGAAACAGCCTAAGTGCCCATCAGTAAATGAGTGGATCAAAAAACTGTGGTACATTTACACAATGGAATACTATGCAGCAATGTAGCAGAAAGAAAGAAGAAACTCCTACCCTTTGAGACAGCATAGATGGAACTGGAGAGCATTACCTTAGTGAAATAAGCCAGGCAGTGAAAGACAAATACCATATGATCTCACCTGTAAGTGGAACCTAATCAACAAAACAAACAAATGAGCAAAAAAGAACCAGAGACATGGAAATAAAGAACAAACTGATGGGGACCAGAGGGGAGGAGGGATGGGGCTAATGGAGGAATGAAGGGGAACATGTACAAAGGGCCCATGGACAAGAACAGTGGGAGGGGATTATCTTTGGAGTAGGGGTTGGATGGGGCAGGGGAGAGCAACGGGGCAAAAAAATGGGGACAACTATAACTGAACAACAATTTTTTAAAAAGCTGAAAAAAAATGTTAGAGTTGACTTTGCTTTGGCATTTTGAATGTGGTATTTTGCCCTATAGAATCATTATGTTAGCTTTTTCTCCTGGATTTGTCCTAGGGAAACAGTTTAGTATGTAGAGAAAGTGTGCTTCCATCCATGAGATGATTGTGTGTATGGAGATATTTATCCAGTGGTCTCAATCTGTCAAGTTTGCAGCTGTATATCTGATTTAGTTGATTTCTGTACACATACAGATTTAATGTACTTCTTGTAACATTCCATAGATTTATTTATTAATGTGATGCTTTTTTTTTGTTTCTATTCTGCCCTCATAACTCAACCCCTGTAGAGAAAATGATTAAATAAGTAGTTTCACCCTTTATAAATACGATTAGACTTTATGTCTGGTGCTATTTGTTAATGCATTACTTTCAGGGTTTATTATTCTAAATTTTGTAAAGGCAAAAAGAAAACATTCTTGCCCTGGCTGGTGTAGCTCAGTGGATTGAGCGCGTGCTTATGAACCAAAGGGCTGCCAGTTCGATTCCCAGTCAGGGCACATGCCTGGGTTGCAGGCCAGGACCCCCATGGGGGGGTGCGTGAGAGGCAACCACACATTGATGTTTCCCTCCTGCTCTTTCTCTCTCCCTTCCCTCTCTCTATAAATAAATAAATAAAATCTTAAAAAAAATAAATTTTGTACAGGCATTTGCTGAATTGAATAAAATTTAAAAAATGGTAAAATCTAAAGGCACTTCAGTTCTTTCTACTTAATTGATCTTCTGAAAACACTATTAAACTATGAAAAATAAGACTTTTTTTAAAAATGCAAGTGGCAAACAAGTTATCAAGTGAGATTCTATGTAACCAAGTTTTTTTTATAAGAATAAAGCTCTCTATAGTCACAGCAAGGGCTTCTTTGAAAAAGCAGATATTCTTTAGTCATTCAGCAATCACAGTACTTGATAATCAGGATTTGCTGAGTGTCCATTGGGTCTGACTCTGGGCACACGCATGAACAGGGCAGATGAGTCATGGTCTGCGCACTTCAGGTGCTCTACAGTGTAATTGTAGAGATGACACCTGTACGAAATAACTGCATTACAAGGCAGTGCATGTCGTGTTATAACACTGATAGAGTTAAGTGTAAAGTGAGTTCCGATAAGGGAATATCGCCAGATCACCAGTCAAGGATGTCTTCATGGAAAAGATGAACTTGAAGACTGTTTCACACTGATTATTGTCATTGCCATTTCTAATAGAATTTGGAGAGTAACCAACCAGAACTTAAAACTCCTGGTTTACCTATGCCTTTTCATTTGGTTAACTGAGAGTATGACACAATGAGTAAGAGTAAAATACCTGCTGCGAAAACTCAGTGCAGTCCTGGCTCCTCCAAGAAGCCTCGCTCTTTCTCTTTATTCCTAGAGAATCGTCAGCTTGTCATTACCAGAGCATTAATTTGTGGTATCAGTTTCAAATTGTTGCTTTACTTCTCTCTCTCACTAAAGTTCCTTGAGGCAATGGAACGTGCATATCCCAAACCTAGCATTATTACTACTGCTCTTCTTCACATTATTCCTAGTGTCTAAGACTCAATAAATTTTTGTTGGATGAATGATTGAATTCAAAGATTACATTCAGTGTGAGAAAAATGAATATTTATTCAAGGTTGATAACAGTGATGATAGAATTGGATCAATTCAGAGTACATTTTAAGATCCAGGTTACAGGATTTATTGATGGATTTGGATGTGGAGAATGAGGGAGATGGATAAACGAACGCTTGAAAAACTTGGTAATGCCAGCAATTGAGATGAGGAGACTGAAGAAGAATAGCTTGTTTTACAGATGTTGTTTGAGAAGCCTACTGCACTTTTGAGTAGAGTTATTAAATGGGCTGTTGCATATGAATCTGGAGCTCAAAGAAGAGATCAAGACAAAAATATAAATCAGGAAGTTAGTCGCACATAGATGGTATTTAAGGCTATCTAGCAGGATGAAATTACCTTATGAGAAAATGTAAGTTAAAGAGGGAAGAGGGCCCAAACAAAACTTGCAGTGCTCCAGCATTTAGTGATCTGGAAGAGATGGAGAAGCTAAAAAAAAGAAAAAAACTGAGGAAGCAGGAGAAAAACCAGAGGAAACTTTCTCAGGGAATTACCAGTTGGGTCATGTGCTGCTTGAGGGATTCGGATGAAAAGAAAGAAGTGGTCATTGCATTTGGCAACATGATGATTGTTGGTGACCTTGATGTGCAGTTATGGGGCCTGGAAGCCAAACTTGAACAGGTTCAAGACTGAATAGGAAGTGAAGGAGTAGAAATCTATAGCAGCTAAATTCTTCCTTGAGTAGACTGTAAGGATAGAAATTGTCAGATTATTTCATCAAGCCCCAAAATGAACTCATGATGCACTTGCCCTCCAAAATCTACTCTTCTTCCTGAGTTTTCTTTTATTCATGAATTCACCTTCCTTCCAATGATCCAGACCAGACTCCCCATGGTTAATGTAGTCATTCCTTCCTCCACTTATCCCCCTGTAATTAGTTGTCATGGACTGATGTGTCTTCTCCACAGCATTTTTTGAATTGGACTCCTCCATTTCGTTGCCACTGCCACTGACTGCCACTGAAGTTGCTCTTGCCAGGCCCTAATTAGCTCTTCTTCAAACTCCTCTAATAGTTTCCAAAGTACTCCCTGCTTTTATCCTCTCCCTTGTCAATACATCTATCCATCACAGCTGGAATGTTCTTCCTAAAACACAGTTTTGCTCATGTTACTCTTCTGCGAAAACTAAAATTGGATCCTTATAGCCCAGCAGTCAAACCCTCTGCCTTTTTAACCTTATCTCCCATGACCTTCTCTTCATTCAGCCCGCTCTTCTGAAATATTTGCTGTTTCTTTTTTTAATATATTTTATTGATTTTGCTATTATAGTGGTCCCAATTTTCCCTTTTTGACCTCCTCTGCCCAGTACCCCATATCCCTCCAGCATTCCCCTTCCTTAGTTCATGTCCATGGGTCATGCATATAAGTTCTTTGGCTTTCCCATTTCCTGTACTGTTTCTTAAATATAACCAACATTGTTTGGCCTCCACACCGTCAGTTTCACCTCTGCTTGACGTGCCATCCCCTCCCTTCTCTTACCTCTCCTATATGTCTAAATGCTTATTACCTCTACCAAATGGGGAAATCTTCCCTAAATATTAGGAAATTTCAAGGCTTTCAGTGCTACTGCTTTACTTTATCGGTTCTTTAAAGATTTCATAATACTGATTTTTACTTTAAACCATAGTTATCTGTACCGCCACTACCTCAACCAACCTTCATTTTCAGGATTGGGGAAGTTTCTTGTAAATTTTGCAAACAGTTGTGGGTAATGATTTCTGTAAATAAAGGATGTCTAGGAAGAGTCCTCTGTTACGCTTCTTCTCTTTTCTCAGTAGCCATTGATTTTGGTGAGGCAGCCAGAAGGTGGAAAGGTGAGCACAGTAACTTCAAATGGAACATAGCTTTCTGCAATTGGGCAATTACTCATTAATACAATACACTGGGTTCTTTGTTTTATGCTTGTTGGTATTTGGGGGTGGGGGAAGAACAGTGCCTGTGAAATTATTACTTTGAGTTTTAGCTTTTTAAAATGAGATGTGCCTTTTAGAAATTTTGCTCACTGCTATCTATTCTAAGGAAAGGAAAGCAGAGTCTCTCTAAAGATTATAATCATAGAAGAAAGAATTATTCATTAGAATATCAACCTGAGTGATCTATCATCTTTTACATCTGTCAGTGACCTTAGAGAATTGCTACTAAGAAGTAAACTGAAGGTATCTTTTCAAGATGTTCTCTTATGATGCATGTTGCCTTACTGTTAGATATTGCAGCTTTCATCCCATTGCTGGAATATAAAATAGGTTTTAGGCATGTATATTTTATACCTAATCTTTTAAGAATTAAGTTGGACTATTAGCTAAAGGGAAACAATTGCACATGTTTTTGAAAGGATGGGATTGAAAATAGCATTCTTTTTCTTAGTTAATGAACTGTGATGCTGGAGCGTTATTTTGAAGAGTCAGTATTTTTAGAAAAGAGGAGTGAGATGACCATCTGATTTAAGAACCTCCACTTGGCTGTTAACAAGAATATTATGTTTGGCCTTTGAGTAGGCAGCTTGCCAGTCCTCCCTGCCAGCTGTTAATTGTACTTAACTATTTTGGAACATGAGGGTAATTAGTAGTGTGGAATACTGATTTGGGAATTCAGAATATCTCTAGATTTTTACTAAAATCTAGAGTGCAAATAAAAGGTAAATGTCTCATATTTTGAGTGGGATAACAAGCCTTTACTAAGTAAATTTACCTCCTCAAAATAACTTCTTACTAGTATAATAATAAGAGAAATAGAATTAAAAAGTTATGAAGGAAAACCTGAAAATAACTTGCTTCAACTACTTTGTCAAAAATGTTTTGTTTTATGATTGTTCATCTGTTTTCTCCGCTTTACATTTCCCCAGGAGGCTTTGTATTTCAGCACCCTTAACTGGCACTGACAAAATTGCCAACCATGGCTTTCCTGGAGCCTTGGCCCTTTCCTGTCAGGATGAGCTGTGGACCTCAGTCTTCTGATGTGCACTTCCCCTTTTATTTGAAAGGGAAAATAATTGCCCCTGTCCTGGATAATTTTTAATTAAAGATCTTAAAACTCTATTATTTAAAATTTATCAGAGGAATGAAATTTAAATGTTTTTATAAGCTGATAATACTGGTTATTATATATATACAAGGTGGTTCATAACTGGCATTAAAATGCTCCATATTTTCTTGTAGGTGTTTCAGTATCTTAATCTTTTAAATTTTGGTAGAATTTTTTTGAGCCATTAATAGGGTAATAGAAAAACTAAAAATAGTAGCTTAAGGCTAATTGTATTGGTAATTACAGTGAAGCATAGATATATGAGCATCCAGATATAACTCTGGGCATTTAAAATACATAAATTTTTATTATAATCTAAGAGCAGTTTCCATTGGGAATAGATATTTTAAATTTACATTTTCTTTTTCTTTCTACAGGAAGGAACTTGAAACCTTCAAAGGTAATTTTGTGTTTAATTCTTCACTTTAAAGTAGATGAGAGTTAATTGATGTCAGATGTTCTTTCTTAATGATGAAAGAACTCATTGCTTTTTCTTTACATCAGTTTACATCAAAAAAGTTTGCTTAATACTGTTTTGTCGGTTTTATTTAATCACAAGTGGTTTTGATATTCTTTTTTAGCTATAACATATGTACCAAGTGAGAGTTTCTACTGATGACCATTATAAGTCATATGTTAGGATGGCACAGTGCTAACTCTGAGATTGTTGAGAATCACAATTTTAAAAGATTCCGGTTTCTGTTGTGTGAACTCTGGACCACAGGACAGGGTGTGGTGATAAAGGTAGAGCTGTAACCCTGCAGTTGACCCCACAGATATTTAAACCTGCTGAGAGGTGTTCAGTGCTGAGTCCTGCCCTGCCACTGTCTGGAAACATAGGATAAGTCTCTTACATTTTTCAGGCTCAGTTTTTCCATCTGTAAAATTAGAAACTCTGATGAGCTATATTGTGAGATACTAAAAGCAGCCAGCATTGCTTTTCAATTTTAGAACACTTCTGAAGGTAGAGCACTGAAGAATTCTTGGTCCTGTTGACCCTTACCAGTTGTGGAGAAACATAGTGAAAAATAGGGAAAACCACACACTTTCCAAGCAGCTCAAAGCCCTCCCAAGTTGTTGTTTTTCAGTTACTCTTTAGCAAATCAGTATTCTTAGACTCATTTCAGTTATATTTAAATATAAACTAGTATTGATCTTTGGATTTACTGAATGATTAAAGATTTTCCAGTATATCATTTATATATGAATTGTTTATTTAAAGTATACTTTATTGGTTATGCTATTACAGTTGTCCCATTTCTTTTCTCCTCTTTATCCCCCCTCCACTCCTCTCCCACCAGCATTCCCCTCCATTAGTTCATGTCCATGGGTTGTTCATACAAGTTCTTTGGCTTCTCCATTTTCTACACTATTCCTAACCTCCCCCTGTGTATTTTGTACCGATTGTTTATGCTGCTTATTCCCTTTACCTTTTCCCCATTTTCCCCTCTCCCCCTCCCCAATGATAACCTTCCATGTGATCTCCATTTTTGTGATTCTGTTCCTGTTCTAGTTGTTTTCTTACTTTGCTTTAGTTTTTGTTTTTTAGGTTCATTTATTGATAGTTGTGAGTTTGTTGTCATTTTACTATTTATAGTTTTGATCTTCATCTTTTTCTTAGGTAAGTCCCTTTAACATTTCATATAATACGGGCTTGGTAATGATGAACTCCTTTAACTTGACCTTATCTGAGAAGCACTTTATCTGCCCTTCCATTCTAAATGAGAGCTTTGCTGGATAGAGTAATCTTGGCTGTAGGTCCTTTCCTTTCATGACTTTGAATACTTCTTTCCAGCCCCTTCTTGCCTGCAAGGTTTCTTTTGAGAAATCAGCTGACAGTCTTATGGGAACTCCTCTGTAGGTAACTGTCTCCTTTTCTCTTGGGGCTTTTAAGATTCTCTCCTTATCTTTAATCTTGGGTAATGTAATTATCATGTACCTTAGTGTGTGCTTCCTTGGGTCCAACTTCTTTGGTAGTCTCTGAGCTTCCTGGACTTCCTGGAAGTCTATTTCCTTTGCTAGACTGGGGAAGTTCTTCATTATTTGTTCAAATAAGTTTTCAATTTCTTGCTCTTCCTTTTCTTCTTCTGGCACTCCTATGATTTGGATGTTGGAACATTTAAAGCTGTCCCAGAGGATCCTAAACCTCTCCTCATTTTTTTGAATTCTTTTTTCTTCATTCCATTTTGGTTGAATGTTTATTTCTTCCTTCTGCTCCAAATTGTTGATTCGAGTCTTGGTTTCTTTCCCTTCTTTGCTGGTTCCCTATATATTTTTCTTTACTTCACTTTGCGTAGCCATCATTTTTTCCTCTATTTTTGACCGTACTCAACCATTTCTGTGAGCATCCTGATTACCAGTGTTTTGAACTCTGCTGAGCATGTGGCATTATTCCCTCTCTGACCCCTCCCTCACATACAGCACCACAATGCAGCAAGGTGGGTTGCCCCACCCTGGTGAATACCTAACATTTTGCCCCTTACAATGTAACAGGTATGCCAAAACAATGAAATGTGGCCCAAATGAAAGAACAGATCAAAACTCCAGTAAAACAAGTAAGCAACGAAGAGATAGCCAGCTTATGAGATGCAGAGTTCAAATCACTGGTAATATAGTCAAATTGTTTATGTACGAAATCTGTTTGGATGTTTTAGAAAAAATAATTAACACACAAAATAAAAGAAAGGCTTATTTCTGCTATGACTAATATTGAACAGACTTGCTTTGGCTAGATTTTGATTTAACTGACTGTGGTTATAGTACATGATGAAGTTCATGTCCAGTTTGTTGAGGAAATGTTAAATAATCATATGATATAATGTTTTATCATGGCTGTCATTATTCTTAATCAATTTGTGAACCATGACTCATGTATGTTATCTTTTATCAGTAATTTGAAATCCTCATAAAATGGTCTTTTTCCTCTCATTCTTTCTTTTACTCAACTGGCATCTTATATTACATTAGAAGAAGAAAAAATATCAAGTTAATATTAAAAGATAGGTTGGGACACTGATTATGCAAAGATGTCAACTTGCATCTCAGTACTCAGGTGTTTTTGGTTTTGGTTTTGTTTTTGTATGATGGTATTCAGAGAAAAAGAAGAGACCAGTGATTTGCAAAAGGTTAGGTAGTGTTACATATTACCCAATAGAATAATTCAATTTATGCTGATATATCTTGTTTATACATACATTCTTTGTTATGTACATCATTTAACAGTGTATCCAACACACCCACAGGCAATTAAAATTTTCTAGTTTGAACAAACCGTAATTGATTTTTGTATCATACCAAGGTTTTTTAATTATCAATATTCATTAAAATTCTTTCCTCTTGAATGTTATACTAATATTTCAAAAGCATATAATAAAGAAATGGAACTGCTCTTCCAAGACTTTATGTAGAAAAAAATTCATTCAAGCAAATTGTAACAATTTTTTTCTGTACATCATTGTCTTTACCTTTATTTTCCTTTATAACATTGCATGAAAACAAAAGGCACTACTTTCTCCAATTGTTTTATTTAATTTGTTGTTTTGTTTGGAATATCTTTTCTAAGTTGGTGAAAAATTAACTTTTGGGTACAAAAATACAAAATTAGTAACCTTCAAGGTTAGTAATATAGGTCAGTATCATGCAACAAGTTCTGGATTCTTCCTTGTATCTGCCATTGAAGTTAATTAGTTAAGTTTACCGTTCACTTGTGCCGCATGTAGCAGATCTCTACAATATTACTGAAACTAGTTATTGTTTGTTTGGTTAAAACTCGTAGCAGAAGGGTTTTCTGTATTTCTCAGATTTTGCATTCCTTTGAACTTTATTGACAGTCACTTGAACAGTAGACAATATAAAAATGAGGGAAGGATCTTTAAAGTCTTAATGTTTATTTTCAGTAAGGAAGGAATTCCATTATTATAAGGATATGTAGAATAAATACAGGCATACCTTGTTTTATTGCACTTCACTTTATGGCACTTAGAAGATAATGCATTTTTTTTACAGATTGAAGGTTTGCGACAACCTTGTGTTGAACAAGTCTACTGGCACCATTTTTTCAACATTTGCTCATTTTGTATCTGTCACATTTTGTAATTCTCACAGTATTTCAAGGTTTTCATTATTATTCTATTTGTCATGGTGATCAATCAGCAGTGATCAATATTGAGGCAAGACCGTTCATCAGCAAAATGATTACAACTTGCTGAAGGCTCAGATAATGGTTAACATTTTTTTAGTAATAAAGTATGTTTTAGATAAGATAGGTACATTATTTTCTTAGACATAATGTAATTGTGCACTTAAAAGACTACAATATAGTGAACATAGCTTTTATATGCACTGGGAAGCCAAAGAATTTGTGACTTGCTTTATTGCAATATTCACTTTGTTGCAGTGGTCTGGAATGAGCCCGCAGTATCTCTGAGGTATGCCTGTAAGTTTTTCACACTCCTTAAAGACATGGGAAATTGGCCATGAATAGACACGTCTGTTGTTTAGAGATTATCCATCATTTTTCCCCTTTTATTTTTAAAATAGATTGCCCATGTATAAATCTTAAAATCACTGTTAAGATTGTCACTATAAGTGTAGAAATATTGTACGACTGAAAAGAGGTAGAGGTTAGGAGATCTAAGATTGGATATTTTTCTTACCTCTGTAAGATTCCTGACTTAAACATGGTTTTAATATGAAGACTTGCTCTTTAATCTTCCCTTAAATGCCTTACCAAATTTAACCGTCATTCTCCATTTCTCTATAAAACATACTGACAGCCCTAACATGCTGAATACTTGTGGCTCCTAGGCTACTCATACGTACATCTAAATATTTTTGTTTCCCCCAGCTGCATTGAATGCTTAGTTGTGTTTGCTCCTGAACTCATTTATACTTGTTATTGTTATGTAGTTTAATTATCAGATAAAATGATGAAACCTCAGTATTAAGGAGAACTGTAAGAAAAACTAAGTTGACTGCTTTGGAAGACTTAATATAAGTAGCTTTAAAAATTGAAGTAAACAGTATAATTAAAAATTAGAAAATATTTGGGGAAAATAAAAATCCTGAAAGAGTCTGTACGCAGATCATTTCACATCTTAAATTCCTACTCTGCTTTTAAAAAATAGACCGGAAATTTTATCCACTGCACTATGGGTTGCTTATGCAAGAATTTTCAAAATCAGTAGGCCTATACTTAAAGAATTCATGAGTAATAAGTATAGTTATACTTTAAATTAAAGAAAGTGTTTTAATGGATTTCTATATTAACTTCTTTTTAAAAAATTAAATGAGCAATGTGGGATCCAATGAGATCATATAAGGGAATGTCCATTGTAATCTCATTAATGTAAAAGCACCTGGCCATGTCAGAAATGTAACTTGCTGGAGTGAAAACATGCTAGGATTTAAGAGTTATCACTGTCACAGCAAGTTGATCATCGGGGGAATGAGGAGGAAAAGGCAGCTATGCCCATTCTGATACAGTGTGATCACATTTAAGGCTCAGCTCTAAAAAGCAGTGCCAATGAAGGAGATGGGGCAAGATTGGTCAGAGAAACAGGAGAAAAAACAAGATAATTTACTGACAAGGAAGTCCAGAGAGAGAAAGATTAAAGGACAAGTGGTTACCAATGATATAAGTAATGCCAAAAAGTTGAGCAGAATGGGGAAATCCCATTGGATTTGACAATGAATAGGTAATTGGTGATTTGAAAGAGCTGCTTGTAGGGAAAACTCAGATTGAAAATCAGAAGTACACGAGAAGTTAGAAAACAAAGGTTAGACTTCCAGTCAAGATGGTGACATAGGTAAACATGGCTCGCCTCCCTGCACAGCCACATCAAAATTACAACTAAAATATAGAACAACCATCACTCAGAACTATCAGAAATTGAGTTGAATGGAAATTTGACAACTATGGAATTGAAGAAAACACATCCATCCAAACTGGTAGGAGGGGTGAAGACATGGAATTGGCTGGACTCACTCACATCCACATGTGGTAGATAAAAATTTGGGAGGGATATCTCAGGATCCAGGAGTCCTGGCCCCACACTAGGTCCCTAGCCCAAGGTTCCAATGCCAGAAAGATAAGTCCACATAACTTCTGGCTGCAAAAACAAGTTGGGATTGATTAAGTGGAAGAAACTTCTGGAGTCCCAGGTAGTTTCCTTTAAAGAACCCACAAATGGAATTACTCAGATTCACTCCCTCTGAGCTCCAGCACTGGGGTAGCAGCTTGAAAGGCACCAGTGGCATAGAGGGAGGAACTGAAATGTATAGCATCAGGTGCGAGCTGGGGGACAGTTTTCTCTCAGACAGCAAGGTGGGCAGAGGCCATTGTCCCTTTCCAAGCCCTGCTCCCCTGCACAGAGCCACAGAGCTGGTGGGCTGGTGCCATATGTGAGACTCCATCAACCTGGCTAACACCGTTTTCCCTGCCCTAGAGATCCTCTGCAACTCTGTCCCACCCAAATTATAGACCCACCCAAATTGTTAACCATGACTTTTCTGTAAGAATGGCTGCTCTTGTCTCATGATTCACAACTTCTTGAATCCTACCAAATAAGCAACAGCTGGCCTCAGTTAGCCCCCAGCCCCTTTACCCCTTGCAAAGTGGCCCCAGGTTCGGCACTAGCAGCAGCCAAGCTAAATTCACAGTTTGGCTTTGCCTGGGAATCTCCAAGCCCAGCACAAGTAGCAGACATCTCAGACTGTTTTGTATATCAGGCAGGGTGGCTCCAGGGAGAACACAGGTGGGGGCTGACCTTGGCCTGCACACCCAGTGGACAGCTATAGACCATGGTCAGAGCACCACCACCCTGCCCCTGCACAGCTGATCCTCCATGGAGGGCAGAGGTTGGTGGTCAGTGGTCACAGGGAATAATTGCAGCTGATTGGCTTGGGTATATCCCTCCCATTGACCTGCCAATGGCAGTCAAGACTCAACTACAAGAGGACGGTGTACTCAGCTTGGGTGATAGGGGAGGCTGTGCCACTGTACCCTGCAGCACACCTACTCCATTAGGCCATACTGCCAAGAACAGGGAGTCATAGCAGCTCTACCTAAGACATAGAAAAAAACACAGGGTAGCTGCCAAAATGAGAAGACAAAGAAACATGGCCCAAATGAAAGAAAAGATCAAAACTCCAGAAAAAGAACTAAACAAAATGGAGATAAGCAATCTTTCAGATGCAGAGTTCAAAACACTGGTTATAAGGATACTGAAAGAACTTAGTGAAGACATCTATAGCATAAAACAAATCTATTCAGAAACAAAGGATACACTAAATGAAATAAAGAACAATTTACAGGAAAACAACAGTAGAATGGGTAAAACCAAGAATCAAATCAATAGTTTGGAACATAAGGAAGCAAAAAGCAACCAATCAGAACAATAAGAAGAAAAATTCCCCAAAATATGAGGATAGTGTAAGCAGCCTGTGGGACAACTTCAAGTGCTACAAGCATTCACATCATCGGGGTACCAGAAGAAGAAGAGAAAGAGCAAGAAATTAGAAATCTATTTGAAAAAAATAATGAAAGGGAACTTCCTTTCCCTTGGTGAAGGAAATAGACATGCAAGTACAGGAAACACAGAGAATCCCACAAAGATGGATGCAAAGAGGCCCACTCCAAGTCACATCATAATTAAAATGCCAAAGGTTAAATATAAAGACAGGATCTTGAATGCAGCAAGAGAAAAGCAGTTAGTTACCTACAGGGGCATCCCCATAAGACTGTCAACTGATATCTCAAAAGAAACTTTGCAGGCTAGAAGATATTGGCAAGAAATATTCAAAGTCATGAAAAGTAGGGACTTAGAGCCAAGATTGCTCTACCTAGCAAAGCTGTCCTCTAGAATCGAAGGGCAGATAAAGTGCTTCCCAGACAAGAAAAAACTTAAAGGAGTTCATCATCACCAAACCTTTATTACATGAAATTTTAAAGGGACTTATTTAAGAAAAAGATAAAAATTATGAACAATAAAATGGCAAAAAAATACATATCTATCAACAATAGAATATAAAAAACAAACTAAGGAAACAAGAACAGAGAATCATGGATACAGAGAGCATTTTGATGGTTGCCAGGTAGGAGGGGAGTGTTGGGTAATGGGTGAAGAGGTGAGGGGATTAAGAAGTTCAGATATGTAGTTACAGAAGCTTTGGGGGTGTAAAGGACAGAATAGGACATGGAGTAGCCAAAGAACTTATACACATGACCCATGGACATGAACAGTGGTGTGGGGAGTGCCTGAGGGAGTGGGGTGTTGGGTGGAGGGGGATAAGGGGGGAAAATTGGGACAATTGTAATAGCATAATCAATAAAAAAATTTAAAAAATAAAAAAGTTAAAAAGATTCATGTGATCATCACACACACACACATGCACAAAGAAAGATGACATGAACTATTTTTGATGAGTGAAAAGAAATGAAAAGGTAACTTAGAGACAGAATCAGGGTCAGGATTTGGGAGAAGGTTAAAACAGAAGGTTTAAGGAGTTGAGATCCTAGACAGGATGGAAAGCAATGATATTCATATAGGTTATCCTTAGAGAGGACATCTCTTTCCTTGAGACCTAAAGAAAGGAAAGGATGGATGGTAATATGGGGAAAAATTGACATGGAGGGAGGAAATAAGTTTTTGAGAATCCATGTAAGTAAAGGTAATCCGAATTTGCAGATCTTGGCTTAGACGTAGAAATAAAAAAAAAAAAGAGAGAGAGAGAATGCTTTGGTTAACACAGAATTGGGGATGGGAATAGCGTATATGATAGATTAGCGGAGCATGGTAATCTTGGAGACTGATGAGAGCAGAATTAAAATGATTGGCCATGGAATTGAGGTTGGAGAGGAGAGTCCTCACTGGACCAGTAAAATAAGCAAGGTATCAGGTACTGGGGTTGGTGTACACCACAAAGGTGAACACTTAAATAGTTGTAGCAGGATTTAATTAGATAGCAGGATTACATTTGCAGCGGATCTCATAGTCAAAAAGGAATTTTAGTTTGAGATCTTAGAGGTGGAGCAGTTCGCAGTGATGATGACTAAATTTAAGTAAACACAGAAGTCATAAGACTGAAAAGGATGTCTAAATCGGAACATTCTGAAACCATGAGGAGTCTTACTTGTTAGGATGACTCTTGGATATGGATTATGCATACTGCTGGCTTGGCAGCCCTTAGCATGTTACAAGTCTGTATATGATGGTAGATGGTAAATTTGGTAGAGTGTATTGGTTCAATTCAAGAGTTAACGTGTAAGGCAAAACTGCTCAGCCAGTATTTGGCAATATTTAAGTAATGGAGACTCAAGTTGCATAACATAACTGTCTTCTGTCCTCAAGGATCTAAGGTACTATGGCAAAGATTATAGGACAAAAAGGCAAATGTATAATTTCAATACAATGTAAAAATATTGTAAGAGAAATAAGCATGCAAAGGCGGGAAAATCGACTATTTAGAGAAGTGCAATGGCACTTGAGCTAGATCTGTTCACAGGTTGAAAAGGGTAATAAGGATGTTCCAGGAAGAGGCAAGAACAACTGCAAAGATGCAGAGATGTTTATTGTATTTCAAGAGTACAAGTTAGGAAAAGAGGCTACAGCTTCCAGCCAAGATGGAGGCATAGGTAGACACACTGAGCCTCCTCGCACAACCAAAAGAGGGACAACAACAATTTAAAAACAAAAAGCAACCAGAACTGACAGAAAATCAAACTGCATGGAAGTCCAACAACCAAGGAGATAAAGAAGACACATTCATCCAGACCAGTAGGAGGGGTGGAGAGGGGCAGCTGGGGCAGAGAGAACTCACGGCAACGTGGCCAGACCCAGAGAGGTGGCCGATTGAGGAACTAATGGGGCAGGCAGTTTGACAGCTAGCAGACCCCATGGCCCCACATTCACACATAGATAAACCGTGAGGAACAGGAGGGGAGCAAAGCAGACCGCGTAACCCAGGGCTCCAGCACAAGAAATAAAGTCTCAAACCAATGATTGAGAACACCTGTGGGAGTTGAGGCAGCAGCAGGAGAAACTCCCTTCCTCACAGGAGAGGTCGTTGGGGAGACCCACAGGGACCTAGAGCATACACAAGCCCACGTACTCGGGAATCAGCACCAGAGGGTCCCAATTTGAGTGTGGGTAGCAGAGGGAGTGACTGAAAACCAGCAGAGAGTGGAGCAAGCACCATTGCTCCCTATCAGACCTCTCCCCTACACACAGCATTACAGCGCGCAGCAACCAGCATTACCCCACCCTGGTGAATACCTGAGGCTCCACCCCTTTGTGTAATAGGCACACCAAGACCAAAAAGATGGCCCAAATGAAAGAACAGATCAAAGCTCCAGAAAAAATACAACTAAGCAACAAAGAGATAGCCAACCTATCAGATGCACAGTTCAAAATACTGGTGATCAGGAAGCTCACAGAATTGGTTGAATTTGGTCACAAATTAGATGAAAAAATGAAGGCTATGCTAAGAGAAACAAAGGAAAATGTACAGGGAACCAATAGTGATGGGAAGGAAACTGGGACTCAAATCAACGGTGTGGACCAGAAGGAAGAAAGAAACATCCAACCAGAAAAGAATGAGGAAACAAGAATTCAGAAAAATGAGGAGAGGCTTAGGAACCTCCAGGACATCTTGAAACGTTCCAACATCTGAATTATAGGGGTGCCAGAAGGAGAAGAGGAAGAACAAAAAATTGAAAACGTATTTGAACAAATAATGAAGGAGAACTTCTTCAATCTGGCAAAGGAAATAGACTTCCAGGAAGTCCAGGAAGCTCAGAGAGTCCCAAAGAAGCTGGGCCCAAGGAGGAACACACCAAGGCACAACATAATTACATTACCCAAGATTAAAGATAAGGAGAGAATCTTAGAAGCAGCAAGTGAAAAGCACACAGTTACCTACAAAGGAGTTCCCATAAGACTGTCAGCTGATTTCTCCAAAGAGACCTTACAGGCAAGAAGGGGCTGGAAAGAAGTATTTGAAGTCATGAAAGGCAAGGACCTACATCCAACATTACTGTATCTAGCAAAGCTCTCATTTAGAATGGAAGGGAAGATAAAGTGCTTCTCAGATAAAGTCAAGTTAAAGGAGTTCATCATCACCAAGCCCTTATTATATGAAATGGTAAAGGGATTTATCTAAGAAAAAGAAGATAAAACATAGGAACAGTAAAAATGACAGCAAACTCACAGTTATTAACAACCACACCTAAAGCAAAAACAAAAGCAAACTAAGCAAACAACTAGAAGAGGAACAGAACCACAGAAATGGAGCTCACATGGAGGGTTATCAACAGGGGAGTGGGAGGGGGAGAGAGGGGAGAAAGGTACAGAGAATAAGTAGCATAAATGGTAGGTAGAAAATAGACAGGGGAGGGTAAGAATAGTGTAGGAAATGTAGAAGCCAAAGAACTTATAAGTATGACCCATGGACATGAACTGTAGCGGGGGAATGTTGGAGGGAGGGTGTGGGCAGGATGGAGTGGAGTGAAGGGGGGGAAATGGGACAACTGTAGTAGCATAATCGATAAATATATATTTTTTAAAAGTACAAGTTAAAATTTAACTTCTTGTTCAGTGAGGGAACTACAGGTAATTTGATGAGGCTAAAACATATGTTATATGGGGTGAAATAGTTAGGGATGAAGTTGAAATATAGGTGGGGAACAAAAGATACTCAGTCTTTTAAGTCATGCAAAGGAGTGTGGACTTTTTCCTTTAGGCCAGCAGTCTCCAAAGAGGGATGTGAATATGCAAAATAATAGGAATAGAGAGGCAAACTGGAACTTCTGTTTGTTTCGTTCCTGTGTTATCCTTTCAAATTTCAATTTTTGTGTATATTTTACAATAAACTAGTGAGAAATTCATGTAAGTATATGATATATAAATATACACATTTGGGGTACATGTTAAAAGTTTTTGCTCATGGCGGGGTGCATGGTCAAAAGGGCTTAAAAGTTACTGTTGTTGCCCATAGAGGCAGGGTAGAAGTGAGAGAAGACAAAGGGTTTTAAATAGGGTAGCAGGATTACATTTGCAGTTAAGAGCAAGTTTTCTGGGATCATACAGAAGATAGATTGAAAAGAGCAGGTCTAGAGTAAAAGAGATTAGTTGAGAAACTTAAAAAGACTTAAATTAAGGCAATGGTAGAATGGAGAGAAAGACACAGATTCAAGAAACTTAAGTAAGTAGAATAAAAAGAATTTCTGTCTGATAACTGTTGCCAGGAGTCTAGAATGACTCCTAGAATTTTGGCTATGGTAGTTTTTTCATTCATAAGGGTATCTAATACATTACAGAAGATTCAGGACAGAATGGTAGTGAATTCTGCTAGGTTTTTTTGGAGGAGGTAAAAGTGTCAGTTTATTCATAACTGCAGGCAGGTTCCCAATAATTCCACAAAATTGTATAACTTTCTGTTATTAGCTAGATTGAGAAATGCTTTTTTAAAATAGTTTTATTGAGATGTGATTTATGTGCCACAAGATTCATTCCTATTAAGTGTACAATTCAATGATTTTTAGTAAATTTATAGTGTTACCATTACCACAATCCAGTTTTAGAACATTTTTTTATCACCCACAGAGATTCCTTTCTGTCCACTTGCATGCAGTGCCCACTTGCAAATCAATAATCAGTTCTGTCTTATAAATTTGCCTTTTCTGGACATTTCATAAAAATGCAGTCATATAATATGTAGCCTTTTTGCATCTGACTTCTTTCACTTAGTATTAAAATTGGAGGTTTATTCATATTGTGGCATATATCAGTGGATTGTTCTTTTTCGTTGCTGAATTAATATTCCATTGTATGAGTGTACTACATTTTGGTTATCCATTCACCCATTGATGACATTTTGGATTGCTTCCCGTTTTCGGCTATTGTGAATAATTCTGCTATAAACTTTCATATGCAAGCCTTTTTGTGGATATATGTTTCCATTTCTCTTGGATAGCTATGACTAGAATTTCTAGATTATATAATAAGTTTATGTTTTAACTTTCTAATAAACAGCTAAACTGATTTCCAAAGTGGCTGTACCATTTTACATTCCCACCAACAATGTATGAAGGATACAGTTTCTCCTCATCCTTGCCAGCACTTGTTATTGTTAACTCTTACATCTAGATGTATGATCCTTTTTTTTTAATGATCCATTTTGAGTTCCTGTGATATAAATCTTGTCTTTTTCTTTTTACATACTGAATATCCATTTGTCTCTAAACTAATTTTTTCTTTGAATTATCCTATAAGTGCTATGTTAGTTATGTCCCACAGGTTTTATATGTCGTATATTTCTTTTTTCTTTTTCATTAATTACAGTTTAGATCGAACATTATTTCTTTTTAGTTTCAGGTATACAGTATAGTGGCTAGACAATCATATCCTTTACAAAGTGGCCCCCCTGATATTTCCAGTACCCAGCTGGCACCATACATAGCTATTACAATATTATTGACTGTAATCCCTGTGCTGTGCTGTACATCCTGTAACTGTGTTGTAATTACCAATCTGTACTTCCCAATCACTTCACCTTTTTTACCCAGTCCCCAAACCCCCCTTGCCTCTGGCAATCATCAATCTGTTCTCTGTATCTATGAGTCTCTTTCTGTTTTGTTTGTTCATTTCTATTGTTCAGAACTATTTTTAGAAAAGATTGTCTTTCCCCCCACTGAATTGCTTTAGCAACTTTGCAGGAAACCAATAGCCATAAATGTAAGAGTTTATTTCTGGACTCTTGATTTTATTTCTTACTGCCAGTGCCTTGACTACTGTAGCTTTGTAATAAGTTTTAAAATTGGTAAGTGTAAGTCCTCCAACTTTGTTCTTTTTCAAAATCAGTTTGCCTCTTTTAGGTTCTTGCATTTCTGTATAAATTTTAGAATCATTTCCTTTCATTTTCTACCAAAAAAAAGCATGCTGGGATTTTGATAGAGATTCTGTTGAATCTGTAGATCAGTTTGGGAGAATTGCTATCTTAAGAGTATTGTATCTTCCAATCCATGAACATGGAATATGTCTCCATTTACTTAGATACTTGATAATTTTCAGCAATTTTTTTGCTGCATTTATTTATTTTTATTTTTAAAATTTTATATTTGAGGTATAATTCACACGTAACATTATGTTAGTTTCAAGTGTACAACATAGTGATTTGATATTTGTATACATTGCAAAATGATCATCACAATATGTCTTGTCAACATCCATCACCACACATAGTTACAAAACTTTTTTGTGTAATGTAAACTTTTAAGATTTAACAAGGGTCTGATCTCCAAAATATATAAAGAACTCACACGACTCCACTCCAGGAAGACAAACAACCCAACTAAAAAATGGGCAAAGGACTTGAACAGACACTTCTCCAAAGAAGACATACAGAGGGCCCAGAGACACATGAAAAGGTGCTCAGCATCACTAGCCATCAGAGAGATGCAAATTAAAACCACAATGAGGTACCACCTCACACCAGTCACAGTGGCCAACATAAATCAACAAACAAATGTTGGAGAGGATGCAGAGAAAAGGGAACCCTAGTGCACTGTTGGTGGGAATGCAGACTGGAGAGGCCACTGTGGAAAACAGTATGAAATTTCCTCAGAAAACTAAAAATGGAACTGCCCTTTGACCCAGCAATTCCGCTGCTTGGATTATACCCTAAGAACCCTGAAACACCAATCCAAAAGAACCTGTGCACCCCAATGTTCATAGCAGCACAATTTACAATAGCCAAGTACTGGAAGCAACCTAAGTGCCCATCAGTAAATGAATGTATCAAAAAACTATGGTACATTTACAAATGGAATTCTACGCAGCAGAGAGTAAGAAGGAGCTTATACCCTTTGCAACAGCATGGATGGAACTGGAGAGCATTATGCTAAGTGAAATAAGCCGGGCAGTGAGGGACAAATACCATATGATCTCACCTTTAACTGGCACATAATCAACAGAAGAAAAAAGGAAACAAAATATAACCAGAGACATTGAAGTTAAGAACAATCTAACAATAGCCAGGGGGGAGTGGGGAGGGGACAGTGGGGAGAGGGTATTACAGGAACTACTATAAAGGACACATGGACAAAATCAAGGGGGAGAGTGGAGGCAGGGGAGGGAGGTGGGTTCGGCTGCGGTGGGGTGGAGGGATGGGGAGGAAAGGCAGACAACTGTAATTGAATAATAAAAATTTTAAAAAACAGCTAAAATATTTTTTATTTTATTATTTAAAAATTTTTTATTGTTTCTGCTATTATTGTTGTCCCAAATATCCCCCCTTTGCCTAACTCCCTCTAGCTGCCCCTCTTCCCATAGTCTATCCCCACACTGTTGTTCATGTCCATGGATGATGCATATATGTTCTTTGTCTAGTCCCTTCACCTTCTTTCAACCAGTCCCAACCACCCTCTCCCCTCTTACAGCTATCATTCTGTTCCATGTTTCTGTGCCTCTGATTCTATTTTGCTTATTAGTTTATTTTGTTCCTTAGATCCCAGTTATAAGTGAGATCATATGGTATTTGTCTTTCATTGCCTGGGTTATTTCACTAAGCATTAACAGTCTCCAGTTCCATCCATGCCATCACAAAAAATAAGAATTCCTTCTTTTTTACTGCTATGTAGCATTCCATTGTGTAAATGTCCCACAGCTCTTTTATGCACTCATGTACTGATGGGCATTTAGCCTGTTTCCAAATCTTGGCTATTATAAATAACACTGCTATGAACATAGGGATGCGTATATTCTTTTGAACTGTTGTTTTGGGATTCTTTGGCTGTATTCCAGAAGTGGAATTGCTGAGTGAAAAGGCAGGTCCATTTTTTTTTTTTTGAGGAAGTTCCATACTGTTTTCCACAGTGGCTGCACCTGTCTCAATTCCCACCAACAGTGCACTAGGGTTCCCTTTTCTCTGCATCCTTGCCATCACTTATTTGTTGATCTATTAATGATGGCCATTCTGACCGGTATGAGGTGGTATCTCATTGTGGTTTTAATTTGCATCTCTCTGATGGCTAGTGATGTTGAGCATCCTTTCATATGTCTATGGGACATCTGTATGTCCTCCTTGGAGAAGTGTCTATTCAGGTCCTTTACACATTTTTTAATTGGATTGTTTGTCTTCCTGGTGTTGGGTCATATGAGTTCTTTATATACTTTGGAGATTAAACCCTTGTCTGATGTATCTTTAGCAGTATGTTCTCCTATACAGTGGATTTCCTTTTCATTTTGCCGATGGTTTCTTTAGCTGAGCAGAAGCTGTATAATTTGATGTCCAGAAGCTGTATAATTTGATATCCCATTTGTTTCTTTTCTTTAATTTCCCTTGCCCTAGGAGATATATCAACAAAATTATTGCTCTGTAAGATATCTGAAATTTTGCTGCCTATGTTTGCCAGTAGGATTTTTGTGGTATCATGACTTATATTTGTCTTTTATTCATTTTGGGTTTATTATGGTATATGGTGTAAAATGGTGATCTAATTTCATTTTTTCTATGTAATGTTCCAGTTCTCCCAACACTGTTTATTGAAGTGACTGTCTTTACTCCATGTATGCTCTTACTTCGTTTGTGAAATATTAATTGACCATAAAGGTGTGGGTTTATTTCTGGGTTCTCTATTCTGTTCTGTTGAACCATGTTTTTGCTCTTATGCCAGTACGAGACTGTCATCAGTGGCCTTGTAGTATAGTTTGATACCAGGTATTGTGATCTCTTCAACTTTGTTCTTCTTTCTCAATATTGCTGAGGCTATCCAGGGTCTTTTTTGGTTCCATATAAATTTTTGAAATACTTGTTCTAGATCTGTGAAGTATGTCATTAGTATCTTAAAGGAATTGTGTTGAATCTATAGATTGTTTTGTGTGGTATAGACATTTTAATGATTTAATTCTCCCAATCCATGAACATGACATATGCTTCCACTTATTTGTATCTTCCTCAGTTTTTTTCTCCAGTGTCTGTCCTAAAGTTCAGGTCTTTTACCTTCTTGGTTAAGTTTATTCCTAGGTACTTTATTTTTTTGTTCTTGCACTAGTAAATGGAATTCTTTTCTTAGTTTATGTTTCTGATAGTTCATTACTAGTGTATAAAAATGCCATCAGTTTCTGAATATTGACTGCATATTCCACTACTTTGCCAAGTTCATATTAGATCAAGTAGTGTTTTGGTGAGCCTATAGGGTTTTCCATGTAAAATATCATGTTATCTGCAAATAGTGGTGGTTTTGCTTCCTCTTTTCCAGTTTGGATGCCTCTTATTTCTTCTTGTCTGGCTGCTGTTGCTAGGATTTCCACAACCATGCTAAATAAGAGAGGTGAAAGTGGACACCCCTGTCTTGTTCCTGATTTTAAGGCAAACACTTTTAGTTTTTGCGCATTGAGTATGATGTTGGTGGTAGGCTTTTTGTATATGGCCTTTATTATGTTGACGTATACTCCCTCTATTCCCACTTTGCTGAGTGTTTTATCATAAAAGGGTGCTGGATTTTATCAAATGCCTTTTCTACACATATTGATGTGATCATGTGGCTTTTGTCTTTCATTTTGTTTTTGTGATGTACCAGATTTACTGATTTGCAAATGTGCCGTCCTTGAATCCCTGGAATAAATTACACTTATCATGATGTAATGATCTTTTAAATGTGTTGCTGGATCCTGTTTGCTAATATTTTAGTGAGGATTTTAGTATCTATGTTCATCAGAGATATTGGCTTGCCATTTTCTTTCTTTGTTTTGTCTTTACCTGGTTTTGAAATTAAGATGATACTGGCCTCATAAAAAAGTTAGGAAATTTTCCCTCTTCTTGAATTTTTTGGAATAGTTTGAGAAGGATAAGTGTTTGTTCTTTTTTGAATGATTGGTAAAATTTGCCTGTGAACCCATCTGCTCCAGGATGTTTTGTTTGCTGGGAGTTTTTAAATTACTGCTTCAATTTCATTAGTTGTTATCAACCTGTCCGGGTGTTCTCCTTCTTCCTGGTTGAGTCTTGGGAGATTGTATGATTCTAGAAACTTGTCCATTTTTCACAGGTTGTCCAATTTCTTGACACATATTTGTTCATACTGTTTTCTTACAATCCTTTGTATTTCTGTGGTATCCATTGTTATTTCTCTTCTTTCATTTCTGATTTCATTTATTTGGGTCCTCTTTCATTTTTCATGATGAGCCTTGTTAAAGGTTCATCAGTTTTGTTTATCTTTTCAAAGAAACATCTGTATTCATTGATCTTTTGAATTGTTTTTTTTTAAGTCTCTACCTCTTTTATTTCTGTGCTGACCTTGATTATTTCCTTCCTTCTACTTACTTAGGCCTTTGTTGTTGTTTTTCTAGTTTTTTTAAGTGTAGGGTTAGATCATTTATTTGAGATTTTTCTATCTTTTTGAGGTAAGCTTATGATGCTACAGACTTCACTCTCTGGACTGTTTTCGCTGTATCCCATAGGTTTTGGGTTGTTTTGTATTCATTTTCATTTGTTTCCAGATACTTCTTGATTTATTTCTTGATCTCATCAGTGACCCATTCATTACTTAATAACATGCTATTTAAATGTATTTGCATGATTTTGAGGGTTTTTTTTAACTGAGATTGATTTCTAGTTTCATGTCATTGTGATCCAAGAAAATGCTTGATATAATTTCAGTTTTCTTGAATTTGTTAAGACTTATTTTGTGTCCTACCATGTCGTCTGTCTTTGAGAATGATCCATGTGCACTTGAGAAGAATGTGTAATCTCATGCTTTGGGCTAAAATATTCTGTAAATAAGAAGTAAATCCATTTGATCTAGTGTGTCATTTAAGGCCACTCACTGTTTTGTGTTGATTTTTTTCCTGGAAGATCTATCTAGTGGTGTTAGTAGGTTGTTAAACATCTCCTACAATGACTGTATTGCTGTTGATCTCTTCCTTAAAGTCCACCAAGATTTTCTTTATATATTTAGATACTCCTGTATTGTGTGTGTGTATGTTTATAAGGGTTATATCCTCTTGTTGTGTTGTTTCCTTTAGTATTATGTAGTGACCTTGTTTGTCTCTTTTCGTGACCTTTGTTTTGAAGTTTATTTTGTCAGATACTGTTTTGCTACCCCAGCTTTTTCAGTTTTTATCTCCCTTTGCATGGAATATTTTTGCCATCCCTTCACTTTCAGCCTGTGTAAATCTTTTGTTCTGAGGTGGGTCTCTTGTAGACATATATATGTGGGTCATGTTTTCTTACTCATTCAGCTACACTATGTCTTGATTGGAGCATCTGAGGTTATTATTGATAGGTACTGATTTTATTACTTTATACCTATGTTCTCCCTCTCTCGATTACTTCTTCTTAATGCAGTCCCTTTAACATTTCTTGCAATGCTGGCTTGGTGTTAATAAATTCCTTTAGCCTTTTTTTGTCTGGGAAATTTTTTATTTCACTTTATAATGATTCAATTTTAATTGATCTTCTTGTTTGATAGAGTAGTCTTGTTTGCAGATCCTTGCTTTTCATATTCCATACTCATATTCATACTTTGAATACTCCATCCCAATCCCTTCTGGCCTGAAGTGCTTTTGTTGAGAAATCATCTGACAGTCTTATTGGATCTCCCGTGTAGGTAACTAACTGTTGCTCTCTTGCTGCCTTTAAGATTCTCTCTTTGTCTTTAAACCATACCATTTTAATTGTGATGTGCCTTGGTGTGGGTCTCTTTGGTTTCCTCTTGATTGGGACTCTTTGTACTTCCTGAACTTGTATCATTTTTCCTTCACCAGGATAGGAAAGTTTTCTGTCATTATTTGTTCAAACAGGTTTTCTAGCCCTTGCTCACTTCTCCTTCTGGTATCCCTATAATGCAAACATTGTTACATTTCACATTGTCCCAAAATTCCTTTAAACCATCCCTGTTCTTTTTAAGTCTTTTTTCTTTTTGTTTCTCTGTTGGGTGTTTTGTTTTCTACCTCTTCTTCCAAATCACTGATTCAACCCTCTGCTTCATCCAGCCTGCTTTTAATTCCTTCTAGTGTGTTCTTCATTTGAGATATTTCATTTTTCACTGGTTCTTATTTGTGATTTCTATGACATTTTTCATGAAGATGTAGTTCCCACTAAGTTCCTTGAGCATGTTATAACCATTACTTTGAACTCTATGTCTGATAAATTGCTTGCTTCGATTTAAACTAACTCTTTCTGGAGATTCCTCCTTTTCATTTGTTTGGGGGTTATTTCTTTGTCTCCCCATTTTAGCTCTTTTTTTTTGTTTCCACATATTAGATAGATCTGGTTTGTCTCCCTATCTTCGTGGGGTGGCCTTATGTGATAGGAGTCCTATGGGAACTAATAGTGCAGTCTTCTTGATCTTCTTTATGTGGGCTCTCCTGTTGTATTTGGGTCTCGATTGTTGTTTGCCTGTTTGTTGGTGGTTCCTCCCCTTCAGCTGGCTGACTGAGAGGCTTAACCCTGATGATATCTTGTATGTTGTTGTATAGTGCTGACAGAACAAAACAAAACAAAACAAAAAACAAACCACACAAGCAAAAAAACAAACAAAAAAAACACCCAACAGCAAGAGCAAAATCAATGATAAAAGAGCAAAGAATAATAAAAGTGGAAGGAGAAATAAAATATTATAAGAAAAACAAAAATATCATAAGACCAAAGGAAAGAAAAATGATTATGAGAGGCTAGAGGGAGGAGAAACCATAAGAGTAAGAAATAGAATCAGGGAATTGCCACAAAAGAACAGAGAAAGGAGAAAAAATAAAATTTAAAAAATAAGAAAAGGGGGACTTCCGGCCAAGATGGTGGCATAGGTAGACACACTGTGCCTCCTCACACAACCAAAAGAAGGACAACAATGATTTACAAACAACCAGAACTGGTTGTTCCTGTTTTTACAACCAGAACTGACAGAAAATCGAACTGTATGGAAGTCCGACAACCAAGGAGATAAAGAAGAAACATTCATCCCGACTGGTAGGAGGGGCGGAGACAAGCAGCCAGGTGGAGGGGACTCGCAGCAAGGCAGCGGCTGGTGGACCCAGAGAGGTGGTGGATTGTGGAGCAGGGTGGACAAAGCTGCAGCTGGCTGGCGAGGCAGCAGTTCGTGGACCAGGTGACAAACCTCGCAACCCAGAGTTCCAGCACAAGGAAATAAAGCCTCAAACCAATGATTGAAAACACCTGTGGGGGTTGAGGCAGCTGCAGGAGAAACTCCCAGCCTCACAGGAGAGGTCGTTGGAGAGACCCACAGGGTTCTACAACGTACACAAACCCACCCACCCTGGAATCAGCACCAGAAAGGCCCAATTTGCTTGTGGGTAGCAGAGGGAGTGACTGAAAACCAGCAGAGAGTGGAGCAAGCACCATTGCTCCCTATCAGACCTCTCCCCTACACACAGCATTACAGCGCGCAGCAACCAGCATTACCCCACCCTGGTGAATACCTGAGGCTCCACCCCTTTGTGTAATAGGCACACCAAGACCAAAAAGATGGCCCAAATGAAAGAACAGATCAAAGCTCCAGAAAAAATACAACTAAGCAACAAAGAGATAGCCAACCTATCAGATGCACAGTTCAAAATACTGGTGATCAGGAAGCTCACAGAATTGGTTGAATTTGGTCACAAATTAGATGAAAAAATGAAGGCTATGCTAAGAGAAACAAAGGAAAATGTACAGGGAACCAATAGTGATGGGAAGGAAACTGGGACTCAAATCAACGGTGTGGACCAGAAGGAAGAAAGAAACATCCAACCAGAAAAGAATGAGGAAACAAGAATTCAGAAAAATGAGGAGAGGCTTAGGAACCTCCAGGACATCTTGAAACGTTCCAACATCTGAATTATAGGGGTGCCAGAAGGAGAAGAGGAAGAACAAAAAATTGAAAACGTATTTGAACAAATAATGAAGGAGAACTTCTTCAATCTGGCAAAGGAAATAGACTTCCAGGAAGTCCAGGAAGCTCAGAGAGTCCCAAAGAAGCTGGGCCCAAGGAGGAACACACCAAGGCACAACATAATTACATTACCCAAGATTAAAGATAAGGAGAGAATCTTAGAAGCAGCAAGTGAAAAGCACACAGTTACCTACAAAGGAGTTCCCATAAGACTGTCAGCTGATTTCTCCAAAGAGACCTTACAGGCAAGAAGGGGCTGGAAAGAAGTATTTGAAGTCATGAAAGGCAAGGACCTACATCCAACATTACTGTATCTAGCAAAGCTCTCATTTAGAATGGAAGGGAAGATAAAGTGCTTCTCAGATAAAGTCAAGTTAAAGGAGTTCATCATCACCAAGCCCTTATTATATGAAATGGTAAAGGGATTTATCTAAGAAAAAGAAGATAAAACATAGGAACAGTAAAAATGACAGCAAACTCACAGTTATTAACAACCACACCTAAAGCAAAAACAAAAGCAAACTAAGCAAACAACTAGAAGAGGAACAGAACCACAGAAATGGAGCTCACATGGAGGGTTATCAACAGGGGAGTGGAAGGGGGAGAGAAGGGGGAAAGGTACAGAGAATAAGTAGCATAAATGGTAGGTAGAAAATAGACGGGAGGGTAAGAATAGTATAGGAAATGTGGAAGCCAAAGAACTTATAAGTATGACCCATGGACATGAACTGTAGGTGTGGGATGTGGGAGGGAGGGAGTGTACAGAATGGAGTCGAGTGAAGGGGAGGAAATGGGACAACTATAAATGCATGATCAATAAAATATATTTAAAAAATAAAAGGGTGGAAGAAGGCAAAATGGAGTAAGCAAAGGGAAGATTAAAACACGAGATTTGAAACAAAAAATAGAGAAAAAATTGAAGAAAAAGGCAAAAAATGGTAAGCTGTGCAAAGGGGAAAAATGACAAAAAGAATGAAGAAGCATGAAGTGGAATTTGTCTCAGCAAATGTCTGCACTTGCTTGCTTGGTTCTCCCTCTGGATATGACTGTGATGTTGTCCAAAGCTGGTGCAAGCCAATGTCAGATACTGTCCACGTCTAGCTCTAGGTAGCCCATTTGGAGCTACAAGCAATCCAGTTTGTGGTTTATTCCTCTGGGCTTGACTGCATCCAGGATGGGCCTTTCTGCTCTGTAAGGCTGGCTTTTTAATAGCACAAGGCTAGGGTTGGGTCAACTAATCACCAAAAGCACTGCAGGAACTTCCTTCACCTGCCTCTGCCTGCAGTCCTGCCATTAGTCTTAGTCTAGCCACTGATCTGTCTTTTTCTGAGAGGGTTTCTGGTGTAATTGGGTGGATAGGGCCCCTGGATCTCCTGTGAGAGGAGCTGTTCACACTTCAGGGAAGATGGTGGGTGTGTTCCCCCATCTCTGCACCACCCATCTGAGTCTGTCCCAGATTATTTCCCTGAATAATGGCAGAAAGATGGCAGGTGGGGCCTCCAGAGCACAGGGTGTGGGTCTGCTGGAAACTGAGGGCATTCCTGGGCTCTCCCGTGAGGGGAAAGCACCAGTCTGTTTCCCAAGAAAATGTATGGCGTGGCGGTGCCCTAAAGCCAGGCTCTCGCACCCCTGAATCTGCCTATGTTGCTGTATCCTCAGCAAGAGATAAGATGCAGGTTGGGGGTAGTAAGAAAGAAACAAAGAACAATTTTTTAAAATGCTGATGGGTAGGGCATGCAGGACTCTGGAGGGTGGGGCAGATGGGATTCCAGAGAACACATGTAGGAGGCTTACAGAAGCTGGGGCAAGAGGTTTCCCACAGAGTATGGTAATTGTTTTTCCCCAGGGAGTGGCATGTTCTTCTCAAGAAAAATGACTGCTGCTGTATGGTTTTACCTCCTAGCACCAGGAACCCAGTGTCCATTCCCTACACTTCTCCCAGAAGCCTCCCTCCACCAGACTCTCACACAACTCTAGACCATACTACCCTCCCTAGCCCCAGGTGAGTGGCTGGGAATGCAAAGTCTTTGTGTTAGCCCCTTAGAACAAAAGAAAGGCCAAAAAAAAAAAAAAAGCTGGCTTTCTCTCCAGTGGAGAATAACCTGTGGTCTTTTACCACTGGATGCTGCTGTGGGCAGGTGATCCCAGCACTGGTGCTCTGTGCTTGGGAGCCCAGTCGGAAGTCTAGGCTTCACTCCTCTCCCAGAAAAGCTTGCACAGCCCTGTGGCAACTTCAGCCCACCACCCATGAAAGCAGGTTTGGTCCCTTTTGCATCCCTGCCCTTTCTACCAGTCTTGAGATGATTTCTGCCTGTCTTTCGTTTAAGTAGCTCCTCTTCAGGTAGTCTTCAGTTGTTTATTTCAGGTAGATGTTCCCCTTTTAGTTTTATTTTCAGGTTAGTTCTGGGAGGTGGTGAGAGATAAATTCTCCTATTCTGCTGCCATCTTGCCATTCCCTCATGCCCATTGACTTTAGAGAGAGGAGAAGGAAGGGAGAGGGAGGAAGAGAAATATCAATCTGTAGCCTGCCACATGAGCCTGAACAAGCAACCAAGACATGTGCCCTGACTGGGGATTGAACCTGCAAACTTTTGGTTTATAGGATGATGCTCCAACTGAGCCACTAGGGCCAGGGGTATTTCTTTTTTCTTTTTTTTTAAAGCATATTTTATTGATTATGCTATTAAAGTTGTCCCATTTCTTTTCTCCCCTTAATCCCCCTCTGCCCTGCATCCCTCCTCCCACCAGCATTCCCCCAACTTAGTTCATGTCCATGGGTCGTACATGTAAGTTCCTTGGCTTCTCCATTTCCTATACTATTCTTAACTCCCCCCTGTCTATTTTGTCCTACCAGTTATGCTGCTTATTCCCTGTACCTTTTCCCCCAACCTTCCCCATCCCCCTCCCTGATGATTACCCTCCATGAGATCTCCATTTCTGTGATTGTTACTGTTCTAGTTGTTTGCTTAGTTTGTTTTTGTTTTTTAGGTTCAGTTGATAGTTGTGAGTTTGTTGTCATTTTACTATTTATAGTTTTGATTTTCTTCTTTTTCTTAGATAAGTCCCTTTAACATTTCATATAATAAGGGCTTGGTGATGATGAACTCCTTGAACTTGACCTTATCTGGGAAGCACTTTATCTGCCCTTCCATTCTAAATGAGAGCTTTGCTGGATAGAGTAATCTTGGCTGTAGGTCCTTGCCTTTCATGACTTTGAATACTTCTTTCCAGCCCCTTCTTGCCTGCAAGGTTTCTTTTGAGAAATCAGCTGATAGTCTAATGGGAACTCCTCTGTAGGTAACTGTCTCCTTTTCTCTTGGGGCTTTTAAGATTCTCTCCTCTTTAATCTTGGCTAATGTAATTATGATGTGCCTTCGTGTGTGCTTCCTTGGATCCAACCTCTTCTGGACTCTCTGGGCTTCCTGGACTTCCTGAAAGTCTACTTCCTTTGCCAGATTGACGTTCTTCATTATTTGTTCAAATAAGTTTTCAATTTGTTGCTCTTCCTCTTCTCCTTCTGGCACCCCTATGATTCAGATGTTAGAACATTTAAACTTGTCCTGGAGGTTCATAAGCCTCTCCTCATTTTTTTGCATTCTTGTTTCTTAATTCTGTTCTGGTTGAATGTTTATTTCTTCCATCTCCTCCAAATTATTGATTTGAGTCCTGGTTTCCTTCCCATCACTGTTTCCCTGTATATTTTTCTTTACTTCACTTTGCATGGCCTTTAATTTTTCCTGTATTTTGTGACCATACTCAACCATTTCTGTGAGCATTTCGACTACCAGTGTTTTGACCTCTGCATCTGATAGGTTGGCTGTCTCTTCATCACTTAGTTCTGTTTTTGGAGCTTTGATCTGTTCTTTCATTTGGGCCATATTTCATTGTCTCAGAACACCTGTTACATTTTAAGGGGAAGAGCCTTAGGTATTCACCAGAGCAGGGCAACCTGTGGTGCTGCGTTGTGGCTTGTGTGAGGGGGAGGGGTCTGAGAGGGAACAATGCCACTTGCTCAGCTTTCAGTCACTTCCCCCACTACCCACAAGCAAATTGGGCCTTTCTGGTGCTGATTCCTGGGTGGGTGGATTTGTGTACATTCTAGGACCCCTATGGGTCTTTCCAGTGAACTCTCCTGTGAGGCTGGGAGTCTCTCCTGCTGCCACAACCCCTATAGGTTTTTTCAGCCAGAGGTTCTGAGGCTTTATTTCCCTACACTGGAACCCTGGATTGCACAGTCTGTCTCACTCCCCAGTTCTTCCTCCTGGTTTATCCACATGCAAATGTGTGACTGCCAGGTCTGCCAGCCACTGCCTTGCTGTCTTTCTTGTTTTTGATAGTAGCCGTTCTTGCAGGTGTGAGTTGATATCTCATTGTGGTTTTGATTTGCATTTCCTCGGTGAAGTTAAGCATCTCTTTATGTATCTGTTGGACATCTATATGTCTTCTTTGGAAAATATCTATTCAAAGCCTTTGCCCATTTTTTAATCAGATTGATTTTTTTGTTGTTGATTTGTATGAGGTCTTTTTATATTTTGCATGTTAACCCCTTATTAGATATGTGATCTGCAAATATTTCATTTCATTCAGTAGGTTGCCTTTGCATTTTGTTGATTGTTTGTTTTGCTGTGCAGAAGTTTTTTTAGTTTGATGTAGTCCCACTTCTTTATTTTTGCTTTTATTGCCTTTGCTTTTGGTATCAAATTCAAAATATCACTGCCAAGGCTGATGCGAAGAGATTACCACATATGTTTTCTTCTAGGAGTTTTATGGTTTCAGGTGTTACTTTCAAGTCTTTAATACATTTTGGGTAAATTTTTGTGTACTTTGGGTAAGATCTTAGTCTAGTTTTATTTTTTTGCATGTAGATGTTTTGTTTTTCTAACACATTTATTGAAGAGTATTCTTTTCTCATTATATATTCTTGGCTCCTTTGTCATAAATTAATTGACCATATATGCCTGGCTTCATTTCTGTGCTTTCTATTCTGTTAGTCTATGTGTCTGGTTTTATGTCAATACCATACTGTTTTGATTACTATAACTTTGTAATATAGTATAAAATCAGGGAGTTTGATACCTCAAGATTGCTTTTTTTGGCTATTTATTTATTTTTAATTGAGGTAGAATTGACACATAACATTCTATTAGTTTCAGCAGCTGTACGACATAGTGATTTGGTATTTGTATACACTGCATAATGATCACCACAATAAGTCTAGTGACTATCCTTCTCCACACATAGTTATAAAGTCTAAGATTGCTTCGTCTGTGGGATTTTTTGTGGCTCTATACAAATTTTAGGATTGTTAGTTCTATTTCTGTGAAAAAGGCCATTGGAATTTTGATAGGGATTACATTGAATCTTTAGATTGTTTTGGGTAGTATGTACATTTTAATTATATTTATTTTTTCCAATCCATGAGCATGGAGCATCTTTCTGTTTGATTTTTCTTTTGTTAATGCACAGCTTTCATTGTACAGATCTTTCACCTCTTTGGTTAAATTTGTTCCTAGATATTTTTGATACCATTGTAAATGGGATTGTTTTCTTAATTTCTCTTTCTGATAGTTTTTTTATTAGTATATAAAAATGTAGCAGATTTTTATATATTAATTTTGTATCCTGCAAGTTTACTGAATTCATTTGTGAGTTCTAATGACAGTTTTGGTGTAGAGTCTGTAGAGTAGAGTCTTTTCCCTAAATATTTTCTTGTGAGTGAATTCTGTCATGAGCACATTTAATTGAATGTGTCTGAGACATTAAAGGTAGAAGTGTCCAATGGGCCGTTGGACCTCAGGAGAAAGATCTGAGCTAGACTTTGGAGAAGTCAGCACAGAGGTGGGATGAAGGTGTCCATGGAGAGCAGGCAGAGTAAAAAAGATGACAATGGATAGAAATCTAGGAATCACTAACACTTACTGGACAGGCATAAGGAGAGAAGTCCTTGCTTACAATGGAGGCTGAGATCAATCAGTAATAGACTATAGAGGTAAGAGAGGAGTGTGGTGTCACTAAGCCTAGATCATTTCAAGGAAATGTCTGTGAAGCATGTCATATCGTTGTGGAGAGGGCAAAATGAAATATAGTCTGAGAAGGGTCATTTAATGTGCCAATTACAAGCTAATTGGTAATGTTACTGGGAACAGTTTTTAGCAGGTTAGGTGTGGGTATGTGGAGGCAGGGTGGACACCATGTGGAAAGAGGATTAGGGAATTACTGGAATATTCTGTCTTATTTGCTACTGTGACCCTGGGGACTTGGCACTTTGATCCTTGGTAAATGTTTGAATGAATGAGGAAGCAGAGACAGTGTTTTCAAAAGCTAAAGTTTTGGGGAAGGTAAGAAGAGAAGTTAGGGGATAAGGGTTACCTGGACGAGAGTAATTCTTCTTAATGGGAGAAACTTGCATACCTTTGTATGAAGAGGAAAAGAGATGGTAGAGAGGGAGAAGCTGAAGATGAATGAGGGTGGCTAATTGATTAAGCTGTGGTACGGAACAGACCAGAGGGACTGGAATTTAGAGCATATTATTTTGGAACAGGAAAAGACTCCTGACAGGTACTCATAACTGTTGGAATTGTGATGATTTAAGATACTTATTAAAAATATAAAGACCATTCCAAACCACTGGTTAGTGTTGTTAAATTTGAAGGAATCTTCAGACTAAAGCTATGTTGAAAATGAAATGGGGGAAGTTTAAAGATACCTATGTGTTTTGAAATGAACTATATCCTTAATCTTTATTAGTTTCAGATAGCAAAGCTTCTTCTCTCTTTTGGTATGTTGCTGATGCATCTTTGTGCCTAGATGACAAATTCAGATGGGTTTAGTCTATTTTCAGCCTTCCCCCTGCTTTTGAGCAGCATTTGGTATGGCCCCAGATCTGTGCATACATCTTTGCACACCAGAGCCCTCAGAGCTTGCATTTGGCTTTTATAGAGGCAGTAGATTCTGATATTTGTCTGTTCAAGCCATCGGCAGAAAACTAACAGGCTTAATACAATTTATCTGGAAAAACCTGCTTCTGGTCTCAGCCTCACTTCCTTTGTTCTACATCCCAGAAGATGTACATCAGGGGAGCTGCCTAATTACTGGAGGTTCCACTTGACCAGCACTGAGCTTCTGTTTACTTGTTCAGTTCTCATATCCATGTCATCTCCAGGACTCAACGAAAATAGTCAGAGGAATGCCTGTAGGTGGAACTTTATGTTTTTCTTCACTGCATTTCTTTAAAATTTTTATATCCATGCTTGGGTACATTGCAGTATTTGCATGGTATGCAGATGATACATTATTAAAAGGCAGAAATTAAATTTTAACTTGATTTGTACCTACACGCAGTACATTTTAATGACAGCATTATTAGTTTCATTTATTACCAAGAAGTAATAATTACTAAATTAATACCCAAAACAATAAGTAAAAAATGTTGCATGGAAATCTAGGACTTTTGCTTTTATAGTAATATGTCTTATCACATTTTGGGTAAAATTCACCAGACATTCATTTTATGAGGCAGCATTTATATTAAAAGATAAATATGAAATACCAGGAAAGTAATGCCAGCTATTAGAATAATAAGTGCAGTTCTTATCCTCCATAAAATTAATTCAGCATTCCTTTCTACTAGTATGTTTATTTTCTGAGAAGCAGTTAATATACTTAAATATGTGAGCCATACTCAATAACAGTGTAAAGTTAAAATTTATTCAGTGCTACCATATGGGTTTATCTAAAATGGCTGATTTTCCAAGTGGATTTTGAAAATGTCACAATGACTCATGGAGATTAAAAATATGTACTCTTCCTAATTATACAGAACTTCAGTGCACCCTGTCACCTGTTGGCTAGAGGCTATGGTAGTGATGTCTGTATGTGGCATTTTTATATGTAAGGATATTGAACTTGTGAAACTTATTGCAGAAAATTATTCTTTAAAAGTTAACTGGTGGCTTTTTATTGTTGAGTAATTTATTATTCTATGGGGATAACTGAGGGATAATTTTAAATAATGCATTTTTTTAAAAACTCTAGGTTATGTCTATTAAGGTAGAACATGTTATGACATAGTGTATATCATGCTCTGTCAGCACAGAAACCCATTTGTGTTCCAAAAAAAAAAGAGAGAGAAATACCTGTTATCCCTAATCTCTTACTCTATCATGATATTTTATTTTTGAGATACAAATTAGGATAAGGTACATCAAACTTGAATTAAAGGGAAAGTTTCTTTTTTCTCTCCCTTTCTCATATTCTCATCTTGTATACAGTAGAGCAAAACCCTTCAAGTGCTTTAAGCTCAGGTAGACATATTAACTGAAGCAAAAGATACTCAGGAATTCATTATAACATCATAGCATTAATGGGATGAAATTCTAACAAGATACTACCACATTCTTGTTCATTAATTTTTGTGTTCATGAGTGAATATGGAGGAAGTGAGATCTTTAGTGTTTATTTTAAAAATATTTATAAGGAATATATAATAACACTTTTCTTTCAGCCATTCTATCTAAATATAGTGGTTCTAATAGTAAAAATTTTAATATAGCTATAAACTGGTATTAAATTTTAAAATTTTAAATTATTCATTTAAGAAATTACTCCCTGAAAATCTTGATTTGTTTGTGAGTACTGGCAAGGATTTTTTTAAACTATTTACTCTTCTTTTTTTTCACATCACTATGTGTATGTGTATATTCCTTTTTAAAAACCTGGTTTACCAAATATATGGTGACAGAAGATGATTTGACTGGGTTATGGGCACACAATGCAATAGACAGATCATGTATCAAAGAATTGTACACCTGAAACCTATATGATCTTACTAACCAACGTCACCCCAATAAACTTAATTTTTAAAAAATAAAAACCTGGTTTATATTATATAACTCAGTATTTAAATAAAGTCGGTATCTGTGTCCTATAGTAGGAAAATATTTATATCCTGTCTGTTAATTTTTGCCCTAAGTTTATTTTTAAGACCTAGTTGATTCTTCACTCTAATACGCTGTCATCAGATGTCATACTGTGGCATGACCTAGAATTCTCTGAGGTTATGTTTTATACTGAAGGAGAATTGGAATTGTAAAAGCTTGTTGAACTATTAAATATTAAACTACACCAAAGGAGAGCCTTGAGATTGGGGTCATGATGCCTAACTGTTACTTTTCTGTGATTTCTTCATAATACACTGTTATATAATCAAGAACTGTGGCAGGAGAGTATTTTAGAAAAGTATCAGGGCAACTCTTTGTTGTGTATCATGTATGTTTGCCGTCATGAATAAATACAGCCATTCTGTTTCATTTCCTCTTTGCTTGACGGCAAAAATTATACCTTTCAGAAAACTAAATTCTTGTACCATGAAAAGGAAAGTTTTATGAAAATTTTACCTGTCAGGGTCAAAAAAAGATTTTATCTGTTGAGTTCATATGGAGCTTTATGATTTTGTCTCAGTTTTTTGGAGGTTTGTTCTGGAAAATAACCTATGGGATGTTGTAGCTCAGCTGATATAACTGTCTTAAAAAGGTGATGGAGTTTACACCTTCTCTAAAGACTGGTAGTTAGTTGCCTAACAAATTTTACAGACTTTTAGGGCAAGGGACCAGAGAAGTGGCCAGCTGTGCCTTAAACTGTCTCTTCTACTTAAACATGCATCTGGCTTTCCTTGTAGAGGTACGCCCATACCACAAATAAAAATATATATGAGAGATTTAGTTAATTTGTCTACAATTGAGGAATAAAACATTATTTACCCTAAAATAGGGGAAATAACTAAGGAAACATTAGAACAATACTGAAGTGTTTAATTGACTTTTCTGGGGTTTTTTTTTTTTCTGAAGGACTATTTAAATATTTGTATAAAGCAACAAAGATTAATGTAGGGTACTAATATGCTGTTCACTTTCAAGTCTCTAATTACAGTTTTGAGAACTTATGAAAGAAGTATGGTAGGTGTAAATAAGATGGAATTGAACAGTCAGAAACTTACATTATGAGAATAACTTGTCAGTTCTAGTTATGTTTATTTTTAAGGTAAAAATATTTATAACAAGAATTGGCACAGTAATTTCAATGATGCAATCAAAAAATAAATAATATTTGAATACATGAATTTGCCATCAGGGCTATTTTTTCCATTGAGTAAAGTGAATGTGGTATAGAATATGAATTGTTCCACTCCAGGAATATGAATATAATCCTATTGCTGTTAAAATTATAATAAATTAGAGAAAAGGAAACTACTACTTATTAAACATCTACAGTAGCCAGCAATGTTCTTTGCCTATTATAATTAGCACCACAGTGTTTCGATTAGTGTGCAACAACCTTGCAAGATGAAACAAACGGAGACCCAGAGAGAGACAACAAGTCACCCAGCCAGGGAGCATTTGAGCAGGGATTTAAACCCAGAAATGTCTGCTCTCAAAACCTGTGTTTCTCACTTCACCATGGTGATTCCTGGGAAGTGCTGAAAAGTAAACAAATGAAATTTAGACTAAGTTTCTGTTTCTGTAGTTTGTTTTCTCTATGTATTACATTCTCCCATTCTCTTAGTAGCCGAGTAGCTCATTGAGATTGCATCTTTACTGCCATTTAAACTGCTCACTGGCCTCGGTCTGTAGCTTCCTCTCAGTTATACCTCACTGTTCTAAAGACAAATACAAACCAAGCACCAGTGTAAAAAAGTGCAAGTTGATGTTAGAGAACCCAGGAAAGATTCCGCTGAATTTGGGATGTGAGTTGAGGCTCAAAACAGAACTGAAAGAAAGACTTTTACAGCCTCTAGATGCTTTCTCCATACCATGCCTGCATCTGACGTAAAATATTTTACTATTTTACTATTCTTAAAATACAGTCTTTTCTATTTCAGATACTGATTTCTGCAAAACAGTTTTAAAAGGATTTTAGACAATGGCCCCTTTTTTTACTTCTAGAATCATGTCTTAGAAAAACCTTTTAATCATATAATGCAGTGTCCTAACCTATGGAGAATCCCTTTATGGACAATTCTAAAGGATGTTTATCCAGAGTTTGTTGAATGGTCCTTCCTAAATTTCAGAGTGTTAGTTCCCTCAGCCTTGTTTTTCATAATATCTGGTTGGAGGTGCTTTACCTGGTCCCCCTTGTCTGACACATTCTAGTTTCCTAATACCCTATATAAAAATGGTGTTTGGAATTGCGGTCCTCCAGAAATGGCAACCAGTACCACAGCTTGTCAGTCAGCTTTTCTCCTGGTTAGCTCATGTTTAACCACAGTGCCCAGGTCTTTTTAACACAGAAGTGCCCCTAATCTTATTTTTTTAAATGACTATACAAGTAGTCTGTCCCCATAGTAGGCAGTTAGGAAGATACAAAAACTACCAAGAAAAAAAATGGAATCACAACTCAGAAATAATCTAATAAAATCTTGGTGTATATATACACACATTTATAGAGACACATCATCCAAAGTTGGAAGAGCATATAAATAATTTTGTTCCCTGTTTTTTCACATTATGAGTATTGCCTCATGCCATTAATGAATTTTTGGAAAAATACTGTTTTCCTATTGTTGGAAATTTAGATAGTTGTCAGTTTTATGCTAATCATAAATTATGCTGTCATGCCCTGGCTGGTGTGGCTCAGAGGATTGAGTTCTGGACTGCCAACCAAAGGGTCGCCGGTTCAATTCCCAGTCAGGGCACATGCCTGGGTTGTGGGCCAGGTCCCCAGTAGGGGGTGCATGAGAGGCAACCACATTGGTGTTTCTCTCCCCCTCTGTCTTCCTCCCTTCCCCTCACTAAAAATGAATAAATAAAATACTTAGAAAAATTATGCTGTAATAAGCTTCTCTATGCATACATATTTTTAAGTGTCACTTTTTTAGGGTCTAGGGGTATTATCTTTTTTATTTTTATTTTTGGCACTATTACAGATATCCCCATTTCACTCCCCACCTTTGCCCACCTCCCCCCAGCCCCCACTCCCCCTTCCCTCTGGCCATCACCACACTGTTGTCTGTGTCCATGGGTTATGCATATATGGTTCTTGGTGTGGATTGACCATTAGCTCTCTAGAAAGGTTATTCCAGTTTACACTTTCATCAGCGGTATATGTGACTATATCTATTTCACATACCTTCACTTTAGAATTTTTTGTCTTTACTAATATTATAAAAATATTATTGTTTGAGGTGTAGTTGTGAGATGAAATTTGATTTATTAGCTTTTTGTTGTGAATTGTTTTGTTCATGCTTCTGGCCACTTTTAGGTGGAGTTTTTAGTTTAGTTACTGATTTAAATGAGGTGGTTACATATTAAGGGTATCAAAACATTGTCATATTTACTGCAGCTATTTTTCTCAACTGGTTACTTGCCTTTTAATTTTGTTTGCTTTTTTAATTACACAGAGAAGTTCAATATTTTTATGCATTCAAATGACTATTCAAATGAATATTTTTAATGATACCTTCTGTCACTTTTATGTCTGAAAAGTTCTTTCCCAATCCTAGGAAATGCTAATTTGTAATTTCTTCCAGTTTTTATTCTTGCTTAATTTTAATTCACTGATTTTACTCTAATTCAGCTAAACCTTATTTTGATGTAAATATGAAACGAGCACTCAGTTTTTGCTATGTAGGTAATTAATTTTTCTAATACGTACCCTGCCTTTTCATTTCTCTACCTCTTTGTTGGAAAAATTTAATGGGTTAAATTAAATTCTCTGCCTGCGTGGTACCTGAACCTGAGCATCTGGAAAAAACCATACAGCCTTTTTCTGCTGTGTCTGCTTACTGTCTGGCTTCACCTTAAACTTAAACTTTAAGACTTACCTTAAACTCACCTCTTGCCCGCTAGAGAGCCTTAGCACAGACTGGTAATCCTATTGCATTTCGCTTCTTCTCCTCTTCTCAAACTCCCAGCATCCAGTTCCTATTTCTCATCCTTAATGGATTTCTTCTGATTTCACTGAGGAAGTAGAAGCAATCAAAAGAGAACTTGAATGTGTTCCTTCCACTAAGTCTCCCTGCTGCCTATGTCTGCTTACTGTCTGGCTTCCTCCCTGGTACTATGAGACTGTCCCTGTTCTCAAGCTCCCCTCTCTTTGGTGCATTGCATCCCATCTGTTCCCTCCTGCTTCAGGACTTCACTCTACCCATTTTGTCCTCTCTCTTCCTATATCATCAGTTGTTACCTCTCTGCTGAATTGTTCCCAGCAGTTATTTTGATTTTCCCCATAGTTTTCATTTCTTATTCTCAGTCATCTTTGCCTCATCATCCTTTCTATTCCCCACCCTTCCTCCATCCAAGATGCTAAAATGCCTCTGTGCTCCTTCCTTGGACCTTTCCTCTCACCTCTGATGTCTCATCTGTTTCCAAGGCTTTAAATGCCTTCTGATGCCAAGGACCCCCAAATTAAACAGCTCCTATCCTGAACTCTTCTTCTAAACTCTAGACTGGTATATCCAGCTCCCAACTCAAGATCTCTGCAGCTGTGCTTACAGGTACCTTATATGTAACATGTCTAATGCTGAAGTCTTTGGTTACCATCCTACCACCTTCCTGGCCTTTCAGTCTTCCCCATTTAATTAAATTACACTACCATTCATCCCATAGCTTAGACAAAAACAAACAACAAAAAAAATGAAATGCTGTGTGATTCCTCTTTTACTGTCACACCTCACACCCAATTGATCAGTAAATCCATTCAGCTCTACCTTCAAACTAGGTCCCAAATCTCACCATTTCTTACTGTTTCTTCCTCTGCCATCTAGACCGGGCAGCTATAAGTTCTCATGTTGACAGCTGCAGTGGCCTCCTCAATGAGTCCCTGCTTCTACTCTCAACCTCCATACTCTCACAACACTCTTGTAGATTCCCATTATGCTTAGAATACCATCTGAGTCCTTCTCATGGCTTGCAAGGTCTTTTATAGCCCAGCCCCATGCTTCTTTGCTTCTTCTCTGACCTCTTTTCCCATTCTCTTCCTGGCTCCTCATTCCTCCCTCCAGTAGGCCCAGAATGCTCTGCCGTGGGAGTCTCTTCCCTCTGCCTGCATTTTCCTCCAGATTGTGGCCTGGCTTATTTCTTCCTGCTGCCTTCCCAAAGTTATCCACATTTTAAATTGTATATCATTTTTTCTCTCTTCCTTTACCTGGCTTTATTTTATTTATGACTTATATTTGTTTTGCTCTAATGTGCAAACCTGACATACATTTCTCTGCCTTTTCTCTGATGTATCCAGTGTGTCCGGAACAGTGATGGGCAAAGTACTCAACAAATGCTCATTAGATTGGTGGGGCACTATGGCAGTATCCTATCTCCTTGCTTTCTGGCTTGGTCTTTCTTCTGTCTTCCAAACGTTGTCAGAGCCATCTACCTAAAAATTCAGATCGGACGTGTCACTGAACCTCAAAGTGGCTCCCTAATTCTTACAGCAATGTTTCATATACATCAGTCATTTAAGCTTTACTTTCACAATTTTTGTCATAATCATTTACAATCTATACTGTTTTTAACTGATTTTCCTTAAATCAACCATTTTAAAAATGTATCCTAAAATATACTTATTATAAATGGAAAACTGGTGTCACTTGACATGAATAGAAACTAATTACAAAACTAGATGCATACTTCTTAAAAGTGTCTGACTCTGGCCGGTGTGGCTCAATTAGTTGGAGCATCATTCCATGTACCAAAAGGTTGAGGGTTCGATTCCTGGTCATGGCATATACCTAGGTTGCGGATTCGATCCTCACAGTTGGAGCGTGTATGAGAGGCAACTGATTGATGTTTCCCTTTCACACTGATTTTTCTAAAAAAATTTTTAAGTTGTACTACCCCAAATTATCTTGCCTACTCTACTTCAGAAAACTGAGCTTCAGGATTAAGTCCAAGCTTTTTAATATAATAGACAAAAATCTTCTTGAAAGCCCTTGCTCACCTCTCTAGCTTTATCATTTGCTCTGTGTCTTGTGCTTCATGATCCACAAACACTTGCCCACCGTCTTGCTTCAGCTATTGTTCATGCCGGCTCTTCTCCCTGGACTCCATCTCTTCACCCTCTTGCCCCATTGGTGATTACCTATTTATCTCTGAGGACTGCTCTGTTGCCACCTCCTCCAGAAGGCCCTGCTTGACTCTCAAAAGCAAGTCATGTGCCCTTCTTTTCTGCTTCCACAGCAGCCTTAGGTGCCTCTCATATAATTTATCATATAAATACAGTTATCTACACAGTGTTTTTTCCTCCTTGAGTAGACTGTGAGGTACCTAAGGGCAAGGATCCTGTCATTTCCATTGTGCAGGCCTTGCACTGAGCCCAGGGTTTGTCAAAGAATCAATCATAGGCAGACGGATAAACCCTACCCTGAGGTATGAGGTGTGAATGCAAGTACGGATAATGGTGGGGTTTTTGGTTCACAGTTACTAAAGTAAGATTGGCCCCTTTCAGAAGATCCTTAAGATGTTTTACCCAGTGGGTGGGGGCAGGGAAGCAAGGCAGGGTTCAGGAGGCCACTTGTGATGTAGTTGCTAGAAAGAAGTGGTAGGGAAGGTGGGCGAGCTGTATTTGTACTGCTTTTGTCCATTGCCATCGCTTACTTTATTTCTGCGGATGTTGTGTCCTAAGGTGAGGGGCATGTGAAGCCTCAAGTCAGAGACTATTAAAACTCACAGAAATGGGGCATGTTAAATAGAGAAAAGGGTTGGGAAAGCAGGTACAAAATCCTCCTGAGTGTAAGGAGAGGAAAATGTAGGGGAAAACATCAGATTTCAGCCTGGAGTGAGCTGAGGAGATAGAAAAAAGGGAGATGGAAGAGAACAGAAGGATTCAAAGAGACAGAGCAGAGGTGGTATGAAACTGGCCACTTATGTGTGTGTTACATGACCAAGTTGAAAATTACTTGTCTTTTGTATTGAAGTTTCCGGGTCTGTTTTGAAAGTTTCTGCTGCTTGCAGGACTTGAGAGTTAAAAAACAAAAAGCATGAAGTGAACCCATTTAGAGGGCTTTCTGGACCTAAGAGAAGAGTGCTGCTAAAAAAAAAAATTCATTTGGCAGAATGGTATTATGAAAAGGTAAACAAATAACATGTATTGGCGAGGAGGCAGAGAAAGGGGAACCCTTGTGCACTGTTGGTGGGGATGCAAATTGGTGCAGCCACTGTGGACAGCCGTAAGGTGATGCCTCAAGAAACTAAAGATAGATCTTCTGTACAACACAGCAATTCCACTTCTGAGTATTTATCCAAAGAAAATGAAAACACTAATTCAGACCTGGCTGGTGTAGCTCAATGGATTGAGTGCCGGCCTGTAAACCACAGGGTTGCTGGTTTGATTCCCTGTCGGAGCACGTGCCTGGGTTGCAGGACGGGTCCCCGGTGGGGGGTGCACGAGAGGCAACCACATATTGATGTTTCTCTTCCTCTCTTTCTCCCTCCTTTCCCCTTTGTCTAAAAATAAAATAAATAAAATCTTAAAAAGAAAAAAAGAAAACACTAATTCAAAAAGATATGAGCACCCCTGTGTTCATTGCTGCATTACTTACAAAAGCCAAGATACAGAAGCAACCAAGGTGTCTATTGATAGATGAATAAAGATGTGGTATGTATACACAATGGAATGTTATGCAGCAATAAAAATAATGAAGTCTTGCCATTTGCGACAACATGCATGGACCTTGAGGGTATTATGCTAAATGAAATAAGTCAAAGAAAGACAAATGCCATATGATTTCTCTTACATGCGGAATCTAAAAAAATGAGACAAAACAAAACCAGACTTATAGAAACAGAGACCAAAAGGGTAGTTGCCAAAGGGGGAGGGGGAGGGAGGGAAGGGTAGATGAAAAAGGTGAAACGGAATAGAGGCAATAATATTGTGATAAGTTTTCACGGTGACAGATGATTACTAGAGTTAGTGCTGTGATTACATTATAAGGTATAAAAAAGTCGAATTACTGCATTATGCACCTGAAACTAATATAAATAATATTGTATACCAACTATACTTAAAAAGGAAAAATAGCTCAAGTATGATTGTAGGAATACAAAAATATTGATCACCTGACATAAATAGAAAAACAATCATAAACTTCATATAGAACCACAAAAGACCTCAAACAGCTAAAGCAGTCTTCAGAAAAAAAGAACAAAACTTGAGGCATCATAGTTCCTGATTTCAAAATACAGGATTGGGCAAAAGTAGGTTTACAATTGTTCATAGGGAAAATACAACAATAATCAATAATAATACAGAAATAAACTGTATTTCATGTACTCATAAATGCAAACCTACTTTTGCCCCTCTCTGTAATTTTACAAAGCTACAGTGATTAAAAGTATGGTACTTTAAAGCTATGAGCACAAATAGTTTAAAAGTAAAGATATGGAAGACCATATATCATGCAAATGTTAATCAAAAGAATACTCAGTCCAATTCCTAGAAACAGTAGAATGTCGGTGGCCAGGGGCTGGGAGGAGGGGGGAATGCAGGGAGTGTTGTTTAATGGGTACAGAGTTTCAGTTTTATAAGATAAAAAGAGCTATGGAGATGAGTGATTGTACAACATTATGAATGTATTTAATACCTTTAAAGTATACACTTAAAAGTAGGTAAGATGGTTAATTTTATGTTATGTGTATTTTACCACAGTAAAAAAGGGGGCGGGGAATATATATCATTTGGGTTTATCTTGAACCAATTTTTCTCACTGATCTATAATAAAGTTCAAAAACACTTACACACACAAACATACACATATCACACTGAAAGCTGTTTTGCCAATAGTCCCACAGCCTTAATAGCTGCTTCTTTTCCTTCCTTTGCAGGGGCACTTTTTTAGCAGTGACATTTTCACGGCTACTATTGCCGGTTCTATTACTTATGCCTTTGTGAGATTAAATACCAAAATGCCGATTACAACCGGAAATATTACCATGAAATTAGAAGTTGTTCTGTGGTCTCTTGCCCATACAAGTGACATTGGAGAGTAGCGGCAACATTGTGGGGATGAGTGGGTTCTTTGGTTTGCTTTGTTATTGTTTAGTTTCTCTCATAGTCGGTCTCTTCTCAATTGCCTTGTTCAGCATCAGTGATTACTTTTTGAGGACTTCAGATTGTATTATATTCTAATGAACAAATGTTTTGTTTTCTCAGAACTGCAATAAGAAGGTTTATATTGCCGTGGACCTTTTTAAAAAGAATTTAACTGTGGAATAGCCCAAAGAAGTGGGTTTTTTTTACGTATCCATGAAAGTCAGATGAAGATATGCCTTTAAATGGCTGATTTGGTTTGTTTAGAATAAAGAGTGAACACTTTACTGTTTCCTGGAATAAGACAGTTGTATTAGTTTGGCAATATCATGTATATTGTATTCAGAGAACATATAACAGAAAACTGTGATTATGTTTATGGAATAATCTGTTTTCAGTTCTCTGTTTAGAAAAGTTAGTACTCATAGCCCCATGGTAGGAAGCATTCAGCTGGGGTCAGAACCCTCTCAGCCCTGTTGGAGGGTTGTATTGAATAGTATTAGAAAATTTGATGACACTCCATTTTGATCAAGAGAAATACTAAGAGGGTTTTATCAATGACTGACAAATAGATTTGTGTTTTTCATGTCCAAGTAATTCCAAAGGCACTCTCCCTTTTGATGGGTAGATCTTCCATTACCCTCCCCCTCCTCCCCCACAAAGGGTTTTTGAGCATTTGGGTGGAACAGCTTTCTGAGGGCAGTGCTGTGTGCTGGAGGGTGTTTCTTTCCATGTGCACTGGAGAGTGCTGCAGTAGATTCACTTCTAATACCTTTTGGTGAAAACAATATGCTCAGAGTGGACTGAAATTAATGTATACAAGATAGCCAGAATTGTGGGGATGATACATCTGAGTACTTTCCTTTAGGCCTCAGAACCTTGACAGCTGCTTCATGTGATAGCTCATCCTTCTCTTTGGAGTGTTGAGCTCGGCTTCAGTTACTTAATTTTCTCTAAGGGAGCCTTATTTCCTTGAAACAACCCCCTCATGGCTGAAGTGCTGTTGATTCATTTAGTAAACAGCTGTGTTTACTATTCTTGCTGTAAATCTACTCTGTCCGATTCTAGGAGGCATAGGTGACAAAGGAAGAATCCACTAGTGTTTGCATCTCTATCAGCTATTGCACAATATGGCACATAGTAGGCCCTCACTCAGAGTTCATAGAAGGGAGAGAGGAAATAAGTTATCCACTTATGCGATGTCTATATTTTCTCCAAGTGACATTTTTTAAATTGGTGAAGATGCAGAGAATCTACCTGGGGTTCTGGTTTTGTGTATGTGCTCAGATTCTGGAGATGTGGGCATCGTCAGAGGCAAGATACCTTTGAAATACTTAATCATCTGGGTTATTGTCTTTCTGTTAAAGACCTTTAGCACTAGGGACAGAGACTCCTTTATATTGTAAAATAGTACTGAGAATTTATATTAACTGCATACAGCAAAAGAAAATGTTTGTAGAGTAACCATTCTTTGTTTTTCATTTTTAAGAATTTTCCAAAGTAGATTCTTCTGTCATGATTTGTATAAGCTCATGAGAGATGACTAGCCCCAGAAATCTTGTTGATTGGATAAGTCAAATTCTTGAGTATATAAAATGACTTTTGCTTTAGTTTTTTTTCTTAATATATACCACGTATCAAAAGTTTCCTGTATGGTGATAAAGGTGGAAAATATCAATTGTAAATTAATGTTGACCATTATAATCTTCCTAATCTTGATATTAAAGACTAGACTACAAATATAGCTGACAAAAAACAATACAGCTGGCTCCAAACTATGAGTGCTGAAATCTTAGCTTGGGCCTGTTATATAACCTCTCTGAGCCTCAGTTTTCTCTATGAAAAGTGAAGCTGATAATAGGACCTACATCCTTGAATTACTGTAAGAATTCATTTAGTTAATATTCATAAAGGATTTACAGTAGTCCCTGGCATTTACATAAAATGTTCTATATATAAGGGTGAGCTAGCCCTGGCCAGGTGGTTCATTTGGTTGCAGTGTTGTCCCGTACACCAAAAGCTAGCAGGTTTGATTCCTGGTCAGGGCACATATTTAGGCTGCAGGTTCAATCCCCAGCTGGGGCGTGTGCAGGAGGCAGCTGATTGATGTGTGTGTGTGTGTCTGTCTGTCTCTCTTTCTCTCTTCCTCTCCCCCTTCTTTTTGTCTCCCCCACTCTTCCCTCCCTCTTTCTCTCTCTCCCTTCCTCTTTCTCTAACATCAATAAATATATCCTCTGATGAGGATTAAAGAGAGAGAGAGAGTTAGCTACTATTACTACAGAGACAAGGTGAACAGGTTAAGTGACTTGTTTTCCATTTCCTGTTTTCTGTATCTTGTATCACATAAAGATACAGGAACAACAGAAAAATTAAGTCTAAATTTCCCTAGTTTACAGAGCTGAGATTCCAGTGAGGGGGGTGAGGTAGGGTGTGGCAGAGATTAGGGTGATATCAGCAGTTCAGCACACAAGCTGAGTTGGAATTGCCTCCATTGCTTGTTTGCTTGTATCTGTATGTCCTTGGGCAAGTGCCTTAACCTCTGAGTCTATTTACTTATATATAAAGTGGGAATAGTGGTAGTACCTACCTCATAAAAATCATATCGTGATCTCATTAGATGCATAAAAAGCATTTGACAAAATTTAACATCCATGTATGATAAAAACTATCAATAAAGTGGGAATAGATGGAACATACCCTGACATAATAAAGGTCATATATGGCAAGTACACAGCTAACATCATACTCAGTGGTTTCCTCTAAGATCAGGAATGAGCAAGGATGCCCACTGTCTCCCTTTTTGTTCTGCATAGTATTGAAAGCCTTAGCCAGAGCAATTAGGCAAGAAAAAAATAAGAGGCATCCAAATCAGAGGAAACCATCAACAACATGAAAAGGCAACCTACTGAACAAAATAAAATGTTTGCAAATTATAAATTTGATAAGGGGTTGATAGGCAAAATATATGACAAACTCATGCAAGTGAACAACAACAAAAAAAGCAAACAACCAGACTGAAAAATGGGCAGAGGATCTGAATAGGCATTTTTTCAGTTGGAGACATACAGATGGCCAACAGGTACATGAAGAGGTGCTCAGTGCCACTAACAATAAGGGAAATGCAAATCAAAATCACAATGAGATAACCTCTTCACCCTGTTAGAATGGCTATTATCACAAAGACAACAAGTGTCAGTGATGATGTGGAGAAAAGGGAACCCTTATGCACTGTTGGTGGGACTGTAAATTGGTGCAGCTACTATGGAAAATGGTGTAGAGGATCCTCAAAAAATTAAAAGTAGAACTACTATATGATCCAGAATTCCAGCAATTCACTTCTGGGTATTTATCCAAAGAAAACAAAAACATTAACTCAAAAAGATATCTGTACTCTGATTGCAGCATTATTTACAATAGCCAAAATATGGAACAATATTCATCTATAGGTGAATAGATTAAAAAATTGTATATGGGGGTGTTTATGTGTCTTGGACTATTTCTCAGTCCTAAAGAGTGAAGTTTTGTCATTGTGACAACATGGGTGGTTCTTGGGTGTTATTCTGAGTGAAATAAATCAGAGAAAGTACAAACACCATATGATATCTCTTCTGTGTAGAATTTTAAATAACCAACCAAGGTCATAGATATAGAGAACAGATTGGTGGTTGTCAGAGGTAGGTGTGGGTAAAATGGATAAAGGGTGTCAAAAGTTAAAGAGAAAAAAAAAATCATCCCCTTAAATTGTCTGTTGAGCCTTGTATGTGAGTTAGATTTCCACATATAATTCTATTGTAAAGAACTGGTGTTTTCTTAAGTTCCCCGCATTCTTCAAGTATATTCAAATATAAAAATGTGATTGGGTGTAATTCTTTATTAGGAAATGTTATCATGTGATGTTTGAGAATGTGTGGAAATTCACATATTAAACCTCATTAGCATTTATTACTCTAAGAAAATTCAAGTTCAAACAAATAGAGTTACTGTTTAAAAAAGTGTAAAAAACAAATTAAGAGGTTCACAGTGCAGTTGGAGACATTCAGTGGTTCTAGTACCAGTAGACTAAAGGTGAGCAGGGCCTTGTTTAGGGTTACAGTGCAGGCCTGCCAGGTCTAGAAGGTTGCCTAGAGGAAGGTTGTCAGGCATCCTTACAATCACAGGGCACTAAACCTGTGGGATTCTGTGCACCTGTCTTGTGACTATACAAGAATCTTGATAAAGGTCCCATATGGCTACTGAAAGCACAGGAGTAGTGGTTACAGTGAAATGAAAAGAGAGGGGGCAACAGGGAGGGAAAATTCTTCACAGATCAGTGATTTACAGACTTTTTAAGAGATTAAGGTGAGGTTTAATGTGACAGGTAATATGCTCTTTCAGCCTTTTAATTTAGATTGGCAGTTCTTTAAATAAATATTAACTATGACTAGCTGAAATCTTTTCTTTGATCAAATAGGCAGTTAAAAATTGTTATGCTTCTCCTCCCCTTTTTGCTACAGAAGTTTTCAAACTTGTAGAAAAATAGAATATAATGAAGCTGCATGTCCCCATCACCCAGCTTCAACAATCAACAGATGGCCAGTCTCTTTTCATCTCTATTCCTGCCCTTCCCTCTCCATTGTTTTAAAGCAAATTCCATATTTGATATCATTTCTTCTGTATCTCAGTGTATACCTCTAAAAAATAAGATTTTTAACTTAACCACAATACCATTATTATACCTAAGATAATAATTAAACTTCCCTAATATCATTAAGATAGAAAAATATAATTCTAGATTTCTTAGATTAATGAATAAAATAGGTGTTAAGCCATATATTATATTTCTGTAATACTTAGTTTATTAATTTCTAGATTACTAAGAATATGGTTTTGAATTACTTTTTCTTTTCATATTCTAAGGGTGAAAAAATATTTCTTCCCTTGTAGGGTCTTTAGCTAATCTAATAATTAAGTTGACATAGGACAGATTAACAAGAGAAAAACAAATTTAATTTTGTACATACCAGAGCTCCATGAAAATTTGAGACTGAAAGGCAGTCGCACAATTAAGGTTTATATATCATCCTGAGCTAAGGAATGTGATAAGGGCTTGGGGCTTTAGAGGGGAGGAGGGTGAGCCACAGGAAGATAAGAAAAGCAAGTGTTTGATAACCACACGTTTGCCTCTGCCCTGTAAGTCTTTCACATAAAAAAAATTTATTTCTGATAATAGTTCTCTTGCTGGGCCAAGGGTCCTATCTAAATTCTTTCAGGGAGTTAATGGTTAGGTAAAAATGTTTCCTCAGTCTGCTTGCATCTTGAGCTCAAAATAATCCCCATGCCAAAGTAGCACATTTTGGGGTGGCATATTTTCTCTCCTTCAGTATTGTCTAGTATTCAGTCAACAAACTGCCTTAGTGCACATTCAGATGTTATTTTATCAGAAACTTTCACCTTTTTTTTTTTATTGTTCATTTACAGTTGTCTTGCCTTTTTCCCAATTTCTTTCCCTTACCTGGTCCTCCCCTGCACTCCTACAGTCACTTCCCCCCATTATCCATGCCCATCAGTTGTCTATTCATATTCCTTTTTTTGACCCTTCCCCTACTTTTCCCTGTTACCCCTCTCCTTCTTCCCCTCTTATCACTGTCAGTTCTTTACTTCCAAGTCTGGTTCTATTTTGCTCATTTGTTTTGTTGATTAGGTTCCACTTGCAGGTGAGATCACACGGTGTTTGTCTTTCAGCCTGGCTTATTTCACTTAGCACAATGCTCTCCAGTTCCATCCATGCTGTTGCAAAGGATAGGAGTTCCTTCTTTCTCTCTGCTGCGTAGTATTCCGTTGTCTAAGTGTACCGTAGTTTTTTGATCCACTTATTTACTGATGGGCACTTAAGCTGTTTCCAGCACTTGGCTATTGTAAATTGTGCTGCTGTGAACACTGGGGTGCACAGGTTCTTTTGAATTGGTGTTTCAGGATTCTTAGGGTATAATCCCAGCACTGGAATCACTGGGTCAAAAGGTAGTTCCATTTTTAGTTTTTTGAGGAAATTCCACACAGTTTTCCACAGTGGCTGCACCAGTCTGCATTCCCACCAACAGAGCACTAGGGTGCCTTTTCTCCACAACCTCGCTAGCACTTGTTTGTTGATTTGTTGTTTTGTTAATGACAGCCATTCTGACCGGTGCAAAGTGGTATCTTACTCTGATTTTAATATGCACCTCTGATGGCTAGTGATATTGAGCATCGTTTCATATGTCTCCGGGCCCTCTCTGTGTCCTCTTTGGAGAATTGTCTATTTAGGTCCTTTGCCCATTTTTTAATTGCATTGTTTATCTTCCTGGTGTGGAGGCATGTGAGTTCTTTATATATTTTGGAGATCAAACCATTGTCTGAGGTATCATTGGCAAATATGTTTTCCCATACAGTTGTTTCCCTTTTTATTTTGCTGATGGTTTCTTTAGCCATTCAGAAGCTTTTTAATTTGATGTAGTCCCGTTTGTTTATTCTTTCCTTTATATCCCTTGCCCTAGGGGATGTATTGGTGAAAATATTGCTGCATGGGATATCTGAAATTTTCCTGCCTATGTTTTCCTCTAGGACTTCTATGGTGTCACAACTTACATTTAAGTCTTTTATCCATCCTGAGTTTATTTTGGTGTATGGTGTAAGCTGGTGGTCTAGTTTTAGTTTTTTGCATGTATTTTTCCAGATCTCCCAATACCATTTATTGAAGAGTCTGTTTTTACACCATTGTATGCTTGTGCCCCCTTTGTCAAATATTAGTTGACCATATTGACATGGGTTTATTTCTGGGCACTCTATTCTGTTCCATTGGTCTGTGTGTTCTTATGCCAGTACCAGGCTATTTGGATTATAGTGGCCTTGTAATATAGTTTGATATTGTGATCCCTCCTACTTTGTTCTTCTTTCTCAAAATTGCTGATGCTATTTGGGGTCATTTTATGGTTCCATATACATTTTTGAAATATTTGTTCTATATCTGTGAAATGTGTCATTGGTGTTTTGATACGGGTTGCACTGAATCTAGGTTGCTTCAGGTAGTATGGACATTTTAATGATGTTATTCTTCTGATCCATGACTATGGTATATGCTTCCATTTATTTGTGTCTTCCTTAATTTCTTTTTTCAGTGTTGTGTAGTTTTCTGAGTACAGGTCTTTTGCCTCCTTGGTTAAGTTTATTCCTAGGTATTTTATTTTTCTTGTTGCTATAGTAAAAGGGATTTTTTCCTAATTTCTGTTACTGATATTTCATTGTTGGTATACAAGAATGCCTTCAATTTCTGAATGTTGACTTGTATCCTGCTGTTTTGCCAAATTCATTTATTAAGCCAATTAGTTTTTTGGTGCAGTCTAGGATTTTCTATGCACACTATCATGTCATCTGCAAACAGTGACAGCTTTACTCCTTCCTTTCCAATTTGGATGCCTTTTATTTCTTTTTCTGATCACTGTGGCTAGAACTTCTAATTCTATGTTGAATAGAAGTGGTGAAAGTGGACACCCTCGTTTTGTGCTTTATCTTAGGAAGAAACCTTTTAGTTTTTGCCTGTTGATTTTGACGTTGGGTGTAGGTTTCTTGTGTATGGCCTTTATTATGTTGAGGTATGCTCCCTCTATTCCCATTTTGCTGTTTTTTTTCATAAATGGATGCTGTACTTTATCAAATGATTTTTCAGCATCTATTGATATGATCATGTGGTTTTGTCTTTTGTATTGTTTATGTGGTGTATTACATTTATTGATTTGCATACATTGTACCATCCTTGCATACCTGGGATGAATCCCACTTGATTATGGTGTATGATTTTTTTAATAAATTGCTGTATCTGGTTTGCCAATATTGTGTTGAGGATTTTAGTATCTATTTTCATCAGCAATATTGGCCTATAGTTTTCTTTCTTTGTTATGTCTTTATCTAGTTTTTGAATTAGGATAATAGTGTCCTCATAAAGAGTCTTACTTCTTCTTGGATTTTTTGGAATAGTTTGAGAAGAATCAGGGTTAGCTCTTCTCTAAATGTTTGGTAAAATTCTCCTGTGAATCCATCTGGCCTAGGGCTTTTGTGTCCTGTTAGTTTTTTGATTACTGCTTCAATTTCACTAGGTGATGTCGGTCTATTCAGGCAGAAACTCACTTTTCTTTAAGTGGACATTCACAACAAGCCAGGAGTGTGGTTGGCTTATTTAAAGCACTGCCAGGAAGGACAAAGTACTAACTTTAGGGAGTACTCTGTAGACAGAATCGGCAAGTCTTAGGGATCTGCTGGAAGGGGAAACAATTTAATTTCTTATTTGCCAGTGAGTACCTTGGTTTCGAAGGTGGAGTTGCTGGTGCTTGCCCCAAAGGGAGGAAGTGGGCAGGTGCAAAAATAGGGCGTCATCGTCCTTACACAAGCTGACAAGATAACAGCCAATTTTGGGGCTCCTCTCTTTATCTTTGTGTTCTGTTGAGCATCAAAGTTTGGCTAAGGAGCGTTACCAAAGTCATGCTTCACTGCCCAGCACCACAGAGAAGCCAAAGTCAGAGGCTATAATTTTTCTGCAAAGGGGTTTATTTGTCAGGCAGCCAAACAAGCAGACTGGAGACAAGGCTCAGATAAGTCTGAAGCAAATTTAAACAATAAGGGTAAGTTTCTGCTAAGATGATTTTATTCTAATTGCAATGCTACTATTGTGAATCTTTCTGTAAAGGGTGCAGGATGGAAACAAAATGGTCTAAAAAGTTGGATTTCTCAGACTAATATACACAGGACATTTGCAAGAAAAATAAAATGGCCTGAAATTTGTATTTACACTTAAACTGGAAGAATTAGGTTGCTCTTAAAAAGGAATTAGTTCAGAAAGTTTTGCAGTATTTTGTTAAACATCCTCATTTCAGCAGCATTGTGGAGTAAAATCTGAAACTGCCTTTTTTTCTTGTACATAAATGCTTCTTATTCTTAGGGCTTAAAACTTTATGAAATCTTGTAATGTTAATAGTGTATGAATTGATTTAAGAGAAAGGGATATTTTGGTTAATAATTCATTCAGTATATGAAATAAAAAACATGAAACAGCCCAAAGAAAGAATTCTGTACATCACAATATGTTTTTAGATAGAACCAGTTTTTTGCAGAAAAGTGATGTAAATTTTAGATCTTTCATTAAGTCTTTATATGAAAATACAAAGTCCATTTTTATGAAAGTGTCATTTGGCAGGGTGTGAGTGGGGGTGGGGTGTTGTTTTTCTTTACATCTTCTGTATCAAATTCAATTTTAGTTTATTCCAAAAGATTATTTTAGTAAACCAGGAATTGTTTTAGTCATTTTCTAGTCCAGAGTAGAGAACAATACTAAAATGTGTTTTGATGAAAATATGGAGATAGTATAGCCATGAGTGTTTTCTTTTCAGATTTTTTAATTAAAAAATTATTTGGATATTAATGACATATATGTTTTAAGAGTCTTTTATGGAAAGTGAAAGCAAGCTCATTTGAGATGATACAGGGATTTGGCTTTCTTTTTCTCATTAAATGTTTATTTAAAGCATTAAAGTCAAACCAGATCATTTGCATATTGGCATCTGAAAAGGTTGTCCAAATAAAAATCGGGTTTTTAAAAAATGACTTTCTGCCATAATCAGTGTTTGTTGATGCAACAAACATTTCTGCATGTTTCTTTGTTAAGCATTGAGAATTCAAAGTTGAAAAGATTCTTACCTTCAAGGAGCTGACAAGTGAGAAGAGAGAGAAACATAGTGAGACAGTTGTTTTAATAAAAGCATATACAGCTGTATTTGGAACAGAAAGGAGTCTCTAAGTTGTCTTGGTATTGTTGGGAAAGGTGCTTGGAAGACTTTGGGTTGATGGTTTTATTCTGTAAACCTTAACAGAATGTAAATAACCTAATCAACAAAACAACCAAGCAAGCAAAATATAACCAGAGATATTGAAATTAAGAACAATCTGACAGTAAACAGAGGGGAGATGGGAGGGGATAATGAGGGGAAGGGGGAAAGGGTTTTCAGGAACAACTATAAAGGGTATATGGACAAAACCAAGGAGGGGTGGATGCAGGAGAGGGAGGTGGGGATGGCTGGGGTGGCTGGGAGAGAGGGGAAAATGCAGACAACTGTAGTTGAACAACAATAAAATATTTTTTTTAAAAAGCAAGTAAATAATAGAATTCATTTGTTGATTGCTCACCACATGCCAGGCAGTCTGCCAGTCAGTAGGTTTACATACACATGCATGCTGTATGTATATATATACACACACACATATACCTGAACGTGTACAGACATATATATGGGGAGACATAAGAGAACTCTCATGGAGTTTGGTCTAGTAGGAAGAGAGAGGCAGTTTGCAAGCAGTAATTTTCATGGACACAGTTTAGATTGGTGAAGGGGGCAGGAAAAGAAGAGACTACCTGAGGAGTAGTGACTGTTAAGTCTTAGCCTGAAGGATGAAAAGGAGAAAACCAATATGAATAAAGGGAGAAGAAATTTCTAAGTGGCAGGAACAATGTGTTTACAGGTTCTAAGGGAAAAAAGAACTTGGCAAGTTTGAAGCAACTGAAAGGCACCTGTGTGACCAGAATGTGGTGAAGCTGAGACACTGGCAGGAGCCAGATCCCAAAGGGCCTTATAGGGAATCATAAAGAGTATGGGTTTTGTCTTTATTGCAATGTAAGGCCAACAAGGGATTCTAAGTAGTGTATTAGAAAGGGTAGCATCTAATTTACAATTTGAAAAGATCACTCTTGTTGGGCATGATGAAAATGGACTATATTTTTCTTGTTATGTGGAAAATGGACAGTAGAAAGGGCTAAGTAGAAGCAGAGAGACAAGTTAGAAGTATTATAGGGACGGGGGCTAGGTGGGAGGCAGTAGTGATGGAGGGAGGTAAAAATAGAATCAAGAGGTTTTGGAAGCAGAATTGACAAGCTTTGGAGCAATTAGATATTGGGAAGAGTGGTCACCTTCTCAGTAATGTGAAGGTTGAAGTACGTCCATTGGATTTGGCAACACGTGAACCATTGGTGACTGTGAGAAGAGCAGCTTCAGGGGGGCACAGGGGACGTAAGCCATATTGCATATGTCATCTTCTCAGTCCTCACAGCAACCATAGTATTCTTGTCCCTGTTTTATTGAATTTGAGAGATTTTAAGTAACCCTAAAATTACCCAGCTAGTAAGTGGTGAAGCAGGTGTTTGAATGTTATCTTTTTGATTTCAGAGCCAGGGCACTTTCTACTACATGAGGCTGCCTTTTATAAAAGAAGCTAAGTGCTTAATACAGAGGACTCTTTATTTTCCACTCTGAGTGCCTGGTATGCTGGGCACTCCTGATTAAGTGCTGTAGAGGACCAGCATGTTCACATTTGTTTTTTTAGCCGCTATGTTGAGGTATAATTTATATACTATAAAATTTGCCCATTTTAAGTGTATAATCCAAAGATTTTCTTTTAGTAAATTTATAGTATTGCAACATCACCACAATCCAGTTTTAGAACATTTCCATCAGCTTATTTATTTCTAGCCATTTGCAGTTAGTTCCAGCTCCCAGCCAGCTATTAATCAGCTTCCTGCCTCTATAGATTTGCCTTTTAAATGGACATTTTATAAAAATGGAATCATAACAATCTGTGTAGTCTTTTATATTTATCTTTTTTCACTTAGCATATAGTGTTTTTGAGGTTCATCGGTGTTGTAGCATGTGTCAGTACTTGGTTCCTTTTTATTGCTGAATGGCTTTCTATTGTATGAATATACCACATTTTGTTTATCCATACCCCAGTTGGTTGACTTTGGATTGTTTTTGTTTAGGGTTATTATGAATAATACTGGTATAAACATCTATGTGCAAGTCTTTAGTGGATATATGTTTTCATTTCTCTTGGGAAGATTCCTAGGAGTGAAGTTGCTGAGTAATATGGTACATTTATATTTAAGTTTTTAAAGAAGCTGCCAAACTATTTTCATAATGGCTTTGCCATTTTATATTCCTACCAGCAGTATATGAAAGTTCCAGTTTTTCTTCATCGATGACAGCACATATTATTGTTTGTTTTAATAGTGCCATTGTGGTGGAGGTGAAGTGGTATCTCATGTGATTTTTATTTCGATTTGTCCTTTGACTAATGATGTTGAGTGTGTTTTCATGTGTTTATTAGTCACTTGTATATCTTTTGTTAAATAGCTATTGAAATATTTTGCCCATTTCTTAGTTGGGTTGTCTTATTATTGAGTTGAAAGAGTTCTTTATATATATTGGTACAAGTTCTTTTCAGGTATGTGATTTGCCAATATTTTCTTTCAGTGTGTGCTTTTCTTTTTTAATTTAAAAAAATTTATAAATTATAGTTTATATTTAATATTATTTTGTATCAATTTCAGTTGTACAGTATAGTGGTTAGTCAATCATATACTTCAAAAAATGTTCCCCCTGATATTTCCAGTACCCAGCAGCCACCAAATATACTTATTCCAGTATTATTGACTATATTTCCTATGTTGTACTTTACATACCCATGACTATTTCTGACTTCCAATTTTTCCTTCTCAATCTTTTCAACCAGTCCCTCAACCTCCCCTCTGGCAACCGTCAGTCTGTTACCAGTATCTATGAGTCTGTTTCTGTTTTTGTTTGTTCTTTTATATTGTTCTTTAGATTCCACATATAAATGAAATTATCTGGTATTTGTCTATCTCTGACTGACTTACTTCACTTAGCATAATAACCCTAGGTCTACCTGTCACAAATGGTAAGATTTCATTCTTTTTAATGGCCACGTAATATTCCATTGTATATATGTACTACAGCTTTTTATCTACTCGTCCGTTGATGGACACTTGGATTGCTTCCATAGCTTGGCTCTTGTAAATAACACGGACATGAACATAGGGTGCAAATATTCTTTTGAATTAGTATTTTGGATTCCTTCTGATATGTACCCAGAAGCAGTAGAGCTGGGTCATAAGGCAGCTCCATTTTTAATTTCTTGGGGAACCTCCATAGTGTTTTCCACAGTGGTTGCACCAATTTGCACTCCCACCAACATTGCAAAAGGGTTCCCTTTTCTCTGTATCTTCTCCTACACTTGTTTGTTGATTTATTGATGATAGTCATTCTGACAGGTGTGAGGTGATATCTCATTGTGGTTTTAATTTGCATTTCTTTGATGATTAGTGACACTGAGCATCTTTTCATATGTTTATTGGCCAGCTTCATGTCCTCTTTGGTGAAGTGTCTATTCAGGTCTTCTGCCCATTTTTTAATTGGAATGTTTGTTTCTTTGGTGTTGAATTGTATGGGTTCTTTATAAATTTTTGATATTAACTCTTCATCAGATGTATCATTGGCAGATATATTTTCCCATTAGTGGGTTGTCTTTTAATTTTTTTTTAAATATATTTATTGATTACGCTATTACAGTTGTCCCATTCCCCCCCCCCCCACTCCACTCCATCCTGCCCACCCCCCTCCCTCCCACATTCCCCCCCTATAGTTCATGTCCATGGGTCATACTTATAAGTTCTTTGGCTTCTACATTTCCTACACTATTTTTACCCTCCCCCTGTCTATTTTCCACCTATCATCTATGCTACTTATTCTCTGTACCTTTCCCCCCCTCTCCCCCTCCCACTCCCTTAATGACAGCCCTCATGTTCTAGTTGTTTGCCTAGTTTGCTCTCGTTTTTGTCTTATGTGTGGCCGTTAATAACTGTGAGTTTGCTGTCATTTTTACTGTTCCTATTTTTGATCTTCTTTTTCTTAGGTAACTCCCTTTAACATTTCATATAATAAGGGCTTGGTGATGATGAACTTCTTTAACTTGACCTTATCTGAGAAGCACTTTATCTTCCCTTCCATTCTAAGTGGTAGCTTTGCTGGATACAGTAATCTTGGATGTAGGTCCTTGCGTTTAATCTTGGGTAATGTAATTATGATGTGCCTTGGCGTGTTCCTCCTTGGGTCCAGCTTCTTTGGGACTGTCTGAGCTTCCTGGACTTCCTGGAAGTCTATTTCCTTTGCCAGATTAGGGAAGTTCTCCTTCATTATTTGTTCAAATAAGTTTTCAATTTTTGTTCTTCCTCTTCTCCTTCTGGCACCCCTATAATTCGGATGTTGGAACGTTTCAAGATGTCCTGGAGGTTCCTAAGCCTCTCCTCATTTTTCCGAATTCTTGTTTCTTCATTCTTTTCTGGTTGGATGTTTGTTTCTTCCTTCTGGTCCACACCATTGATTTGAGTCCCAGTTTCCTTTTCATCACTATTGGTTCCCTGTACATTTTCCTTTGTTTCTCTTAGCATAGGCTTCATTTTTTCATCTGTTTTTCGAATAGATTCAACCAAGTCTGTGAGCATATTGATAACCAGTGCTTTGAACTGTGCATCTGATAGGTTGGCTATCTCTTTGTCGCTTAGTTGTATTTTTTCTGGAGCTTTGAAGTGTTCTGTCATTTGGGCCTTTTTTTTTTTTTTTTTTTTTTGTCTTGGCGCGTCTGTTACTTTAAGGGGCAGAGCCTTAGGTGTTCACCAGGGCGGGGTAATGCTGGTCGGTACGCTGTGACGCTGTACGTGGGGGAGGGGCCGAGTGGGAGCAGTGGCGCCCGCCTCACTGTCCTCCGGCTTTCAATCTTTCACTCCCCTACCCACAATCAAACTGGGCCACTCTGGTGCTGGTTCCCGAGTAAGTGGGCCTGTGCACACTCTAGGCCCCTGTGGGTCTCTCCAACGACCTCTTCTGTGAGGCTGGGAGTCTCTCCTGCTGCCGCCCCAACCCCCACGGGCGTTTTCAATCAGAGGTTTGAGGCTTTATTTCCCTGAGCTGGAGCCCTGGGTTACGCGATCTGCTTCGCTCCCCCCCCCCCCCCCCCCCCCGTTCGTCCGGTTTATCTGTGGGTGAATGTGGTGCCACGGGGTGCTACCTGCTGCTCTGCCTGCCCCGTTCTCCGCCGCTCTGAGTCCGGCCCTCTGGGTTTATCTGTGCAAATGTGGGGCCTCAGGGTCTGCTAGTGCTCAGACTGCCTGCGCCATTTGTCCCACACTCCGCCAGTCTCAGTCCAGCCACAGCCACGCGAGTCCTCTCCACCCCGGTGCCCGTCTCCGCCCCTCCTACCAGTCTGGATGAATGTTTATTTTCTATTTCCTTGGTGTTGGTCCCCCTTGCTGTTCGATTCTCTGTCAGTTCTGGTTGTGTGAGGAGGCGCAGTGTGTCTACCTACGCCGCCATCTTGGTTCTCCGCCGGTTGTCTTTTAATTTTGTTGATAGTTTCCTTTGCTGTGCAAAACCTTTTTAGTTTAATGTAGTCCCATTTTTTTTCATTTGTTCCTCTTGCTATAGGAGATTTAAAAAAAAATAGTCCTACAAGAATTGTCTGAGATTTCACTGCCTTTGTTTTCTTTCATGATTTTTATGGTATCAAGTCTTACACTTAACTCTTTAATCTATTTTGAGTTTATTCTTGTATATGGTGAAAGAAAGTGGTCTAGTTTCATTTTTTTACATGTATTTGTCCAATTTTTCCAACAGCAGTCTGTTTATTAACAGTCTTATTTATTGAATAGACTGTCTTTACCCCATTGCACGATCTTGCCTCCTTTGTCAAATATTAATTGACTATATAGGTGTGGGGTTATTTCTGGGCTCTTTGTTCTTTTTCATTGATTTAAATGTCTGTTTCCATGCCAGGACCATGCCGTTCTGATTACTGTGGCTTTGTAGTATAATTTGATATCAGGTAGCATGATTCCTCCAACTTTGTTGTTCTTTCTCAAGATTGCTGTGGTTATTCTGGGTCTTTTGTGGTTCCATATAAATTCTTGGATTATTTGTTCTAGTTCTGTGTATGGGCCATTGGTATTTTGATAGGAATTGTGTTGAATCTACAGATTGTTTTGGGCAGTATGGACATTTTAACAATGTTCATTCTTCTATCTATGAACAGTATATGCTTCCATTTATTTATATCTTCTTCAGTTTCTTTCTTTAGAGTCTGATAATTTTCTGAGTACAGGTATTTTACCTCCTTTGTTAAATTTATTCCTAGGTATTTTATTTTTTGATGCAATTGTAAATGGGATTGTTATCTTAGATTTTCTTTGTGATAATTCATTATGGTGTATGAAAGTACAGCTGTTTTCTGGAGATTTATTTTGTGTCCTGATACCTTAGTGAATTTGTTTATCAGCTCCAGTAGTTTTTTGGTGGAATCCTTACAGTTTTCTATATACAGTATCATGTCATTTGCAACTAATGATAGTTTTACCTCTTCTTTTCCAGTTTGGTTGCCTTTTATTTTTTTCTTCTTGTCTGATTGCTGTGGCTAGAACTTTCAGTACTATGTTGAGTAAGAGTGGTGAAAACCTTTTGGTCTTGTTCCTGAACTTGAGGAAATGTTTTTAGTGTTTCCCTATTGAGTGTGATGTTTGCTGTGGGGTGCTGAGATATGTTTCCTCTATTCCCACTCTACTAAAAGTTTTTTTAAAATCATAAATGGATACTGGATTTTGTCAGAAGCTTTTTCTGAATTTATTGATATGATCATGTAATTTTTCTTTTTCAGTTTGTTTATGTGATGTATCGTGTTAATTGATTTGAGGATATTGTACCAACCTTGCATCTCAGGAATAAATCCAAGTAGATCATGGTGTGTTTTATCTTTTTAATGTATTGCTGCATTCTGTTTGCTAATATTTGCTTGAGGATTATTGCATCTATGTGTAACAGGTATATTGGCATATCATTTTATTTTTCTGTAATGTCTTTATCTGATTTTGGAATTAGGATAATGCTGGCCTCATAAGATGAGCTTGGGAGTCTTCTGTCCTCTCAAATTTTTTGGAATAGTTTGATAGTTAGGTGTTAGTTCTTCTTTTAATATTTTCTAATATTCCTCTTTGAAGCCATTCAGTCCAGGACTTTTGTTTGTTGGAAGTCTTTTGATTACTTTCAATTTCATTAGTAGTAATCAGTCTATTCAGATATTCTGTTTCTTCTTGATTCCATTTTGGGAGATTATATGTTTCTAGGAATTTATCCCTTTTTTCCAGGTTGTCCTATTTGTTAGCATATAGTTATTACTAACATTTTCTTATAATCCCTTGTATTTCCATCATGTCCGTTGTTACTTCTCCTTCACTTCTGATTTTACTTATTTGGGTCCTCTCTCTTTTTTTTTGATGAGTCTGGTTAAAGGTTCGTCAATCTTGTCTCTTTTTTTCAGACAACTGCCTCTTGGATTCATTGTTCTTTTATGTTTTTTTGGACTCTGTCCCTGCTCTGATCTTTATTATTTCCTTCCTTCTACTCACTTTGGGCTTTGTTTGTTCTTTTCTAGTTCTTTTAATAAGGCTAGGTAATTTTTTGAGATTTCTATTTTTTGTTGAGGTAGGCCTGTAATGCTATGAATTTCCCTCTTAGGACTGCTTTCACTGTATTACATTGATTTTGGGCTGTTGTGTTCTCATTTGCATTTGTTTCAAGTTGTCTTTTGATTTCTTCCTTGATCTCATTGTTAACCTAGTCATTATTTAGTAACATGTTATTTAACCTTCATGTCTTTGCATGTTATTCCAATTTTTTTCTTGTGATTGATTCCTAGTTTTGTACCATTATGGTCAGAGAAGATACTTGATAAAATTTCGTTCTTCTTAAATCTGTTGAGATTTATTTTGTGTCCTAACATGTGGTCTATCCTAGATGTTGCATGTGCACTTGAAAAGAATGTGTACTTTGCTGCTCTGGAGTGAAATAATCTGAAAATATTAATTAAATCCATCTGATCTAGTATGTCAATTTAGGCTTCTGTTTCCCTACTGATTTTCTGTCTTAAAGATCTATCCATTGATGTCAGTGGGGTGTTAAAGTTCCCTACTATGACTGTATTACTGTCAATCAATCTCTTTATGTCCATCAAAATTTTCTTTATATATTTAGGTGGTCCTATATTAGGTGCATAAATGTTTTCAAGGGTTATATCTTCTTTTTGGATTGCTCCCTTTTATCATTATATAATGTCCTACTTTGTCTCTTACTATAGGCCTTGTTTTGAAGTTGATTTTGTCAGATATAACTATTGCCTCTCCAGCTGTTTTTTTCATTCCATTTGCAGAAATATCTTTTTCTATCCCTATACTTTAGTTTTTGTGTCTTTCTTTCTGTAGAAAGGTAGGTGTCAATAGCATATATATGGCTCTTGTTTTCTTGTCAATTCGGCTACCCTATGTCTTTTGATTGGACCATTTAACCCATTTATATTTATAGTGATTAATGATAGGTACATATTTATTGCCACTTTATTTTTTATAACTATATTCCCCCTCTTTTTTTTCTTCTTTCTTCTTGAAGAAGTCCCTTTAACATTTCCTGTACTACTGGTTTGGTGATAATTAACTTCTTTAGCTTTTCCTTTTTTTTTTTTCTGGTATGGAAAGCTCTTTAATTCTCCTTTAATTTTAAATGATAGTTTTGCCAGGTAAAGTAGTGTTGGTTATATGTTCTTGCTTTTTATCACTTTAAATATTTCATGCCAATATCTTCTGGCCTGAAATTTTCCTATTGAGAAATCAGCTGACAGTTTTGTGGGAGCTTCCTTGTAGGAAACTAACCATGTTTCTCTTGCTGCTATTAAGATTTTCTCTTTGTCTTTAACCTTTGGGATTTTAATTATGTGTCTTGGTGTGGACCTCTCTGGGTGTATCTTCTTTGGGGCTCTGCACTTTCTGGACTTGTGTCATTTCTCTTCACCAGGTTAGGGAAGTTTTCAGTCATTTCTGAAAATAGGCTCTATCTCTTCTTTTTCTGGTACCCCTACGATGTGGATTTTGTTGCAGTTCATGTTGTACCAAAGGTCCCTTAACCTATCCTCATTTTTTAAAACTTTTATCTTTCTGCAGCTCTGATTATGTGTTTTCTGCTACCTTGTCTTCCAAGTCACTGATTCGATCTTCTGCTTCATCTAACCGATTGTTTATTCCTTCTAGCGTAGTCTTCATTTCAGATGTTTTATTCTTTGTTTCTGCCTGGTTCTTATTTATAGTTTCTATGTCCTTTTTCATACTGTTGAAGTTCTCACTAGATTTCTTGAGCTTCCTCATAACCATTTTTTTGAGCTCTATATCTGGTGGATTGCCTCCATTTCACTTAGTTCTTTCTATGCAGATTTCTGTTGTTCTTTTGTTTGGGGCATGTTTCTTTGTATCCCCATTTTGGCTGCCTCTCTGTGTTTGTTTTTGTATATTCAGTAGGTGTGCTATGTCTCTCAGTCTTGCTAGGATGGCCTTATGTAGTAGGTGTCCTGTGGGACCCACTTGCTAAGTCTTCTTGATCACCTGAGCTGTGTGCTCCAGGAATGTCCTTTTCATGGGTTGTGTGAACCCTCTTGATTGCCAATAGTTCATTCATGTGTCAGGTTGACTTTCAGGCTGGCGGACTATGAAGCTGACCCTGACTACAGTGTGTATTCTGCTGTGCAGGTGCTAACCACACAAAGCCTCAGCCAGGTCTGGGGCTTGCGGAGATCTCCCTTGTGTATCTAATTGGATCCTGCTCTGATGTTGTTTGAAGCTCACCACTGGGTGTGTTGGTTCTAGGGCCTCTTGGAGGAACTCTGCTGCAGATCAATGTCAGGTACTGCCTGTGTCTGACCCTGGCCGATGTGTTTGGCACTAAAAAGAAATCCATAGTTTGTGGCTGCCTCTGCTGGGCCTGGGAGTGCATGGAAAGGACCAAACTGCACACCAATTCCAGTTTCCACCAGCACTGAGCTCAGGGGAAAGTTACCTAAAGGCTCAAGACACCCCAGGTTCTGCTTCCACCTGCTTTTGCCTGTCAGTTGTCAGTTAGGCTCAGTCACTGAAAGAGCCTCTGGTGGCACTTGGGTTGCAAGAAGTAATTTCTCAGTGAGTCACCAGGGAGTGGCAAGTGGTGTTCACCAGATTGATATAGGTTCAAACTTGATGACAGTGCTGGGTTTGAGGCCACTCAGCAAAAGTCCCAGGGTACCCCAAGGCTAGCTGCCACTTGCCAGGTATCTACAGACCTTTGTGGTGGGGCAGGGTGTCAGGGAGTCATAAGGTAAGGCCACCAGAGTTTATCAGTCCCACACAGACTGAGATTTGGCAGTGTGAAGGAAGGGCTTTGCACCAATGAAATGTCGTCCCCCCCCCCCATCCTAGAACCACACAACTCAGTCTGTGCCAGATAATGCCTGACCTTTTGGAGAGCTTGAGCTCAGCAGGACGGGGACTCAGGGAATTTGGAGGGAGTGGCTAGGGGATCTCTTATGGGGGGGTGATACTGGTCAGGCTCTTGGGAATGTTGTGAGAATGGCCCCCATCCCAAAGCCACAAAACTCAGTCTGTCCTGATTCTGCCCTGACCTTCTTGAGTGCCAAAGCTTGGCAGGGTAGAGCCACCAAGAGTTGGAAGGGCAGGGCTAATTAATCTTCTTGAGGGGGAGGTACCACTCACACTGACAGGTTAGTGGGGGGAATGTCCCCCCACCCCAGGGCCACACAGCTCAGTCACTGACACCCTCTGAGTCAGCCTGGACCTCTATACCCTGGGCCCAGGCAGCTGACTCATCTGCAGGGCATTAGCTACACGGGGTGGGGCTGTTGCATTCCCCCAGCCTAATGTCATGTGGAAGGAAATGTTCCACCCAAGGAAGATAATGTCTGTTGTGTGGGGAATGTGGAAGCTGTTCTCTTTAGCTTTATCCCAGGAGCCACAAATCCCAGTCTGTCTTCATACAACTCTAGCCTCCTCTGTCTTCCCTCCTCAGGAGGCCAGGGTGAGTGACTACAAATGAGGTTTCATGCATTAACCCTTTAAAAAGGCTCCTGGGTCTCTAGCAGACTCTTGTCTCTCCCTGGTCGTCAGAATCCTTGCTGATTCTCACAGCCAGATGTTATGTGGGCACCTCTTCTCAGCTCTGGTGCTCTGGGCTGGGAGCCTGTCATGAGGTTGAGATCCCATACAGCTCAGGGGGAGGAACCATTGCAGCTGAGATATCACCTCCAGATTCTCAAATGCTGCACATGGGGACAGGGCCAGCCCTTTCCTCATCTCTCTACTTCCTACCAGTCTCAGTGTGGTTTGTTCTGTAAATCCTTGGGAATAAGACTTCTGTTCAACTAGTCTTCATTTGGTTATTCAAGCTGATTGTTTTATATTTTAGTTGCAATTCCAGTTTGGTCCTGGGAGGAGGTGAGTATAACTTCTACCTACTACCATCTAGGATCTCCTCTCATTTTCTTAATTGTATATTTTGAAGCACAAAAGTTTTTAATTTTGATGAAGCCCCTTTTTATCAAAATTGTTTTACTGAATTGTGCTTTTCCTGCCATATGCAAGAACTCTTTATCTAACACACAGCCATGAAGATTTTCTTCTAGAAGTTTCCTATGGGGTTGTATAATAGGTTGATTTCACCTAATCATGGAGGTGATAGAATTCTGTGAAGCAGTGGTACTTAAGCTGTAAATGGGATTCCTGAGACCCAATTTCCAATGTGTGTGTGTGTGTGGAGACTTCCATGCACCAACGAGCAATTCTCTGGCAACAGCAGGGTATCCAAGAATTCAACACAATTCCGACACTATCTATTAGGAAATAGAATCAAATTATACAGGTAAAGGGCTCAGTCCTACAAGACTGCCTCCCCCACCATATTGCCCTCTTTAGATGCCAGTGACAAGCCCAGGTTGTTACCTGTGCTTCTGACCCACTGGCTACAGAATGGAGGTTCCAACGACCTCCTTCAACTCAGGATGCCAATCACAACTTCAGGTTGTTACCTGTACTTCTGACGGGATATACGTAAATCAGAGGTTTTTATGACACCTCCTTGGTTTGATTAATTTGCTAGACCTGTTTTCTCACTAGATTACTGATTGATTACCAAGGATATTAAAAGATAAAAATAAGACTCAGATGAAGAGGTACAGAAGATGAGGACTTAAACGAAGATGCCTCCATCCTTTTGGGGCTTGGGGCCTGGCACGGTAGCACGTGGAGATGTTCTGATTTTCCGATGTGGAAGCTCTCCAAAAAAAGAAGAAACAAGCTATCCTTTTGAGTTTTAATGAAGGCTTCCTTATATAATGATGATTGACTAAGTCATTGACCATTGTCAAATGGTTCTAACCTCAAGCCCCTTCTCCCTTTCCCAGAAACCAGGGAGTGGGACTGAAAGTTCCAATTCTTTAATCACTTCACTAGCTCTTCTGTCAACCAACCCTCACCCTTGAGCAGGGGTCCAAAATTTACCTCATTAGCATAAGAGACCATTGTTCTCATCACTTAAGAAATTCTAAAAGGGGAGAAAAGGCACACAACTGTAATTGAATAACAATAAAAAATTTAAAAAAAAATCACACCAATGTATTTTAAAGACAAAAAAAAAAAAAAAGAAATTCTAAAAGGTTTGGGCTCTGTGAGTCAGGAACCCTGGACAAAGACCAAATATTTCTGAGAAATATTTTGGTCACCTGAATGACCAAATATATATATTTCTTATAAATCATAGTATCACAAGCTAATATCTGAAAGTTGAATAGGAGCTAAGAGGTGAAGGAAGAGATTTCAATTAGAGGGAACAGCATGTGCTAAAGCTCCAGGCTGGTGGGATTATGTCAAATTTGATGAGGTAGGAGGAGACCATTAGAGCTGAGTGGATTGAGTGTAGGTTGTGGTAAGTGATGAGACTGGAGAGATGATAGGATCATTTAGTCTACAGGTGGCAAACAAGGCCCGCTGGCGGAATCCAACCCTCCACCTTGTTTTATCCGGCCCAGCACCTTGTTTCTACCCAGTGGCAGCACCAAGCTCCTTACCCCTAGTTAAGGAGTAGTTACATTTATACAGTCCTAAAATTACATTCGGCCCTTTGAAGGCAACCTCGAGGCTGATGTGGCCCCCAGAGAAAATGAGTTTGGCACCCCTGATTTAGGCCCTGTGAAGCAATCCTAACAGCAGCCGAGTCAGGAAGGGTTTAATTAAGTGGGGGTGACATGATCAGATTTGCTTTTCAGAAAAAATCAATCTGCCTGCTGTGCAGAATGGATTGGAAGAGGGCCAGTATGGATTTGGATTGACCAAGTAAAAGGCTGTTGACCAGTTAGTGAGAGATAATGGCACCTTGGACTCAGGGTAAATGTGAAAATAGAGAATATTAGGGACACTGAGAACCTGCCTGCCTTGATTTCTGAATTGGTTAAGCTTTCCAACCAGGAAATTACAGTAAGGGTGAGTAAACTGGTGTCTTCAGCTTCCACTCCATTACCTAGACCATACCTGTTTTTTGTTGTTTTGCTCACTGAGCTGTTTTTAACCAGGAGGTACGGTCCAGACAGCTTATATACAGCAGTTTAGTTGAAACATCTTCAGTGACCTCCTCCTCATTCATAAAACTTTGGGAAAAAATTAAAAGCAAGATATCTGTTCATTCATATGTTTATTTCATTTTTTAAATAGCAAATACTAAGATGCTGAGCACTGTGCTGCCCACATAGAAAACCAAGTCCCATTGATGTGGGAAGGAAACTCTTTAGGTAAAAGTAGCTTATATTTTAGGGTTAAGTAGCCTAAGATTGTTTAACCTACCTGTTCTGTGAATTCTGGAAGTTATCAGGAGAAATGTAACTGTGGGGGAGGAAAAAATTTGTATCTACTCTGCTAGGTTTTTCCAGCTGATAATAATTAAATTGACATGAGATAGATTAACAAGGGAAAATGGCTGAATTTAACTACACATGTACTTACGTGAACCCTACGTATATGAGAGGCTCAGAGGCAGAAAGGTAAAGTGAGATATGTATGACATTCTGCACTGAGGATGAGGTAAGGCACCTTGGGGCTTCAGAGGGGAGGAAGGTCACTGCAGGATAGTAGGAGCAGAAGTTCAATAATTAGATGCTTGCTCTGCTCAATAGATAGGTCATAAAACGTTATTCCTACTGATAACTCTTACTATGGGCAAGGCTCCAGTTGAGACTCTTCTAGGTAGTTAACGTAGGACAGAATTTCTCCTGCGCCCACAGGGTCTTGATTGCCGTCAGCTCAAAGTAATCCACATGCCAAAGTAGCACATCTTAGGGAGGCCTGTTCTGAACTCCTTCATAATTGAGCCTGGTGACTACAAGAGAACAATGAAAGTGACACAAACTGTGGGCTCTAATGCACAAGCTCATCAAAAGATGATTTTAAGACATTTTCAAGGACTGCAGTATCGACTTTCAGCTCCAAACTTTTATTTTAGTTCTGAAAGATGAAATGTGGAAGATCTTTTCTGTGATACTCTCAGAGTGTCCTTTAATTGACTCAGTGAATTAATAGAAGCAAATTTCTATTTCTCAAAAGGTTCACAATAAATCTAATTCATTTTATCTTTCAAAATACAACAGAAAGCACTGGGATTTCTAGACTAATGGTGAGAAGTGTCTTTTCAGAAAACTAACATGTATTATTTTTACTGAGTGCTTTCTATTCTGTCTGTGAAATTAAAATGATACCTGGCAACACATTTCCTTTGTACAGTTTTCTGAAGTACACACAGAGAATCAAAGGTTTCTCTTGATTTAAGTTATAGAGAAAGAGAAGTAATGAAATGTTGGTATAAAGAAAGAAAAATAGAACATGATGTTGAAAAATCACTTTAGTTTCTTAATGTCCTAAGTGGCAAATCTAGGACCTTTGACTGTCAAAATTAAGAGATTCTAGTAGATTGGAAATATTTCATCTCCTGTGTACATGCCCATGATCATAAATGGAAGGAATTCAGTTTAGCAAAGAAAAGAGGCAGAAAATGAAAGATATAAAAATTAACTATCAGACACTTGGGCCTTTTTCTAAACTATCCACATGGGTTTTTATATGTGAATTTGAGAAATGGCAAAACTTTCTGAGCCAAAAAGACAAAAGGTCACCTGTTGCCAAGATCATTTCCATCAACTCCCTTGAGCATGAAGAATAAACGAAGTTGTTTCTCTGCATATGAGGAAAGGTAGATAAAAGACATTTAAAAGCCTAAAATAATTTATGCTAAAATGCTAATCAAATAACCTCTTTGGAATACTATGTGGTTCTATCTTACTTGAATTAAAAAAAGAATATGTATGTTGTATGGTGCCATCTTACATAATATTAAGTTTGTGTTTTTAAGTATTTAACAAGCTCGTATCTTTAACCAGGGCCTTGGTGTATATACGAACATATTTAAAGGACATGCATATACAACAGGTCTTGATTGATGTTACAAACCATCTCATAGAGAAACTAGATGTTTCACTAGATTTTTAAGCAAACATTTTCATAAGATGGCAAGAGTTTGGGAGTTTTGGGGTTCCCCCCTCATGTTATATACCAAAAGACAAAGTGATGAAATGAAAATACTTATGTTTTGGCTTAGCCTACACATTTTTCCTGAGTGGCTGTTTCCTGAATACTATGCCTTCTCACTCCTGTCTTTATCAGTCAGCAATTTGCTCATTTCACAGTTACTTTTGAGTTCCTACTTTATGCCTAGATCAGTGGAAGACTCCTTAGTAAGAAAATTTATATTTGCAAGCCTTTGTTCTAAGGAATAGTGACATCTGATGAGTTCATAAAAAGGACACTGATATATCACAGTTTTCAAAATACTATGGATCTTATTTTAGCTTAGCTTGTAAGTTATACTCTTCTTAAAACTAAATAGGTTTCTTATATACGTGTAATTTTAATCAAGTACATATAAGGGAATTCCCATTATCTCTGGCATGTGTTGAAATTTTTACAGAATGGGTAAGTGTCCTTACAGGTTCATGCTGTTCTGAATGAACCCTCCATACTCTCAGTTTCTCTGGCTGCTTCAGTTGTCAACCCCAAGGAAAGGTTCACTGCATCATTTTGTAAATGTGAATTTTGAGGCATGATTCAGAGGTTGTATCTTGTTGATCATCTGGGGATGGTTAATTATTTTTGGAGCACTATTATTTTAATGCTTTATAGCTTTCTTGGCCAACTTTTCCATAGTCCTTGAGTAATGGCATTTTGTACTAAGATGAATCTTACTAAGCTCAGGTGTTTTTGAATATAATACGTACTGCCCTGATTTATGGATCAATTTGATATTATTATCCACTGCCAGTCTCTGAAAGCCAGTTGTAGTCACTTCCTACTCCCACTTTCAGCCTTGATGATTATACGTGTTTGTTCTCAGCCCATATGCTGGCATGCCAGGGTTTCCTGTGAGCCGCACCGCTGTTTCCTGAGCTGCCTGTGCCGTTTACCTTCTGCACGGCTGCATCGTGAACATCTGGCTTGCTGTGACTGCCCTGTGCAACTGGTGTTTCCCTGCTCCCGCGTGTTTGGTGTTGGCTGTGCAGTCTCCATTTTGTGCTTGTTAACCAGTTCGCTCATCAGACTTGTTCTGAGCATGTTGTGGCATTAAAGGCCAACTTGAAAGTGTAGGGAAGGAAAGGCTTTCTCCCCTGCTTCTTAGATTTAGTATCTAAGGCCCTGAAATTAAACTGACAAAAGACAGATTAACAGGAAAAAAAGCATACACATTTGATTCAATGTTAATATTTTACTTTGTACATGCACACAGAGGCCTTCACAGAAAATAAGTGAAGACCCAAAGCAGCAATTAGACTCGGGGACGTACATACCATTTTAACAAAGGATGCTAAATTGTGGAGAAGTAACTAGACAAAGGAAGCGGGGTGGTGGGACTTCTAGGGTGTTAACTATCTGGAGGAAATCATGGAAGAGAAGGGTTATTTAAAGATTTGTCATGCAGACTCGAGTTCGATGCATTCTGCACCGATGAATCATCCCCAATGACCGTCATCATCCTCTTCCTGCAACAAGAGAAGGAGACCCCTTTACTGGTGGAAATTTGTATTTACCTCACAAAGGGAAATACATACCCTGATTTTAGACAAAAAAGGAAGGTGCAAGTACTTTTCCTACACCTGCTGTTTCTGAGTTGCCTTCAGCTCAAAATAATCCTAAAGTCAAAGAAGCATATTTTGGGGTGGCATATCCTGGTCCCCTTTAAAAGACATAATGTCTGCCCTGAAACTTAGTGTCTGGTTGAGTGACAGAGGGCAAGCATGTGGCCATAGTGAAGATGTGTGTGTTACAGTGGGAGCATGGAGGAAAGACAGCCTAAAACTTACTGCGTCTGTCAGAGGAGGGGGAGCAGTTGAGCTGAGACCTAGAGGATACAGAAAAGTTTGATGAGTGCAGGTCTCTGAGCAAAAGGCAACCACACTCAAAGTCAGGGAATGGGGAAGGAGCTTGGTTTGTTTAAGGTACCATAGGATGCTGGTTCTCCCTTGTAACTGGGAAAGCAGTTTCTTAGGGAACCTTTCTGAATAGTGGTTTAGTTTCTCAGTTGTTCTTATAAAAATCTTCACTGCTCATAATGTAGTTGAAGAGCCAGGAGAGAACAGTAAGAGCAGAGGATTAAAAAACTCCATGGACACACCCTGGCTGTTGTGGCTCAGCAGATTGAGCGTGGACCTGTAGGTTCGATTCCCATTCAGGGCACATCCCTGGGTTGCGGACCAGGTCCCCAGGGGGTGGTACATGAGAGGCAACCGCACACTGATGTTTCTCTCTTTCTACTTCCCTTCGCTCTAAAATTAAAATCTGTAAAAAATGTATATGGACACAATTTTGAATCAGGAAAAAATCTCTGATATTTCCTCTTGTCCTTTATTACTCTCTGGTCCCTCTTTCTGCCAGGCATGCTACCTTCGCGGCCAGAGTCCCTGCCGAGGCCACACCACATCTACCCTCTCCCTTCCCACTGCTGCTTTCTTCAAAAACATCTGTTTTTCTACCCATTTCTTCCCATATCTCTACAGCAGTTAATCTGAGAGAATTATTAGGGAGAAGCAAACATAATAAACTAATTCACATTATTTTAAATGTGAAAAATATCTCAAAGCTCCCAAATACAATATTCTACTTGCTTAAAAAGTACATGTTAAAACTTACAAATCTCTAACTGGTGAAATTTCAGGAAGGTAGTACAAAGTGAAGGGAGAACTTTCGGGCTACTCAGCATGCTGCCCCGCACTTTGCCATTCCCCTGCTAGTCCTTTTTTAATGCAACCCCCTTGTCTGGACTGGTGGATCACTCAGGGGCTGTCTCCTGCCAGCCCTGCCGGCTGAGCACCAGCCTGCCTGGGAAAGAGGGTCCATACTCATCCCCATCTCATTAGCTGGATGTGAGGAGGGACTTGTGGTGGAAGGAAGGATGGGACCAACACAGCCATTCATAATATTAATTTATTCATAAGCTACTCATTCATAATCCTTCAACAGGTTGTAACTGAAAGTGATAAGTCCCCATTTCTGAAATATTTTCTGGAAATAATGAGGTTTCCAACAGCTATGACCAGATTTCAAGCATGATGAGATTTGACCGTCACTGTACATTGTCTCCAACTTGTGGCATGAGGACTTTTATAAACAGAGGCCCTTGCATGCAAAAGCATGTTTAGCTTTGTGTCTTAATGCGATAAAGAAATATTCTGTATTGTAAATATATGCAATATTCTGTTTTAAATATGTGTAAATGTTGTAGGGAATAAACTTCAAAGGCATTTAAAAAGTGCAATTGAGTTCATAATAGATTTTTGTTGTCATATATACTTTCTCAGTAAATTGTCAATAAAAGTGCACCCACTCTTAAACTTGAACAGGTTTGATACTCTTGTTTTAGATTGCAGTTTTCAACTACTTAATTTGAAATCACAGCAGCATAAGTAAAAAAACATTGCTAAAGGTGATTGTTTTGAATATTATCGAATGTACTTAGTGATACTTAAAGTCTAAAGAAATCTAACATATGAAATTATTTTATCAACATTGAGAATCATACCCTGGCCAGGTGGGTGGAGTGTCATCATGTACACCAAAAGGTTGTGAGTTCGATCCCCGGTCACAGCACATGCCTGGGTTGTAGGTTTGGTCCCTAGTGAGGGCATGTGCAGGAGGCTGCCAGTTGATGTTTCTGTCTCTCACTTGCTCACTCTACCTTCCTCTGTCTCTAATATCAATAAACATATCCTCAGGTGAAGATTTAAGAAAATTTTTTTAAAAGTTGAGAATCATTATGCTAATGTATAATCTTAAATAAAACATGATTTGATTTCCTGGCGTTCCACTGAGGGATCATGGGGAACTGCCTGCCTAAGTAGTAAGATTCTTTCACCCTCAGACAGGAACGGTTCTTGAAGTAGAAATAGAATTGACAAAATCCCATTTTGAGCCCCTACCCAAACTTGAAAGGCTTTTGGATTCTGTAGTGTCCTAACAAAATGCAGTGTCTGCAAAACACCGAATCTTGGCTCTGAATAGCTGAAAGGATCTTATCCTGTAAAAATTTTTCATAAAGCTTAGTGGATAGCTAGCTGAGTAAAATGCTGGGGCGAGGCGTGGCAGGTGGGCAGGAAGAAATGCCACCTACTGAGGATAGGACAGTTAGCTCCAAAATAAGAGTCCCAGGGTAGGCGTGGGGGCCAGAGGGAGCAGGTGGGCTGAGAGGGTAATTCTAACCCCACTCGTAGCCCACACTCACTGCATGTTTCTATATTTCAGATCCCTTTTAAAAAGAAAAAAATCTTTTTTGTTCAGATATAAACACTCAAATCATAGCCTCTTAGATACAGTCCTTTGACACACTCTTTGGGGTCAAACATAAGATTGTAAGTGGGGTAGTCTCTGACTGCATTTTATTTTTGATCTGACTCACGAGAAAGCAGCCAGAACTTACTCCCCGCTCTGCCGGTGAGAGTCATCTGAGGGCACGGCCGTCAGAGTCAGTTTGCATCTGTCCAGCGCTTGCTTGCTCCTGAGTAAGATACAGAAATTTATATTTCTGTATAATATAATAAGTTTATATTAACTAATGAAAATTTAAACAGTATCTGTGTTTTTCTCATGGTTAAAAAAATTAACCCACACTATATATGTACAGCACCAGGCCTGATCATTACCAGTTTTCTGCTTTTTTAAATATACCTTGCCTCATTTTTTAGGTGTTAGATCTTACTGACTTTTTTCTTCTCCCCCGCCCTCCCCCACTCCTTCAGCTCTCTAGAAACGCACATGCGTTTAGTTTTTGGAGATTGCTCAAGGTCCTTTTAGAAAATACCAGCCAGTCTAAGTCACTGTTGTCATAGATACGAGAATTGTCTGACTGAGGAAATTCCATTGACACCACTTTTGTACTGAATTCCACATGTTAGGAGCAAGGAGATGCTTTGATTTTTGTGTCCTTAAGTTTTCTGTTGACAAAAAAAGTCATTCCTTCCAAATGTTAGAAATTGGAGGATCTCGTTTTCTTAAGTTTAGAATTTAAGAGTAGAAAATATTGATGCAAAATCTAGGGGTGATCTGTCTTCACCAATGAACAGATTGTTTAACGGCCATGAGTCCAAAGCAAGTAGAGCTCTTCTAAAACTTTTAAATATATGATTATTCAGTTTGCATAACAAACTTGCCAGGTGTTCAAGGTTGGGGAGCTTCTGGTTAAATCTAACCTTTTATCTATTGATACTTAATCATTTAGTCTGTCAAAGATTAACCAATTTTCAAAGCTGTAGAATGTCCTATGAAAGTTGCTAATAATTCAGAAAGGTCCTTAAAATCTTTTAATGCCTTAGATTATCTTTGTGATTAACTACTTATACTAATGAAGCTCAAAATTTTAAATTAATAGAAATTTCTGGTTGTAAAAATTCCAGTTAACCCTAGATTTTACTGTAGTAATGCCACATTATAGTATTTTAAATTGGGGGATATTTTGTGTATTTATAGAATCTTATGCTTATTTGAATTTTTAATTCTAAAGCTATGTGATAACAATATAAAAAGGTTATACTGTTGACGGCAAACCACCATCCGCTATTTCACTGTATTAATGAAACTTTTTTCAGGAGTGCTTATTAGTTCTTCTTCATATGAGTTGTGCATATTTGTCTTTTTATTCTTTCACTTAATGTTTTATAAATATCTTGGCCATATTTATTGATGGCTACATGATGGTCCACCAGGTGGATATGTCATTTAAAGCAGAAATGAACTTCTCTGTGTAGATGACTCTCTTCTTCTCTTGGGTTATGTTATTAGCATATATCTTTGGAAGAGGTAGCATTAGGTAAAAGTATATGGAATTTTACGGGTTTTGGTACATGATATCAAATTGCTTTCAACAATTTGTACTATCATTAATAATGAGAGTATCTCACCTATTCTTGTTAGTATTGTTTATATATTGGCCCGTATATAACTGACCAAAAATATTACTTCATTTTTGATAACATATGGGACTGAGCATTGTTTCTCTTCTGTGAATTACCTGCTTTTTTCTATGGTAAAGATTTTATTGGGGTCTTAATTTTTTCTAGCAGTTTGTTTCATTTTTTACTATGGTAAAAATAATGGTCTTTTGTCACTTATGGAAATTATTTTTCTTCGATCTGTCATTCCCATTTTATTGTATTTTTTTAAACATGCAAGAGTATTTAGTACTTGTATTACATAAGATCTGTTTACTTTGATAATCTCTTTAATAGTGTGGAAGATCCCTTTATTGGTAATTTTAAAGATTTAATTTTTTAATTTTTCATATTTTATTTTGATGTTCGATTATTTAATTCTAGTATGCCTTTAAATTGATTTTTTAATTGGCTAACTAGTTTTCACAATACTAGTTTTTACAAATTAATTTACTTTCTCATATTTTCTGGTATTTCCTTTTGGTTTAATATATGATTGAGTCTGTTCGGGAGATATTCCATTTTCATGACTTGAGGTCCTGGTTTCCTTCTCTTCACTGTTGTTTCCCTGTATATTTTTCTTTATTTTACTTTGCATAGCCTTCACTTCTTCCTCTTTTTTTTGTCTATACTCAAACCATTTCTGTGAGCATCCTGATTACCAGTGTTTTGAAGTGTGTGTATTATAGGTCGGATATCTCCTTATCACTTAGGTTTTTTTCTGGAATTTTGATCTGTCCTTTCATTTGGGCCATATTTCTTTGTCTCAGTGCACCTGTTAACATTGTATGGGGCAGAGCCTTAGATATTCGTCAGGGTGGGGCAGTCTGGATGAATGTTTCTTCTTTAACTCCTTGGTTGTTGGACTTCTATACAGTTTGATTTTCTAGCATTTCTGGTTGTTTTTTTGTTTTTAAGTTGGTTGTTGTCCTTCTTTTGTTTGTGTGAGGAAGCAAAGTGTATCTAACTACACCTCCATCTTGGCCAGAAGTCAAGCTCCTAAATTTCTTACTGCTAATCTGATTTTGATATAATTTTTCCAAAAAATAGGATTTGGGATTACCTGTTCAATCCCCAATGAAAGTTAATGAAAATACAAATTTGGTATTTAAGAATTTGAAGTGACCAAGAACTGAAAGTGACCTCCTTATGCGTGTCCGGCACCCCACCCCCGACCTTTAAATTGGTGCGAGGCCTGCAGGGTGAATGGTGTGGCTCAGAGACCCGAAGCTACACCAGGTCATCGAGGCTGCCTTGCCCCTTCCAGAAAAGATAAGGTCCAGTTGAGCATTTTTGTCTTACATTTTTCAGCAAACCTGGTACACGTTGTGTTTCTGCAGTATCCATTTTACTAATATTCAAGATAGTGGTCATTTCCTTCAGGGTAAGTGACAGAAATTTTAGTTGTTCCAGAAGTTGAGATGCTACAATAGTGTTTGTTTCCTGTGACATGGGTTTAGGAAACAGCTGGTCAGTAGCTGCTCAGAAGGACTGAACTTCATGAAGTCTCTTGAGGAGTTGCCATGAGTTCGTTGTTGTCTAACAGTTATTTATTCTGACTGTCTGCAAAGCCTGCCATTATTCTAAACCACCATATTTTAGGTAAGCACCATCCTTTCTTAGTTGCATGTAAAGGCAATTAAATAATACCATTTGGTTCTTGATAAATGTGTGTAAGTTGTGTGTGTGTGTGTGTGTGTGTGTGTTGGAGGGAGAGTGAAGAAAAGTCTTGTGAAAAGTCATTTCACTTTTAAAAAATGTGTTAACTTTAGTATGTACAAGAGAATTAATTTTCAAAATACCAATTCTGATGAATAAGGGCTCTGTAATATAGAATACTCATAGATATAATATATGATATAAAATGATTTTAAGTCTTAGGAACTAATTATTCCTCAAAGCTAAAGAGAAAACTTAAAAACTGTGGAAAGAGGCAAGGCAGGGGAGAGTAATGGGGGAAAAAGGGGGACAGCTGTAATTGAACAATAAAAAATGTTTTTAAAAATATGTAGAAACATAGGGCAGAGAAGTTGACATTTTAAAAATCCATGTATAAAAACCCCAATTCTAGAAAAATATTTTAAGGTTCCTGTTTGCATCTGATGTGAGATAGTTTGTATTCATTTTTCAAGGTGGGAGCAGGAGGTTAGAGAAACTTTAAAAAATGGTTGAGTTTGCCTTCTTTTGAAAACTAATTTAAGGTAGAAATAAAACAGCTGTTAACTAGTAAAAGTACAGAACTGGTGGGCTTGAAAACTGGAAGGAAATCTTCTATATTTTGTCATTGTCTGCAAGTCCTCAGTTCCTGAATAGATTTTTTTTAATTACGTGTTTTAACACATTCAAATGTAAAGTAGGGGGAAAAGAAGTATCTCAAGGAACTAAAAGTACCTTTAGAAAAGAAGGAATTAAAATATTTAAGAGGAAGTTGAAACTTGTTTTTAAGAGGCACGTATTCCGAGGAAAAGAAGGACAGGAAACAGATTGCCTGCATTATAGTTAGTAGGTCTCACCAAATGCTGGTGACGATGTGGAGGAGCGGAGTCACCCAGACACGCGTCGGTGAGGGGGATAGAGAAGGGATTGCCACTCCAAAAAAGAGTTCGGCAGTTCCCGTGCAAACTAAACGGTGCACTTACCCTCGGACCCAGCAATTGCGTCCTTACACATTCACCTCAGGGAAATGGCTCACTTTCATGCAGGAACTGGCACACAAATGTTCGTAGCAGCTTTATCAATAATAGCCAGTAGTGAATGAATGAATTCAGTGGGTGAATGGTTAAACAAACTGTTGTACCATGAAATTCTACTCAGCAAGAAAAAGGAACAAATTACTAGTACATGTAACAACTTGGATATGAACCTTAAGGAAATTTTGCTGAGTGAAAAGGCCAGTCTCAAAAGGGTATAGACTTCATGGTTCCATTTATGTAAAATTTGTGAAATAACATAATTATGGATTTGGAGAATAGGCTGTTGGTTGGGCAAGGGAGGGTATGGTTACAAGAAGGTGACACGGGGCAGCCTTGTGGTGATAGTTCAGGTGAATGTGTTCATTGTGGTTGTTACACAAGACCGTCCATAAGACTGCATAGAGCTCCCCTGCATCCCCAACACACACACTGACACAAGTGCACGTGTGCCTGGTGAAGTCTGAATAAGCTCTGTGGAGGGCCCCAGCGTCCGTTCCTTGGGTTTTGATATTGTACCAGTACTAAGATGTTAGCATGGGGGAGGTTCAGGATGGATGCCCAGGACTACACTGTACGTTTCTGGACAACATCCTGTAAACCTGTAACTGTTTCCAAGTAAAAAGTTAAAACACCAATTCTTCCAGTGGTACCCCCCTCCCAAAAAAAGATTGAATACAGTAACTTCATATAGCTCAAGGAAAGAAGAAAACCTGATGCACTTACACCCAAATGTTAGTTGTGGTCATCTATTTTTGGTGATTTCAGAAGCATTATTGAAAGTGCTGTCACGCTGACAGATTTTAGTGTTGTCTTTAAGTGGTCCTGTGGTTTGACAGCTGATTGGCACTAAGTTTTTATCAAAAACAGTTTGGAAAGATATTTGTTTACTATTTGTATTTAGAAATTTGCTTAGAAATTTACAGAGATTCATATTTCTCCCTTGATCATGGCACATGTAATTTAGTATCACAAAATTCATACTCTCCAACAATATAAACACAACTGAATTGTAAATGTTTAAATCATGGGTTTTAAATTTATTCTTAGTCTTGGTTATTTATCTTGAATGAAAAATTCTCGTAATCTTTAATATTATGTAAAGATTACGAGAATTTTTCTTAATTCATATTTAAGTCCTATTGTTTCTCTTTTAACATGAGATTTTCATTAACTCTTTTCCCAGAGAGGCTATCCTGGTTTTCCTCACATGATCCATTCCCTTCCTCCTGGCATCTGTGGGGCCATTTTCAGTCCCAGCCGCTCACTGCCTTTTAGTACTGAGCAGCTGTGTTAGGGCTTAGTTGCAGAATTGGTTGAAATGGTTCCTAAAATGAGCTTGACGGATATTTAGAAATATTTTATATATCCTGTGGAACCCATATGCCCCATTAAAACATAAAATTGAGCATTGATTATGCCATCTTAACTGGTAATGGGATTTTTTGTTTTGAGTAATTTATCCATTTGAAATGGGCAGTGGTGTCTGCCGTGGCAGTTGCAGTTAGATGGAATTTGAGCGATGATCTGGAGTTGAAATAAAGGAAACACAGACCTGGGTTGATAATGGTGTAAAATGATTACTCCTGGCTCCTGGTAGGAAAAAAAGCTACTGCAGTTCTTTTGTGGATTCATCTTTTTAATCTTAAGGCTATGTTCCGAAGTTCTATAATCTTTATATTTGTCTTGCTTTCGCCGCTATAATAAATTACATCTTAAATGTGGAAAAGGGCATTATTTTTTCTTGTAGAAAATGATCCATACTTTATTTTTTCCATAATCCTTCTAAAATTCATATGTTATTGAACCTATAGACTTGAAATACTCCCTCAAATGTCCTTCTGTCATTTCACCATTCCCAAATATGGTTGTATCCTGGCAAAAACTGGGCTGATGATTCCAGGACAAACAGTAGAATTAGGATGTCTCACCCAGGCGTGTAGCTGAGGGTGAGCCTTCTCAGCCGCTGTGCAGGACAGTTGTTTTAATGTGTGTCGTGTGCTTTTTCATCGTTGTCCTGTGTCCTGAGTGCGGGGCTGGCGTGGTGGGGCTGTGCTCACTTTCCAGAGGCACTGAGGGGTCAGCCCTGAGATAGGACAGGGGCTCGGGAACAGTGTGAGCCCGTATGTGGGGCATTTGGAAATATTTCAAACCAGTGTGTAACATGCTCTAAAAATTAAGGGTTTTTTTTTCCTTTAAGTCATTTAAAATTCCTAATCCAAACCTCGCCCTTTGTGAAGGCTGAGACATGAACAGATTTCATTCCAATACAGAAAACCTAAGCTAAAAAACTGTAGGGCTTATAATTGAGAAGCGTGAGAGAACTGAACTCTTGAAGCAGAAGTTTTGAGAAGAGTGACAGTTTTCAAGTTACATAACTCTCTCTCTCTGTAGAAAATCTTAATTCAGTTAAAACATCTTTAATGAAAACCCCTTTAGTGATTTCTACATAGATCTTTGTTTTTGAGCTGCTTATTCTGGAGCTATTTTTTTTAAAGATTAATTGAACTTTCTTTGAAGTGTTTGAAGCATACTTAATCTGTGTTAGGATTGACTTACTCTAATGCACTTGGCAGCCATGAAGCCGTGGAACAGAGAGGTTGACGGCTGAAGTGAAACAGATGAAAAGACACCCTCTTCAGTACTCTTTTCTGCTCCTACGAGCACACTCTAAATTCTCTGCAGACTTATTAAAGGCTCTGAGATGTGACTAATTCTGAAATGTCTGAGTGGGGCTAGGTTAGGACGATTCTCAGCATTGAATTCATCCTGATTTGTAGTAATATTCCGTATCATTTCCTTTTCAAGAATCTGCTATGCTGGCACTCATATTAGCCATCAGCTGGTGGTCAGGGCTGTGTGTCTGGCGATTTACGTGTCACCTCCCGTGCTCCTGCCAACAGCCTTATGAAATAGGTCTTTTTTTGTACAGAGGAGGAAATTGAGACACAAAGAGATTAGGTTAGTTGTAGCTAGTAATAGATACCCTGGCTTGGGTTTCTCTGAAGCAGAAACCAATATGAGGATTTCGCTACAGGAAGTTTGCTTGGGAGGTGATCCCAGGAAGCAGGAGTGACGGAGCAGAGAGAGTGAGCAAAAGAGGAAAAGTCAGTAAAGGGAAGGATTGGTCTGGTGGCTGCCATAGCCAAAGGTCTGCAGCTCCACCAGAATCTCTGAAAAGTGTTCAGAATGCCTCCTAGAATCGCCCATCCAAAGGGTGGGAGACTGGGGCTCTGGTGCGCTGACTTCTGTCACCCAGTGATGGAAAGCTGCCTCAATTCCCCAGAACTTTCCGGTTATGCTGGCTTGTAGGTTCCAGGATTCAGAGAATACTCTGACCAGAAAAACAGAGATGCACAGGCATGGCCTTGAGGTGAGGCCTTGTGGGCATACAAAGGAGATCACAAAGAGCCGCCTGCCAGCACTGCAGTTGAAATCAGAGGTGGCTGAAGGGATGTGGCGTGAAGCACCAAAAGCATCTGCCAGAAGGGATAGGACCCCAGCCCGGATTGATTGATTCCAAAACTTGGGCTTTCAGGTCACATCTGCCTGTAAACAAAGATATGAGATGGGTGTGTAAATTAGGGTGATATGGAAATACAGAGAATGCACATAAAGATTGTAACAATATGAATAGAGTACACATCATCAATATCGTACGTAGAATTGTACTCAGGAAGATTTACTTTCCTGTTTGTGTTGCTTTGGTTAATATTTACTTGTATTTCTTACATACGAGCTCCCGAAAGTATCCAGCCATGCAGTATGAAAAGTAGACGCATTTATTAAAGAAGATACAAGAAACATTGTACATAGGACAGTGACACCTCAGTCCCCTTCAAAGTAGGCACCTTGGGACCTCACACAGTTCTCCCAGTCGCCATGAGCTGCCCCGTTGTATTTTCCTGAATCTCATCATCAACAGTCTGAAATCTCTTCCCTTTCAAAGGAGATTTTAGTTTTGGGAAAAACAAGAAGTTGCAGGGCACCAAATCTGGGCTGTAGCAGGGCTGAGTCACCTGGGTGATATGACGTTTCAACAAAAAACTCTGCACGAGACGTGATGCACGAGCAGGCATGTTGTCAGGATGAAGCTGCCAATCACCAGTTGCCCATAGCTTCGGCCTTCTGAATCATCAGAATAGTTTCCAAGGAGGAATGTTCAACCTTAACACAAAATTTGATGCAGATTTGTTGCTCTACTTGCTCATTTTGAATTTGACAGCCACACAGTATACATGCTCACTCAGTGACATCTACTGCCCCCACTGACCAGCACAGAGAAGTTGTCATTGTTCCTGCACGCGCATTCCACTCTCCTTGGCTGCCAGGTTACAGCAAGGTCGTGCAAGCCATTCTCATTATATTAACAATGGCTGGACTTTTTCCAGATAGGACTTCATATATGTAGATTTGGATAGAAGAAGAATGTCCAGAATATTCTAAGTATTGGAGACTAAAACCAGTTTGGGATAAAAATATACTCCATTATTGAGTTTTTACGATATGTCGCCTGCAGGATTATATAGAACTTGGGATTTGTGAATCGTGGTGTCAGGTATTTGGAGGGTGGGGAATGGCTAAGCCAGACCAGTCACAGGGGGCTTGTAGACATTGTTCAGTGTTAGTACTGCTGTGGCAGTGGTGGTGTTTTCCTACTCCTCACCCTAGGATATGTTTATTGATTTTAGAGAGGGAAGTAGGGAGGGAGAGAAGCATCCATGTGAGAGAGAAAAGCCGGCCATCTCTGGTACGGGCCCCGGCCTGGGATTAAACCTGCAGCCGAGGTTTGTGTCCTGACCAGGAATCAAGCCTGCAACCTTCTGGTATACGGATGACGCTCCAACCAGCTGAGCCACCCGGCCAGGGCAACTGTGTTGTTGTTTGTTGTTGTTGTCGTTAAAAATCTCTCGATAACATCCCAGAGAGTTTTGAATTGAGAAGTAATTGATATATAACATTGTGTAAGTTTAAGGTATACAACATGTTGATTTGATACATTTATGTATTACAATATGAGTACCACTATAGAGTTATCTAACACCTCCCACTTCAGATAATTATTTCTTCTTTGTGGTGAGAACATTTAAGATCTAGACTCTTAGAAATTTTAAAGTGAATAATACAATATTGTTGACTACAATCACAGTGCTGTGCATTCGATCTTCAGAACTTTGTCATCTTCTAACTGCAAGTTTGTGCCTTTGACCGAGACCTCCACAATTCCCCCACCACCCAGCCCCCGGTAACTGCCATTCTACTGTCTGTCCTATGAGCTTGGTTTTTGTAAGTGATATCATATAATATTTGCCTTTCTCTGGCTTATCTCAGTGTAGTACCCTCAAGGCCCGTCCACGTTGTCTCAGATGACAGGATTTTCTTCTTTCCCATGGCTGGATGATACTCCATCATATTTACACACATCTTTATCGTCCACTCATCCACTGACAGACACTCAGGCCGTTTCCTTATCTTGGCTGTTGTACCTAGTGCTGCAGTAAACATGGGGTGCGGGTATCTTTTCGATGTTCTGCTCTCATTTCCTTTGGCTAAATGCCCAGGCTGATCACATGGTAGTTCCGGTTTTAGTTCGTTGAGGAAGCGTCATATTGTTTTCCACAGTGGCTGCACTGGTTCACAGCACCGCCCAGAGTGCGCACACATCTCCTTTTTCCCACCTCCTTGCCAACTTATTCGTCCTTCCTGATAATAACCATTCTAACAGGTGTGCGGTGATAGCGCATCACGTTTTTGATCTGCATTTTCCTGATGATCAGTGATGTTGAGCATCTTTTCATGTACCTGTCGGTTATTTGTATGTCTTCTTTGGGAAAATGTCTAATCGGATCCTCTGTGCATTTTTTAAATCAGATTTTGTTGAGGTTGCTTTGAGTTGTATGAGTTTTAATATCCCAAAGTTGTCCACACTCCCCAGAGATGAACTAGAGAAAACAATGCCTTGGTGAAATTTTTCAGGATTTTAGGCCCTATGTTTATTCCAGGACAGTAGGTAGCTGAAACTTTGTTCTCCTGCCAAACTCACCCAAGCATGGTACCTGCCACAGAGTAGGTGTTGCAAAACATTTGTTTAAGGTAAAGAATTCAAGTGGTTATTTTTTCAATTCTTCAGCCAGTCCGATTTGGGCAGGAGCTGGAATCCAGGTAGACAGCTTATTTGGGGTATTCCGTACTGCCGCACAGTAGATCACTGCACACTGAATGGCGTAGACGACGCAAATTAGCTCACAGCCAGAAGTCTGGGCCTGGTGTGAAGACTGGGCTGTCTGCTCAGGGTCTCAAGGCTGAAATCAGGGTGTCAGCCAGGCTGAGGTCTCTGTTCTTACTTCCTCAACTCGACCTTGAAGGATCACTGCTCGTTTTAATTATAAAGTTATTTCATATCATTTCATTTAAGTTTTACTTTTAATATTGGGTTAATATTTCTGTCCCAAATTTTCAGATGAGCAATTGAAGGCTCAGAAAGGCTAACTGACTTAACCTGATTGTGCAGTTAGTAGGCAACAAAGCCAAGACCAGGCACTTTTCTACTAGATCACAATGGCTACATTCTTGCTCTTTAAGAGACATTTATTGAGTCCTTAATTTGTGCCAGGCTCTGAGCTGTGTGGTATTAAAATGAGTAACATATGGCCACAGCCCTCCCCGAAATCCAAGCCTTTACCTGTTGTACTGTAATGCATAAGCCAGCTGCGAAAGTTTGAGCACAGTGGTGTATACCTCAGGATGGAGTAGCAAATTCTGCTTGAGTTGAGGGATTAACTGAGAAGTCAGTGTTGAAAGACAGGTGGTCTTTCTGTGAAGAGTGGGATAGGTGGGGGAAGGCCATTCCAGCAGGGGAACAGCATGAGCAAAAGTAGCAGGAACGAGTGCAGCCAGTTAGGGGAGAGGAGGTGGTTGCATTGCAGTGGAGGCACCCACCAGAGTTTAACACTATTAGCTTGGAGGGTAGCTATGAGTAGGTGTTTATACCCATTTCCTATCTCAGTTTCTTTTCAACCCTGACCCACATTATTCTGTTTCCTTAGCTGAACTAGATGCAGAGCACGCCCGGAAGGTCCTGGAGATGGAGCATACCCAGCAAATGAAGCTGAGGGAGCGGCAGAAGTTTTTTGAGGAAGCCTTCCAGCAGGACATGGAGCAGTACCTTTCCACAGGTTACCTGCAAATAGCAGAGAGGAGAGGCAAGTGATGGGTTCAGGGGCTGGCTTCTTGGGTGTGTGGAGATAGTGTCAGCCGCACCCCCCAAGTGGAATGTGGGATAAAGTTCCCCCAAATCAGAGTGGATGCGTCCTACTTGTCTTGCCATTGTTTTTGTCTCTTTTATAGATCTGGGCTTCAGTTGAAGATATTTAGGAAACATGAAATATGCTAGGGGAAAAAAAGACAAGAGAAACATTACCCATAATTCTGCCACACAGAACAATCCTTAGTACTATGTTAGAGTGATTCTTTCCAGTTTTGTGTGTGTGTGAGAGTCTGTTTATATAACTGGTATCAAACTGTGTATGTATCTGGCTTTATGTATACCTTTTCTTAATACTCTTTGGGACCTTCCCCCTTATATTATTAAAAATTCTTTGAAAGGGTGTTTTAAAACCTGTATCTTCATTGTCAGGATGGATCCTAGTTGAACATTTAGATCCTTTACCTCTGTGAATGGTGCTGTGATGTAAAATGCATACATGTTAGGCTGCCTCTCTGATAGTTCCAAAGGGCAAACTGAGTAGCAGAGAAAAAAGGTACCAGCTCCTTCATCAGCCTCTGCTTCCCAAGACCTGGGTGCCTCAGGGGAGCGGTGGGGGTGACGGGCAGCCTACATTTTTCTTTCAGACAGCGCTGAGAGAGCAGGAGCAGCCTCCATACAGTGTGGAGAAGTGCCCTGAGCTTTCCCACGTACCTGCCTTTCTCTCTTGGGCATCTCACCTCCTGGAAACCCCCACTCCATCCCAAATGCCACTGTATTCAACATCCATACTCTTCCCAGGCCTGCCTTGTGCTGGACTTTGTTCTCTACACCCTGACCCTCACTGCAGTCCCTGCCTTATCTGTTGCCCTCACTGTTTCATAGAATGGGTCAGTCAGTTCTATGTCCACCCCAAGGAGAGGTTAAAGAAATCAAAGAGTGAGAAGAAAGTAACATAGGAAAAAACAAATGAATAGTGATATGGGAATGCCTCAGAATGCAGTGAAGAATGCATTATATGGATAATGCTTTTTAAACTCACATTGGGGGACTTCCAGACAAGAGGGAGGTGTAGGCAGACACACTGCGCCTCCTCGCACAACCAAAAGAACAACAATTTAAAAACAAAAAACAACCAGAACTGAAAGAAAATCAAACTGTAGGGAATTCCAACAACCAAGGGGTTAAAGAAGAAAAATTCATCCAGATGGGTAGGAGGGGTGGAGATAGGCATCCGGGTGGAGAGGACTCAACGCAAGGCAATGGCTGGAGGACCGGGGTGGGCAAGACAGCAGCTGGCCAGCAAGGCAGCAGCTGGCAGATCCAGCAACAGACTGTGCAACCCAGGGCTCTAGCTCAGGGAAATAAAGCCTCAAACCTCTGATTGAACACACCTGTGGGGGTTGAGGCAGCAGCAGGAGAAACTCCCAGCCTCACAGGAGAGTTTGTTGGAGAGACCCACAGGGTCCCAGAAGGTATACAAACCCACACACCCAGGAATCAGCACCAGAAGGGCCCAATTTGCTTATTGGTAGCAGGGGAAGTGATTGAAATCTGGCAGAGAGCTGACCAAGCAGCATTGTTCCCTCTTGGACCCTCCCCCATATACAGTGTCATAATGCAGTGACGTGGATTGCCCCGCCCTGGTGAACACCTAAGGTTCCGCTCCTTTACATAAAAAGTGTGCCAAGACTAAAAAAATGGCCCAAAAGGAAGAACAGATAAAAGCTCCAGAAAAAATACAACTAAGCGATGAAGAGATAGCCAACCTATCAGATGCAAAGTTCAAAACACTGGTAATTAGGATGCTCACACAATTGGTTGAATTTGGTCACAAATTAGATGAAAAAATGAAGGCTATGCTAAGAGGAACATAGGAAAATGTACAGGGAACCAATAGTGATGGGAAGGAAACTGGGACTCAAATCAATGGTGTGGACCAGAAGGAAGAAAGAAACATCCAACCAACCAGAAAAGAATGAAGAAACAAGAATTCAGAAAAATGAGGAGGGGCTTAGGAACCTCCAGGACATCTTGAAACGTTCCAACATCTGAATTATAGGGGTGCCAGAAGGAGAAGAGAAAGAACAAAACATTGAAAACTTATTTGAACAAATAATGAAGAACTTCCCTAATCTGGCAAAGGAAATAGACTTCCAGGAAGTCCAGGAAGACCAGAGAGTCCCAAAGAATTGGACCCAAGGAGGAACACACCAAGGCACATCATAATTACATTAGCCAAGATTAAGAATAAGGAGAGAATCTTAGAAGCAGCAAGAGAAAAGGAGACAGTTACCTACAGAGGAGTTCCCATAAGACTGTCAGCTGATTTCTCAAAAGAGACCTTACAGGCAAGAAGGGGCTGGAAAGAAGTATTTGAAGTCATGAAAGGCAAAGACCTGCATCCAAAGAAGACTCTATCCAGCAAAGCTCTCATTTAGAATGGAAGGGCAGATGAAGTGCTTCCCAGATAAGGTCAAGTTCAAGGAGTTCATCATCACCAAGCCCTTATTATAGGAAAGGTTAAAGGGACTTATCTAAGAAAAAGAAGATAAAAAATATGAACAGTAAAATGACAGTAAACCCACAGTTACTAACAACCACACCTAAAACAAAAACAAAAGCAAACTAAGCAAAGAACAGGAACAGAACCACAGAAATGGAGATCACATGGACGGTTATCAACAGGGATGGGGAGAGAGGGGGAAAAGGTAAAGGGAATAAGTAGCATAAATGGTAGGTGGAAAAGAGACAGAGGGAGGGTAAGAATAGTGTAGGAAATGTAGAAGCCAAAGAACTTATAGTTCATAACCCATGGACATGAACTATAGAGGGGGAATGTGGGAGGGAGGGTGTGGGCAGGGCAGAGGGGAGTGAAGGGGGGGAAATGGGACAACTGTAATAGCATTATCAATAAAATATATTTTTAAAAAATAGTCATGGGGATGTAAAGTCCAGCATAGGGAATGCAGTCAATAATACTGTAATAACTATATATGGTGCCAGGTAGGTACTGGAAATATCAGGAGGAACACTTGCAAAGTGTATGATTGTCCAATCACTATGTTGTACACTTGAAACTAATACAAAATAATACTAAATATAAATTGTAATGGAAAAAGATTAGAATTGTTATAACAAAATAAAAATAATCAAAAAAATAAATAACCTCACATGGACAGTAGAGAGTTGAAGTTTAACCTCTCTAGCTCCAGATTGAGCTCTCCCTCTCTGTATTCCACTGATCTAGAGTCTTCATCTAGAAAAGTCAGTCTGCCTGTTTCCTCAGAGTATGTTCAACCTTCAGTTTTTTCAGTGTGTGGTTGTGGTTCGTGGGAGAGCTATCCCTGTTTGCTGCAGGGAGATGTGTCCTGTCATGGGCAGGAGCTGAGAAGGATGTCATCTTGGTCAACTCAGGCCGCCATAACAAAATGCCACAGACTGGGTATGGCAGAAGCAATGCAAGTTTACTTCTCATGGTTCTGGGGGCTGGAAGTCCTCGAACAAAGTGCTGGCTGATTTGGCTCCCTGTTGGAGCAATCTCCTGGCGCACTGTGTGTCCTCACGTGATGGAGAGCGAGCATCTCTCTGGTGTCTCTTCTCAGGAGGGAACTAATCCCATTGCTAGGGCCACACCCTCATGACCTCATTTAAACCTAATGTCCCAAAGGCCCTATCTCCAAATGTCATCACAAGGTGAGTTAGGGCTTCACCATCCAAATTGGGAGGGGCACAAACATTCAGCCCACAACAGACATACACACCCTCACAAAATTTTTTTTTAATTTAATTTTTGATTTTAGAGAGAGGGGAAGGGAGGGAGAATAAGAGGGAGAGAAATACCAATCAGTTGTCCTCTGTACACTGGGTACCAAAACTGCAACCCAGGCATGTGCCTCACAACTCAGGCATGTGGCCCAACTGGGAATCGAACAGGCACCCTTTCAGTTTGCAGGATGATGCTGAACCAACTGAGCCACACTAGCTGGCTCCATACCCTGGCAAATTTGACCCAGAAATTTGAGCATAATTACAGCATGAGGACACGGAGGAGGTAGGACAATAAAGAGAACAGTAATAGAAATTCTTATTGCGAAACACTTTAATAATGCTACCCTCATTCAGTTTAGTTCAGCAGACATCTCCTGAGCACATGCTCAGTGTTCACTGCACTTCTAGGCCCAGAGGAGGCAAAGAAAAAATGGAAGTGCCTCTTATGCTGCCATTCTTGGAAAGACCCATGAACACCTCGAGCGGGATGGTGAAATAATAGAAACACCTGTTTCTGTTGGCAGTGGGCCCCTGACATAGGAGCTGGTGGTGACACAGAGTCCTCTGAGGCCAGCACAGTGCAGCGCTGGGCAAGAAGCAGTGCTCGGCCAGCACGTGCCGGTCAGGTATCAGTTAAACATTAAGTAATACAATTCTTTTGGTTTTGAGCAGTTAAAAATGAATTTTCTTCAAGTTTCAAAAAAGCATTGGGCTCATTTTTTTTTTTTTAGGTAAAAAAATGGGGTCAGGCATATGTTGTCAATATGTGTGGTTTCAAAAGCATTAAAGAAGAAAATTGGAGGATGTGGGCTTTTTAGCTTTCTGCTTCAGCTAGAGCGGAAAAGACATTCACAAACCGGCATGTCTCCACAGCCTGCTCAGAGCCATCCCTTAGACTCCCAGCCTGGCAAGTCATACGTCCCTTTCCTACCTTGTATTCACTTCCAAGGATGAACATGGGGGATGTTTAATTTAGAAGAATCAATCAAAATGAAAAATCTCTGCAGTGATCATGGTATTTTGGACTCATTTCACTAAACCAGAAATAGCAGTCTGAATATTTTCTCACTTTCCAAAGCATCATTTTCTAATTAAGACAAAATCATGGAAAGTTTCATCCAGAAATGATCAGAGTAAAGGGGGAAGGTGGTGCGGCTGGAGGACCCACAGAGCAGGGAATCTCTTGTGCTTGGAGAGGTAACCCTGAAAATGTTCTCTATCTATGAATCTGTTTATGTTCTGCTTGTTCAATTTGGCTTTTTAGATTCAGTTGGTGATAGATATGTATTGTCATTTCGTTCATTTTTTTTTCTTAAAACCCTTCAACATTTCATATAATATGGGTTTGTTGGTGATGAACTCCTTTAGCTTTTTTTTTTCCTCTGGGAAGCTCTTTATCTGTCCTTCAATTCTAAATGATAGCTTTGCTGGATAAAGTAATCTTGGTTGCAGGTGCTTGCTTTTCATCACTTGGAATATTTCTTGCCAGTCTCTTCTGACCTGCAAAGTTTCTGTTGAGAAATCAGCTGACAGTCTTAGGGGAGCTTCCTTGTGGGTAAATAACTGCATTTTTCTTGTTGCTATTTAAAGATTCTCTCTGTCTTTTACTTTGGGCATTTTAATTATGATGTATCTTGTAGTGGGCCTCCTTGAATTCATCTTGTTTGGGACTCTCTGTGCTTCCTGGTCTTGCATGTCTATTTCCTTCACCAAGTCAGTGAAGTTTTGTGTCATTATTTTGTCAAAAAGGTTTCCAATTTCTTTATTTCTTCTCCTTCCAGAACCCCATGATGTGAATGTTGGTATGACTGAAGTCCCAGAGGCTCTTTCCTTACACTATCCTTTTTTTGGTGGGGGGGGGGTTGCGGGGGGGATTCTTTTTTCTCTTTGCTGTTCTGATTGTGTGTTTTCTGCTTCCTTATCTTCCCAATCTCTGATTGGATCCTCCGCTTCATCTACTTCACTGTTGATTCCCTGTAATGCACAGGTGGCAAACACAAGGCCCGTGGGCCAAATCCGGCCCTCCACCTTGTTTTATCAGGCCCGGCACCTTGTTTCTACGCAGTGGCAGCACTGAGCTCTCGCTTAACATTTAAGGAATAGTTACATTTATACAGTCCTAAAATTACATTCGGCCCTTTGAAGGCAACCTCGAGGCTAATGTGGCCCCTGGGGAAAATGAGCTTGACACCCTTGCTGTAATGTATTCATTTAAGATATTCTTCATTTCCGACTGGTTCCTTTTTCTGTCTTCTAGTTCCACTTTTATGTTTCCTATCTCTTTGTTGAATTTCTAAGTTCCTTGAGCATCCTTATAAACAATGTTTTGAACTCTGCATCTAGCTGATTGCTTGTGTCCATCTTACTTAGTTCTTTTCTGGAGTTTTGTTCTGTTCTTTCACTTGGGACATGTTTCTGTCTTCATTTTGGCTGCTTCCCTGTGTTTGTATGTGTTGGGTAGTGTTGCTGCATCTCGCAGGCTTGGTAAAATGGCCTTATGCAGTAGGTGTCCTGTAGAGTCCAGTGGCAGACTCTGCAATCACCTAAGCTGGGTACTTGTGGTACACTCCTCACCCCGTGGGCTGTACACACCCTCCTGTTGTAGTTGAGCCTTGATTGCTGGTGGTATGTGAGTGGGAGGAATTTACCACTAGGCCATGCAGCTGCAAGGACTGGCTGCAACCACTGACCACCAACATCCAGCCCCTGTGGAGGACCAGCTGTGCAGGGGCTCTGGTGCCTGCTAAGTCCACTCCTTCAGTGTTTGCTTATGGAATGGTTTGAAGACCATGCTGCAATATGGTCCAGAGCTGTACACTGGATGCTGAGGTTCTGGGGCCTCCAGGGAGGTATAGGCCAAGGTCAGCCACCACCTGTGTTCTGCCTGGAGCCACTCAGCATGAGCTACAAAGCTGTCTGAAGATGGCTGCTATTTGTGCAGAGCTTGGAGGTGCCCAGGCAAGGCCAAGCTGTGAACTAAGGCCGGCTGCTGTTAGTGCCAGTGCCAGTCCTGGGGCCACTTATGGAAAGGCACAAGGCATGCTGAGGCCAGATGCTGTTTGTGTTGAGATTTTAGGAAAATATGAAGCATGAGCCAAGACAGGCCACTGTATGGAAAAGCCACTGGAAACAGCTTGTGTGGGCCTGAAAGTTGGGTGGGGGTAAGGCCTCAGGGAATCACCAGGGCAGGGGGAACGGTGTGAACCGTGTTGATGGAGTCTCAGGGCACCCACTGGCTGGCTCTTTGGGAGAATGGCTCATAAAGGAAATGGCCTCTGCCAGCACTTCTGTCAGGGAGAAAGCTGTCCCCCCAGCTCTCACCCTGATACTGACTCCCCATGTCTGTGGTGGTGCCTTTCAAGCTCCTGCCCTAGGGCTGGAGCTCAGAGAGACTCTTGACTAAGTCTGTGTGTGGGCCCCGTAAGAAGTGCCTTGGACTCCAGAAGCCCTCTGTCTCACTTAGCCTCAATACCCATTGGTTTTTGCAGCCCGAAGTCATGGGGACTTCTCTTCCTGGCACTGGTGCCCTGGGCTTGGGGGCCTGGTGTGCAGTCGAGAACCCTCGCTCCTCAGGGGGACCTCCACAGGTGAGATACCCTCCCAGTTTTTAACAGCCACACATGGGTGTGGGACCAGCCTGTTGTATCTCTGCCCTTCCTACCAGTCTCTATGTGGCTTCTGCCTTAATTCCCTAGTTGTAGGACTTCATTCAGCTAGATTTCTAGTGGTTCTGAGTGATGGTGGTTCTGTATAGTTTCGTTATTTTGATGTGGTTGTGGGAGGATGTCAGTACTGCATTTACCTATGCTGCCATTTTGACTAGAAGCCTTTGAGGTTATATATACATTATATAATATATTATAAAAACTTAAGATTTACTTTATGGTCCATGACAGAGAATTTTCCTACATGTTTCATGTGTGCATGAGAACAAGATTCTAAGTGATAGGCATGGGTTCTGTATGTGTCCATTTAATCAAGCCTGTTAATTGGACTGTTCAGATGTCCCCTATTACTAATTTTCACATTAATTTTCAGTTTTCAGAAAGGTACATTTAATGTTCCTGAACCCGCCCCCATGGTAATGAATGTTATACTTTTGTCATCCTCCCATTTTTTTTATAGTCATACAGTAATCGTGAATTCTCTTTCTGGAGAATTGAACCTTTAAAAAAATCATTGAGTACAACTCTTCAGTCCAGCATTGCTTTTGTTTCCTCTTATGTCTGTTTTGTTTGATATTAATATAGCTATTCAGCATTCTTCAGAGTTCTGTACCTACTTTTCACTTCTTAAAACAATGTCAATGTTTCTGTCTTTGTTTTACGAGTGTCTCCTATAAACCGAATATTGCTGAATTTTATCACTTTAATTGGTTTTATAATCTGTTAACTGGCAAATTTGTTTCATTTACATTTATTATGACTGCTGATACACCTAGCTTATTTAACACCATATTTGGTGTTATTTTCCTGAAATTTTTTCCTTTTTAGTGCTTTTTAGTCTATTTTGTTTCCTCTCCTTTGTTTTAAGTTATACTCCTGACCTTCTTAAGAGGATAGCTCAGATAGAAAAGGGAGCCTCTGCCCCTTTCAAAACTGGAGTCAAAGCAAGGCCAGAAGCCTGAATGTCATGCTGACGGCCTCCACAGCCACACAGGAAAACCTGCGTACCACTCACATTCTGGCAGCCCAACACCCACAGCAGAGCGCCCCTAAGAACAACTTTGACAACTGCGCCATTAGGCTCCCCTGACCAGCCAGCCTTGAAGCAGCTCCAGGGTGACACTGCCCTGGTGTCTCCTGCAGACTGTCAGGCTGGGAATGTTAAGTGGCTCTGCAACAAGGTCAGTGCCCTGCTCGGGTCTGCACACTTAGCCCTGCTCCCTACCACGTGGCTCTAAGTGACACCACCACCGTGGGCCGTCTGTCTAAACTGTAACACGCTTTCCCCGGCTGAAAACTGAATCCATACTCTTCACCATTTACTTCAGTCTGAACTTCAGTGATTTGTGCTGCCCAGAGGATCAGGTGCTTGCTGTCCTACCAAATAAGGATCTTACACCACCTCAACTCTCATCTGTCTTCCTCTCCTGTCATTACTGCTCAGTCCTTTAATTCTGCAAGTAAATCCCCCACCTGGACACTGCGAGCACTTTATTCCAGGTTTTGTATTAACTCACAAATTCACAAGTCTCTCCACTGTTAACGTGTTTCTTGCGTGTCAGACCGTCTGGTATGCATCACAACCTTCCTTTGGTGAAACCAGGCTCGTGGTAAAGGGTTTTTTGTCTGACAGTACTTGTTATTTTGTACTTGATCTTAAATGCTATTTAATGATATATAATTTTAGAGATGACATTTATCTCACCTCTTTGAATTTATTATTGTCTTCTGCCTTTTGTTGTTGAGAAGCTGTCGGTCTAATTATTCTGTCTTTCCTGATCCGCCCTCTTATGGATCAGGAATTCTTTTACTGTCTTGCTTGGAATATACTTCGCTTCCTAAATCTGGACTCTCGGATATTTCAGCGAGTCTGGGAAATGACCAGCCCCTCTGAATGTGGCTTTTCCCTGCACTCCAGTCTCTCCGTTCTTTCATTTTAGAGTTCTGTAAATTTTTGCGTTTTCCATCTAAGTTCTGTCAAATTTCCCATTTTTTTCTTTTCTGCATAATGGGGAACTTGTTCAGTCTGTCTCCGACTTTACTAATTTTCTCCTTGGCTCACATGATGAATCTTTACATTTTAACTTGTGCTGACCTCCAGCCAAGGTGGAGGTGTAGGTAAGGTAGATATTATTTGCCTCCTCACACAACCAAGAGAAGGGAAAACAACAAATTCAAAAACAAAAAAAAACCAGAACCACCAGACAATGGAACTGTATGGAAGTCTGACAACCAGGCAGTTAAAGAAGAAACATTCACCCAGACCAGTAGGAGGGGCAGAGACAGGTAGCTGGGGCATAGAGGACTCATGACAAGGAGGTGGTTGGAGGCCTGGGTGGTCCCACATTTGTGTGTGGATATGCTGGGAGGAACAACTGGGGAGCAAGACAAACTGCCCAACCCAGGGTTCCAGTGCAGGGAAATAAAGCCTCAAAACCTGACTGTAAAAACCTTTGGGGGTTGCGGCAGCAGTGGGAGAAACTCCCAGCCTCACAGTAGAATTCGTTGGAGAGACCCACAGGGTCCTAGAATGTACACAAACCCATCCACCTGGGAATCAGCACCAGAAGGGCCCAATTTGCTTGTGGGTAGCAGGGGAAATGACTGAAAGCTGGCAGAGAGCCGACCATTATTGTTCCCTCTTGGACCCCTCCCCGGCATACAATACCACAATGCAGCGTCGTGGGTTGCCCTGCCCTGGTGAAGAATACCTAAGGTTCCTCCCCTTACTACTTAACAGTGCACCAAGACAAAAAAATATGACCCAAATGAAAGAACAGATCAAAGCTCCAAAAATAGAACTAAGCAATGAAGAGATAGCCAACCTATCAAAAGTAGAGTTCAAAACACAGGTCATCAGGATGCTCATGGAAATGGTTAAGTATGGTCGCAAAATGAAAAAGTGAAGGCGATGCAAAGTGAAATAAAGGAAAATGTACAGGGAACCATCAGTGAAGGGAAGGAAACTGGGACTCAAATCAACGATTTGGACCAGAAGCAAGAAATAAACATTCAACCAGAACAGAATGAAGAAACAAGAATTCAAAAAAATAAATGAGGACAGGTCTAGGAACCTCCAGAACAACTTCAAATGTTCCAACATCCGAATCATAGGGGTGCCAGAAGGAGAAGAGCAAGAAATTAAAAACTTATTTGAAAAAATAATGAAGGAGAACTTTGCCAATCTGGCAAAAGAAACAGACTTCTAGGAAGTCCAAGAAGTGCAGAGTCCCAAACAAGTTGGACCCAAGGAAGCACACACCAAGGCATATCATAATGACATTACCCAAGGTTAAAGATAAGGAGAGAATTTTAAAAGCAGCAAGAGAAAAGGAGACAGTTACCTACAAAGGAGTTCCCATAAGACTATCAGCTGATTTCTCAAAGGAAACCTTGCAGGCAAGAAGGGGCTGGAAAGAAGTATTCAAAGTCACGGAAAGGCAAGGACCTACATCCAACATTACTCTCTCCAGCAAAGCTATCATTTAGAATGGAAGGGCAGATAAAGTGCTTCCCAAATAAGGTCAAGTTAAAGGAGTTCATCATCACAAAGCCTTTCTTACATGAAACGTTAAAGGGACTTTTCTAAGAAAAAGAAAAAATATGAACATTAAAATGACGACAAACACAACTATCAACAACTGAACCAAAAAACAAAACTATTAAGCAGAAAGACCAACAACTAAAACAGGAGGAGAATCACAGAAATGGAGATCACATGGAGGGTTATCAGTGGGGAGAGGGGGAGAATGGGGGAAAGGGTACAGGGAATAAGAAGCATAATAGGTAGGTACAATAGATAGGGGGAAGTTAAGAATAGTATGGGAAGTTCAGAAGCCAAAGAACTTATAGGTATGACCCATGGACATGAACTAAAGGGGGGGCAATGCTGGTGGGAGACGTACAGGGCAGGGGGGATAAAGGGGAGAAAAAAAATGGGACAACTGTGATAGCATAATCAATAAAATATATTTTTAAAAGTAAAAAATAAGGGAAAAAAATTTAACTTGTGCCCAGAATTTTAAATTTCAGTGATTAAAATTTTCCAATCTGGAAGTTATTTGGCTTTTTCAAATGCCTGCTCTGATTTTTATACCTTGGTAACTTTTTTACTCCATCTTTTGATTAAAAAAGTCATTTCAAATTCTTGGGAAAGGATACTGAGTTTGTTTGACTTATTTCCATGAGTGTGCTGTAAATTTGGGATTGGATTGGAGTGGGTTTTGTGTTTTATATACCTCTTAAGACCCAGGGTTCAGGTTGTGTCCCTCCAGAAATAATTGGTATTTGCATCTGCCAGACACCATCATGCCTGGGGCTTAAGAGTTTTCTGGACCTCAGAGGGGGTTAAATATGAACTCCAGACCCAGGAGGCATCTCTTACTTGGTACCCAGGCTGACAGGCTCCTTGTTCTATCTTGTTTTTGCTGGTGGACTGATTTACCACCCCACCCCCCCAGTCTGTGCTTTCACTGCAGAGAGCTCTTGCCAATGCTGTTAAGAATGAAGAACAGCCCTGGCTGGTGTAGCTCAGTGGACTGAGCACTGGCCTGTGAACCCAAGGGTCACCAGTTTGATTTCCCAGTCAGAGCATGTCTGGGTTGTGAGCCAGGTCCCCAGTAGGGGGTGCATGAGAGGCAACCACACATTGATGTTTCCCTTTCTCCTCCCCTTCCTTTTTCTAAACAAAATAAAAATTGAAGTGTAGAGAAATGTTACAAGGGCAGTGAAAAGTTCAGGAAACTGCAGGCAGAAGGCTGAGGTGTGTCTGACAGGGAGCTTGCAGACCTCAAGCTGCTGCAGGAGCATCACCCTCTTTCAGACCACGTGGTGCTCCCAGCAGCCAGGAACTGCTTCCTGCAGAAATGGGTTTGTCTGCAGTGAACAGGAAACCTGCCAGGGAAGTAACAGGTAATAGTAACCACGGTTAATCTAGGATGGATTTAAGTACCGAGCTGGGATGTGTCACTTCAGGTATCGCTCCCAATTGCATGTTTCGGAGTTTGGAGTTGCAGGAGTTATTTTCTACCTAGAAAATACAGTGTAGTTAGCCCAATGAATTGAAGTTCACTTTTTAAAGTACTGTGGAAGACAAGTGTAATTTCCTCTCTGTGCCAATCTGTCCCCAGAGCCCATGGGCAGCATGTCGTCCATGGAGGTGAACATCGACATGCTGGAGCAGATGGATCTGATGGACGTATCTGACCAGGAGGCCTTGGATGTCTTTTTAAACTCAGGTGGAGAAGACAATGCTGTGCTGTCCCCTGTCTTAGGTAGGAGGTGACAGACTGGCATGAACTTCGTCATAAATCATTTCCAGTCAGAGGGAAGACAGAGTAACAATGTACGAGTCTCTAAGCCACAGTCAACTTTGGGTGCTGCTCACCCGCTTCCACATTGGGTGTCTGGTCTCACGATAGTGGGCAAACGAAACATCGGCTGTCCAGTCACGAGTTTATCAGATTTTAACTGCTCTACCCAGACACCTTCCAAGAGGGGCCCTCCTTAATTTGTGTTTTATCTCCTCTGTCTCAGAATCTTGAGTTTGGCTGGCTGTGTTTTTTATGGACTGGAATTTGGGGGAAGCTGGGAGCTGTCCTGCATGGCTCACACACCTGGTGCTGGTCTGCGTGTATATTTGTCATCTTTAAACTCTTCCCCCTTCATTAAGCAGATGTTTGTTTTATCATTGCTCTGGGCAAGGCCAAGGTGTGTGTTCAGCATTTGGTTTACATTTTAAAAATTAGGTGCAACCCTGTGGGAACCTTCATCTAATGCCTTCCCAAAATTTCACATCCCTTCAGCAAACATTCACTGAGACTCCAGACCTATATCTGGGCTCACTTCATTTTAAATTTCAGACCAGACCTTCCAGGTGAGTCTTCTCACATAAACATCTTTACAAAGCTTTGGAGTTTTTCCACACACATGCAAGGGAGAGGCAACGCGCAGGCCTCCAGCTGCACTAGGACCCCTCTAGGCAGCGCAGCCATCACAGGTTCCACTTCCTCCAAGGCAGGCCCCCGAGAGTTCTCGCCACTTTGTGTTGTTTCCAACTTGTCGGTCCTCTTCCCCGGCAGGTCTGGGAGAGCAGTGCTGTCCCGAGAAGGCTGGGACAGCGCAGGTGAGAAGGGATGCTGCCGGCCCCTTTCCCAGAGTTGAGATTTAGGAACAGTGACTCCATCATCTGCATATGCTTTTCATTCCTTGCAACTTATTTACTCCCCATGAAATTGGAGAAATGCCGAAAGATTAAGACTTTTTCTCCTAGCATTACTTTCTCTGAATTACTTCAAAAGGATACAAAGAAGTCAGTCAAGATTATCAAGATTCCATGGACTGCTCCTCAAAGAAATGCAGCGTATGTCCCAGGGCCTTGAGTGCAGGGTTCCACTGGATGCAGCAGGAAGGGAGCAGGGGCCTTCCGTCTGTCTCAGGTGGCAGGAGGATCAGCTCAGGGCCCCACACGCCTGGGCACCATCCCTGCGCTTACCTGGCAGCCTGCAGCCCCCAGCTCACCCCAGCAAAAACCTGACACCCTTTTCATCAGTGAGTTCGCACCGCCATGTCCAGTGGCAGTTTTAATTGTACTTTCATCCTGTTTTTCAGGGCCAGAATCAGGTGCTGGTCAGAATGAAGTTACTCTTCAGGTTGCAAACCCCTCTGAATTACGAGCCCAGTCACCTTCCTCATACTCCACCTGCACTGACCCAGCCACCCAGGACCCCGGTGAAGGTGGGGAGTCCCCTGTCGTCCAATCTGATGAGGAGGGAGTTGAGGTGGACACGGCCCTTGCCACTTTACACACTGACGACAGTGACTCCTAAGTCCGGGCATCACGTTCTCTGGGCACCTCTGAAGGAAAACTCAGCCATGCGGAGAACCCCTCAGTGAAGGCAGGTGGTTTAATGGAGACTTAATTTTCACACAGTTGCCAGTGATTTGGAAAAAACTGACTGCCGGAAGAGCTAACAATAAATTTTGAGGACTTTAAACTGAGAGAGTGCATGGCCAGTTTGTTCAGAAAGGCTTCTAAACACACACATCCTCAGGCTTTAGCACGCAGGAGGGCAGCTTGGTCCACCAGGCCAAGAAACGTAAGGCTTTTCTTCATCTTATCTTCTCACTCCCCTCTCTACCCCCCACCCCACGTGGGGCAGGACTGGACCTTGAAGTGTACCCGCCTTATCAGTTCGGCACTGAAGAAAAAAGCCCTTCACAGACGGAAAATTCTGCTTCCTCTAAAATAGAAACTGTAGACAAACTCAGCTCTAATAAAAGTTGGGTTCTCATCTGATTTTCACAAAATTATTAACAGTTCAAGTAACCCCTACTTTAACTCTGGAACACACATCTGGGCCCAAAGGAAGAGAAATGAACATAAGCAAATCAATATGCCATTCTTACCCCTGACAAGAAACAGGTCCCACAGAGATGGGATTTCCCGTTCAGCACTCCTCACAGCCCAGCCCCTGGGGGAGAGGAGGCAGACTCTCCCTCCGCCAAGGGGCGGCTACAGGTGAGGAGGGCCCAGCCCAGCGTCACTTCCTGTGGAGAAGGGCCACTAGCTGGTTCCCAGTGGGCCCCACAGAAAATAAGTTAGAGGGCAAACAGCAGCCATTTGGTTTTGCTCAAAGGGGATTCAAACCACCACCAGCAGCAGATGAAAAGTGAGCAAGATCGAAATGTGTTGTCTGTGCAGCTCCCTGGCTGGGATTGAGGGGGTGGGGGGTGCAGTGCATGGAGATTCTCATCCTCTGTCCATTTACTGAAAAAGAAATTGCTCATTTCATTCACTCATCTTCCACAGACAGATATCCAAAAAACTTTGTTTTTATTATTAAACCTTGTAGTACAAACCTGAAAAGTAAACAAAAACTGGCAATAAACAACATGAAGTCTTCCCTCCCAAGGGAGGAGTGCAGAGCAGCGCTAATAAATTAAATGTCAAACTGTAAGCCATAGGCAGAAGTTTACTGTCAAAAAGAGGGAAAGTACACAGCAAGGCCATAAAAACCGGACAACCACATTGGAAAACACTTGACTCTGTTTATGTCATTGTTAAATATTCCAAAACAGTTCAGTCTTCTGCAACAACAACCAACAAAGTGGATCACAGGACGTTCCTGACAGTCCCACTGGCAAGCTCAGTGCAATATGGGTAGCTACGGGATCGATGAATCCAATTATGAAACAAAGAACAGCTTGTGAAAACAGTTTCCCTTCTTTATTCCACACATACTGTACACACAACTGGAGAAGGGCAACAGCTACTCCATTATTATTTTTTTGTTGTTGTTCAGTGATGTAAGCAGCACTTATAAATGTTACAAGAAAAACCCTGTAAGCATCCAATCCAACCGATGAAGAAACTGAAATGTAAGGCTTTTCTTCATCTTGTCTTCTCACCCCCCTCCCCACCCCCACTGAGAAAAAGGCTCAAGTATTTAAAACAATTTACAGGCATATGTACAAAAGGATGGGCTTCTTTTTTTTTTCTTTTTTTCTTTTTGTTACAACATGAAGAGAAAAAATAGACAAGATGAGCGCAAATGCATTTTCACATTCAAAAAGAACTGCAGACCTCCTAGTGGCTCTAAATGTGATCATAAACGAAACAAATTTAAAAGATTAATGCTGACTTGCGAAGGTGTGAAACGACAAGCAGTGAGGTGAAGATGGAATGTTAGAAAGATTGCACGTCTATGACAAAGAAGCACTTACGGCTTCAATCACTTTTTTTTCCTTTTTTTTCCCTTAAGGATGCTATTGAAGGGTTTTTTGATAAAGTAGCCAACAGCACCAAAAAATAACAGAATGGATTTCCTAATGAAATCAGGCACAGGTTTCCGCACGTGACCCCTCCAAGGCAGGCAGGCTTCTTCTTCTCTCTCTTCTCCTTTGTCCTTAAACAGATGCATAGTGATGTGCTGGTAAAGAGAACCTCGTCACTCAAACCTCCTCACTTTGCCTACGGTTAGGAAACAACGTCCGCCTTCAGCTGCCACAACCGCCCGAAGAAACAAGATGGGGGTTCTCCGGTTTTGAAAATTACAAACTCATCTTGCACATGACAGAAGAAAAGACAGCCAAAGTAAAGCCATTTCTTTTCAAGTTTCGTGTGTGTGTGTGTGTGTGTGTGTGTGTGTGTCTCCTATCCCTTTTCCTCTCTAGAAAAATCTGCTCCCATGACTGATGGTTTTAAAATTTGTTCTCCAAACTTCACCCTCTTCAAAAAATGGGTTAAAAAGCCTTTTTTCCCCAACAGTTACAAAGAAAAATCAAACAAAAAGGCTTTTGTCAGCCACAGGGGCGATACAAATTAATACAGCCCCTCAAGGGTTTTAAAACAGTGAATATACGGCAGTTTCAAAAATCTGACTGCAGTATCTAGGTATTCTAAGTACAAAAAAAAGTTCAACAGTTTAATGCTAAAACAAAATTAGTTCTCTAAAACCAGAAGAAAATCTTCTTCAGAGCTAGTGCAAAGACAGCTTGTATCCTACAGCAAGTACTCCAAACTAGAATATAATAATTACAAAAAAATAGATCTCAGTTGACTGCGGTGTTGGCAGCCTCACGACGAGCTCGCAGCACTTCTGGAGGAGCTGCAGGATGAGAGCCGGGAGGGCGGCACGTCCACTGTCGCTCTCTTGCGGGGTCCCCTTTTTGGTGTAGGTTTACTGAGACAGTTCTCAATGCTGCCGTTCTTACCAGATACTTTGCCACAGATCTGATTGACCAGACTGATAATTTGTTCCTGTTTCGGGTTGAAAGGAAGACAAAGAATTAACAAACAAGAAGAGCCCCAACCCCAGAACCACCCCAAGGACCTTTGCGAGCAGAGCGGTTGGCAGGGCTGTCAGCCGCCCCCATCGGGTCACAGCAAAACAGAGACTTCTGAGCGCTGACCAAGGAGTGTGTTTCCGGAGAGCTGGGACAGACTGGAAATCTCCCTGACTGAATACGAGATACAGCAGGCTTGGGAACAAGTGAAGTAGGACGCTTCATGAGGACACGGCCCCTACCTGGGCACCCGCAATAAAATGCTTTCCTCCTTGGGGACAAACCACTGCCCTCTCTCACCAGAAAGCCAGTGTACCACAGGGCGAGGTGCAGGGAGAACCTCCCTCGTCACAATGTCCTAACCTCCAGTTCCCTCATCCAAATGGCCAGGAAGCCTAATAGCACCTCCTGGTGACTGCAAGGTTTAGACCAACTAATAAGCTAAAGCCCTGAAACACACGGAGTCCTCTAACTACAGTTAATTGTGTGTTTCCTACGAGCTGCATCCCAACCTGGGTCTATTCATTCACCTGAGGTACAAATTCCCTCTCTGTGTAGCCAGACGCACATGCCCGAGACAAACACTGCTAGACACGTCGGTGGGCTGACCACCAGGAACCTCTGAGTGGCCCCTACTGCCTCGTTGAAAGAGGTCAGCCTGCTGCCACCCTGGATCCTCACCTAAGAAGGGGAGGACTCAGCTCACTGCCTCCACAATGAGCATTTATGAGAAAAGACCCATGAGCTCATTGCCTCAGGTCCTCAACGTGGCTCAACACGTTTCCGGGCTGACACTCAAGCCCATTTCACCTGGTCTCAGAAATATGTGCAAACACTTGTCTAGAAATAGTTCTATTACTCCCTCCTCCTCTCTGAAGGGGAGATGGCAGGCACAACATGCATTCCTACAGTTCACACGAGACAACCATTTATCTGTTGGTATCAAAAATACATTTGTAACTCGGACATAAGTCAAAATTATCCATTTTTAAAAAATCACAGGAATATATCAAAATGGCATATATCCCTGACATACATTTCATGGAGCCTGCTGTGGGCCAAGGACGGAGGGAACCATGTGGACACAGGGAGGGCAGCACCTGAGGGCCAGCCAAGTCCCAGGCCTGCTAGGAACAGCAGCGGGCGGCTCTCATTATACAGAACAGAAAGGTGTGGAAGGCGAAGAGTGAAAGGTGTCTGAAAAGAAAGTCAAGGATGCCCCAGAAAGGGGCAGGACTGTCCATCTGTAAAATACAATCTCTGTGGCTGCTTAAACACTTAAACGTGTTAGTAAGGGATAAGTAGATGAGCTTCTCTAAAACCGAGTTACATGTGACTAAAGCCACCTCAACAGCACTAGGAAGACCACACTCTGCAGTCACAAGGGGACGTTCTGCCTTCACCCATGTGATCCAAGGGCCCAGACACTGGGGACTTGTTTGCTGGGCACTCTGGGGCTCAGGCCAAGAGTGTGTGGCACTTTGAAGCCATTTCTGAAATCCAAACCAGAGCTAGAAATTCCCCAATTTAAAAGAAAGCACAGTTCAACTCCTGGAATGGCCTTGCAGATTTTCATTTACTAAAATAAACCAGGCCACTGGCAAAGCAGGAGGCGTCTGAGCACTGACAGCTAAGTTTCAGACTGACAGACCTACACATGTGATTCTGCTTCCAGGAGTTTGGTCACGTCAGAACATCTTGCTACAAAGTCGGCAGGAGGCGGAAACAGACTCACATCCTGCAGAGCTTCGAAATCACCTTGGAGAGGCTCTGACTGCCGCCGGCTGCACTCTGCCAGTCACCAGGGAGCTGTTCTTACTCAGACACCAGGGGTTATTTTTAACTGTTCTGACATTTGCTGTTAAAGTGAAGGAGGGAGGGCAAAGTGATTACGGCCTTTGCTGAACATGCTCTTGAAAAACATCAAGGATGTAGAGATCTACTTTCAACTTTCCCATCTTACAACTTAGCCAAAGGCTTACACCAAATGTGACCCACGGCTGCAGCTCCCACATGTGCCCCATCCGCTGCAGAGTCCTGCCTGGGCACATGGCTGTGTCCCAGCTGGATGTGGTCGCCTTCCTCAGGGCTGACCTGGGATCTCGCAGTGAAGCAGAAGAGAGGCTCAGAGTGGCACCTGCTGTGGCTCCAGAAGACAGCAGGCAAGGGCCTGTGGAAGGGCCCCAGGCTGCTGCGTGTGCAGCAACAGACCGGCCAAGACAGGTGACCTGGTCCCCATGGCAGTCTGGATCCCCATGATGGGCTCTGGGTCAGTCAGGAAGTGAAAGGTGTCCTCTGTGGGGTAGGGCCTGTATTCCAGGAAGCTGCCATTTACATCTGAAAAGGCAACTGCACAGCAGCTTGGAAGCAGAGGGCAAAGAGCAGACAGAGGGATGCACAGCTCACTGCTCCCAGAGGTGAGAGCCTGGCTTCAGGGGCATTGCATGCAGTGCCCTCTGCGCATCCTCGGTTCATCCACGGGGAGCCGAATGGACTGTGGAGATCAACCAAGTGGCGCAGGAAGGGCCTCAGATGGAGCCAAGTAGGGGATCTCAGTAAAAATGCCTGAGGCACAGGAACCAGGAAGGAATGGAGGGAGACACATCTCAAAACTAAGGGGCAGAAGCACCAGCAGTGATGGGAACTGGCTGGGCCTGGGATTTACTTGGGAGTTGGCACCAGTGGGATTTAGAGAACTGGATGCTGAATGTGAGAGAAAGGCTCCCCGTTTTAGCTGAGGCCTTCACGTGAGGGCAGAGAGCCTAGCTCCTGCTGGATGCAATTCCCTGCCAGGCATGGAGCCTGAGGGAGCTTTAAGACCTGCTCCAGTATCACATGCCACGACCTTGCTCCCGGCCCTGCCTGGAACTTAACAACTGGCCAGCAGACCAGCCGATGCTTGTTGTGTGCTTTGAAATTATGTAATGATTCCTGAGAAGATAAAAGATGCCAAAATGCTGTTTGCAGCTTTTCCGTGAGGAGACAGGAGGTGTCGTTTCTGCCCATGCATCACCACACACCCGCCCTTGTGCCCTGCCCTGGCACAGTGCTGCAGGTTGTAATGGCCATTTTATGTGTGAGGACAGGGTGCCGGGTCAGGTATCACAGCCAGCGTGGGCAGGGCGTGACAGCAGACGGAAGACTCGTTTCTCCTCACTGGGACCTGATCTACAACAGAACTTCAGGGCAGAAACTCGCTTCCAAGCCCTATTAGCTGCACACTCCAGGGAAGTGCAAGGATGCGGTCAGCTGTTAGGAAAAGGACTGCACTGACTCATTACTTCACATCTGAGACTCCACGGGGCTACAGGCAGGAGGGCTCCTCTGGCCCTGTCCCTGCTGGAGAACACAATGAACCGACAGACCTGGTTTTGATGCCCTTAAGGCAGCCACAGCTGCGTCCTCAGCCTATCCCAAGTCCAGACAACTCAAAGCCCAGAGGGAAAGAAGGAGAGGCCCTCATTCTCCCCGAATCAGCGCGGGGTCCAGTCACCATCAGTCTGGGTCGGTCCTGCGATGGACGTGCAGAGGCAGCCCACTGTCCCCCTGGACCTGGGCCCTGGCTATAAATAACCGCACAGTCCCCCATTTTCTCAGCGCAGGCAGACAGCATGGCCCTGGGGACACCAGCACCAGGTCCTGACAGCAAATCCCTCATAAACCGAGGTCCTGGTGCCCAGAGATGCTGACTGAGATGCTGTCAGGGCTCAGGGGGTACAGAGCTGCAGCCCTACCCACAGAGGGGGTATGGGCAGGGCTCACCTACAGAGCCACGGGAAACAGAGGCAAAAACCGGAAAGAAACCAAGTTTGTGAAAGTGCATGGATTTCCTCAGGTCAGACTGAGCCTCGCAATTCCCCCACCTTGAGGCACACAGCTCCTTTCCCACAGGCCAGGCTCTGTCTGGCCAAAAAGCACCTGCAGCCGGCTGGATGCACTTGGCCTTAGGCTGTGCCAAACCGGGTCAGGTTTGGACAAGGCCCACTTGTCCCTACAGAAAACGAAGGCAGGTAACACAGCGGGCATTCCGTGCAGAGGCCTGTGCTGCCCGGGCACTCAGAACGCCAGGCCCCAGAGGCTGCATGGAGCAAGGCCTCCCTCCTTCCCCCAAGGGCCAGGGACTGACCTCATCATAGCGGTACATCAACTTCAGTCCTCGGCAGGACTTCTGCTTCTCCACGTGGCGCAGAGCGCACTCCAGGCAGAACACCACGTTTTCATTCTCCTGAACGACCTGCAAGGCAGACACACTCCTGGGGTTCTAATGGTGATCAGATAACGGCTGCCCAGGGTACAGGTCGCTGGGAGGGGCAACGGAAGCAGGGAGAGGTCCCAGGACAGTGAGTGAAGGCCTGTCCTTGATATGTTACCCAAGCTAAGGAGTGTCCATGACTCAAAACCACTGCAACTTAATGAAAAAAAAATCACCTGGAACAAGATCTTCAACTAGGAAACAAATAATTGATTGTCTCCAAATTGCACCTAAGGGCGGCCTCGGGTCCCCTCCAGATTTTGGCAGCATTTCCTGTGGAAGTTTCTAAGTGCTGTTAGGCTGGTGAAGGATGAAGTACTGATGCTGGTTTATGAGCTCTCAAGTTCTGAGACTTGTTCAAAAGCTACCCTGGCACAGAAGGTGTCTGAACGGATCTGGAGCAGGCACACGGGGCACACACCCAAGACACCTCAGCGGCTCAGTCAGTCCGGCTGGTAATGTGGAAGCTCTGCGTGCAGCCCACTGGGGATGCATGCGCCTTTGTCCAAACTCCGTTGCCACCGAGACAGACCCTCCTGCCAGCACCCCCGGAGCCTCCGGCTGCTGTATGAGCGCACAGGCCTGACCCCAAGGCCACGCAGAGCGTGTGCACAGTACGTGGACAGGCCTGACCCTCCAGACACTCAGCATGGATGGATCCAGACTGAGGGGCAGGGAGAAAGGACAGCTGCCTGCTTTTTGGGGCTCTCACCCCCACCCTGACTTTTGTTCTCATTCTGTGTTTAAAAATTTTTTTAAAGAAAAAAAAAGGAAACGCTTACTTAAGCCACAAGATGCACGAGGTTCCCAGGCCTTTACATATTTAGGGGAAAGACCTCGGATTCCTGGCTTCAGTGTTTCTAAGTAAGGACAAGAACACAAGCTGAAGAAATAAGGAAATGACACAGTGGCAGAAACATGTCACCTCTTAAAGATACTTGAGGCTAGAGACAGGGATGGACAAAAGTCTGGAACGATAAACACAAATGCTCAAACTTATTAGGAATCCAAGCAGTGAAAATTGTAAATATAACCTCAACGTTACCTGCGCATGTAGGACACATGCGCCGTAAAACAGTATTCGGGGTGGTGAGAAATGCCCCGTGATGGCTCTCAAGGCTCAGCTTTCCGAAAGCCTGCAAACGCGCCTACACAGTGTGGTGCTCAGAGTCCAGGGGGAGAGGGACTAGTGCCGCCTGCAGAGGTCACGACGGGGTCGCCCACACTCATGGGAATAACGCACTTATTGTTTCCCATGAACCATCCATGCTGGAGCAGAGGAATGAACGTAACTACGGAGGCTTTAGAAGTGACGTTTACAAATCTGGAGAAATAGCTATGGCTCTTTTCTTTTAAAAGGCTGAAAGGTTCTCGGTTGTATCTTTTAAAAAGTATTTGGGCAAAGAAAGATTAAATAGGAGAGGAGCGGCTGTTACGGACTGAACTGCCCACCCCCCCGCCAACCCATAGGTGGACCAGGACTACCTACCACATGTACATGTCTACCACACGGAGACGGGGCCTTGCAAGAGGTGCTGAAGGTAAAATGTGGGCATGTGTGGGGTGTAGTCCAATGTGACATGTCCTTGTAGGGACAGATTAGCACACAGACACGCACAGAGGGAGGACTGCGTGAGGACACCAGGAGACGGTGGCATCTATGAGCCAAGGAGCAGAGAGCCCTCAGAGGAACCAACCCTGCCGATGCCTCAATCCTGGACTTCCAGCCTCTGGCACTGGGATGACATTAAGTGTCACTGTTTGAGCCCATCTGTGGCATTTGCCGTGGCAGCCCCAGCAAATTAACAGAGCAGTTTCTCCCCTTCTTTGACTTCTCTGACCTCCCGGAGAAGCATCTCACTCAACAGGGAGTGGCTGAGTGCTCCATCTTCTCCACAGGGCAGCTGCCCAGTAAGAGGTGAGAGGTGAGCTGAAGAGCAGAGGCAAGGGCCATGCCAGCCCTGCTGTTCAGAGCAGCCCACGCACCCAGGTTTTCCCAGGGCCTCCGGCCTGGGATGGGGCAGGGTAATGCAGCGCTCGTATGACCCACGGGCGAGGCTGAGGTGGCGAGCAGCGCGAGGAGTCTGGCTGTGTTAAGCCCCTTGGGGCACTGTGCAGCAAACCAGAAAAAAGGGAAGCTGGAGAGGCAAGAGGAAGAGCTGGCTCAGAGAGGCAACTCTAAGCAGAGACAGAGAGGCAGGAGAGTGTCGCTGAGGAGAAACGTTAAGTTTTAACTGAAGACAGATTTCAGGGTCCTGAGGGGAAATGAGATTGGACACAAAGCCAAATGGAAAATGGGGAAGAGCCAAGGTCAGACTGGGCCCCATGTCAACTCAGGCAGTAGTGTGCAGGCAGCCTGGCCCCTCACCAGGGGACCCTGGGTGAGAGGGAGGGGCAGGGAGGGAGGCCCACCTCCTGTGAACATATAGCCCTGTGAACATATAGCTGCAATGAGCGGAGAGACCCTGCAGGAGGACAGGCAGAGCACAGCCCAACCCGCACTGGGTGTCCACTCTCGGTCTCTGAGACCCGAGTACTACGGACGCAGTGCCTGACCTCTGGAGGTCAGGGGCCTGGCCAAAGTCCGCAGCAGGTCCTCCTGGAGTGGACAGCACCCTCTCCCGGGTGGGGGACAGGCAGCAGGCTCACCATGGACAGGTAGCACAAGTGCTGGCAGATCTGACACCTCCTCTCCGAGGTCTCTAACTGCAGCCACTTTCGAGGCTTTTTCTTCCCATCCGCCACGGCGCTGTTGCTGTCGTGGCTGCCATAGCGGGCAGAGGAGTGGAGGCCCGCCTCGAACAGCTGCCTCCGCTGCCGCAGCTCTGTATCCCTGTCCAGACACAACACAGGAGCCGCCCTTAGCAGGCCGAGCACAGCAGCCTGGCCGGGTCCCCTCACCATCGCAGGGAACATGCCGCGCCCCAGCCAACTACCCCCCAAGCCAGGTGCACTGGCCTATCAGGGGAGGGACAGTGAGACATACGTGCTCACCTTCCCAAGGCCCCCAACTGGGGACTCATGTTTCTTAGTGAAAAGGTCAGGCACCCCCCAACTACCAAGGCTCCTCTGATGACTGGGCTCTGCCTAGGGTTAACGCGAATGCCGAGCACAGCGCACCAGGGGCACGTGGCAAACCCCCTCACTGCTACCTACGGGGTGCCCTGCCCCTTCATTCTGAGCCAAGAATGGATGTAACAAACTATTTGCTGGTATCGTCATCAAAGGTTGGACCAGCACGAGTCGAAATCCGTGTGCTGTGCGTCAGCACTACCGAATCTCTCTCCCGAAGCGACATGGTGGGAAAAGAGAAGAGGGTTACACAGGAAGCCAAGCAAACAGTCACACTTCTCCTCAGTTTCTGCCCTCATCTGCTTCAACCTCAGCAGAGCTCCTTCGATCACTGCAGGATGGAAGCCGGGTGGGTGAGGGCCTGGACCTGGGATTGGCAGCCACATTCAGGCCCGGCATGCTGCAGCTGATGTGTGCTGCCCACTGGCGTCTCACACACACATCACAAGCAGGTAGGCAAGAAAACTCTGGGGGGTAGGGGGGGGTTCAAGGGCCTCTCTGTACCCGCCCCCAACCTCTAGAAATGAGGCTGCGGCCACCATCTCTTCCTGGGCAGTGCGCTGCTGCGATCAGATGTGCTAGGGGGTCAGAGCCTGCCTCCTGGTCACTCCCACAGAGGAATAACCTTCTGCATCAGCATGTCAGGAAATTCTGATTCCAAACATCAAACTCAAAGACAGGAGGGGAAATTTAAAATAAAAAAATAAAAGAAACACACACACAGAGTTTCACCCATCTGGCCAAGCACCAGGGGGGCCCTGCCATTCAGAGCCCTGGGGTTGCCTAGCAGCCCAGCCCCAGCCTCAGTGCCTGGGGAGTCCAGGGTCTGCATTACCTGAGCTCATCCAGAAGGGCCGAGATGGTGCTGAGAGTGGGGCCGTTTTCCTTTTTTGCTTCCGCTTGTGCAATCTGATAGAGTAACTTCTCCATGGAAAATGGCTTAGCTATATGGCGACGCTTCATCTCCTGAAAAAAGCCATCATTCCTTCAGGACAGATTTTCATCACTAGGCAACTGCCAAGGCTTTTCTTTACTGGGTAGGGGACGCTATCTGAGTTTGGTCTCAAAGCAGCTGAAAATCGTACAACAATCTTGTCTGCCTGTGAGAAAGGCACCAGACACCAGGAAAAGCCATGGCTGTGCCACTGCCAGCCGCAAGGCAGGGGCTGCAACCTGAAAGTGGGTAGAGAATTTCTACCCATTTGAAGTGTCTAGTGTAGGTACCACCTGTGCAGTCCGCCCAATGGTGGGTCCACAATAGGACTCAAAATCTTTCTTGACACAAATAACCCCCTAACAGATCTTTTCCTAAGAAAACCTCTCAGCCACCCCCTAGAGGTTCCGAAAGCATTTTCTGAAATTAAATACATCTAAAAGAGGACAGGCACATGTTTGCGTGCCTGCGCGTGTACATGCATCCCCTGTGGTGGGCAGTGCCAACCAAGGGCTTGCCTGCCTACCTTGGCCGTCTCGAAGCCCATGCTTGTCCACTGGGTGGTGGCAAAGTGCACAGTCTCAGAGACGCTGTAGCCGCAGCACACTTTGGACACAAAGGATCCTGGGAAGCAGACGACGAACTGGCCGCTCTGCTGCACGGTCCTGTGCACCTTGATCCCCTCTCTGCACAGCACCTCCGGGGAGATCTGGGGAGGCAGGCCAGAGCTGAGAGGCACTCCCTGAGAGACTGCGCCCAGCCTCTATCCTGCCCCCACTGCCTCAGCCCCTTCTGTGGAAGCCCGAGCACTAGCCTCACCCACAGCAGGTGTGTTGCCGTGCACACCTGCCCTCCAGGTGGGCGTCAGGAGTTAAGAAGGGGCCTGTTCACGAGAAGACAGATTAGGTTTGGTAGTGAAGATTTTTTTGTTTCTCCTATTAAAAAAGATGTCTAATTCCTAAAACAACAGGAAGGAAGAGCTCAACTGGTATTGGGCCAACAGAGCCCCCCCCAACCCCAGTGCCTGACCACTGTGAGGACGCAGCCTTTCACACCACACCGGAGGCCTTCCTGCCCTGGCCCAGCACTGCCAGGGGTGGGAGTGGAACAAATCCCCAAATCTGGGAGGGCCACTTGGGCTGTCTCCAGAGCCAGGCTGAGCCACAGGGGTACAGCATGGGGCCCTTTGAACCTGCACCCCCAGAGGGGTTGCTGCTCAGCTTCTCTGAGCCAGACCAGGGGCCCAGCAGACGCAGGAGACTCAGGTAGGTGTCAACAATGGCCTGAGCTCAGGTATTAGGACACAGCTGAAGGCTAGAAAGACTCCCAGGAACTCAACTTTCTGAGAATAGGCTGGGAAGCCTTTGTGCCGAAGCCTCTGTGCCCAACCCTTAAGGCCAAGCTTTTCTGATCTATGGTCCAGTCATCCAGGTGCCCAGCAGGTGGAAATGAACAGAACCCACCTAGAATCAGGACCCCACCTTGCTGGACACCCCAGTGTCTGTGCACAAAGCAAGCCCTGAAACAGACGCATTTGGGGTTGTCCTCTTTGCCTCCAAAAGGCAGGTCAGCCAAGAGGTGACTGTTAAACAGCCCTGACCCTTCCCGTGCCAGGCAAGAGCTGCATGTACCATGACATTGCTCTCCAGCATCTGCAACCCGGGGGTCCCATTGGCTTGTAGCAGGGTGTGGACCACGTCCTCGAGCTTGCTCTCCTCCTCAGCAGGAATGCAATACCTGAAGGTCAGGAGACAAAGCAGAAGCAGAGACTTGACCAGGACGCTGGGCCTGGGGGGCAACGTGCTGGGCCCACCCTGCACCCTTCCCTCGGAGAAATGCCAAACCCAGGCCTGCAAAGCAGCCTCAGGTGCAGCAGAGGAGAGACAAATGTGGAGGAGGGGCGGTCCTCCTCCCTCCTGCGGTCCTGGGATAGGTAAGGTGTCCCAGCTCAGTGACCCATACCGCGGTTCCTAGGCCCGAGTCCACCCTACTCCCAGGGCAACATGGCTGCTTCCGCCCAGAGGAGCCAAACCTCATGCTCATCTTTTCTGCAGATCTGACCTATACATGAGCCAAAAAGCCTTCCAACCAAAAACAGATGTTTGAAACCCCATATAAATCAGATCCAGATACATCTGCAGACTCAATTAGCCTCTCGTGACTGCTCCAAGGCTGCATCTCATCACCGTGTCGGCGTTTGACACTGCTCTGTAACAGGAGGTGCTGGAATGCACGGGGCCCTGGGTCCTCCAGCCCAGGCCATCGCATGAGGGCCTGGCCCAGCTCGGCCTCCCAGGTCCCAGGGCTAGGGTGACCCACAAAGATGAAAGAACCCCTCAGTTCGCGGAATAGAGAAAGTTGGGAAAAGGAGTCCAGCCGGCACTCAGGCTGACTGCTGTTGTTAAGTTGTGGAACGAGAGCGGGTGCACCCAAGGAGCACAGGCCTCTCCAGTGAGGCAGCCACGTGTGCCAGAACCCAGCCAGCCCAGTGGCAGCTGGCAAAGCACACAGGACAACCAAACCTGCACGGGCCTGTGTCAAGCAAACTGAATGGCTGATGGGAGCCAGACAGAGGCGGCAGCTGTGGGGTGAGGCTCTGGACTACGAGGACCTCCTGGCTGGACTGAGGAGCCAACAGGGAAGACGATGGGGGGAAAGGGTGAAGATGTAGATGGAACTTAACTGACAGAAAAATCTGGAGCCTTCCTTCAACCACGGGGAGTGGGGGAACTATTGCTGATGTGCCTGAGGGCTCTCCAGGGGCACCCCTGCTATCTACAACACGTGTGTGAGGAGGGACTGTGAGGCCTCCTTGAGGCCCACGGGTGCCAGCAGGAGGCAGCAGGACATGTGCAGAGTGGACACCCTGGCGACACCAACCCTCCGTTTGCAGAGTCCTGACAGGACTTCGGGACACCACAGCACATGACGCCATCAACCACCAGTGATGACCAGATCAGGGGCCGCGGCTCTGGTGGGGTCATGACGTTGTACTTCTCTGGTCGTTCCTGACAGCATGTCCGGCTGTCAGGCCCAGTCAGGCCCAGCTCCAAACCTGTGCCTCCCCACAGGTCGCCCGCCCTTGGCTGCACTGAGGTGTCTGTGATGAAATCTTTCACTTGGAGGCCAAATCCTAGTTTCAGCTGCTGCACTGAAGTGGTTTTTATAATGCTTACGTTATTTCAATGCCAACATATTCCGTTACTGATTTGTGATTTAAACCCAGGATTTCTGACCTAAATCACATGTTTTAAGAAAAACCACAACAATAAAGTTCTCTGATCACATCCCAGCCTCCTGTTTATTCGCCATCCATGAGGCGTAGGGATCAGTCCTCAGAAAGCCCGACTCTCCATTTTCCCTATCTGTGATTCAACATTATTTCACCTCGTCACCCTCCTGGCCATGGGCCCGTCACACCAGTTTCAGATGAGAAACCAAGGCTGTGCGGGGTCTTGGTTGTGCTGGCGCAGGTCACAGGCCTGGTGGGGCTCCACGAACCCCACACCACACCCAGCGCAGCTTCTCCATGGGGAACAACACGGAGGGCACAGTGGCTCCGGGAAGGAAGGGGCCACACACTCTCCCCAAGTCCAAGCAGCCACTCTGCCCTGAATGAGAACCAACCGCTGTCCTTTCTCGGCTGCACGGTCTGCACGTACTCTGCACCTAGGCCACCATCCCTCCCTCTCAGCCTCCACAGGCCAGCAGCCACTCACAGACCAACAACCTCCCTGCCCACAGGCTTCCATCCGGGTCAGACAGGTCCTGCCGCTTCAGCAACAACCACTCCTCACATGATGTGGCTCAAGTGGGGCAGCATAAGGAGGCTGCTGCAGATGCTGGCTCCTCAGAGCTCGACTCCCAAGACTTTGTTTATTGTAACAAAGAACGCCTCATCACCCCATTAGGACAACAAACACAGTGTGGGATGAGTGTGAAGCCAGTAGACTGTCAGATGACAAGACATCTGATTATTTGCAGTAATTTCCCATCTGCCCCCATAAACAAAGGAACCAAAGAGCCAGCCACTGGCTAGGCCAGGTTAGAGGTGACAGGCTCGCAGGTGGGCACCACAGCAGAATCCTCCCCAAGAAACACAGAGACATGTGCACGGGAGACTATGTGCTGCCGGACACAGCAAGGACTCCATTTCCCACAAAACCTACTGCCCCGCAACCTTCGAGGGTTGGGAGACAGTGCTGTAGAGACACTGCACTTGGCAACTCTTGAGGCCAGAGAGGGAGAGAAGGTTGACGGTGTGGTCACCACCACCAGTCACACTGCGACACTCCTACTATTTTTCAGCCCTAATATGAAACAAATGCTTGGAAATCAACAGCAAAAAAAAAATACCCTAGAAAAAAAATTAAATATAAGCAGGTAATTGACCCCCAAAATAAATAAATAAAAAGCACAAACAGCATATAAGCACATGAAAAGATACTCATCATCAGAACAAATTAAATATTCTCCACCACCTCCAAGCCCTCCAATGAAAGCAGGAAATCCCACGCGGAGACGCTCTGAGAGGAACTGCAGGACACACTCAGAAAAGCAAGTTCTCAAAGCTACCAGCCTGTGCGAGATACTGTGAACCCCCCATCCCGCCCGCTCTCCCAGGCGCCCCGGGGCTGGCCCACTCACCAAATGCAGTCAGCACCAGTGTGTAAGTAGTCAATGTAGGGAAGGTGGTTTTGGTCTCGAGACCAGCATGAGGTAGAAAAGACCATGCCAATATTTAGCCAGGGAATTGTCACTCCTAACACGGAGAGAGAGAAAATGGCATTTTGAAGCACAGCACCACATCTCTAAGTAACAGCCATCAGAAATCACTTTCTTCTCCCCAAATAAGAAGAGAAAGAAATGGGATTCAAAACCAGAGAGACAAAACCCAGTGAAAAGAAGGTACTTGCTCTTTCCTGCATACTTACTACACACAAGCAAAGCCAGGGCAATGGACACTGTTACAAACAGTAATAGACAAGCATCTTACTTCTTAAGTTGGCAGCAAGGTGCCCCAAGGAACAGGACCATGATGAGTGCCAGCAATACAGCAGCCATGGGCTGTCCCTCAAGGCTGAGAACAGAGGTGCCAAACCTCAGCTGCTGTGCTGGAGGCAGGAAGTGCACAGTCTGTGTCTGACGAGGCCAAGAATAATAGCTTCCACCTGGGTATGCAGGGTCCCAGCCCTCAGTGACACCTGGCTTTCCCAAATATCTGTACAGAATGTATCACTTAGGAGCCTACAGGAGTCCAAAGGAGTCAGGGCTTCAGATTTGAAAATACACCGATTTAAAGGTGAGAAGTTGGCCACTAAGCACCTGCCCAGCTTCTAGATGCTGTGATTTGTTCACCTTTCCACATATTTAGGGACTTCAATTACAATCCTATTTCTCTTTCCTACAAATCAATGCTTTTACTCTATCTACTCTATACCTAATTCCCTATCCCTTTCCAGCTATGCTTAAAAGGAACTGCCCGGCTCCAGTCCCGGTGAGGGGACGCTCGTTCTTCAACCTGCTGAGGGGGGACCTCTAGGCCCTAAGGCAGCAGCCAAGTCAGACTTACCAGGGACAGCACCGAGGTGACGCAGGATGGACCCTGTGTTATTGGGGAGGACGGTGAGGTTCCATCCATGCCTGCCAAGGGAAGAAGAGGGACATCACAGACTGGCAGGGAGGGATGCCATCCAGCCCCCAATGTGCACAACAGAATCCAACTTTACCTTGAAAAGGGTTCAGATTTCCCCACCGGAAACCCGCTGCCGTGAGTGTTGGTGTCCACCTTGCCACAGTGCACTGCCACGTGGCAGTCCTTCTCTTCCACTAACCGCCAGTACTCTTGCTGTAGGGACGGAGAGGCAAGGACAGTCAGGCCGTTCACTGTGCCTGAGCCACAGGGCACAGGTCAACCCAATGTGAGGACACTAATGTACTGCGCAATGACACAGCCCCTCGCAGAACCGCCTCTAAGAGGCCACGAGCAGGGCAGAGGAAGTCGAGGCCCCTCTGCAGGCCGAGCCCAGCACTGAGAGCGGGGACTCGGGCACATTATCTGCACACCCGCAGTCACTGCTCCACCATTCCCAGCGGCTAAAATCGAACAGAGTCGCGTCCATCAAGAGATGAATGGATGAGCGAAAGGCAGAATGTCCATGCTGCGGCTATCATTTGCACTACAACACAGATGAACCCTGAAGACATAAGGCCACGTGAGACACGCCAGGCACACGAGGACAAATACCGTACGAGTCCCACTTACATGAGGTGCCCGGAGAAGTAAGAGTCATAGACACTGAAAGCAGGGTGGTGGGGTCTGGGGGCCCCAGTCAGGGGGGCACCGCACAGTGGGTACAGTCTCGGTTGTGTAGGGCGAACAGCATTTTAGAGATGGAGGGGGAAATGCTTGCACCCACCTTACACCACTGAACTATACTCTTAAAAATGGTTAAGAGAGCCAGTTTTAAGGTGATCACAATTGAAAAATCATTTCCACAAAAGGGGGGTAGAGAATACAATGGTAAGGAGGAGGCTGAAGACATGTCACTATGGTCCTTGGAAGGAACTCAATAAACCTCCAGCTCCAGCACCCTGACAGACACATGCCTCGCACACCTCCACCGACACCCACCCTGACTTCTTCGCCAGGCTGGCAGCCCTGGCTGCATGTGAGGAGGGTCTGAGGAGTAAAATTCACGTACAGCCTGCAGACCACGCCAACTGAATCAGACGTCAGTTTAAAAACCTTTCCAGGTGGCCTGATGACTGCGCCTGAACAAGTGTGGGGCAGAGAGTGGGTCAGGAATGCGTTTCGCTAGCAGGCAGGCAAATGCGCCCGGCTTACCGTGAGGCAACTCCCCACACGCAGAGGCACTGTTTCACTTTGCTCTCAGTTATCATTCCAGAAGCACAACTTCACCTTCCCAATCTTAGCAAAGCCCACTGAGCTGGACCCACCCTTCAAGGAGGAAGCCTAACCAAGAGCTACTTGGTATCACCAAGACCAAGTCAGCCCAGAGAAGTTCCACCGGCAATGGCACACCAGTGCCCACACACCCTGCAACTTCCACAGCGAGGGACCAGCCTGGAGGGGTCAAAGGCCCCAGGCCGAGAATAAACTCACCACCACTGAAGGCCTGAATGCCTTAAGCAGATTTCCTTGAATGTAAGGAAGCAATAGTCTGGTTGAGGGGACCGGTGACAGTCCCAGCCCTGCCACCAGAATACGAGACCAAAGGGACCCCTGGCAGATTAACAAAAGTGTGGGGAGGAAAGGGCACCCTGCTGAGTGAGGGCCACTCCAGCAGCTGTGCGCTGGCCTCAGCTGAGAGGAAGGCCCCAGAAGTTAGACAGCCTAAGACGAAAAGTTTGGATTTTAGCAAATCTTCCCTTTGTGTTTAAATATTACGTAAACACTAAAGCAAAAGCCAGACTTTCAGAGAGAATGAATGCTCCAGGAAGAAACTAAAAACAAGCTAAGCTTGCCTCGTGCTGTGGATGGTGTGAACCCTGCACCTTCAGGGACGCCCACAAGGATGGGTATTGTGTGACGAAGGCCTCTTTTTCCAACAAGTCATGTCCTTTCTCTGACATCTCTAACACAAATACCGCAGGCACTCCGGAAGCAACTGGGATGGCCACATGTGTCCCAGAATCAGGGCCGCCTGACACTGTGGTTGGAGGAATGTGGCGGTGGTGGGGCCGAAGCTGGGAGACAGGCGGGGAGTCAGGCTGGCCGCAGCGTGGCATTCAAGGGCAGCCCCAGAGCACAGAGCTGGGGCGGCATGCGCGCAGCATTAGAGACCCAGGCCCACAAGTGATGCCAGCAGTGCCGAAGGAGAACACCGAATTCACCAAACTGGGAAACTAGGCCCGAACACCCAGGTGGAACCTGCCACGCTTTTGATGGTGACTGCCTGGCAGTCCCACTTCTGGTCAAGTCAGGGTTGGGCCCCCTAGTAGTCGACCTGGCCTTTATCCAGAAGAGGTGGCCCCGACCCCTGAGGAACGCACGATGTCTCCGTTAGACATTGAAAGACAGGCTGCAGTGGACAGAGCCTGCTCCCCACCCACAGCTGCCCTTAACAAGTGACAGGAGTTTGCTTTCTCTCCCTGCCAGGACCCAGTGCTGCCGAGGGCCCGCCAATGCCAGCGTCTGGAAGTTCACACACTCGGCTGGGCCCTGGCCAAGCGGAGGTAAATGGAAAGACCTGGTCTCCGTCCTGGAGCACCTCACACAAAACTCCCCCTAATTGGTCTGGGCACAGAGGCACTCACTATCTTTCCAACCTCGCACTAACTCAAAGAACAGAATTGGCAGAAGCATAATAATGGCCATCTGCCAATCCCACTAATAAAACAGGGCAGGAGAACAGCACAACTATGGTTTCAGGGAATTCCAAACATTCTCCTGCATAACAGACACACAGAGGGTGGCAGAGGCAGCCAGCTGGGGGGACGCCCGGCCCACCCTGGCCTGTATCTCTCCGCCTCTGGTTGGGGTAAGTCAGGGACAAGCTGGGAGTCTCACTCCCTTCATTCCACTTTTTTTTTTGACTCTGAAGAAGTTTAGATTAACTGGAGTTAAAACTGTTGGCTGCCCCAGTACACAGAAAACAGTCAACCCCTCAGGTTTTCTCAGGCCGATGGGGCCGGGGCACCACACGGTCAGGACGAGCTCGGCTCACCTCAATTTCAGCTGGTGCGGGCTCCTTGCTGAAGCACATGTTCATGATGTTTCTGGCTGTTCGATAAAACGTTGTTAAAGAAACAGACCTTCCCTGGAAATAAAACAAAAACAGAAGAGTCCGGCGTAAGCAACGTAGCTGAGCCCTAAGCCCACACCAAGCCAGCCCCAGCCACCGGCTCTGCCGGCACCCCCTCGCAGCTGGGCCAGTCTGTGCCCCGAGTTAATACAAGCAGAGAAGGCAGGAGCCTCCTCAGTGCCGACAAAGGGGGGTGAGGACACACGGCCGTCGTAGCTACAGGTGCAAACAGACCGGCATGTGGAAGAAACAGGCTGTGCACCAGGAGGCCACAGCAGAAGCACATTTGAAACAAGAAGTACACTTACTTCCGGGGTCCTCTCTTTAAAGAGCAGCTTTCACTTTCTGGAGAAATGGGTACAATGTGGGAAGAGGCAGAATCCCTCAGTTCACCCATGGGAGGGGAGGATACAGGGCATGGGCCACTGAAGATACTAACAGCACTAAGACGGACCCAGGAGAGAAGCCTGGAGATCCTGAGAGACAGAAACTTAGGGCGACTTCTATACCCGGGGGGTCCTCGTCATGTGAAAACCTCGTGGATCTGAGGTGACAGAAGTAACCTGGTGACTCTCTTGCTGTCCCACTCACACCTCCCCAGGGAGGGCACACAGTGCCTTTAGATGCCGAACATCCTGCCCCTGCTGCCCTTTCCCCAGTGACGTTCAAAAGGACACGCTCACTCAAGTCACACAGCTCACTGTTCTCCTTTGAGAGTCCCAGGTTAGACCCTGTTTCCAACCTGTTCTACAGAATGTTGTGCTGCGCAGAGACAAACCTGTAAGATTCAAGCTTTTTGCTCTTTTCTGACCTTAATTACAGAAATATGGGCTGAACTACCTGTTGTATCTCAGGCCTAGTTCAAAGGGCCTCTGAGAGAGCAGCGCTCAAAAGCAATGCCCTCTGGCCTCGTGGAGCTTCCTCTGCCCAGGGAATGCAGCCCTCAAACATGCAGGGACGCTGGGGAGGCACGAGTGCCCCGAGCCAGGGCAGACTGACAGGGTGCTGAGAAGGGTGGCTGTGGAAGGTTGCCCTGATGAAGTGACACTGGAGCAGCCCCATAAAAAGTACCAGCTCTAGAGTGCGTGACAGTGTCTTCTTGCCCCTGGAAGGACAGCCAGAGCAGCCGGTGTGAAGGTTCTGGCATTTGCTTTTCAGCTTTGTTCAGTGACTCCACGGGGTGCCAGCTCAGGGAAAACACTCCTGCACAATTCCAAACTTCTCCTCAAGTCCTGTTCGTTACAAAATGAAAACCTAACTACTGGGAGGGACTTAATTTTGCACTAAGGCACAATCCGTGGCCCCAGGGTGACGCAGGCCCTCAAGCACCCAGTGGCTCTGACCACGGCACCACAGCCCTGCTCTCAGATTTTTGCGATGAAATGTAAAAATACCTTTTACCAAGCATGTTTCCAGAAAAATTCTTGCTTGGATCCAGCTCACTCCCATAAAACTCGCCTCCTTAAAGTAGAAAATATCTTATTTCATGCACTGGCTATTCAGTCATAGGATTTGACGAGCGGTTTCAGTCGAGGAGGGCTTCTCAGGCAAACACTCAGGAAACACAACCCAAAGTGCTCCTGAGTTTACAGCCCATGGGCCACCTTCTCCCTTCTCATAAAACATTTAAAATGTGGAATCAAAGGAGCCACGTCAGCAGAGGACAGACAGACATTCCCTACCCCCACCGTCCCTGTGAGGTAACGTGGGAAGTGGGAACCCTCTCTGGGTCTAATAATAGAAAAAGTTCTGGACAACCTCTTTCTGGAAAGAAGGACAGGGGCTAAAGCCCGGCAGAAAAGAAGCACGGCAGTGGGTGGTCAGAGGTGGGACTTCCAGGCATGGACTCAGAAAGGGCAGGGGCACAACTGAGCTGAGTCTCGGGCTCCCTGCGTGTCTGTGACGGACCCGGCATCACAAGTCCGCGTTGGGCTAACCAGGTGGGCACAGGCCTGGGCCTGTCTCCAAGCGGGGATGGGAACTGGGGAGTGCAGCTGGGGGCAGTGATAACCCACAGCAGGTTCAGCACGTAGCAGAAACAACCCCCCAAACACAGGACTGCCAGACTCTTCGGGGTGGGAGAAGGGCTGTCAACTGAGGGGCGCCAGGAGACCACCAAAGAACCCTTCCCTCCTGGTAAACCCAGGACTCGGACCCCTGGGTATGGTCCACGTACCCATCAAAGCCAAGGCAACCCAGCAGAGGCTTCTCTTAGCTCTGCCCCGGGTGCCCCACTCACCCTGGCAGGCAGGGGAGGGAGGTGGCCCCAAGACTGGCTTTAGAACCAGCCAAACAGGAGACCATGGTCGCTGCGGCTGAGCTGAGGCAGGCGGGCTGCCAAGCACAAAGCCCCCACAACTGTGCCTCACAGGACAGCTGGTGCTGCAAGAAGATCTGGCAGAACTGGGAAAACACGGTGCGCATTTCAGTTTGCCGGCTCTCCCTGCCTCCTCCCTCTGCAGAGCTTTAATGGTGAGATGCAAGGTGATAACTCTATCAGGGCCTCTCTCCACAGAAAGAACTGGCCAAGCTGGGCTGGGGGGTAGGGGGAGGAGCAGTGGGCTATGCAGAAAATAAACACGGAGGCAAAGAAAGCCAACACTCCAGCCCGCACAGGGTCTGGTCCATCGCTGTCAGAGAACCCCCAGGCCTGAATGGGTAGCTCCCATCCTCCAGGCCGAGGTGGGGTACTCAAAGGGGCAGGCTCAAAACTGTGGGCAAAGGAGAAACTGCATTTCCATCCTAGGTACTTACTGGGTCCCCAGGCTTTCAACAGAGAGACACTCCAAGGCCTGAAGCAGGCAAGTGACTCAGCCCACACTCACGGCTCCCAAAGGGCAAGGCAGGACCTGCTGCAGCTGGCCAGATGCCCCAAGGCCTGGGTCCTGACCACACAGCCTCCCCACAGGTGGCAGACATTTCTCTTTGCCACATTTCCCAGAGAAAGCACTCTGGTGGCTTCAGGACCCCCAGAGGCCATCCCTGTGGGTGGCCCTTACCAGGCTACACCAGGCGTCTGAGGGCCCCACGCCGCCTTTCCCTCACTGCAGTGCTGGGGCCCCCTACCTTATATATACACTTGTGGAAGTCGCTGAGGATGCCTTTGTCCTCCTCCTCTTCTTTCACCACTTCCTTTTCCTGAGCAAAGAGTCGCCGCCGGCCCGTCTTGAGCTGGGCCTGGCCCACCTCCTTGAGCTTGCTGCGAAAGCCGTTCCTGTGGGCCACGCCATTGATGAGCCCGTTCTTAGGCTCGAAGCGGGGCAAGGGGTGGAACCTGTTGTAGTCGTGCTCCGTGTGGCCCTCCAGGGGTCCCTTCCGCTTCTCCAGGATCTCCTTTTCCATCAGCACCTCCTTCTCCAGCCGCCGGTGCTCCTCAGGGGACAGGGAGTCGTAGGACAGCAAGTACTGGCAGTAGGCCTCCTGGAGCTTGGCCAGCCGGTCCTGGGCAGTTTTGGGGATACGCAGCATGTCTGCTAGTTTGTTCCATTTTTTGAGGTCAGTCACTTGCTGCATGCCGCCCATCTCATTAATCAGCCGAAAAAAGCAGGCCAGGTCGAGCTCACAGCCTCCTGGGATAGTAAGGGGGAAACACAGGGTCACTTGGTGGAAAGGACCATGATCAAGACCCCCTCCATTCCCCGGACAGTCTGCCGGTGCCCATGTACGCCAGGAAGCCGCTAGGCTCCTGGGTCAGAACAGCAATCATTTCTGGCCGTCAGAGAGCTTAGTCTATGCAGATGGACCTGAAGACAATCCTGGGCCCTACGGGGACAAATACATATGACTGAGGGGCTGCAGAGTAACAGGGGCTAACGTCATAGGTGGGGTGATCGGGAAAGGCATACCAGGAGGTGACATTTAAGCAGAGGCCCATGGAAGCAGAGAGTTGGCCACGCAAATCCTCGGGGAGGGAACGTTCCAGTGTCTCTTCATGCACTGGGGAATTCCCTTTTAACACAGCTGGACGCAGGTGTAATGAGACCCGGAGCAGCAGCCCATCCCTGGTGAGGGAAGGGCAGGGCCCAGGTTGTGCCATTCAGCCCTACCGATGTCCCAATGTCACCTGGAGCAGCTATGATGTTGGAAATCACACACACACAGCATGTTAGTCCCAATTCCCCTCCTAACACCTCCATGCCTAACACACACACACCCACCCAACACAAACACACATCTAACACCTAACATACAAACACCCCCAACATATGCACACCCAACACACACACCCCCAACATACATGTATGCTTGAGGTTGCTTATTTTCAATCCCACAGGATTCCAGGGTGACAAACAATATTCACAAGGGCACCCAGCAGTCTGCTCTTTAATGCCTCTCATCACGCACTCAGAGGGACTGCTCATCTCAGAAGGATGTGGAGGCAAGTTTTCACTCCCTCCCCTGGTCAAATTACAGAGCTGTGAAGTGCACGCCCACTCAAATATGCTGGAATGCCTACACAGTGACGGGATCGACGGGACCTGGAAAAGCAGCCTCCCTCTGGCCAATAATGGGGGGAAATCTTCCAGAATAATCATGCCCTGGCTTTTAAGAGGTAAATGCGCAACAAAACGCTAGGTAAGCAAATTAAAGAGGAAGAAGCTTTAGGTCCTTGGACAGCAAGAATATATTTACATCCAGTACCAAAGGGAAAGGCAGCAGGACCCCTGCCCGAGATCAATACCGAGGCCAGAGGAGGGCTGGGTGTCACAGGACCACCAGATGCGTGCATGGACCACCTCGGGCACATTACAAATAAGACGGTGGGCGGGCAGCCATTTAATCGGCTTGGTGGGATGCTGGACTTGGTTGTTTGTGAAAAACGTCACAGCCTTGGGGAGGAGATCTGCCCGACACCAGCAGACTCTGGGCCTCACTCCGGGGCTGGCAGCACAAAGCACTGACCTGCAGAGGCTGAGAGTGAAGCGAGTCACCCTGATGTGCCACAGTGGCTGAGATCGCAGGTCTCACTGGACGGGGAGGCAGCTCGTTTGCCTTTTTCTCTAAGACCATTATCATCCAAGAGCAGTTAAAAATCCACACAATTCTTGCAAATCCATTAACGACTCCTCACCCATCATGATCAGCCCGCTCACAGGGCCTTCAGGTTGCTAACTGGTAAAGTACCTCCCTCACCCGAGTCCATGCTGACACCACTCCCTGCAGCACAGCAGCTTCCCAAGGGGCTGGGGTGCTCACTTCTTTCAGTGAATTCTGGGAAACCGCTTCCCCTTGCACTTGAGAGGTACCCGCGCTCAGACCCACGTCCGAGGCCCCTATGGTAATGGGCCAGGTTCGGGCAGCCCTCTGATGGAGAGCGACAATGCTTCACACGCCCAGGCACAGGCAGTGAACACCCACACCAGCGCCATGTCTCCCTGACTTCTGCTGCTGTAGGAAAGAGTCATGGTTAAAGAAACCCTACTCAGAACAAAAGGTTGCTGCCTGTCATCATGACGTCATCACCTGAGGACTCCACCTGTCCCTAACAGTCCAGGGCTCAGGTGGGTAGTGGGGCTCAGACATCTCACAGCCTGGTGCCGCTCTGAGTCACCGGATCCCGTGCTCGCAGGGCACAGCCCACACCACTCTTGGCCTGCTCCTGCAGCCCCCTGTCACCGTCTGTCACATGCCATCCCTGACAAGGGAGCATAAACCCAGAATTAATTCAAATTAAGTGATTCGCACTCAGGCATTGGCCCTGGCAGGCACCTGCTGAGAGGAATAATGAAGCCTACATCTCACAAGGAACGCCATCTTCCTGCCAGTTTCTGACACTTAAATGACTATTAAACATCTCCATTCCTCCCAGACTCCAAAGAGTCAAGGTCTCCAAAATGGAGGCTGGAACGTGCTGTTTCATGGATCTAGAGCGGAAAGGGAAGTGAGTAAACTGACCCAGCCGTCCCAAAAGGAAACTCTACTCCACAGAGCCCACCTGTCCCTGACAGAGTGAGTGAATCCCAGAGGTGCGGGATCCAGGAGAGGTGCGGACTGGGGAGCTCCAGATGACCTGTGTGAGTGGACGCCGCTGGGGCCTAGGGGCCCTCAATGCCAGATGTGTGCTCACTAGGAGTCACCAAGCCGAGCTCTGCGACCGTCCCAGCCACAGCTGTGCCTCGTCTCGGGAGAAACGTGCACCTATTTCCTGACCTGTGGGCTCCACGAGGGCCAAGTTGGTCACCAAAGACACAGAAGCTCAAGTAAAAATGAGGAGGATGAAAAGACAAAGATGAGACCACAAAAGAAATGGGCTGAGGTCTATTAAGAGCTTGTGGCCAGAATATGTCCCCAAATAGTCATATGTTGGATCCTAGCCCCTCCTGCCTCTGAATGGGACCTTGTTTGGAGAGAAGGTCTTCAGAGAAGCATGTTAAAATGGGGTGCGTCCTACCCCATGTGACTACAGTCTTTATAACAAAAGGAAGAGACACCAGGGGCACACACACAGAAGAATGGCCACAGAGAGAAGAAGCCATCTCCAGGCCAAGGAGAGAGGCCTCTGGGGAGCCATCCCTGCTGGCACCTTGATCTTGAACTTTCAGCTTCCTGAACTGTGAGCAGATAGCTTCCTGCTGTTTCAGCCCCTAACTCTGTGGTACGTAGCTAGGGCAGCCCAGCAGACAAACCCACGGCGGCGGCATCCCATCACCCCAGACACTGCTCTGGCCCCTGCAGGCAATAGGGAACACCCGGCAGGGAGAGCACAGACCCGGATACCCACGAATGCCCAGGACCTGGAAGAAAGGGGTGTCAGCTTCCTTCTGAGCAGCAAATGAGCCCAGAAGTGCACCCTACTGTGAAAGGGCAGCGGGCAGGGAGGGCCTTACCTATGAGCGGGAGCTCGTCCATGGTGATGCCCTGAGATCTGAGGTGCTTCTTGATGCAGGCCAGCCGCTGCACGTTGGGGCCCCAGCGCCGGCCCAGCTTGTGGATGTGCTGAATCTGCGTTACGAACCGCATCTCATCATTGAGCTTGCACTCGGGCCGCCAGTCCGGAGGCGGGATGACCCTGCACATGCCATACTTCTCCACCTGAGCGCGCACCGACTCGATGTAGACGAGCGGGTCGTGGAACTCCTTGGCCGATGGCCTGAGCACAGGGATCTCGTCCATGGCCGCCCACCCGGCCCGGCCGGACCCCTTCTCGGGCTTGGCCGCCGCCTCATGCGGCTTGTGCAAGGGCTCCGGTTGCGAGGTAGAACGATTTTCACAGGAGGCGCCATCCGCCCTGCCGTGTGCTTGTCTGCCCGACGTGCTCCTCCCGGCCGCCGCCCGCTTTGGCCGGTTCCTCTCCAAGCTCCGCTCGGGCACTTCCTTCTTCACGTGTCCGTTCAGCGGAGCTCTCTCCGCTGGTGCCGGGGCCGGGGATACCACCGCCACCTTCCTGCCAGGGGCTTCGGCGGAACCGGCTGCCCCTTTCATCTTCTTGGGGGGTGACTGCGGCTTCTCTGTCTGGTGTGCCTCTTCCAATCTCCTCTTGGAATTCCGCAGCCCCTCCCGCAGCTGCCGCCCCCCCACCTCCTTAGTGCATGACTTTTGGTTCAACCTGCCACTGACCTTGAGGCCGTTGACGGCGGGCCCGGTGGACTTGGACGCCCCCCCGAGGGATAGCACCTGTTTGCGGGTTTTTGCATTGCTACTTTCAGTTTTCCCTGAGATTGTGTGGTTGACAGCTGAACTGGGCTTGTGGTGATTGGGTTTGGTTTCCTTGACCAGTTCTCTCTTGGCTTTGGTGTATGTGACAGTCCCCTTAGTCACCGTTGCAGTGTACTTCACAGTTTTGGACGGTGAAGGTCTGACTTCGCGCATCTTTTTGGCACTGGTTGCACTTGTACCCAGAGATGACATTCGAGTGACTCCGTTTACCTTTGAAACCTGGGATGCAGCAGGAGAGGCAGAGGGTGAAAATAGCAGAATTAGTACCTGCCAAGAAGGCAACCTCCACACACTGGTAACTAAACAGAGACATGGGCTGCCCGCAGAGCCAGACAAAATGCATAGCCTTGAACTAAACTCTGAGGTGCTCTGTTTCAGACACTGGGCATGACTCCACACCCACCCTTCTTTTTCCTGGTGTGCCTAACACGCAGGTTTGTTTCCATGGCTCTCCCAGGAGATCGGGTGTTTCATAATGAGGCCCCTTTCCACATGCCTGCCAATCACCTGTCACAGGTTAATAACATTTACAATAGCAAGATCCTGCCCATTTGGGGGAGCAAGAGCATGTCTATCGCTGACCCTTGAATAATGCAGGGGATGAGGGGCACCAAACCCTACTCTGTGGTTGAAAATGTGTGTACAACTTTTTGACTCCCAAACACCCTGTCATCCCTCACCATCTGTAGGGAATTATTTCAAGGACCCCCAGGAATACCAAAATCTGTCCCTTCCCAACCCCTTATATAGAATGGCTTAGAACAAAGGATACAGTCAGCAATCTGCATCCAAAGACTCCCAACAGCAGTTTGAAAATACTGTTTCCACTCTGTGGTTGGCTGAATGAATCCAAGGACATGACAACCAGGGATATAGAGGACCAACTGTGTATTTGTTGAAAAGAAGCCACGCCCAAGTGGGCTCTCCTAGGTCAGGCCCATGCTGCTAAAGAGTCAACTGTGTACATACACACACACACACACACACACACACACACACACACACCCGTTTTAAAAGGACACGCTTGCTATTCTGTGTGCTCCCTTTAAAGCATGATCTGCCCACAGAATTTAAAAATCTACATGCTAAAAAAAAGAACAAGAGCAAATCATGGGGTTCAGTTTCAATGAGGAGGTCAACCATCTGCATCTGTCCATCTCGTCCTCTTTCAGACCAGGCCATGCAGCGCCTTGCTGAGTAATTCGAGGATGCACTTGACCTCTTCGGTGAAGCACAACACACCCAACCCTCTTCTGCATAGGCAGTTCCTATTTCCCCAGCCTCAAAAAACTTCCACATCCAGTTCCACAGTAACTGGGTAAACAAGCAGCCTCTAAGGGCCGTCTTACAGCTAGCACACCACAATGATTCCACAACATAAAGAAGTCACCTCTTTTTAAAGAGAAACCAGAACGATATATATGGGTGGACACCAGAAGTGCATTAACTTCCAAAGAACAAGGAAGAACCCACTAGAGTGGCTGCTGCTGGGCTGGCTGGTTTGGGATGGATGTGGAGTCACAACTCCGCCTCTCAGTGACCTGTCATGTCATTTAACATCTCGACATCAAATTCTTATTTGCAACATGAGTTAAAAAAAAAAATACAGAAACTCCAGGGTTGGTTCCATAAGCATCACAACCTCCAAAAGAAGTAGACTAAAAAAATTACACAATTACAGAGAAACATCCAGCAGAAACAACAGCCCTCTTTCCTCACCCTTGAGAAGGAGGTGACAGGGTGGAGGGAGTGTGCACTTCCAAGTCAGCAAGGCTGGCCAGCTGCAATCATGCAAAATTGCCTCCCTCCTGCCCTCCTCATGCTGGCTGAGACCCAAAGCAGTTTACTCTCTCAACACCACTGGGGGCTATGCAGCCGCCTCGCCACTGGGAGTCAGGTTTCCAGAATACCGGGCCTGAGGCTTAAGTCACCTCTGCCCTATGCCTAAGCCTAGTCCAGGAATATGCAGTTTACTTAAGGGGGAGCAAACAGAAACAAAAGTCAAACTTTCCCACAGGTGTCCAAACAGTGGTTCATCCTGGGCCCCCATCTCCCCAAGTTTCTTATCCAGTAGGTCTGGGATAGGCCAAAGAATCACCTGAGGCTGGTCCAGGGACATACTTTGAGAATTACTAAAGCAAACTACTAGCAGAAAGTTCCAAAAACAGAAAAAGGCAAGAAGCCACTGAGACCTGCATTTCTTTATATGCCACCAATTTTACACAGTCCAATGAAAGCCTTAAATTCTCAGTATGCGAATGTGTTCCATGAGCCACTCCCAGGTGTGTAGTGAACTGGGTTTCTGGTGAGCTGGCCTGGACTTCTGGACTCTGAGGTGCCAGGCCCTACTGGAAGAGATGGCCCAGGATTCTCCATGCTTGTGACCCTATACAGAAGCAGGACTGACAAGCTCAGGTGGGAAAGAGAGGGGTCTGAAATAAAGAATGAAAAATTTAAAACAAAGCAAATGAACCCCCAAAACAATAACAAAAAAAAAAAAAACAAAAACAAAAACCTAGCAACCTGGCCATATAAATTAAAAATAAAATTTATAAAACAGGGTGGGGGGTGGCAAAGACAAATTTTCCATGGTAAGTACCACTAATTTGGAATAGGAAGTATGGTGAGGAATGCAAATATCTCCAATTTTTCTCTTCTTTCAAATCCTTCCATTGACTAAAAACAAAACAAACCATTTAGAAACAAAAGCAAACAGTAACATGCAGCTGTGACTCAGAGAGATTTTTCCACCGTGAAGACGCTAGAAGGGCTTCAGGTCTCCGTCTTCTAGTAACTATTCAGAGTCCAACCTGTTCCCACTCTTCCCCCAGTCCACACTCAGGCGGACTGCACAATACACCTGAATCTCTCCTGCAAGCTGAGGAATCACCTGTGAAAATGGCCAGCCTGTCTGGTGCTGGGCGCCATCTCCCACCAACACACAGTGCAGCTGCCAGTCATCACATCTTGCAGGGCAAACTTCAGGTCCAGTGCTTCTCAAACCTGGGACCCCAGAGAATCCCTGCAGGAGCCTAAAAATAATCCTGACTCCACAATCTAACCCTCCCTTTCCCCTATTCTGATCGAACCAGTGAGGAGTCATAAAGGGGGCCAGTGTCTGCAAGCCCTGGGATGGCTCAGTGTTCCCAAAAATATTTGGCCCTGCCCTTCCCTCACATCACTGTCCTCCTGTGGGAAACAGGAAGCCAGAGTTGCATGGTTTTCAGATTCTACCTCAAAAATGAGTTTAGGGCCCTTGGATCTACCCAGTCCAGTTTCTCAGGGGTACCTGACCACTGGCTAGCTAGGTGCCAGGGCGGTGCATTTTCTTCAGGGTGGAATTCTATGTAAGTACTTCACCATCTTCAACGGCAAAAAGATCATGTTCTTGTTTACATATTTCTGTAAACTTAAATACTGCCTTACTGCCAAGAGGTGCAGCCAACTACGTTGCTCTACCAGAAGACTGAGTTACTCCATTCATTTCCATCCTCACTATTCTAACAGTGCTCATCCAAATCTTACACACGTAACAAGCTTGAGAACTAAATGTATCTCTCTCACAACCCATTAGAACAAGGAACTTTCATTTAGAAAAACTAAACTGTGAAGACAAGAAAGGGCGTGTTTCGTTGACTGGAGTTGCAGCTCCTACCCGCAGCCCAGGCCAGGTGCCTGTGTGCGTGATTACCCATGGTGGCCATGAAGCCTCTGACAAGCTAACCCAGGCACTGATCTGTCCCACCAGCTGTGTCATGTGAACTAAAGGTAGGGACAAAACAGAACCAATAACCCAGGACTCACCTGGTCACACACACATGCCTATTCCTTGGCCTTGTACTTATCTCTTAGAGTCCAATGTTTAATCGGTATCAAGGAAAAGAATAGAATGTTAGAAGGCATTGTTCTCCTTGCTACTAAGTTCTCCCCACAACTACCGCCTTATCAAATAGAACCAAACACTGACACTTGGACAGCTCACCACAGGGGTCTGGTATCACTGCTCGCATCCTGAGGAAGTGCTTACACCGAGCACATGCCAGAGGGGTCATTTTAATTCACTGGAGAATTAACACAAAGGTAGCTTACGGCAGAACCCTCCAACATACAACTTCACTTCTTTTCAAGTGGTTCCTCATCTCAGCTCTGGTACGGATTTCTGACTTTGCGTCCTTCTTCCCCTAACTCTCACCCAACTCTGCTGGAAATAGGGTGTCTGTAGATCATTCTCCTTGGCCCACCACCACCCATCTGTCACCTGTGGCTCAGGTTACCCCAGGCACACAGCAATCTGTCCTAGTCATAGAAGCCACCCTCACTCAGTTCAACCAGAAATTCAACTGTCAAGCTCTCATTCCCACTAGGGGGAGCCACTGAGTCAGGTGCCTCTGCCCACCCTTTCAGAAGAGAGAAGAGCAGCAAGGGAGCTCCAGAAAAACATGTGTTAGTTGGGAATAATACAAATGAACTTTAAAACTGGAATTAAAAACCAAAGAGCCTAAAATAAGCAGGAGTCAGGTAATAAGTTATGGATGAGAGAGAAGGCCTGCTGGAATGGCAGGCTGCTCAGCTAGAGAAAGGGCTAAAGACCTACGTGCAAGAGCAGCAAGACAAGGCAGTCTAGTCTGTCAGCCCTGCTCTCAGAGAGGAAAATCTGGGTCTGGGGGCCATCCTTCATCTTCTCATAACACCTACTCCCACTAGAGGCAACTTAACTGCATCACAAATACCACTTGACAAACATGTGCAATTGGAACTATAATTCTAACCTGATAAGCAGCATGATGAGACCTTAAACATTCTTATAGCGAAGGCGAGTTTCTGACATTTTTCTCTCTGGAAGCTCATGTTTCATTTTTCAGAACTATTTAAGAACATTCCCAATTCTTCAGTTTGAAGAGAGCTGAAACTGCCTTGAATCTTACAAGGCTAGAATGTTACAGGAACCTGTCTATTTTCACATGAAAACCATTCCTCCATAGGTAGCACAGTTCCCAGGTCCCCCAAACCCCACACATCTACTGGTGGCCCACGGGACAGCACGGCCTCGGTGCCACAAACAAACAGGGAGGCGGTCGTGCTCAGCAGAGCCCAGCATCCATGTCCTGGCCTACAGACCACACACGGTTCTGCACAAGTAAAAACCTCTGCATGACTCTCTTTGAAAACTAACATTTGAAAACCCTTCCTAGGTATGAGCTCATCGGTTTTGCCATCCTAAATGTCTTTTACTGCATTTAAACTGAAGTGCTATTTTAAGGAAACAAAAAATAGTTTTTGCTCCTTTGTTAGACACCTACCACACATGCAGATTACCATCTAGGGGAGCCACTGCTGCAGACCAGCCCAGAGCTATTATATCTGCTCCTGCATCACAGGGCGAGGGGGGCGTTTGGTGTTATCAACGCTAAAGGGCTGGCAAGGCCCTTCCCACCAAGATAAAGGCACAGGCGAAGTGCCTGTTCACAGGTTCTAGTCTCACAGCCAAGGGCCTATACAAAGCTTAAGAACTAGACATGGAGCTGTGCCAGGTATTGGGGGGAAGGGCAAGCATATTTAAAAGAGCGAGTTAACAGATAATGCCAGAGCAAACAGGGTAGAGTCACTTCTCAGCAGCAACCCCCTAAAAACATTGGCCTCTTCACTCACCCACCCATACTTCATACAGTCATGTGCATCCCTCTTTTTTAGGCCAACATAAAAAAATTAATCATGTTTGGAAATAAAGATCAGAGTATCCTTTGGGCCCCTTTTATTCAGTTGAAAGATGAAAGGTCAGATTCTAATTATTTGCATCAGGTAATTACAAAGGAATCTACAATTTGCTTTTATTGGCCTTATTTTCAGAGTACTTAACTAATGGGATTTGAGAGTTTCAAATTTATCCTTTCATTTCTCACCATATTCCTATGAGAGGAGTTGGCGTAACTGGCTCCAAAAGAAAAACAGGGGCCAGAAAAGTTAAATACCACATCCCAAGTCTCAGAGAAGGCCCTGGTCAAAGCCACACCAGAACTGGGAGCCCTGGGCCATCCCATCCGAGATGAGGGGAAGAGGTAACGGGAAGAAACCCCCTGCATGCCTTGCACGGTCACTAACCACAACCAAGAAAAGCAGCGGCCCGGCTCCTGCACGTGCTCAGATGACAGAAGTGTGCTCTGTAAGGGGCACCCAGCTCTCTCTTCCAGTTCTGAGGGAGCACCTGAAACAGACCACCCGTGCACTCCACGGAGCAAGGGGTACCTTCTGCTCCCCTCAAATCTCACCTCCATTGTGGGAATCCCTCTCGTTCAATAACAAAGGGAAGTCCTGCACTCTAAGGTAAGCGCTCAGAGTTTTTTACTCAATCCAGACTCATACATAAAATGACAGAGGTGTGTGTGTGTTTGATTCCATGAGAACATACAGTCACATGTGCACCTTTACAAGCACTTCATTCCTGCCCCACAGATTGGGTCCTCACCTTTTCTGGGCCCCGTTTTACTTGTTCTCTTTCAGAGGCAAAACATCTGTAGGGCAGTTCTGCACAAGTTGCCTATCAGTCCATCAAGTTTGGAAATGGAATGGAGATGATTCATCAATGACACAGAAACCAAGGGCATAGCGCACCCTATCCTTTGTGCTTCTCAATCCTGAAATTGGGGCACCCACAGCCAGGGGAGGGGGGCAATTCCACAATCATGCTCAGTCACTCTCTCTAAGAAAACAAGAAGAGCTTTGTACAGGGACACTGCCATAGCCAAGAGGGTGACCCAAGTTGCAATTATTGCTGATTTTTTTTAAAAAGAATGAGAATGTTTAAAATATGGGAAAACCACTTGCTTTATCTCAAGATAACACAGTAAAGGATGAAGTGTAGAAACATAAATGAGGATTCTTGCCTGGTCCACCCCACCCCAAATGAAGAGCTGAATCATATTGGGAAGCTATAGGTTAATACTAACAACATGTATGCACACACACATTCCTATGTATGCATATGAATATAGTCACATAAGAGAGAAATTAATCTAACATTATCAAGGATGAGAAAAGACCACAGGTACAGAATAACTCAACAAAAGGAAGAATTTCACTATGTTAACACCACATGACCATATTTTAGCCATTCTAGAATACCAACAGCCAAGAAATCTCTTTAGCCCACCCAAACCTTGCCAGGAACCAATCTTGAAAGATACAGTCTCCCTTCAATTCCAGAGGAAAATTTAACTCTGGGGTGATAAAGTTCTCAATGCAATCTCATCTAGGACCGCAGCCCGCTGACTTTAAAGTGGAGTGAGAGCAGGAGCAGAGGGGTCAATGAAACACCCCCTGACAAGGTGAGACAGCCCTTCACTACGCTGCCTCCAGGCACCTGCCTTTATCCCTGCTTTCTTCCTCCCAGGTCCTCAGAGATCATTGTCTAAGGACAGGAAGCTGTGACAGGAACAATGGCTGGGCCCTGAGGCCATTCTTAGGAGTTTCCCCAGCAGGATCTCTGTGGGTTTCTCTAGTCTGACTCTGAAATAGGCGTTGCCAGCCAGGAGGCAGGAGGCAGGAGAGCAGTGTGTACTCCCCTCTGCTGATCCCTGGGGCAGGACTGACAAGTGCTCAGCTGAGTCCGTTCCCTCACTGGCCCTGCACCCACCACACACAGCAGCTCAGTGATGGAGCATGAGACCACATACCTCTTCTATTCAGGAGTCCTGGTGGAGAGATGCTAACTTGTCACATTAAGATGGAGGAGATAAACAACAGACTAGGCTCATCCACTGACAGCAAAGGCTGCCTGCAGGCCTGTTTTAAGGTGTACTTACCCACATTTGGCCTAACCAATAGTAGCCCCCCCCCCCCCACTCTGTAACTCATCTGGCACAGAGGGAATTCCCTTTCCAATCCATTCTGATACGCCAGATGCAGGAGCTCCCGGCACTGGTCCAGCACTGGCCCTGGGAGACCAACCTCCACAGGAGAGGAGCGTGCACTCATACCCCCTTGCAGAGGTGATGTTTCTCTCTCCCCACCTCACCACTGAACATCATGTTCCTGTTGTTTGAGCCCCTGAAACATAAGGCTTCCTGAGGCTACTACTCACATTGTTTCCCTTCAGTTAACTTGGTGACATGGCGTGGTGGCACCTGGCAGGCAGGCAGGTACCCTTTGGGCCAGACTACTGCCATGTGCGTGGAAGGGCGGGGCTTTACCTGTTTCCGTAAGTCCTGAGCCGACCGATGCAGAGAGGGGTGGTGGTGGTTAGCAGCGGGCCCCTTGGCAGAGGAGCCCGTGGAGGGGGCCGAGGGGGGGTGGTTCACTGGAGCCTGCTCCCTCCGGCTGTCAGCCCGGTGATCACTGTGCTTCTCCTTGCCGGGAGTGGCCTCTTTGCTTTTGTGTTTTTGAACAGGTTCTTTCTCCCGTGATGACCTGCTGGAACCATTGAAAACTAGGAAGAGAGGAGAACAGAGGAGTAAGTCACTACACGGAGCATGCTGCCTGCCATGGAACCCAAACTTTCTGAAGTCAAAAAGCATAAGAAAAAGCAAACATGCTGCACATTAAGTCTTATCACACTAATAAGGGCAGCCTCAAGTCAAAGCATATGAGCACCAGGGTGTAGAGGGAAATTGAAATTTTATATGCATATCTTAAGAATTATTTGCTTTGGCCAAAATGATTGAAAAATCCACTTTAAAAAACCCCATCAGGAAACTCCAGCAGCCCTCAGAATGTCTACATCATGCCTTAAACACAAAGAGAAATTAAAATATAGAAACTAACACCAACAATCATTCCAAGAACAGGCGCACTTCATGTATAAAGATACAGAGGATCTGGAATAAGATAACACATCCTCAAATTTAAAGTTGTGCATTTTGATGCTGAAGATCTGCCGATGGACACGCGTCAGGAGAGTAGCTGCTTGACCTGACCCATGAGTGACCACACAGGAGGGTGGGGGGCGTAGGAGCTCTGAGCCAGACCCTCTGCTACTGCAGAAGTCGAAATGGCAGTAACAGCTGACACGCACGCGTGCTTTCCCTGAGCCAGGGAAATGCTGCCAATGCTGTGAAGGGCAATGAGCCTTTGAATTCAAAGGAACAGGACACTGTTGCCACACCCATGTTATGGATAAAGCCAACAGGCGTGGAGAGGATGAGCGCCTGGCCCAGGCCATGCTGCCTGTCACCAGTACCTGCCCACCCTCCCCACCGTGGCCCACGCGTGGTTCTCAGCTTCAATTCCCAATATACATGCTGGATCCACCCCCTTAGGGGGTCAGAAGAGAACAGTGATACTCGGGGTTTTTATAGTTCACTTCAATGACATTGTTGTTGATTTTCTCTGCTTTATAGCTAGGACTTGCAAACGTAGACAGACTCCTCGGGTCTAGATCCTCTCCAGGAATCATCAACAAGACTTTCCCATCTGTTCCTCTTTCACCATAGGGCTCCCCTCCCCACAAAACCAACCCAGCAGGCCGGGGAGGAAGGCCTCCCCCTGTGCCTAGTCTGCTCTGCCTCATGAGCTTCAGGCAGAGCAATGTGGGGAAGCAACAGTGAGCCCCTTTAGCGGTCATTTTTAGGAGGCTCCTAGTGCATTTCCTAACAGAAGAAGCCTTAAAAGGTCACCGTGTCTACCCAACCATCAGGGACTTGCAAAATTCCAGGTACAACTCACTACCTGACCAGGTAGCTGTGAAGAGAAAATTCTTTCTCCTTTGAGCTGAAATCTCTTCCTGCCACTTAAAAATCCAGAAGTCAACCTCCCCTCCCCTCCCTTACCCACTATGCTTTACAGCCCTTCAAAGAACCCAAATGACTTCTCTGAGGATGCCCTCCTCCAGACCTGTATCCACAGTTCCTTCAACACGCACTCTTTCACCCTAAGTGTCCTAAATTACATTTATGCCTTACAGGTTGCGATTATCCTCTTATTTCTCATTTGCTTTTCTGTCTCTTGTGCTAAATCTGCTAGCCCATTTTCTTTCTTTGCTTGTATGCCTTCCCACATTTTCAAATGGTAAAGTATTCCTCTAAGTCTCCTCCTAATTGTTTTTGGATTCAATTGCTTAGATTTATCTCTTTGGTCCAGTTGTTATTACTTCGTGTATCTGGACTGGATATGAACCTTGATCTCTGAAGTTCCTCCCGGTCCCAGTAATTACCCGTTCTGACGAGAATTTCAGTATGAAAGTAAGGGCCATGTCAAATCAAAATGTGATCTGTGACCCTACGCTGCATAAGGTTCTACTGGACACTCTCGGTTACAGAAAAAAATGGAGAGCGCCAAGCGGTTGGTATTTATTCTAAGTGTAGTTGCACGTTGTCAAAAATCATCAATCACACCCAAGCTGGCAATATCTGTACTCACTTTCAAGACAAATTAAAAACATCTGTAAGAAGTCATACTTCAGTGTGATTAAAAATCAAGCCAAAGAACAAGAATCCAGGCAATTCTTGATCATTCAACGATTTTCTAAAGCAGTGAACACCACTCTTTCAGTGGAGCATCACACAAGAAGTTTTGTGTTAATCTCAAATATCCCATATACTATTCCGCGCTTTGGTACTGCCACTACGATATGGACTAAGGTGCAGCCTGCTATTAAAGAAGTACCAGTTTTATAGAGGGTATCTTGTTCAGTTAAAAAAATATTCTGCCCTGGTTGGTGTTGCTCAGTGGATGGAGTGCCAGCCTGCGAGCCAAAGGGTCACTGGTTTGATTCCTAGGCAGGGAACACACCTGAGTTGCGGGCCAGGTCCCAGTAGGGGGCATGGGAGAGGCAACCACACATTGATGTTTTTCTCCCTCTTTTTCCCTTCCTTCTCCTCTCTAAAAATAAATAAATAAAATCTTTTAAAAAAAAGATTAACAGCCGGGCAAGTTATTTAAGCCCTCAGTTTTCTCATCTATAGGCTGGGATACAGATGCTCCCGTGTGGGGAGTCACAAGCCTAACGTCTAGTGCTGAGCAGGCAATTAACATTCGGGGAAAATTATTACCGTGAATTTAAAAGGACCGTCTCAGGTTACTACATAATCATACTGTGGCAGGGTCTCTTTTTGCCTGTGTTCCCTTACAGAGACATTATAAAGAAGGGCTTCGATATAGACAGATGGCTGGCCTGGGCAGGTCCATCACCACCACCTGCTTGAACCTGGCTGCCACTCACTGCCTCCCGATACCCATTTCATGGGAGAAGGAGGCCCTGCTGCCTGCCCAAGCAAGGAGGAATGCAATGCCAAAACACACCTCATACTCTGTCAGCTTAATGAGTGACTTGAGTCTTGGGGTCCCAGAGTCCTTTTTAGGGGTTCCTTTGAATCAAAACTGCTTTTATAATTACCCAAAGACATTATTTGCCTTTTTCACTGGGTTGATATTTCCACAGTGGTGATGGCTAAAGGTGGATTAGCTGTCAGGGAAATGCAAATCAGAAGTACATGAGATACCACTCCACAGCCACTAGAATGGCGACATACAAAAGGACAGATAATGGAGCAGCAGTGAGGACATGGAGAAACTAACCCTCACAGCACTGCAGGTGGGGATGTGAAACAATGGGGCCATGTTGGAAAACAGGCTGGGAAGTTCTTCAGAAGGTGAGACAGAGTTACCATATGACCCAGCAATTGCACTCCCAGGTATGTATACAAAAGAAATGAAAAATATGTTCAGAAAAATATTTGTATACATATGTTCAAAGAAGAATTATTAAAAATAGTTAAAGTTTGGGGAGTGCCAAAGGCTGGATGAACCTGGTACTCAAGAGACACAAATGGGGTACTACCCATCCGTAAATAGCGCCCGAGGACTGGCACGTGCCATGGCGCAGACCGGTCTTAGAAACATGATGGTGAGTGACAGAAGCTCACGACCAAGGGCACATACTGAACGATTCCATTTATATGAGAAATGATCAGAGCAGACCCGTACTACAGACAGAAGGGAGATGTTTGGGGGAAATGAGAGTGAATGCTAAAGGGTACAAGGTTTTTCGGGGGGAAGGTCATGTAAATGTTTTAAAGCTGATCATGGTGAAGGTTTCACAACTTTGTGAATATACTAAAATCTACTGAATAACACACTTTAAATGGGTAAATTTTATGGTAATGTATATTAAATCTCAATGAAACTACATATTTTTTTTAAAACAGCAACAACAGGTGGGCAAAATGGCTGGTGCCTTAACACAAATTGGTGCAGTGGCACCAAATTACACCAACCACAGCAGGCTGGAAACAGAGGCGACGAAGTACTACAAAGTGGTAACAGTATTAAATCTTGACCCCTGAGTACACATACTTTGTGTGGCAAAATGAGAACTACATACAAAGCACTTCTGTGGACCAAAATATGATGGCTACTTCCAGGGAAAAGCACTTTGTGAGACTGTTTAAGTTGCAAGCTAGCTACTTTTTTCACAGAATGCTACTACTTTTATTTGAAAAAACCACCAACATGGTTATCTGTTGGCCATTTTCTCAAAAATGAATAAAGTAAGCCTGTCAAGGAAAATAATAGTTATTGCAACCAATGACAGAATGCAGAGTTTCAAGCAAAAAATTGCAATTTTGAAAAACCTATACCTGCCACCATGAGTCTGACACCTCTCAACACTTAAGGATCTTCCTGACGAGGTCAGTGGAGACAGGGGTTCTTCAATACCACAAAACGAAAGGTACCGGCAACTGGAAGACCTGCATAACTCACTGAACCATGGTTTCCAAACAATCGATATAAGGCGTTACAAACTCATACATGGGTTAAGAGAGCTATTCCAAGTGGAGGGCAAACCAGTGGACTTTAATGTAACAGTATAAAAGGTTCACTGATACAGGTTCAGGTTCCTATAACAACTGACCTTTAAGAAACTACCACTGGTTGAATACTGGTGGGATGTCAGAGAATAAACTAATCTACAAAGCCCCTCCCCTCTCCAGCTACATATTTGTCTGAGCATGACTTTCTTCACATAGCCAACCAAAACTGAGTATCCTGAGACTGAATGCAGGAGCAGACAAGAATCTATTTAAGTGTCTTCTACTGAGACACACATGTAAAGAGATTTGCAAAAATGTTAACACAATGCAACTCTCCTCACCTCTAATTTCTGGGTTTTGGAATCCAGTTATTCATCATAAAAAATGTTGTTTGTGTTAACAGGTAATGGGTTTCTGTTATTTTTAAGTGAGTAGATATTTTTAAATTTCCTCAGTTGTAACTTTAACATAATAAACATCAATAAATACAATCCACATTAATAAAAACCTGAAACTGCTGGGCTGGATTATCTTTTCCAAAGTTACTTCACTGTGGTTTCCAGAGGCTTTGATGGGCCATGTACTCATATCCACACCTGCCAGCCCCACAAAAGTTCAGGCTCTGAGAGAAAGCTTTCTAAATTTGAATCCACAGAAATCATTTGCTATTTGACCTTGAGCTGGTTACCTATCTGAGCCTTATGTTTCTTCACTTATTATCTATCTCATGGGTTGTTCTGATGATTCTGTGACAAGACATTCATCTAGAAAGGGCTTTAGCAGGGCACTAAGCAAGTACTGGGTAAGTGTTAGCTTGTTAGTGTCACCACGCTACTTCCAAGGGCATTGATGGCCCGGCGTGTAGTGGGCCATCAATAGGAACAGAACAGTGCCCACAGTCCCACATCCCTCCTTTCCAAATGAAGTAGGGCAAGGCCAGCTGCAAATTGGGACACTAAAGAAATTCATTAAGAGTGGCACTGTGGTTAGCCAGCAATATCGTTCTGAGATCTAGGAAAAAACAAAACAACCAGACCCTTCCTCAGCATTATCTGCACCTAAAACAAAACACATTAACTCTGGTTCTATTTTAATGCCTCGGAAAAGTTTCACCTACCACCAGCACCTTATCCACTCTGCAGGAAAACACCCTGGAGAGCAAAGACTAGGCTGTGAGACACCATGACAACAGAGAGAAAGGGGGAACCAGAAGGGACAGGAAGACATGTGCCACTGAGATCATAAACCAAAGTAGCTGCTCTGTGAACCCCAGCACCATCTTCTACTAAAGACTATTTTGATCAGATACTCAGAAAAAATACCAAAATTAAAAGCTGAATAAAATTAACTTTGATTTCAATTTAAACAGTGAGAGAGCTTTCAAACAAATCTACTTTCTATAACCATGTTATCTTGCTATTTTACAGGAGTGATATACCCAAACGGCAAACATAGCCAAAAAGTCAAATCATGTGTTAAATGGGATGGAAGGGGGAGGGGAGGTCTGGGCAAAGATGAGGCAACCAGAGAAAAGGTGTATTTTGTCCTCAACAGCTCATTAATTTTAAGTGTCGTGGGAACCTGCCAGTTTTACCCCTCTAAGTAATTATCTTTTGTCTTCATTTGTAAGAATCTCAAGAAGGGGAGAGAAGGGAAACAAAAAAATGTTCACTCTCACAGGGAAAGACTAACCCTGTGAACACAAGAAAGAGGGAGGCAGAGAAAGTTAGATGTAAAGAAGACCTGAGCACACTGTCCCCAATTAAAAGGAATAATTGAACACGTTTCTTTATGGGAGAGGGAAGAAAGCATTTATCACAGTAAACCATATTAGGGAATTGTACTGTACCCAAATACAAATAGCTATTGCAATTAATGAACAGAGACAAATATATTGATTTATATACACATACACTGAAAGTTAAATGGCCTATAGACAAGTGTTTTCACACCACAGCAAGCAAAATCTTTTAAATCCCAAGGACGATATTTTGATTTAAGATCACTTCATGCCTGGGAAGATAAGAATGGCTCCCAATAAGGGATGAAAATGAAATGAGCAAGAGAAGTTACTTCAGAAACACATCACATCAATCCCACAATCATTTGAATGGTGGAAGCTACACTTTCCAAGGAGGAGCTCACACTTTACAGCCCTAGGGAGTTTGTAGGAGCTCAGGTCACAGTTAAGACAGCATGGAGATTCCTAGGGGAGACCCGCAAGGCAGTCTAGGAAAAGCTGGCCACACGGTCTTTAAAACCCTCACTACACACACAGCCTCTTGGAGGGTCACGGAGAGCTTGGTTCTAATTTCTAATTCCCAGATCGCCAAACACATCTGTGCCTCAATTCCCTGAACCACAAACCAGGGGCCTCCCCGAATCTGCCGTCCCAGAATCGCTGAAGTATGTAAAATAAAGTATATGAAGTGCTTCGTGTTCTTCAGAGAAAGGAGTTATGCAAATATAGGAAGTTTGTTATTTTTAAAAGCTGTTGCTGCAGTGGCGGAGAAAAGACCCACTTTTGAAAACAATAATTCCCTTTAAACAGAGCCGACAAGACCAGCACCAACATTTCTGCTGTCTTCCATGACTGCCCACATCCAAGCACACCCCCTCCCCCATCTTGCTAATTATTGGTGCAAATGAAGCCACCTCGTCTGTATACCAGGAGATAATCCTGATTTTTTTCTTAGGTGAGTAGGGAACAGGAGTCTTGCTTGGCACCTGACAAAAGTTATATGGTACCCTGAGACTCGGGGTGTCTGACCTGAGCTAGTAGGGTTCTGAAGCCTTCACCTCCTTGAAAGAGAAATATGGACAGGAGTCACTGCTGAAAGCTGGGCAGACATGTCTGCTAGCAGAGACACAAAGAACAGGAAGAAAAGAATGAACGCAAGGCTGGAGGACAGGACTAACCCCAAAATTACAAAAAAAATAAGACCTGCTTCCAGACCCACCCCCAAAACAAATCGAAGGGACAAAGACAATCATTGTAAAAAAGAATGTGTTATGGAAAGGAAAAGAGAAGCCCGCCAAGTTTCTGATCTCAAGCCAGATATTTAAATGTAAGCTCCATGTCATTACAAGGCATCCTGACTTGGGGAAGACAGACTCCATCAATTGGCTGGCATTAAATCCTTGTTACTGTACAAAAGCCGCACTTGCTCCCTGGAGCCAGTTCAACTTTGAGTCACTATTGTCTGAACACAATGGAATGTCTGCCAACCTGTGCCAGCAGTTCCAAAGGATTTTAATTGTAGTATGTGTGAGTGCTGTAACCCATTTTGCCCTGAGCGGAAACAGCTCTTCTCACTCAGCTACAGAATTCACATGTGAAACCAGGGAAAGCAGCAAGGACAAGGTCAGGGCAGCAGAAGCCCCTTTCCGGGCACCAACGTCAAGCCAAAATGCAAGAGACACCATCCACAGCAACTGTGTGCACCTCCAACTCCAAAGCCACATGCCTGTTTCACTGGTTTATGTGGCACCTGTGAAAACCCTCTGAATTTCTATGAAGTGAAATCCTAGCTCTCTGGTTATACATAGAACAGGAAAGAAATGCATTTAAAAAGATTTTTAAAGCAAATTGAATTTTTTTATGTACAAACTTAAATTGTTTTAAGTCTTAGATTTTTTAAAATTATGTATTTATTTTCTTTTGTTGAATCTATAGAGAGGTGAAGGGAGGGAGAAAGAGAGGGAGAGAAACGTCAGTGTGAGAGAAACAACAACCAGTTGCCTCCTGCACACTCCCTGACTAGGTACCCTAGTCACCCAACCCAGGCATATGCCCTGACCGAGAACTGAACTGGTGAACTTTTGGTTTGTAGGATGGAGCCCAACCAACTGAGCCACACCAGCCAGAGTATCTTTGTTGCTGTTGTTGTTGTTTTAATCAAAATTTGGGTGCCACTAGCTCCAGGTCAAAAATTGTGACTATGTTATGTGCAACGATGTAAAATAACTTTTAGAGTTGGATAGATCTGCCATTTAAGCATGTTTCTTACATATGTTCGTAATAACTTCTGATACTAAAGTTGAAAAGAGCATACAACCTTTATGAGAGTATAAAGATCAGGGTAACACAAAGACCATGAATCAGGATGAATGGTTTTTATCATTGAAAAATGGTCTCTTGGCCCAGTCAGCCGCCAAAGGAGCTGAGGAAAGAAGGAGACTGATGGCTGGTGTCTAGCCCCACAGCCACCCGGTGCCCACATCAGTTGGCTCTAAGGCATCTGCAGTCTTCAAAGTGCCAGGAGGAGAAACATCTGGGGAAACAGCCTTTTGGGATGGCAGGCTGTGGGCAAAAGGATCTCATGGTTTGTCACTCAAGAAAACAGACAAAGAGCACAGAGCTATGGGTTATATATTGAGAAGGGTACGTGCATTCACTCCTGAAAGACAAGTGAATAAAACGTTGTGCAGTTTGGGGTTTCATAAAGCCTTGTATTCAAGGGCATGAACTCTAAAAGACCGACCACATCTGAAATAAATGACTGTGGCCCACCTCTGGATTTGAACAAGGACTCTGTAACGATTCATAGCACACTGGGAGAAAGACACCTTGAAAACACGTTAAATTGGAATGTACCCCATATATACACGGTCAATTAGAGAAAAGGAACTGGTAATTTCCAGAATAAAAGTATTTTACAGAAAAACTAAATACAGAAATATTTGCTCTGTGATAAGGATTGTTTTCAAGGTTCTCCAAACAATTATCATGGGTCTGCTATTCTATCACATACACCTCTTCCCACCCTCCAGCCAGGAAACAAATGACTTTCAAAAATTCTATGTGCACATTTTATAGTCTCTGGAAATAGTAGACCTTCCCAAGTGACTAAAGATTCCCCGGAAGACAGCCCAGATGAATTTAGGTGAAAATATTAACTACTGAGCAGTTTGGTGAACAGCTCTGCGATTCAATTTACAATGTGCATGATATAAACATATCCCAGCCAACTCTGGACAACAAAAATGATTAAAGGTTCCAGGAATCTAACACATGATATTAATTTCTTCACAACCACAGGGTATTACAGATCTTTAGAGAAAGACTCATGGGCATGAAACCAGTAACAGGATAACATCCAGCCCACAATCCCCGGGAACCCACCAAGTGCCAGGCAGCGTGCATCTGTCACTCATTTAGTCCTGAAAGATTCTTGTTTATCTTTAATAAGCTATAATGCACATACCATGTAATTCACCCATTTGAAGTGTACCGCCTGATGGACTTCTGCACATGCACAGAGCTGTCCAACCACTACTATACTATAAACTTAAAACATTTTCATCACCTCAAAATGTAATGTCAGGGCCATTAGCGGCCACTTTCCATTATCCCCAATCCCCAACTCTAATCCTAACAGAAAAAGCTGGTGTTCTCAGCATTTTACAAACAGGGAAACTGAAGCGTAAAGAGTTAAATAACTGGCCCAATGACACCTGGTTAGGAAGACGTGTATGAGCCAGGATCTCTCTTCTACCACGAGGGGCCTATCACCTGGTTCATCACTGGACCAGCATCTCAGGCCAGAAGACAGGGGCTCCAACATTCCTGGGAATAGACACCCACACACTGAATCCCGAGGGGCACTGCAAACTGTGTGTGTGTGCACGCGCGTGTGCGCGCACATGCTGAAGAGCCTGTGTGGACCAGTGGAACAAATGCTTAAGGGAAATGAGAAGAAAAGCAGACAGAGCAATTATACAGATGGACAGATATCACTAGGGGCCTTCTACCACACTTGACACAGCTTGTTCTGGTGAGGTCAATAATGTCACACACTCACAGTGGGACCCATCATCTCTCAGCTGTCACTGTGTGCCAGGCATCCGAACATACTAACCTTCCAGAATTCTTTTATCAATTGTAAGGCTGTTCTAGGTGTGCAGACCTGTTCAGTCACATGGTGTTAATGATAATAGCCAACATGGCACTTTCAAAGAGCCATGAACTGTTCTAACATATATTAACTAATTTAGCTCTCACAAAAACCTATAGGGAGGCTTGTATTATCTCTTCTTTAAAAGTAAGAAAATGAAGACAAAGAAAGCTTGCAGCGGGCTGCAGCCACAATGGGAAGATAAGGGCCAGCATCCTGCTCTGAGTCACTATGCCAAGCGGCCCCCTGTGGGGAAGTGGTGGACAGTTAGGAACAAATACTTTATAACCTGACTCTCTTACAACAACAAACTCCTAGCCTATATTCCAGCTTTTAAAAATATTCACTCATCTCAAAAGGGGGAAAACATGGAGCTGCCAGATGTTAAAGAAAGGTCAAGAGGATATTCCATGAAAATGTCAATTGAAGAAAAGAAAGTACTTGTCAGCTGGAGACCGTGATCATCTCCTCATTGCACACAGCTATGGTGGGCCCCGGTCCTGCCTGCACACCCGCCTCTCCACCACCTAGACAGAGAGGGGCCCGGGTGCACCCCGAAGGCCACCACAGAGCAGAGATGTGGTAAACTCAGTGCAAATGATTGCTTTTTGGCCCTTACACAACATGCCCCTGGTGTGAATCCAAAAGCAATTAAATCATTCCAGCTGGGAGTCCAATGACGCGTTGTTTAAAAAGTCTTCTGAGAAATGTCCCCGTTCAGAACGAGATGAGCACACAAAGGAACAATGGTCTCTGCTATTCCTTCCATTTTTCATAAGTGCAGAAAAGCATTTGAAGAATATACAATATGTGGCTAATATGAGCGATGAACTTTCACAGAGTTGTCCTCTGCAAGGATGAAGAGTACCTCACCACAATGACAACGCCGAAGAAAAAAAGCAAACCCAAATTCATTCCAAATGAACGTATTAATTCCTCTGGTCTACTTCACCTATCCTACTGGAAAAAAAATAACCAATTATGAGAACTTCTCAAAAACTAAGCAATTTCAAATATCAACTTCTAACATAAATAGCCACAGAGCAGTGTTTTGATGGTGCTGTTTTGTTTCCAAATAGTGATTACCTCCCCTGAGGGCTCTACCATTAGGATCATGTGAGGTCCTGTATATGTAAGAGTATTTCAGAAACTCCGAAGAGCTATTGAAATAGAAGTTGCTGGGGGCATTATTATTATGACCCTTAAGTGCTAACCCAAGGTTAAAAGCCCACGTGATGCTGTCCATGTCACTTCGGATTATGTATTTTAATAAACAAATCCATTTCCATTAGGGTGCTCAGCGGATTGTAAATGAGAACATTAGAGTTCTGTGTCTGTGTCACATTTGCAAAATTCAGCATCTGCCTGGGGACTCCAGAATCTTGCAGGAGACTGCTGGGGTCAGGGCTCCCACCCTGCGGAAGACGAGTGCTGTCACTGGCAGGCCCAATTAGACACAACCGAGCCTGGGCCAGAAGGTGAGCTGGAGGGGTGTTCCCTCCTGGCTCCTGCTCTGAGGGAATCCCTGCTTCACTTAGCTTCTAGTTTTGAAGAGAAACAACATAAAGTGAGACCCCACTGGCAGTCTGGTTTCCAGTTTCTTCAAATTTACACAGACTAAATAAAACTGTTCTCCTGGACATGCAGCCCAATCAGGGTTTCTGCCCAAAGCTGCCCCAATCATGGTGTTACATTTTCCATATTTTGTCTTCTGTGCATTTCTTTCCCCACATCTCAGTAAGGGTGATCTGCCTGGGGGAGGATACAGATGTTGCTAAATTTCCTGGCACAACTCAACATCCCCTGCATACAAAGTAGGGAAAAGCACCGAGGGAAACACCGAGAGAAGCATGAAAAAATAGCTTGCTCTCCACTTTCTCGTGTGAAAAAAGTCAGCAATTCTGAGGACCTGCTTGACCACACAATTATTATGCCCTTATTCAGGTTATTCTTGTTAGAAAAGCTATGTTAACACTCGCCCATTCTTCACCCAAGTCACAAATCAAAAGGAAATGGAGATAACCTGTCTCTAGATTCTCACTTTTTGAAAAGTAAGGCATGGCAGGGAAAGGAAGAACCCTCATCTCATTCATAAACTGTCTGATCTTTTATTTCCAGGTAGGCATAAAAAGCGTTTTAATCTCAGGAATGGTGCCTTCTAAAGCCAGATGCAGCTGAGGGGCAGGGGAAGAAGATGCAGGACAAGAGCATCACAGGTCTCCTGACGTGGCAGGTGCCACATACAGGGCCCTGCATTTGAGACAGTAGCAAGTCCAAATGCTCACCTGGATGGCTCAAGTGCCCTCTGACACCAGCCCACTGTTTATTGAGAGGCAATTAGGCATCAGCACCTTTGCAAATCTAAACAAGCTTGGAGCTCAGCGGGTGCTCTCAGAAACTGAGAAAAGGTTCGATTTTCTGAACATGAATAAGGCCTGCTCTGAACCCCAAGAAAGAACAAAGTTGGTTAGGGCAGGTCCTGGGTAAGCGTGCGGTCTAACATGCTCTCATACACATGGTCACATATGCGGGGCAACCAGTTGATGTTTTTCTCTCTCATCTATGTGTCTGTCTCTCTCTCACCCTCCCTCTCTAAAAATCAATACACATACCCTCAGGTGAGGATTGAAAAAAAAAGGAAAAAAGATGAAACCACTGGTCCAATACTAGGTCAACAGACCACGTAAACATCTCCTATACTCCCACCGAGAATTTTCTATCACAAGTGAACCTTCTATAGGAGTATCTGTTTCATTCTGTTGTCATATATCACATTTAAACATCACCACTTTTTATAGCTGATTGGTACCCATTACAAGGAATTTCAAATTTATAAAGAAATGGGTCTCGGCAAAAGCAAAGCAGCAAAGAAAACTTCTAGCTGCCAAGGGAACTGCTGCCAATGTCTGTTCTGTGTTTATGACGATGACAATGGTCAATGCAGGAGGACTCAGATGAGAACTCGGCCAGTTCCTTCACCCTCATCCCTCCTCCTTCACGACTCCCTGTAATTTGCTTCCAGATACTCACTGCCCCTTCACATCACCAGCCTGCAACTCATGTAAAAAGAGAGTTAAAGATAATAATATCCACGCACATACAAGATGGTAATTTCTGACACCGAGAGTTGAATCTATAAGAAAATTATCTAGTCAACCAGTAAGCTCAAATAAGCCATAAAAGAAAGGGAGCTGAGTACCTCACCACACAACTGCCGAGCACATGTGGTACTAACTCACCTGACTGACATGACTGGTGGATTTGCCTATCAACCACGGTAAGGGAAGGAAAAGCAACACCACACAAACCCATTCTGATACAGTACTCATGAGCTGTATGACTCACAGATATGACTCCCAACTTCATGTTTTGTTCCTATTTCCTCTCAATTCATATTATACCAAAAGTAAAACTACAAGATTAAATACCTTCTCAAGATATTTTTTTTAATCCCTACTAGTCTCCCTTCTTGTTTCATTCTATCTCAGGGAGCTCATCCATTCTGACCGCTTCCACCAGCAGCTCCATGATAATAAATTCCCCGTCTATTCTCTGTAGCTTTCCTGCCTTTCACCATCACCACAGGTTCAACAAATAAAGTTCTGAACGACCCCCAAATCACCTCCCTTCCTATTACCTTTAGCCCTGCCTCTCCGGGCAGTTGTGAAAAGCTGATCATTTTTGCTTCAAAATGCCTCTTGCATTCATCTGAACTGCTGCATGTTCTCAAGTCCAGCTTCTCATCCGCTCTTTCCTGGCTGGAATCTTTGGACTCCCCCCCTCATGTCAGATTATACCCTGTCACTGAAGGAAGCATTCCAAATGTGATCTATTTCATCTTATTGCCACATCTAAAATCATTGACAGCTCCTTCATCTCTACATTTGAATTCTTCCTCCTGTCTAGCAGGGCATATGATCTCAGCACTCCCTGCAATTCCCAGTTACCTTTAAGTACACCCCCTATACTGGTGTGTCGATATGCCAGCATTCCACAGCTACAGTATTCCACATCACTGTTTACGTGGAATTTCATGGGTCATCTCTACACCTGTACTTGTATTCCAACTCATATGTACAGCTTTTTCAACTATCAAGACTTCCTGATGACCACAGCTGCAGGTAAAAAAAACTTTTTCCTGAAAGGTTAAAAATAAGTGACCATTTCACATTATGCTCTGGAATTATTAACCCCATTTCCCCGACTAAACTATAAGACCTTTAAAGTGGGGTCCACATCTTTACCATGTTTATAGGCTACCTAAAAACTGCTATAAGCAAGAGGTAGGAAAGATGAGCAATCATTAAATTGGCAAAGTAGAAAAGTCCAACCAAAATGGGAGGCAGACACAGATTCCCATCATGTCTAAGCTATGCTTGTCCCAAACCTCTATTTTCCACTGAGTCCAGAAAGACACATAATAGCTCAGTGTACAGCTGTGGCGTGGGGAGGGAGAGAGGGGGACAGGGAGGGACAGGGAGGGAGAGAGAGAGACATGGAGGGAGAGGGGAGGGGGAGGGGGGAGGGAGGGGGAGGGAAGGGGAGGGAGGGGGAGGGAAGGGGAGGGAGGGGGAGGGAAGGGGAGGGAACGGGAGGGTGTCTCAGATAGACAGACACTTTCCTTTGCCTCAGTCACTACTGAGAACACTGACTTTCTGCCAATTGTGCACAGAGGCTCCCTACCTCACAGGGTCTCTGAGTCCTAAAGGAACTACGACCTCTAGCAGAGATCCTGATAGGAGTTCATGAGGAAACCGCCGCAAGTGCTCCCTACCCCACTGTCACTGGGTCACTCTGCTTTTCTTACTTTCTTCCCCCCACCTGATACTAATTCAATTCGTTATTAAGTCTTCTCACCACCACCCCTGCCATATTTCTCTGTATCGTCTCATTTCTGTGTTGATACCCCTGCTATTTATATTGCCATGACCAACTTTGATCAGGTAATTGCCTACAATTACAGCCTTCCAATGTGTTTTCCTGTTCTTCATTTCCCTCTATTTAATCCTCATAATCGATCCCAGCATAATCTTTTCAGAACACATCTCCAATTAAGTCACTTCCCTGTTGAAAAACCACTAGGTTCTTTCCACTTAAGCCAACTTAAATAGTTTCCTCTCTCTGATATCTGATCTTTTATCCTACTCCTCCTCCTACACCATATATAGCACACTCCAGGAAAAAGCCTTGTTCATAATATACATGCATTTACCTGATTTTGTATCCTGAATAAGGGTTTTCTTTCTACACTAGCTCCACCTGCTGAAATCATAATAATAACTTGATCACAAAACTTTCTTCATTAAGCCTTTTTAACCACTCCTGATTTAATAGCATCTCTTCAGATTCTTCGTACCTAGAGCTCGTATGAAATTTATCATTATCTACAGGAACTACTATAAAGGACACATGGACAAAACCAAGGGGGAGGGTGGAGGGGGGGAGGGAGGTGGGTTCACCTGGGGTGGGGTAGAGGGATGGGGAGAAAAGGCATATAACTGTAATTGAATAACAATAAAAAAAAAAAAGTGAAAAAAAAAAAGAAATTTATCATTATCTCCACAACATAACAATATCTATACTCATCTCGACAATCTATTCATCTAGAATAGACTTGACTGTGCTATTATACTAACCTCTTTGCCCTTACAGTGTCCTGCACCTGGAGAAGCATACAGAACTAGCTTTACTACTAACAAGGTGTCAGCCATGACCACCTTCACCTTCATCTTCTCCACAGATGACCTGTTCCAGCTCTTTCACCCAAAGCTTTGGATTTTATCCTTTTTCCTTTTAAAATTAAAAAACAACAATGAGCCCTGGCTGATGTTGCTCAGTGGATTGAGTGCTGGCCTGTGAACTAAACCGTCACTGGTTCGATTCCTAAATCAGGGCACATGCCTGGGTTGCAGGCCAGGTCCCCAGTAGGGGGTGTATAAGAGGCAACCACATTGATGTTTCTCTCCCTCTTTTTTTCTCCCTCTCTTCCCCTCTCTCTAGAAACAAATAAATAAAATCTTTTTTAAAAAAATCGACAAAGAACCTACCATGCCCATTGTGAACGTGCTTGTGGGTTTTTCCTTTCCTGGGGGTTGACTGGCATGAAGATGAAGCATTGTTGGTGGCTGTTTTGACATCTTCTGTCTCATCATCTTCCTCCTCAACGTCCTCCTCGTCCTGAGAGCTTCCGAAATAGACCATGCTGTTGGGCAGCGCAGGAGAACCTGGGAGGTTTGAGAAAGGTGGCTCATAAACACAGGCCTGGATGCTCGCCCCTTGCAGAAGGAGCACTACAGACAGAGACATCTACTAAGTTACAAACCTAAGTCCTCATGACTGAGCAGACAGAAGAAACTATGACTCTCTATTGCCATTTTTAATTTATTTTGCAAATACTCACAGGAAATATCCTCCACCTGCATCCCCTAGAATGAGCAGGATGTCACTCACCAAGCATAACAGCAAAAGTTTTAAATTTCATCTAACCAGTTCCAGAGATGAGGGAATAACCACTAAAGACTGAACTGAGCAAGAAAACAAAACAAAAATAAATATGTAAAATCTATCCACAGTGTTAAAGACAAGAGACCATTCTGTGTTACTGCCAGCAACAACTTCAATCTTCCTTCCCATAAAATATTTTGGGGAGAGCTACTGCCAAGTAGCAGAAGTAATAAATATGTGAAATTCATTTCTTCTGTTGCCCACTTTACTGTGAGTGAGCTCTAGTCACACCAATAAAGATATAAGTAACCAATCTGTTCTCCTTCCCAAATGGAGATCTCACACTGCAAAAGTAATGGTCAAAACCATTCCTGTCCAAATTCAGAACGACTTGCTCCAACCAGAAGATTGGAATGAATGAGCAGCAGCAGGAGCTGAAGTGGCAAACCAAGCACCCATCTGGCAGAAATTCAACAAAACAGGTGCCTCCAGTGCCCTTCCCTTGTGCCGCAGTCAGGACCTACCAATATTAAAAACCCTCAAAAGTTATGTGGGTCTCACCACTGGGAGAAGTGAAACTCCAAAGGGATGTATGTGACAAGAATGAATGAATGAATGAATGAATGAATGACTAGATCCTCGGCAGGTAACAGAATGTGATACAGTCTGACAGATACCATTTCCAGTGTTGGGTGGTTTTTTTTCCCCTCCCCTTTGATCATTTCAATTAGAAGCAGGTTTTCAACAGAAAAAAGTTATTAAAACTGACACAGACTTTGGAGGAAGTCATTTAATCAAATAAGAGAAGGGAAGTAAAAAAAAGAAAAGGAAAGGAAGTATCTAGCCTTATTTCCACTGGAACATGTTCGTTATTCTTTTTCTAAGTGATCTTACAGTCAGCACAAGATTGTGACTAGGAAAGAGGAGCCACGGCCCAGCTTCCACACACAGGTAACACAGCCCTGCTGCCGCACCCTTCTTCCCTGACTCTAAACTGTACAAGGACTTCAGAAAAAAACAGGGAGACCTTTTTTCATTCACTCAGAACTCCTCCTGAGTAAAAACAAGAAATTTAACCCTAGGCTGCACTCATCTTAGCATGTAACATGACATGAGCAACATATGTTATATGCTGTCAGACACAGTGGGAGCTTCAGCACTTGGAATTTACAAACTCAGTGGTTAAATTTCCCTCTTTGGTAAAACGAGAGGGGATAAGTCACATAATCTCTTCCAATTCCTTCCAGATCAAAATGTCCATGTCTAGTGGGTGAAATCAGAAAGCTGGGTCAGTGTCAAAACGAGCAGGTTCTTGTGCAGACCCCGCAATAACTTGCGCAGCCGACTCTGCCATCTGTTGGAGGGAAGCAGGGTTAAGGCCTGCCTTTTGGGAAGTGAGACATGCATCACCCCTCCAGCCTTCCCCTTAGTCCCCTCAGCAGAAAATGCAATCAAGTCTGCAACTGATGTCATTTGGCAATAATGTGAAAACAGGGGAAAGTAAGACTCATAAAAATAATCTGTTCCAAGACAATCAGGATCAGGTAAAATTGCCATGGAATACATGAGAAAGAAGCAAGGAAGTAACTTCCACTTAAAGAATCTGTTGAGGATATTTTAAAATCTCAAACGTTGAGTAAGCAGCATGTAGCAATAATGACATTCCTTACACTGAAGATTTGGAGAAAATGGGGAGAACATTAAGTTTATGTTCCCAAGAACTAAAATGGAGAAATGTCTAGAAGCTCAATTCAGCATCCAAGTTTTGTTAATATCCTAAAGAAAGTGTACATGATGATTTCTTCAACAAAAGTAGAAAACAATCAATCTTATAAACGGATGTGTTTTAACAGCTTCTCAGTAAGTATAAATAAACTGAAGTAAGCGGGTAGATATTCTAAAAGAAGGACAGAGGCTAATATAAGAGAAATGTAAAATAGGAGACAAGCCATGACCAGGTAGGTCACCTGGTTAGAGAATCGTCCTGATACACCAAGGTTTCAAGGTTCAATCCCCAGTCAGGGCACATACAAGAAGCAACCAGTGAATGCATAAATAAGCAGAACAACAAATCTCTCTTTCTCTCCACCCCCCTCGCTCTCCCTCTCTCTCGCCTTCCTTTCTAAAATCAATAAACTTTTTTTTTTTAAGAATCAACAAAATAAAATATGAGACAAATGACCAGTCAAAAACAGGAGTTCTGAGGAACTTGCTCTTCAACCTAAACTTAGAAGAAAGCAAAGTCTTTCTGATGGAACTGGCTCCCAAGTCAGAAAGAACAGTTTCTCCTAAGTATGGAGGCACAGGGGACAAAAGCGGATTGCCTTCCACTAAAAGGTGATTTGGGTTCTATTTAGGTGATTGACATGTTGGTCTGGACCTGAAGGTAAAGCACCAACAAAGAAAAACAGAATGAAGGATACTTAAACCAGATGAGGAATGGAGAGGCTAGTACAATAAAGGGAGGGAAAACTAGGGATAAGTGGAGGAGAAAGATCACCGCTCAGCAATAAAGAACTTCAGATGGGGAGCTGAGTTAACTATTAACGGCCCTTAGTTCAAATACTAGGTTGGCACCCATTCTTCCCTTTGGCAGGTGCTACTCATAGAGGAACAACACTGCCTAGATATGGTTTTACTCTCCTTCCAGGTTTCATTCAAGAAGCCTCTGACCATCCATAACCTGTCTACCAGGAGTGGCCTCATGAACTATTAGCTTCTCCGCAGAAGAACAGGCCAGAACTTGAATGAGCCCCTCATACCTGTAGTCAAACTGAAGCAAATAGATCCTATAGATTCCAAAGCTCTGTCACCACGTAGCCATTGAACACCCCTCTGAGACCACTGAGCATGTGTGTCTGTAGAGTAACGGGGAGGATGAGCTAGCAGTCCAGGCCAGGAAAAACCACAGCACTGCAAAAGCAGCTTCTTTCTTTCTCATTGAGACAAAACCAGTAAGATCATCTCTTCTTTCACAATCAGGGCGACAGAGAAACATTGACTGTTATATGCTAGTACCTAGAAAATAACTACAAATCAACGTCAAAAAAAAAAAAAAAAAAAAAAAAGGCACCTGAGAAGCCAAACCCAGTTACGACCTTCATATGGGATGTATTTATTTCTTCCTAGCTTAGATAAAAGCTCGATCATCTAATTTTTAAATAAGTTTAAAGGAGGGGGAATCTGCTAGACACACATACACATAAAGGAAAGGATATTTTAAGACCCTAATAGCACACAGAAGTCTGGACTGCTTATCACTGGTGAAAATTACCCCACATTCCTCATAGAATGGGTGAATGGTAATATTACATAATCGTATTGATGGTAGGTCAACAGAAATTTATATTAATATTTAGTATCTGAAAATACAAGTGTGTGTTTTTCATTAAAAATAGTTTGCAACTTACAGATCCTAGCACAAAAGAGGTAAAGTTCATCTCTAAAAAATTTATTAGGGAAATTTCTTTCCTCCAAGTTATCAGGTGAGGCAAACATTTGAAAAGCTCATTGTGGGTCCAGCATTCAGGAAAAGGAGAACGTAGTTACAGGGATAAAAGTCACTAGCCTAAGAGAGCTGGAAGAGAGGTGATTCACAAACTGAAAATGCTTCCTAAAAAAAAACGACCTTCCCTTTCCACAGCAGGGCTCACCTACCACCTGCTGCAAAACACCATCGAAGTAAGATGTGAAAACAAGGGGGTCTCAGAAAGGGTTCAGCAGGCCTCAATCTGAGTCTTGCCCTGCTGTTCTCAGGATAGATTCTCCCTGTTGAGGATTAGACAGGGTACAAGCCCGATTCGTGACAGCGAGAAAGGCTGACAAGAGTCACATGACATGTCTCCTTTACAAACTCTGTGGTTTCAGAGAATTCATTAATGAAAGGTATCTTAAGAGGTTTGAGGATGCGGGGGTTGGGGGAGGGGTATACCCAATAAACTATAAAAGTGTATCTAGTACACAGTTTTCTATTAAAATTACAGGCAGATTTTCTATCCTGATTATTCAAGTGCATTAGCAAATGTGGGGAAAAAATGTGAACTTGGATCAGATAAGTGGAATCGGGAGTAGAGAGCGCATCTGCGCTTTGCCAAAGCCGTATTTCATTACTTTTCAGAATTATCTGGCAATGTCTCCACAATATTTACTGAAGTGAAAACCAAATGTTTTCATCTGGACAAAAATCAAACTGTGGTATGTTACAACCACAACAGGAATCATCTTAATCCAAAAGCTTGCTTTCTCTAATTTGGGCTGTGGTTTCTATAAAATTGGATTCTCCTCCATGAATCATGTACACATACAACCCTCCTTCCTATTATATTCCCTCCCCCAACCAGTTCTTTACCTCAACAAGCTAAACATAGCTCAGCTCTATTTTGGAAAGGCCCTGAAGGGATTCCCTTCACACTGTCATTTAGCTGGGGAGTCAAATCCTGTAGCTTGATCTAATACTAAACTCTGGGCTGGCCCATCGGGTTGGCACTTTCACAGCTGATCTTTAGGACACACAAAGAGAATAAGAAGCATTCAGCCTCTACTACCACATTAAACTGAAAAACAGGACTTCAACATGAACTGGGAGGGACTGTGTCGGGGGAGAAAGGCATAGTAATTTTACTGACTTCCTAAGTTAGAGGACAGGAAAGCTCCATCCACTGAAACTAGAGTCACAGAAAAAAGCGGATGCAACAACTGCCTGAGTTCGTTAATCCAACTCTGTGTACCAGGCACACTCTGGGCACCAGTGACCCAAACAGACCAGACATCTCCACTCACCCTGCACAGTCATGCAAACAGAGTGACAGCCGTCACATACAGATGGCAATCTCCCCACCTCTCCCAGGCTGGCCTTTACAACTTACAAGAGAAGAATTTACCACAGATTTCCCAAATTTCACCTACTTCCATACACCCCACGGTTATCTGCCTTCTCCAGATAATCACGGGCTTCTAGTTTTCTTTAACGTAATTCCCACTCATGACTTAAGTGACTTAATTCTCTATTGTAACAGAAAATTAGTATCACTTGCCTTAAAGAAAAGGTAATAATGAAAATAACAAAAAAAATTTTTTCATGTTCAGCTAAAGTCATTTCTGGCACCACCAGGAGTACGAGCAGCAGGGCTTTGGGGAACAACCCTCCAGGCCAAAGGCCAAACACAAAGGGAGCCCCTATTCCTTACGGGAGAAGGAGCTGCCCATGCAGTGAGACCATCCATCCTGCGTCTGCAACTTCTTTTTCTGTGTGTGTGTCAAAAAGCAACACCAATCATTGAAAAGGACTCCACATGGAACCAAAAAATCTAGGAAAAAGTGTCAGCTAGACAGTCAGAATTACTTGTCTCCTGGGACTCGGTTTACTTTACTGTACATTGAGCATCCTGTAATGACCCTAAAAGCTGGGAGGCAACATATGAAAAAGTACCATAAGCAACTCATACTTAAGTGATATCATTAGGCCATACATGGCTTCAGTGACAAAAACTCGAATTTCTAAATTCAGACTGTCACTTTACAAGCTAAGAAGAGGCAAACTGCTTCCTATCTGCCTTCCTACATGGGAAGGTAAGCAGGCTGGTGACAAGATCCTAGGGAGGTGTGGAAATGCAAAATGAATTCAACAGTTAGAATTTCTGGAACTTGGGAATAAGTGTGGGAGTAATGAGATGGAAGAGTTAGAAACCTTGGGCCAAGCCTTTTTTAAGGAAGAACAAGGAATGAAGTAATGGCTGCCTGACTGTGTGGCCAGTCTTTTCCTCAGCATTCCCCCTCTCTTCAGGCACAGCCCGCGGTCACGGGCCTAAGCCCAGGTGCTCCCTGCTGTGTCTGTCTGGTCCCACACGTAAGAACTTCCCCACATCAGGGCATGGGCTCTACCTCCAAGAGCCCCAACATGACAGACACAGTGATGAGAACAAACCACCTTCCCTCCCAACAATGTCACCTCCCATGCTGAGCTGGCTGACAGCAATGAGACCAAGTATCTTTTAATTAGCAGCTGAAATATTCCCCTTACAATCTTTTCCACAGCATTGTCTATACATGTGGCTTAAAACATACACAAACAAATACACAGCCAATCAAATACAATGGGGTCTCTGGATCTCTTTATCTCAAATGAATGTACAAATCATACCATAGAGCAGCCTTGAGGGGTTCAAACTATGTGACTTCAACCCTTCAAGTTTAGAAGTGGAACAAGAAGCAAAGTAACTTCATCCAGACCACAGAGCCATTCTCCACACCAAAGGCTGTGCTCTCTTCAGCACGCAGAGTGTCCACGAGTCATTGCAGGAACCCAAACACTATGGGAAAGGCCACCTGGCCTTTAGGACAGGGATACCAGTTAACTTCAGTGCTGTCAGAACAACAACGCCTCAGCAGCGAGCAAGACGCTCAGCAAACAGGACAGGACTATCCCTACCCGAAGTTTTGTTTCTTCATCTACCTTCTCTACATGAATTCCAGAAAGGACTGAAAAAGCTGAGGGAATCTCTATAAAGTAGGGAGAAAGCCAGAGATGATTGGGAGTCTGTGCCAGCGGCCACTGTCAGGGAAGGGGGACCCGCTTTATCTCCAGGGAGGGCACAGCCTGGTCAGAGGCCAGTTGGCCGGGACTAGGGCCAATCATCTGAGCACAATGTCTTGGAGCCTTAATAACTCACAAAGGTCACAGAACAATTAAAAGAAATCCATCCTTCCCCTCCTCCGCACTTAAGAATTCCATGGTTTCATATTTCTTCACTAGCCTGATAAAACTACCCTGGCAAATAAATCGCTTGCTCAGCAAAACTCAGCCAAGTAACAAACTCTAGTGAAAAACCAAGCACATGAGGAACATAAAGCTGGTTAGAGTTGGAGAAAAGAGGGTGGCCACTGAAACCCTCAAGGCGGTGAGAACACCATTTTGGAGCAAACTTTCATGGTTACCATTTTCAAAAATTAAGATGCAACACCACTCAGAAGGATCCATCAAAAAAAGCTGTGTACCACTCTGACCCTGCGCCTTCCTCCCCAAAGAGTTCATGTAATAGAAAGGATTCCCTTTTTGCTCAAGGAAGTTCATTATTAGCACCATAGTGTTCCCTGCAATTGGAGGATTACTTAATTGCTTTCTAGCAGGTTAATCCCCTTTCATTCTGTGACCTCTAAATCACCCCAGGCTTCTGCATTTGCCCTACTTAGATTCTATCATCCTCAATACCTGAAGCCAGTACTCTATCAAAGTATGTGCTCCTTGCCAACAAAGCCACTCTTTAGAGAAAACGCCACTTTCTAGTACTTTTAGTCTAGTCACCTGGCTTTTTAGATTGTTCCTCTAACTATCAAATCAAACTCTCCTCTCTGCTGTGTGTCTGCCAAAGCTCACTGGGCAATAGTGAGTAAGTGCACTGGGACAGCCACCAAAGGCGCCATCTGGGCCTGTTTCACACCCATTAGCTTTAGCTTGACTCCACAGCAACTGTGTCCTACAGACACTGTCTGCCCATCTTACACATGGGGAAAGTCTTGTCTGCATTCCTACAATAACCCCAGTGGGATGGCCTTCCTGGAGCCTTAACCCATCTTCCACTGAGCTGCCAGATCATCTTACTAAATAAAGGTTATACTGCGTCACCGCTCAGCTGAAGAACCTCAGTCAGGCCCTCATAGTTAGCCCAGAGCCCACAGAATTCGACTCATCTAACTTCCTGGTTTTCACTTGGGGCACTCCAAGCCACACACCCTAACACGAACCCAGGCCTTGTTGGGGTTTCTGCAGAACCGCTTCCAAGCCCCACTCCCTTTCTACAAAGTCTGCTCAGTGTCACTCCTCTCTGCAGCCACCCCAGGCAGCCCTGAGCACTGTGCCACTTGCTTCCTGCTGATAAGGTGCACACCTCCATCCTGGCATTTTCACATGTTTATTGTTATGGTTTCTTCCACCTACCATGCTGACACTGCTTTCCTGTTTCCAATCTCTGTTTTCTAGGTGTCTAGCATATAAAAAAGATTCAATATGAGCCTGCTGAATTAATGAGCAATTGAATGACAGCTGATCACTGAAGAGTCTCTAAGACTCGCGAACAAAAGGCAGGCAGTCCCCAAACAGAAACAGCCTTCACAAAGGCTGAACTCAACCCCCTCCTCAAAAACAACTTTCTCCATCCAGCAGTGCGGAACTATAACACCCAAGGTCAGAAGAACGGAACTGTGTGTGGGGGTGTGTATGTTTCAGGAATCCCTCCGGGAATCTACCTTGTTTGCAGGGCCCCATAAAAAGAAAAATGTAAATAAAAGAATCATTTAACCTGCCACTGTTCTACTGTATTAAGGTTTGTAATCTGTTAATAAACATAGTCAGAACAAAGAGAAGATGACAGAACTCATTAAGAATAACAAGACTGGTAACAGAAAATAGAGCGATGGTATGAATTTACATGGCACATACCCCCTTCTGCCACTTCTCCCCATGTATCAGTGAAAGATACTAATTATGCCTCTGGCAAGACATGTGGACCCCCTTCAAAGCAGCTATTTGAAGATAAATACACTTGCAGACAAACACTTCAGGCCCTGCTGCCCTATTTTTTCCATTCTCCTTCCCTTTAGAAATTTTAGGTCATGATAGGAAAGGAGAGAGCCTTGCCAGACTTAGGCAAAAGGTCTCTGAGTGCCTTAAAACAGACTTTTTAAATCTCTAAAGCTTTTTAATCCTTGAATGACTGACTGGCTCGTGTGTTTACATATCTACACTAATCCCAGTTTTATAAATGGTTTTGGGGTTACCCCCCCCCACAGGTTTCACTGAAGATACTGAATGGAGCTGTGGGAGAAGACATGGTCTTGGGCTAGTCTGGTGTCCTTCCCAATGCCTTTCCCAGCCTTTCAAGATTTATTCTCTTCCATATTCCAAATCAGCGCCAACATGACTCCAGGTGATAATTGGGGAATAGAGAAAAAAATGATCTGTAATCCTTGGCAACAAGTATCACTTCCAGGTCTCTGATTTGATTCCAGACATTGTTTCCTATAAATAGTGAGCTTATTAAAAACTGCCTTCTCTACTCCTAATAGTGCCCACTGTAACCCAAGGGTGATGGAGTGACTGGACTCCTTCAAGCTGAACATCAAGTTTGGAGCCCTGACAAGCTCTATTTGGTTTGCAATTCACACCAAAAAGGAAAAGCATAATTAGAATGCAGGTATTATAGTGGTAATCAGATTCCCAACTGTCAACTTCTGAAAAGACTTCAGAGGAGGCAAAGATGTAAATGAAGAGAGACATCATCAGCAGTTGACATCAAAAAGTGAGAAATACATCTAAATATAAATACTAAATTAGATAAATGGTAAAACATTTGCAAAATGGAACAGGTATTCATGTGATACTGGAAAACCAGAGTACAAAAATTAAAATACAACACAATTCCACTTCAGGGGCGTGACTTATGAGGGAGACCCCCCCAAAACAGAATTTATTTATAAAAATTGTGTATTTATTCTCACATGTTTAAACTTCAGTCACCTTCAAAGTACTCTTCATCCGATGCAATACACCTATCAAGATATTTTTTCTACTGCTCAAAACAGTTTTTAAACAAATCAATGTTGATCCCTTTTAGTGTTTCTGTAATTTTTTGTTTCACCTCTTCCACATCAGCAAAACGTTTCCCTTTGGGGACTTTTTTCCATCCATGTAAACAACAAAAAAGTTGATCGGGTGAATAGGGAAGGTGGGGTGTGGGGGTCATGCCATTTTGGGTCAAAAACCTCTCAACACTCAGCACAGTGCGGGCAGGTGCTCTTGTAAACCACCACCGTGAAACGGGCAAATGTGTTCAAAGTCTTTAAAAATTTTTTTCACTGAAGCCAAACTCAGCCTGTCACAACAAAACCAGCTAGTAAACTGATACAGGTGGGTTCCTAGAACACTTAATTGATGGGGAAGCCTGTACTACTAGGGGCCCACCCTCCAGAAGATAATTCCAGGGTTTTCAGGGACACTCCCTCATATATCATTGTGAATGCCCTAATTTTGTTGGTTATAGACTGTCCTTATTTAAAAAAAATATTTATACTAATGTGTTAAGGAGCAAAGAGGGTATCAAATGAAAATTTTCTCTCAAGTAGTTTAGGAAAAAGTTCTGTGCACTATACCTAAGTCTTGCTATAATTTACTTCAGATTATTAAAAAAAAGAACAAAAAAGTACATAAACTTGAACCTCAAGCCAATGACCCACTGCAAAGAGCCTCTCCCTCCTGTTCACCTTCTCTCAGCTAACCTCACCAAAGGAACTCTCCGAGTTCATGGCTATCTACAGCTCCTCTCTATCATTAAGAGGCTCCTCAATCTCTCTGCCAATCCTTTTGTGTTTGTCCCTCACAACTGTTAGAAAACTTAGTTCCTGTGGTAAACACTTACCCAAACACAGACATGTAAATCCAAACCCATCTTCTATTACAAAATTTTATACTCACCTTGCACTTTGTTAATTGCTCCTATACATATATTGACCAATTACTTCCACTGTTAATTATGCTTAGAAATTAAGAGTGAAATGAAAACAGAGGGAGAAATATAAAGACTCAAGCACCCTTAGTGGGATTTCTCACTTTAAACTCTACCTCAAGGAACTGAAAGCAGCATGCAGCAGAGACGAAGCTAACATCTATTCCTGTGTGTGGTATATTCCTTTTTCTTTCAACTAGGCTGTTCCTTCCAAACTTACTGGTAATACAGTCTTACCTCGAAGGCAGAGAAAAGTAAGAAAATCTTCTGTCTTAGGCTTCCTTTTAGAGAGGTCAGAAATTTGAGTAGCTGGAGGGGGTAGCAATGGCTCCACTATCTTTACTGGAGTTGTGCTGGGACTATTCGGCTGAGATTGAGCAAACTTCCTTTGTGCTTGCAGCCTGGGCCTGTAAAAGCAGAAGAAAATTAAAAACAAATTAAGCAGAGATCAAAGGGTATAGAACTACGTGCAGCAATAAAATTATGCAACAAAAGGAGGAAAACACCCTGTTTCAAGCAAATTATTTCTAATTAAGGTTCTATATCTCTGACAGGCCTGCTCTGAAGGGCAACAAATTTGGTTGAAGGGCCGTGTTTCACACACTGATATAAAATATGTGCCATGAGCATGTATGCACCAGCACACACCTGTGAACAGACCACTTGTGTGCCTGCACATTTCGAAAACTATATGTGGTGTTTGATGACGTGGGATTACTGGTGTAGGAATAAAGTTAGCCCACAGTGATGAGAAAACACAAATCAACCTGCCACAGCCATACAGTATTTGATTCGCTAACATGACACTGTCACAAACACACGGCGCCCTCCCTACGGAGTCCTTATACCCAGGGCACCGCTGCTGTGCATCTACCACTGACCCCGTCTTGTGCCTCGCTTCTGATCACTTCTGACTCCCATCAGCCACGTAAGTTCACTACAGTAAAGCTTGTAATGCAGAAAAAATACGTATTTCCCTAGTCCACCCAAAACTCTTCCATCCCCATCACAATATGGATTGCTCTCTGCCTACACAGGGTGAACTCAATCCCCTTAGTTAGAAATTCAAAAAACTGGCCTTAATCTACCCTTCAGGCCTCTTCCTCATTACAATCCCACCTAGATAATAGCTTCCGACTTAAACACATAGTGTCCACAAATCACAATTTAGAGTTCCTTAACTGACATCTTTCATTTACAAAATCTTTCCTTAAAGATTTTATGTATTTATTTTTAGAGAAAGGGAAAGGGAGGGAGGGAGAGAAACACTGAGCAGTTGCCTCTTTCATGCCCTCAACTGGGAGCTGGCCAGCAACCCAAGGACCTGCCCTGACCAGGAATTGAACTGGTGACCTTTCAGTTTGCAGGACACCACCCAACCCACTGAGCCACACCAGTCAGGGCTCATTTACAATATCTTAACGTAAGACATATACCTTTCTATCAAGTTGAATACTAGTGAGTCTTGGAATGGTTTCTTTCCACTGTTCCTAACACCAAGCTGACATCAGAGCCGATAGTTAATTTCCCTTTCCCTATACATATCCTAACATATTTTTCCTTTATGTATAACTAACCTGACATTTATCATAAATTGTCTCATAATAGCTCTTTCTTTCACTGTAAGGCTCTCAATCCATCAATGGAAGTAGGTACCTCTGAGACCACTTTAAACTGTCTATCAGGCCCTGCTCAAGAAAGAGGGGGATGGGGCTGCGCGGGGAAGGGGCGGGGGCGGGGGCACGCACACGAGAAGAACCAAGCAGCAGCCCTACAAGCACAGGGCTTTATCTAGATCTGGTCAGAATCCCAAATCAGACTCAATCACCATGTGGGACTGATAATGCCAGCTCAGTTCAAGGTTGCTCTGAGTTACTACATAAGAAATAAAAGGAAATCCAATACATTTGTAAAGCATAAGCAAGTAAGTTTCCCCTGAACTATTGTTGGGATTAAAAATAGTACATTAAACTGCTGACATTCAAAATACTTAGAATTTTAAATTAACTCTCTAGTATTCAATAAAATACTAAACCAAGATGTTCTCCTTTGTAAAAAGTAACACCTTTAAATTTAATCTCCCGTAAGTCCTGACCAGTCTCTACTACTCTTGCCTCTCCTACCACCCACCCAAAGCACTATGGTACAGATCATATTCCCTATGCAAACTGACTTTCGATCAAAGGGAGATAGCAGGACCACTATGCACTGACTGAGCAACCTTCAGTCCTTAAAATCTGCAAACCTCACAGCCTATCAAAGGCACTTCAGAATCCAGGACAAAGTGAAACAGCCACGTTAACAAGGTACAGACAGAAAGCTCAACAAGTTTAACAATTCCTCAGATGTTCTAAGTGAGAATAAAGAACGAAGCGCTTTTTTGCAACTGCCTGTGTATGATGGGATAGACCTTCAGGGTGTGCTGAGAAGCCACTAAGCCCAAAGGAGTGATCTTCAAAGGCAGGTAGTGAAAGTTCAGACTTGCGGGGGAGGCAGGCGGGATTGTGACTTTGGAGTGGTGTTTCTCAAACTACTTGACTTGAGGACCAGTTTTGTGTGAATCTTTCCTTTTTAAATTCCTACCTTTTGCAAATGGATACTTTTATAATCATTTTTTCGATTCAAGACAATCAGACTGGTGGACAAGGGGGATGGAATTTTCAAAAGATAAATACAAGCCAAAATTTATTGTTAGATTCAACAGATATAAAATCACTCTGTCAAACGCTTTCAGTTTCTAAAAAGCTCACTCTCCATTTCTGTATCCCACCCGCAGGCAGCCAGCACAGCCCATACCTGGAACAGTACTGCTTCAGAGGAAGCACAAGACTAAAAAACTCAGCTTTGTTTCAATAGCCTCAGCCTGGCAACATGGTGCCACTTGCAGGTGGACTGACCCCCACAGAACTGCCTTCCTCCTCCAACAAAGCTCCTCCTCTCCATCAGCCATCCTTCCCAGTTAAAAGAAAACCTGGGTAATTTCATTCTACTAAAAACTTTTTTAAATTGGTAATTTTATATCTGTACATCTTCATTTAAATGGACACGGCACACACTCTGAGCAGTGAAGGAGTTTACAGAAATCCTGCCTGCCTGGGAGCAGGATGTTCTGTGTTTATTGCTCTTTCAAAAGTCAGCAGCAACAAATGCCACACATTATGAGAAGACGGCACAGCCATAATGAAAAACAAACACAGTCGATGTCACCGCAGATGACAGAGCGGGACACGGTGAGATATTTTACAATTTCAGGGCCTCAAAGATAAACTGCTCCTACCAGTGTTCAAATAAAAGGAACTTTTTGCCTGATGACTTTCTCAGTGAGACTATGAAAAATAAGGCAATAACAGATTAAAAAGTGGCAGTAAAATAAATTACCCCTCAGAGTATTAAGCCAAGCTCCCAAGTGATTAAGTATTTGTGTGACCCAGATGAAAGCAGGAACAAAAGAACAAGACAAACCAATATCTTTTTTTAGAGGCCAGAAGAAGCTGTACTTCGCAAAAAGGGCAGGTCTGTGGTTTGGCTTTTCAACCTGCAGTCCCAGGAGGATTACAAAGGTGTTGACTTTGCTTTGTTGGCCCCACACAACAAAAGAGTTTGAATGACACAATTTACAGGCCAAATCCATGGAGTAGGCACTTTTAGCCACACAGATATGTTTGAGGGATAGGTGGTTCATTCTAGAATGTCTAGTATAAAGAAGTAACTGTATGTTATCTTAAATCAGTATTATAAAACAGGGTGGGGTGGAGTGTAGATGTTCTGAAGAACCAGAACAGCAGCCTCTGGAGATGTTGGGGGCTGAGCGGAGGGGCAGGCAGGCCAGATCAGACACTTACCAAAGGCTGAAGAGGGAGTTCGGGCTCTGGGAACACCTGCACTCAACCTGATCGCCTCCAGAAGCAAGCAAGCAATCAAGGTGGTACCCACCCCCCTTCCATCAGCTGACTGGCATTTTAACCAGAAACACCACCTTCCATTCTGTTACTAGAGTGAAAACATTCTGAAATGAAAATAGTTTGAACTAAGGAGGTTCAGAGTCATCAGGGGGAAGGTAGTACAAGTTCCTGGGGTCAAGGGAAAAACAGCATGTCCAAAGCCTTTCAGCCTTGAGTTAAGCCAGGATGGCCACTGGTAATCATATGCAGAAATGGCGGAACACAGACAATACAGACGGTGTTTGTCCCTCGTGCAAATGACAGAAGAATCAATTACAGCACAATTTACTTCCATGTTTGAAGTTTACTGATCAAGAAAGAAGTTTCCCCTACAGAAACCCCCTCTATTCTAGGAACTCTCGTGTATCCTAGGGTCAATGAAACCAATTAAACTCTCAGCAAGCCAAGTTACACAGATCAAGTAAACACAAACCAGATAAGGAATAAATAAATAAATATATTTATATATAAATATATTGAAGGTAACACTGTATTTACAGTGTGTAAAAATCTAGGGTTGGGGGCAGTAGAGGTGAGGGACAAAATTGATTTTAGATCAAATCACTATTGTCACTTACCTTCCATTGTGTAAATGTCTGCATGTGAATTACAGGACTAAAAAAATGCAGAGCCAGATTAGAGAATATAGATACAGTCTGCTATTTCTGTTTGGTGTTTGAGACAAATGTTTAAAAGCAAATGGCCTTCATTTTTGAAGAGATCTTAACATTATCCTTGCTGCAGAGATGGAATCAACTCAGAGAAGAGCCACACAGCGTGGATGGCAGAACAGGTAAGACCAGCCAAACCTTGGGTCCTCAGGTCTGAGTCTTCTCTGCCACACCATGCCACATCCAAGTGGGAGGTGAGGCACACAGCCTAGTCATGGCAAAGCCATCTTGGGTGCCCCTCTTCTAGAAACTCTTGGGTCCAGGAGCCCCATGGCAATTTGGGCATGACAAAAAAAAAAATCAAAGTAAAACAAAAATAAAAATAAAATCAGCTACATTGGTGTGAATGCTACTTAAACTAAAATGTCTCAGAAGGAAGTAACAATGTGTTGAAATGAAATCAACTTACTGATCTGATCCCACAGAGTGTCCCTCTAGGTAGAAATAAATGCCCACAGGTATAGGCAACAGTCAGAGGGGAACTTACTTATTCAACACTGCTCTTTGCATCTGGAATGCTCTCCTCCTTTATCTTGCCAGGACTGACTAGGTCTCATCATCCAAAAGAGGAAGATTTCAGGCTTATTACTTCTTAGGGAGGTCACTTGTTCCAATTCCCTGTTAAAAATTCCCCTTCTCAGAGACACCAAACCATCCTAAACTAATACATCCCCCATGACTTACCACTTAGCCCCAATTCCATTCCTTACATTCTGTGGTCCCAAAAGAGTAGGCTCTACTGCAGTCTCCTCTTTATGACCTATTTCTGCGTAGGCTTGTTACTGTGTACCAAGGACAAGCCCTGCACAAGCACTGAGAAGGAAGAGCAGGACACTACACTTCTGTACCATTTATAAACCATATAATTCATCATTCATTCTTTAGGAATTACCCAATTTAACACATGAATGTCTCTGAGCAGAGGGGCAGACTGAACGACAATCTAGAGGTGTCCGGGAGATCTGGATAAATCTGAAACAGACCCAACAGCAACAGAAGAGGAAGAGATGTAGTGTTCTGCCCCAGGGAAATTTACCGGCCATCCCAGTGTAAGTTTACCCAAAGGTCAGCTGGTATTCAGTTTCCCCTGGCGCAGTACACAGGTACAGGAAAGCTGAATAAAGAAAACTGTATACAAGTTTGGTGAAGGGGTGGCAGCAGGGCCCGGAACCAGGCCCAGCAACTCCAGTTTTTTATGTCCTGGTGGTCCAGCGGCTGGAACACCTAGTCCAAAAGCATCTGGGATCCCCATGTAGCCCAAAGTTACAGGGACTACCACCCACGGAGAAGGAAGCCCCACTGTGTACAGGCTGGTGGCCTTGCTGGAGGAGGCAGCAGTCATCAACCAGAAGATCAAGGAAAGCTCCCTGAAGGAGGTGATGGCTAAGCTATACCCTGATTGACATATAGGAGTTGGGTGACAAAGGGAGAATTGTGCAGCCACCTTGGCTAATGGGATGAGCCTCCAGCTGCCTGTTGAAGAAGTAAGCCCCCCTTTGCCCTTCCCTGTATCTGCCCCAGTTCTCCCTTCCCCAACCCTCCCAAGCTGTGGGCTGAGTTAGAGATGGGGGAAGAGAGACTGGAGAGATGGTCTCCTGTGGCCAAGCAGAAAGCAGCAAGATGCCCAATACTGAGGGCATGACATCCAAAGATTACTACTTTGATTCCTGCACTCTCACTTTGGCATCCACGATGAGATGCTGAAAGACGAGGTGTGTGCCCTTGCCTACTGCCACTCCATGTTTCAGCACCGGCACCTCTTTAGGACCTCTTCCGCTACCTAAGATACATATAAGAAGGCATTCTTTTTCTCCTGAGCTGTCTCTCATTTATGGTTAGTTAGCATAGCCAACAGCCAGAAATTATTTTGCTTGATCACTTAAAATTTTTACCCCCACAAACCTTCAAATGTTTCATATTGCCCTGGCTAGGTAACTCAGTTGGTTAGAGCATCATCTCAATATACTACAGTTGTGGGCTCAATCTCCAGTGGGGGCACATACAAGAAGCAACCAATGAATATATAACTAAGTGGAAACTGTCCCTCTCGCTCCCCTCTCCCTCCCCCTCTAAAAATCAATGAAGAAAAATTTCATGTTTATTTAGCTTTTTAAAAAATGTGCAGCACCTCTACAGGAGCAAAGAAACACACCAAAATAGACACTGGTATTATTTTGAAAGTTAGCAAGTAAACTGCAAGGCAATGCTTATAAAGAAACTTCACCGATAAGCTGACAAAGTCTTATGCCAAATACTTCTGTGTTATAATAATACTCTCTGTGTGCCCCCTCCCCACCCTCCCCAAATCATGCATTTAGAAGCTTCCCAGGCAGTCTGCCATCAGAAACCTCACCAGAGGGTGGCACTATTCCCCTGGGGTTCTCCACAGGATAGAGTTAACCAGCTTATTGCTATCTCTGTACTCAATCTCTAGGATAGCTCTAAATATGGCACAAAGCAATTTCCAGGTTAATTAAGTTCCATTTCTGTCCAGGATTTCTGATAGTTTACAAATCTGAATAAGACACAGTGTATGTGTACAATTTGGATGGGGAGAGCAGAATCAAGAGGGACTAGGCGATTTAAAGAAATGCCCAGCTGGTCCCTTGTTGGGACGAGTAAGCCAACCACCATTTTATTAACTCAGTTTTCCAATATTAAAACTGTAAGCTGATAAATCCAATTATTTAGATTACATCTAAATTCTAAACAAGGAGCAAAAAGAATGTGTGGGGGGGCAGGGTCTGTTCATTCAAAAAATAACACATATTGTGTCTGGCAAATGCAAAATGACCGGCAAGGCTGTGCTCTTTGTACCGGTGTGGGACCAGGCCCTGAAGCTTTGCCAACTTGCTGAAAGGCCTATTCAAAAAAAAAAAAATTTCCTGTGTTTCCATCCCCCAAATAATTACCCACTCTATTCCACCCCCAGACACACACACTAAAAACCTGGCAGCTACTCAAAGAAGTAAGAATATGCCTGTGTGCGTGTGCACGTGAGCACCCTGGAAATTGTGGGGGGTCGGGCAGGGGATATCCCCTACCCAGGGCAAGCTGCCCACCAAATTCAAATGCAAGTGCAACTGCAGAAAAACCACACAAGATGGTTGTAAACATCCTGTATAGTAAGGAGAAAATAAACACATCCTCAAGTGAACTCAGAGGCTAAGCAGAGACTAACTCATACTGAACTCTCCAGCCAGCAGACTGGCAATGTACTATACCCTGCTCTGTTCATGCCCCACCCTCCTCCACAGCTGTAATAATCTGTTTATTAAGTTGTAAGGATTTCACACAATGAATATCACAGAAAAGTGAGGTCAGCTGGCTCCATGGGAAGAGTTTTGTGCCACAGAATGCCTGTTACCTGGTCTTTCCAGAGCTCTCATATCGGTTCAGAGGCCTTATTTCTTGCTTTATTTGTAGACATATGAAATAAGAGTTTATGCTAAAAACCACAGGGTATTAAATATTTGCAGCATTTGTCTTAATTAGATTACATGAGCATTTATTTTCAGTAGAAGTTTTGTTATTAACAGGATTTACCTAGAAGAACTTTTTTTGGTTCAATCCCCTCAAGATGAATCCTTATGAAGTTTTGCTTGGTCACAGGGGTACAAGGAAAAGAACAGTGCATCACAAAACCCGGCCTTTAGTGCAACTAACCTGTACTCTAGGGCAAGCTGGGCGTCAATTTACTAATTTTTTTTAAAGGAAGTACAGGAGACTATGAAAAGGAGAAAACTACCTCTCCCTCTAGGTCCAATCTTCTCTGACTTCATCTATAAAACCTACATATAATAATTCTTGTAATAATTCCTTTGGATATACAATTTCATAATTCAAAATGAGACATACTGATCTTTTGCCTGTGCGCAGTGGGTAATCAGAACCTTAAATCACCAAAATGTCTGTGTTGCTAAGCTACAGATTCCCAGAACCAACTTCCTAACTATACCTTGTCAGGCAATACAACAAATCTGTAACTTTTAGATTTTGCAATAAGTATACTTACAGTCTGGCACTTTAGAAGATGGGGGTGGAAAATTCTTGTAAATCTTCTAATTTTTTTTTTTTTTTTTTAGCAATGGTACAATTCCAAAAGTTGTCCCTTAATTCTCTTAAACTATTAAATAGTAACAATACTCTCTATATCCTGCTTCCTTAAGACTTAACAGTTCTAATTAAGAGTAATTCACGCATCTAGAGAAACATTAACATCCTTAGGAACTTTAACCTAAGTACTTATAAATATATTCATCAGCTTTATGCATGAAAAGGCCAGCCCAAGGAGAAGGCGAGCATTGCCTCGGGAAGATGTTCCAATTGCACTACCTTAGAACTCAGGCACTGGAAATCAGGCATCAAAGAGAATGGTGGGCCTTTATTTTTCTTCTATTCAGGGAGAAAAAATTAAGGGGAGAGAAAGGAGGAAAGAGTATCAAAGTCTATGAGAGTACTATACAGCTACACTATGTGCAGCTTCTTACCAAGCAAAACATTACTGGGGAACATAAATCTGGGTGGATGGGGAATACCACACAGACAGTATAACAAGTAATATGCGGCACAGCTTTTGATTCAATTAATTAAAAATTATGCAATTATGGGGTTTTTTCTAATTTTCTGCGGCATCTTGCAATGTCAAAGAACCAAGGCTGCCTGGAAATCATGACTCTGTCATGATCAAGGAAGTATCTGACATTGACTTCTTTTGTGTTCTAGAAAGCAACCATGTCAAATTTGAGAGGGATCATCGTTAATCAACAATTAGAGCTGCAACAAAGCTCTTTTGTTCTGTCAGTCACAAATGTCACACGCCTTCGAGTTTACCACCTATGGAAAGCTGTCTACTTTGCCTCCCCTAGGCAGCATAGCCCTCTTCTTATCAGGATTCCAACTCCAAACCCAGGATCGAAGAGCCAGCCACAAAAGCTCTTCTCTACACACAGTCAGTTCCAGGTCAATCTCAAGCAAAAACTGTATCTTATAGCAAGAAGAGAGCAAAAAAAATGGGTAACAAGAGTCAGAAGAACAGCATATGGAAGTTAAGGACCTGGCCAAAGAAATTCACAATACTTGGCCATAGCTATAAGGTGTGAATAAATGATCTAAAGCACATTCAGGTTTAAAGCCTAGAACAGCCAGTTAAAACGTTAATCTGCCTTTCCACTCTCTCTAGGTGAAAAAAAAAAAAACAAAAACCCAGCAGTTTCTCAATGAGGTTAACTCAATACCAATTGCAAACTATCAGAAATCTCAAATTCTGGCAAAGATGGTAGTTGGATAAGGAGAGTGGATGATTCTGTGAGGCAAGAATCATGTTTTACTTCCTTCTTTCAAGAAAAAAAAAAAGAAAGAAAAAATACATGAAGAAATTACATCCTACAGTCAATGCTACACTTCTCCCTCATCAAGAAACAAAACCCAGCACAATCCTAAGGGTGTAACTGAAAGGTCTATCCTGTAGACTTCCCAAGAGAAACAGTCTCAATGGAGCTGTAAGGTGGGTCAGAGTCACAGCTTCATCGGCACAAGCGAGAGCTAGTCCTGCAATGATACGGAGTAGGCTTTGGCTTCTCACATCCTCTGCCTCTCAGGCAGTAAGTCTGCTAACAGAGATCTGCTTGATTTAAAGGGTGACCAACAGAAAAGACATCCTGAACAATTTCCCCTCCCACTAGAAATCACATGCAGTAGTCAACAGGCATCAGTAGATGGCAATAAAGGGTCTTCAGACTCCAGCTCTGGAATCCCCACTGAGGACTTATGATACTCAGATTTATGACAAGCCCTAGCATTAACCAATTTTGAGGACCTGTGCTGAAATCTGATGCCAGCTAAGAAACCAGTCACTGTTTGTTTATGGAAAGTGGAAAGTAGCATATAAACACTATGAGTAACATCCCATCATCCCATCAACTCAATTACAACTCAAGTTCCTTGCTTGTACGGAAAATACATAGAAATTCACAATCCAGGATTTGAAATGCTAAAAAATATACCTGGGGCAAAAGTCACAATGTGGTTTTCTGAAATACACCCCCTCCCGAGTGATTTTTACCACCAAGAAAATATAAGAGAAGACAAAATTAAAGTAATACACCAGGGTATGCATACGTTTTATTCACTAAGAAGCACAACGTACTCATTTTGGGAGTCGGACAAAAATTTAGTGGGCTAAAAGATAATCATTTGCAATTTTCAAGTACGGGGTGTTACTTATATATCACCAACCAAAACGCCAAGTGAAGCCTTGTTCTGTAATAAAAGGATTCATTCACTACAATTCACACATTGTCTCTTCCTGAACGTTTATAAAAGAGGTCTAGGTTTTTATGACAATTGCCTAAAGATGAGGAAACATGATGGTAATTAAAGAATCTGCTAATAGCTAGTGAACATAAGAAGAGCAATTATCCTCCTTTTTACTGTTTGTGCTTTGTGATCCTGGAGTAATGGTATACTCTCCCACTGGAAAACAGAGCTCATACAACACCACCTCAGGCTCCCTGGCCGTGGCAGCTGCCATGACGGATCTAGGGAGACACACCAGCCAGCAGCAAGGAAATTTAAATAAAAATCAAGGAAAATGCATCCATTCAAAGTAGGGAAAAGGGAATCAAGACGGAAATCGCCTTCCTAAGGATGCTGAGAATATCTTCCAAACAACGTTGAATTTCTTCTGACCTTCAAGGTTGCACAGGGTAACCGTATGTCAGGCCAGGAAGCAGAAATATCTTTCCAAAGGGTGGTTGCTGAATCAACCCAAACCAGATAACCTCTTGCACTAGACCAACTAGGTGATGGAGGAAGAGGTAAGGACCAACTCATACCTTCCAACTCACTCAGGACATTCTACATCATTCACGTTCTTAATAACCATCCCCCAACCTAAGATGCCTCTATACAGCACAATAAAAGTCCTCCCAATTCTCCTTCATCACCAGGCAGGACCAATCTGACTCTGTGGCACATGGGCCCACAGGCCCTCTACCCAGTGACAGCAACAGCTGACTCACTGAACATCTGCAGGACATACATGTCCACCATAACTCTACATGTCTTAAATGAATCCTCTACAAGATCTAGGGCCAGAATGTTTTCTGAGTAGACCTCACTTATACCACAAAATGGAAATTTCTCCAAAAGGGGGAAGTCATGCTCTGTTTGATTCACAAGGGACCTTGACGTCAAATACCTCATCTGTCTTATAGTCATTTAACTAACAAAGCCCTATTAATAAAACCAGTGACTTACTGCTCCTTTCCAGAGTTAAATATTTGTATTTGCTGGGATGACACACAAATAGTTCAATGGACTTCTTAAGGATTTGAGCAAAGCTTTATAATCAAACTCCCAGAGAGGACATAGGAGGTAGGGAGAAATACAAACAACCCTGAGGCTATTGCTGAACTATTACCCCTTTCCCTCTGAGCACTGAAGCTCCCTGACAATTTCTGATCCCCATTTAGTTCTGGAAAACAAAAGTCCAACCACTGTGTAGGCCTCAAGATAAACACCCAAGCTATATGCATCCCTTCAGCAACTCTGACGGGCTGAAAAACTTCCTGTTCAATTAAGCCCTTCATTAATCCCTACTGTGGAGGCCACTCTCCGTGTCCACAAACAGGAAATTATAAAGCTACAAGGTCAGCCTCCTTTGGTGCAGCCTATACCCTCCAAACAAGGTCCTGGATCTGTCCTAGGTGCTGTCATAAAGCTCCAACATTGCCTAGCTCCACACATTCCCAAAAGAGAGGGAAGGAGGACAAAAAGTAAGAGAAAAGAATGCAACAAACAGGATAGAATCCAAAAGTTCTACACGATCTTAATGATCACTGAAAACAACGGGGGTATTATGGGGGAGGGGATAGAGATCCATCCAAAAGACATGAACCTTCAAATGTCAACCACAATTGTAAGCTAGAAGTTTAGAAAGTGACTAACCACCAAAATATTTTTTCAATGAGCCTCAAACCTAGTTTCAGTGTCTCCTTCCACTTAATTTTTGTGATACTTCCTATAGGTATGTTGTTTTCCCATGGCCCCATTTTCTCCTGTTATGCTGGCCAGCCATAATCATAAGAAGCTATTTCAATTGAGTGACTGAGGCACCCTGTCAAGGGAATTAATTTCTTGGTTCTTTTCAAGCTATGCTGCACCACCACCACCACATGGCAAGCCACCTTGAAAGAAAAAGAACCCAAGGGGCACTTTAAGGGAGGGTGCAAGTAGGGACCACAATGGAGAGGGTGGTACAGTAAGGAAAAATTGTCACATCTTCCCAAATGATCAGAAACAATGATATGCTGAAGAATCATGGAAATAAACTATATCCTTCTCTCCTCTGCAAATCATGGATTAACTCAAAGAAACAGAAGCTAAGTAGGTGCAAGCTTCCTCACAGCCAGCTTCAGCAAAACACTATGCCAGCAAACTGGGAAAATACGAATCATGTTCATAAAGATGTGGGTGGCAGGCACTGGGGGCCAGGGGGGTGCATAACTACTCTCTGTATAATGAGTCTCTTCAATTCCGCCAGCCTAAACATGCCCTAATGGTCTCTGCCTTTGATCAAAGAGGCATCCATCTTTAACTGTGTCAATATGCTGCCAAACACCACACTCCCAGCCACACATCCGTCCTGGAAGTGCTGCTAAGGCTCCACCTCCAGCAATTTGTAAATGAGCCTGGAAGGAGAGCATTCCCAGCTGGACATTTAAAGCTCCCTCTCCCCATCTCCATCCCCATCCAAAACACCCTCAGAGAGCAGCTATAATCTCCTCACACACAGAAAAGCCCCTCCCACATTGATGCTGGAGGAACCATTGGTTTAAAAAATTATAGTAATTCACTTTCCCAGCCTATTCCTTCAACTGCTCTCATCCTCAAGTGTATCTCTTTGTTTCATCTCATTATTTTACACAATGGCAGGTATCACAGGACACTTCATCTGAGAAGCACACAGTGTACAGTAGTCTAACTTCACAGGTTTTTCCCCCCAAATCACTGCTTGTTTTCTTTTTTGTTACACAATTTTAAATGCAGAAAAATACTATAAAATGAGTACTGTAGGTGGAACAGGAGGCATCGGTGGGGCTCCTGGTGCCACCAGGTAAGTGAGATCTCCCTACTCTAGATTTCCACGATGTCTCAGTTGTAGGATTATAAAGACATCAACAAACTTGAGCTGGGAATCAAAGAACAAGACATTATGCAGCGACTGGTCAATAAGCAATGAAAACTGTAAATGCATTTCACACAAGAGCACGTCAATGACTGAACAGGAAACTAACTCAGAAAACTCAGCATATCCATCCTTTACTCATTCAGCTTCTGCTTCCACAAAGGAGAGGATATGGACAAGCCCAGTAACTATTTCACTATGCCGAGGGAGACCCTGCAATGTGAGCGCAAGTGAGGGTGTATCTGAAAAAGGAACTGAGGCAGATTCCACAGTGTGACAGAGCTAGACAGAAAAGAGACTGCAAAAAACAGGCAAATGAAGCACAGACACACGTGCCTTAAAGAGATGCACCTGAGTCATTAAGATACCTCACACTGTCTTCCAGGTACAAAGATGAAACCTTTGGTTTCATGAAGAGCAGTCTAAACCAGTCACAGCAAGACAATGAAGTATGACTGAAGCTACACAAGGGAGTGGCTTGAAACTTCAGTTTTTGTCACTCCCTGCCAGTGCCTGAAACAACTTCCCTCTGGGACAGAAATACGTTTGGGAAGGCAATCATTTACCAGCAGAGAACTTTCCAGGAAGAAAGGTACAATTTATTCCTTCCTGACCTCCCCTACTCAAAGCAAACAACTACAAGCAAAGAAGATAACCTCACACCCCTTAGGTTTCAATGCTGATCAGCTCAACAATAAAACAATAAAACCACCCAACTGTGGAGAGCAGGGGGTGGCAAGCAGCTAGGCTCCCAGTGGGCTTAGAGAGCCTGGGTGGATCCATGAGGAGGAGTTCAAACCCAAAAAGCCAGACCTGGAGGCACCTTGCACTGGGTGAGAAATCACACATCACATGCCAGCTCAGGGGAGCACTAGTTCCCTTTCTCCATGAACTAAGCTCATTTTAAGTGAATGTCAAAACAGAATGGAAATATCATATAATAAGAAAAAACTATGTAACAAAAAGCTAAGTGCTGGTAAGGATATGAAAAGAAGAGAACCCTTACCCACTGCTTGTGGGAATGTAAATTGGTACAGCAACTGTGGAACACAGCATGGAGGTTCCTCAAAAAATTAAAAATAGAATTACCTTATGATCCAGCAATCCTACTTTCTGGGTACACAGCCAAAGGAAGGGAAATCGCCTACCTCAAACAGATACCTGCAACCCATGTTTATTGCAGCATTGTTTACAATAATAGCAAAGACATGGAAACAATCTAAGTCTGTCGGGAGATAGATGGCATAAAGAAAATGTGTAAAAAAAGACGAAATACCACCATTTGCGACACGGATGAATCTTGAGAATATCATGCTAAGTGAAATAAGAAAGAAAAAGTCAAGAACCGTATGATCTCACTCGTATGTAAGGTAAAGCAGCAAATGGAACAGAAACAGACAAAATCTCAGAGACCCAGACAATAGGATGGTGGTTACCAGAGGGAAGGGGGTGGGAGGTAATAAAGGGTAAAGGGGGTCAAACATATGGTGATGGAAGATGACAGGACTTTGACTTTGGGTGATGGGCACACAAGACAATATACAGACCATGTATCATAGAACTGTACACTTGAAACCTATGAAATCTTATTAACCAATGTCACCCCAATAAATTTATAAATACAATGAAATATTATTCAGCCATAAAAAAGAAAACCCTGCGATTTATGACAACATGAATGGACCTTGATGGCATTATGTTTAGTGAAATAAGTCAATAAGTCAGACAGAGAAAGAAAAATACTGTGTGGTCTCGCTTATATGTAGAATCTTTAAAAACTAAAATAAGTCAAATGCATAGGAACATAAAATAGATTGGTGCCTGCCTCTCTGTATATGTGTGAAGGTGGTCAAGGTTCGAACTCCCAGTTATAAGATGATAAGTTCTGCCCTTGACCAATGTAGCTCAGTCAATGTAGCTTTTTGGGCATCGTCCCACAAAGCAAAAGACTGCAGGTTCAATACCCAGTCAGGGCACAGGCCTGGGTTGCGGTTTCAGTCCCCAACTAAGGCACGGCAACCAATGATGTTTCTCACATCGGTGTTTCTGTCCCTCTCTTTCTCTCTCTCTTCCTCCCCTCTCTGAAAATAAATAAAATCTTTTTTTTTTTTTTTAAGAAAGGATAAGTTCTGGGGATATAATGTACAGCCCAGTAACTACATTTAACAATTGTACACTCGAAAGGTGCTGAAGAGAATAAATCTTAAAGTCATTCACCACACACACACGTACACACACCAAGGTAACTATATGAGGTGATGGATGTTATCTTATTGTTGCCATCATTTCACAATACACGTCCACCAGATCATCAGGCCGTACATGCGGACAAAAAGGGGTTCTATGAAAAGTAAGCTCATAGGGCAATCTGATCACAAATCCCTAACTGGGGGGGTCATGGTGGGTAGTCAAGCCCAGGCATATATAACTTCTTTGGTAAAAGATTTATTTTTTGCCTTAAGCAAGCCCTGTCCACTGTTTCTGTGCATCTAGGTTAACACACCTTTAAAATGCCTCTTTTTCAAAGTGACCACCCTGTAGAGAGCACGTAATCTTTTTAACTATCCTTCATCCAACCCCTACCTTGCTTTCTCCCATTTTCCTGTCACCTTTCTTTCTTTCCCTCCTTAATTCCAAATGCACAAAAAAAGGCTGCAAACTGCCATTCTCTGGAGAATTTGAGATTGTGCTTTCCCAGCCACTGTCATCAGTTCTGGCTCAAATAAACTCATAAAAATTCTCTGCATGTTTGGACATTTCTTATATACATCTTAAACTTTACACAATGTTATATGTTTATTACATCTCAATAAAGCTGGGAGAGGGACGACTAACATTCAAATGTAACCTAAGACCCAGGAAGTCTAAACCAGTCAGAATTAAAAGTTTTTACTTGGTTGTAACTTAAAACCTGTTTCTATTAAAACAAACCCAAATGTATCTATGGAATAGAAAGCAAAAATGTCATGAATTAAGACACACCACAAGACTTCAAGGAAATGTCCCAACATGGAAAACTCTTTCAGAAAGTTAGGGATACTGTTCCATGGAGTCATCCTTTGGTATCTGTGGGGACTGGTTCCAGGACCTTCACAGACACCAAAATCCAAGGATAAACTAATTGTTAGTACCTGCACACAACCTATGCACAACCTCCCATACATATGTGTGACTATATATAAAATGTTTATTTATATATAATACATAAATATATGTTTATATAAAAATTATATTTTATATGTATAAAAAAATTTTTAATTTACAGAGAGAAAGGAAGGGAGAGAAACATTGATTTGCTGTTCCACCTTAAGTCATCTCTAGATTATTCACAATGCAGTATAAATGCCAAATGCTAGGTGAATAGCTGTCATGCTATATTGTTTAGGGAATAATAATGAGAAAAGTCTTGTTATCATTCCCTAAAACAATAGAGAAGTCAGTACAGAGTACACATAAGCACCGATGTAACATTTTTTCCAAATATTTTCCATGTGCAGCTGGTTGAATTTATGGATGGAGAACCAAAGATATGCAGGGTGACTCGAGTTAAGCATCTTCTCTGAGCCCCTAGAGATGATAAACAGCATCTCAAGAAGGATATTCGGTGGCATGAGTAGAATAACCTACTACTAAATACTATTAAAGAATGTACAATAACATTCTATCAAAATACTTTCTAAAAGTCCATGGAATTCACATAAAGGATTTTTGAAACCCTTGGATGAATGAATGGGTTCATCTTGGGGGATGGGGAAGGGCCTGGGGGAGCCTCTGTCGTCATGACAATGGTATGCCTACACATTCCCTGCCTCACTTCACTGTGCTTAAAACAAACACAAATAAGAGCTGACCCTATTTTCCCTTGCAACAATTTTGTGAAACTCTCCCCATCAGCTCCTAGACGGAACTGGCTCCATAGTGATCGCTGTAAAAACACCCTCTGGGAGATACTACCACCCCTAAAAGTCCCCATAAGGCCAAAAATACAACAAATTCCATTTTAAAACATAAGCCACAGAGAAAATGTTCATTAGTATATGGAATTGCCCTTAACAGCAAACAAGACTACAAGCGTGCACTCTATGCACCAAGGGACAGCTACAGTGTTATTTAGTGTCATCTCTCCTCCTCTGGCCTCAAACAACTTGCTCACCACAGCAACTGTTAAGCACATGGTGAAAGGTGGAGATAAGGATTACAGAAGTATATGTGTTTTATGAGTAGATTCCCCCGCTGGGTATAAATTAAATGAAATCTTGTGTAAGTTGGAACCTGTGAAATGGGGGAAAGAATGAGAGGTGCACTGGCACATACATAAGTAAATATTCTCAATCCCATTCCATCTCTCTCTCTCTCTCTCTCTCTCTCTCTCTCTCTCACACACACACACACACACAGAGACACACACACTCAGACATACACCCTGGAAAGGGATGTGGGGAAAACATTTAAGGCCTGGAAGAATCATAAAAAAAGAGATGTGATGGATATTGCATTGTCTAACTGTGAGCCAGGATGCCACCCGTGAATGCTAAGTGTAAGACAAAAGTGGAAACAACTTCAAATAACTTGCAGGGACATCCTATTGTCGTGTGCAGGGAAAACAGTGGGAGTGGGGCAGTGGGGGAGACCTCCAGGGTGCGGAGTTTAGGTGCATCTTCCCAGCCAAAAGGGATCATCACCTACTGTTATTTCCTAGGAGGAGCTGGGAATAATCTTATAGACATGAAATTAAAGCCAGCCTATGGCAGTCCCTTGCAAATGTAATCCGAGATTAAATCGCACTGTCTGCTTTGGTTAGTTGTTTGCAGCAGGAAAATACTTCCACTCACATGGCAAGCCCTTAGGTAGGGCATACTGCACAGAAGCAACTATCTAAAGTGAAGTTACAGCAGAAGAAAAAGGTGGGGGGTGAGGAGGAGGGGGCGTACAGACTGTGACTGGTCTATAAATAATTTCAAATAAACCGCAAGGGAAGGAAAGACATTATTACACTTCTGCTTCTGCACAAGGCAGATGAACAAGCTGAGGAAGGAAACACTGGGGGCCTATAAAGAAAGAGGTCTCAAAAGGCATGGTCTCAAATACACATGAGAATATCTGCTAAGGATTAAACTCAAACATCTATGATGGAAAGAAGAGGGCAGTAATAGAGGAATTTGTACCACACGAAGTCTGAGTGAAGGACTGTACAAAGGAAAACCCAAACCAGAAGACAACAAAAGGATCACAGAGCACACCAAAGTAAAGACAAATCAACTGAGCTCATTTAAATCCTTACCTGCAGGAGTCACACAAACTATCAAACAGAAATAAGAGAATATTTCTGTGAGATCAAGCATTTGGGGAGCAAAGCTCTAACTACTAGATAAGAGCTAAATGGCTTCAAGAATTCTTAACCACATGAATAGTCATTGACACAGCAACTATATAGAAAACGGGTATTTATTATTTATTGAAGAATAGTATTATGATAGGCGCTTCAAATAGTATATACTAGTGGATATCAAGGTGTGATCCAACCAGGAGCATCAGAATCACTTGGAAACTTATTAGAAATGCAAATTCTCAGCCTTACCTCCAATCTACTGAATCACAAACTCTGGAGATGCAGCCCAGCAAGCTGTTTTAACAAGTACTCCAAGTGATTCTCATGTGTGTTCTGGCATGCGACCACTGGGTTAGAGCCAAATTTATAAAGTATGTATTACACTAGCCATTTATCAGACAAATAAATGGAGGCTCAGAGACTATAAGCAGCTTTTAAGAGCAGAAATAAATAAATAAATAAATAAATAAATAAATAAATAAATAAATAAATAAATCAGGCAAAGCAAAGTAACTACCTACCTTATTCCAAACCCTGTGCTCTTTCTATTATATCACACTACAGGGACATGAAGACTAGTTTAATTGGTCAGGCAGTGTCAAAGACCTTTATATTGTAATTAAAAAGAACAGATTCAGTAATTAAATTAACAACTCGAGATTCCTCCTCTCACTTTTTGATGAGCTCTACTTCCAAAACTAGCACCACACCATAAAGGGTGCTACACTGGTGCCTTATGAATTGTAGGTCCATTTGCTTAACCAAAATATACGGGCACTGCCCAGCAGGGTTGGCCTGCTTACCTAGCCAAGCATGGCCGGGCTTTATCTGGTAAGAGAAGTGTGTCCATTCCCACTGGCATACCGTTAGTGGCCAATGATGGAAGGGGGTTTCAAGAAAAGCAGTTTTCTGCTCATGGTTCTGATTCAGTGTTCTCGGATTAAGGGTTAACACTGGAGATACAACATCTTAGGAAAATCCATGCTGTCACTATCAATCTGATATCTATAAATTTCATTTCTTAAACTGCTCCTTGAAAAAGAAAACTACACTAATGGTCTTAAATGCTTTCCTTGTATACTAATTTCATTTTTAAAACTATGAAGTTAAGGAAAAAATTGACCTGCCCACCTGAGGCTTGAACTGAGAAATCTGAATAACGTGGAAAAGCACTTATTTACACCAAAGGCAGTGGCGGTAGAGGCCTGGTGGTGATGAAAAAGGGGACATAAAAAGTGACAAGAGCAAGCCTTCAATGAGTATGCTGTCATTACTCTTCCTAGCCATCAAAATAAATGGGCCTCCAGCAGAAAGGGAAAGCTGTACCTGCCAGGCTATCTTCCCCTTCAAACAGCCCAGACTTGCACAGCAGGAAGGCACCTTTTAGGAGACATACAGGTTTCGGCTGCATATAAAAAGATCAATGTACATTTTGATTCCTAAATCATTTCAAACATGACTAGACATTCCCATCATAAGGACTCACAGAGCCACAGTCCTCTCTAAGCCTTAAGTTTCTCATCTATGAAACAGGATGATCTCACATTCAGATGATATATAAGGGCTCTATTTATCCCAGCCTAGTTCAATGAGACTGAACTGTAGGAGGCATGAGTAATGAGAATCAGAAGAGAAATTATGGCCAAGGCGGCTCAAATCCCTAACAAAGGGAACTAAGTACAAGCCCCAGAAAGGCCAAGTGCCAGTCCACATCACACAATGGCATCTGCCAGAACAACAAGCAGATTATAGCCCTGCGACATACCAATAGTCTGCAGGCTGTCACAATGAATGCAAACATATTTCTTGGGGGCAAAATAACAGGCTGCACAAATCTGTAACTATGTTCTAGAGAAAGAATGAATCTGAAAACAACATATATTTTCAAACTGCTAAAATTGCAACCAGCACTGTTCCAAGTTGATAGAATTTCTTCCTAAAATGTTAAGTTGGTGCATACACCACAAAGTACCCCCCCAAAATTGGCCTAAATCACGTTCATGGTTACTTAAGCATCACCAACAGGCCATGCAATCCCCAAGAATTTGTAGGAGCTAAGGTGGGCTTTGCCCTGGAAAGAATGTCCAGTAGTCCACCATCCCAGAGAAGTAGACACAAGATTCCCAGTACCCACAGCATAGATTTTTATCATTCACATCAAAGCCAATGCTTGCTTAGAGTATTTTTTTAAACTATCAGAGAACAACGTACTTGTCTCAGTAAAGCACATGACATACTGTTCATATACTCAAAAGAAGAGTTCTTCCTATGAAAGAAGCAAGATCTTAAAAGGCCTCCATGCATTTCAAAATTGTCTGAAACCAAATGTGAATAAGAGGACAAAGACTCATTTTTAAGAACTGGCTTTCATTTTCCTTTCAAATGTTTTCATTCTTTCTACATTTTACATATGGCAGACAACAGGACTTCATGTTAATTCTACATAACTGCAGCTTTCTATGAAGTGGTCCTATATGCTAGTTAAACTTCACAGAAATTTTCTTCCAAAACTAAATTCCAAGAACACAAATAAGCAGAAGCTAGGTCTTCTTCTACCTCTGGAAAAAGAAAATATGAGATGATAAGGGGAAAATGCTGGACATGTTTATCACCATCATTATGAAAGAATAAGAGTTACTATCATATAATTCGATGCTCAGGTTAAATGCTTGAAGCTTTTATTAAAGAGGCCAGAAAACCACAGGCAACCTTAAGTTGGCACCTCAGAAAGAACCAGAGCGCCTTCAGGCAAGAAGGCATTTTTCCCCCTTCTCATCACTAATTAATGACGGCTGATGGAAATCCAGTGATTTTATACTCTGGTTTAAGGACTTCAGAATCTGCTGTGGAATTAAAAACAGGCACTTCCTTATAACCTAATCATGTCACAAGAGGAGTGAGTTTACAAGTTGTATTTTGGTTCTATATAGAGGGATGTGGGATTTTAGACCCAGGGAGCATTTATGGAATGCCAAATAGCAGAATAGAGAGGAGGAGGGGAATGGAAAACAAAGTGGGGGTGGTGTGGCAATGAGGGGTACATATTACCACCAAAAAAGTTTGCTCGCTTCTTTCCAAACCCTTTTAAACAAAACAGTAAGTATGGGTAATACTTCAAAATCACACACAGAGGACAAGCACACACATATGTACATCCCTACTTTCCAATATGACAAAAAGTGTGAAAGATCTGTGAAGTTCTAAGTAGGAATATGTGCTTCTCAAATAGAATAACTCCTCTAGGAAGGCTTCTTTTCCTTACACTTTATTTGCCTACTCTTAGAATTTGTTTACATTCACAAAAACATGCAAACATTTATTGCATACCAGCTACTCCTCCAGACATTGTGGGTACAAAGATAAACAAGGACCTCCCATCTCTGAGGGAGTTGAGAGCCAAGTTTTTTGAAAGCTTGAATGACAAGGCACACACCAGGGGAGTCCAACCTGTGGCACACGGGCCACATGCAGCCCAGGATAGCTATGAATGCGGCCCATCACACAATCGTAAATTTACTTAAAACACTGTGAGATTTCTTTCTGTGATTACATGTCGCAACGTATTTAATGTGTGGCCTAAGACAATGCTTCTTCTTCCAGTGTGGCCCAGAGGCGTCAAAAGGTTGGACACCCCAGATGAGTGATGACTGATCAATTCCCAACCCACTCAAACACACTCAAGAAAATCACACACTGACGATGACAACTCTATGCCCACGACTCCATGCCCGTTCAGTAGATGGACTTTAAGCTGGTGTGACTAAACTGCCCCAGCATTTTATGAACATCACACTCCTTAAAAGATGTCTTTGCAAATCAAAGCGATTGAGTCTAAAGCAAAAAAGAAAATACTCTTGCCTGATATTTACCTTATTCCAAGAAAAGCAAACCACTTATTATTACAATCTCCTCTTTAAATTTCTAATAGCAGAAATGAACCAAAATCTCTCCCCTAGCAAGCCATTTAGCTCACTGCCTTCCCTCCTTAGCCTATCCTTTAGATCCTCTCTAGTGGACCACCCCCCATTCCTGCCATAAACATGAAAGGGAGGGAAGGAGAGAGGGAGGAAACAGAAGTGTGGGCTGTGGTAGTAAGGACACTCTACTCCCATCTTAGCTGCTACAATGTACACTGCTTTTAACTGAGCTGCTAAGCAGCCAAGTGAGGTAATGACATCAAGGAACATTCGCATAAGAAGCCCTATCTAACAACCCCCACAAAAGCACTCATGTGAACCACAAGTGACACGAATGGCTGTCACCACCTTCACAAGCAAGCAAGGTGACTCCAAAGCCTCATAAACCCAGCTTGTCTGGAGAACCAGCACTGTGTGTTTCCATGAGGGTCAGATACTACTGAAAAGATGAAGGGCTTGTCTGCATTGGTCTTTGTGGGTGTAAAAGGCAAGAAGGGCAAAAGGACGTGACAAAGATGTTCATATTTGAAAGACTAGGAAGAAGTGCGATATAGGAAGAAGGGAAGAAATTGGTGCCCAGTTTCCGTGGCAACCACAAAGCATGCTAGACCATAATTTGCATGGGGTGGGGGATGCAAGTAATATCCCTGCTATCAGATCTGAGCTAACAAAAAAAGGAAATGGCCTCAGCAGTAATAAAACTGCCTCCAATGAAGTTCCAGTCATTTTCCTTAAACAAATAAATGTGTCAGAAGCCTGTGAGCTTACCAGGAACCTTATAGCAAATTATGAGGGCCGATGCCCATTCCCACATGTCTAAAAATTTGTCCTCAGCAACAACTAATAGCCAATTACATCAAAGGTATTTTGCCGATCTTTCACCCTGCATAGAGCGCACATGCTAAGGGCAGGCTCCATGTTTCTCGTTCCTTCCTTCACACTCAAAACCATGGGGCATTGACCTCTTTTTACTGTGGTGCGTGTTTATGCAGAAGTGAGCATCTATGAAGACTTCTCTAGACAGAATCCCACATCTAGCAGAAAAGCCACTTTCAGTAATGAAAAGCTTCATACACAGTTCCAAAAGGGTAACATTAACAGTAAACTTAAACTGCACACAGCCAAAGAGTGGCCAGAAAAGATACATCTCTCCCTGCTTTAGATTCCTATGTAGTGTTACTCCCTATATATCAAATATGCTATCCAGGCCCAAATTATCCAGGCCAGATACACGATGTTTTAACATACACTTAACTTCCATGATAATTTTAAAACTTAAGTCAGGAAGGAGCCAGTGTAAATTTATACTAAACGCCTCTGATCAAAACCAGAAAATAACAGTGATAGCTTTCAAATAGCACAGTCCCCCTGAATCCCTTTTAATTAGCCAAGAATCGCTTATGTTTAAAGTCAACTCCTCCCTTGATAGTAAAAAAAGGAAAGAAATGAAGATTGGGGGTTGTTTTTTAAAAGTTAAAAGACAGGGGCTTGCCTGTTCCTTCTTATAATGGGAAGTAGCCAATGCTGTCCTTCACTATGCATGCAGTCAACAAACACTCAGTGCCTCTAAGCACACCTTGGCTTAGACTGATTGGGGACCAATGCTAAAGCATACCAGGCTCCTACCTAGTGCTGAGAGGTTATTTCCTTTAATTCTAAAAATCACCTGGGTTGTTGGTAATTGCAAGCCTGCAGGCTGGGCTGGTCCAAACTGAAGTGTGCACAGCTCCCAGCCCATCACACAGTCCCTGCAGGCCCTGTCAATCAATGCGTCCTTTCTGTCACTAGGAAGAGGATGTGAGGAGATATGCAGTATGCCCTGCTCTCACTACAGGTAACTTCTCAGATCAACTACAAGAATGCTGTGTCAACTCTGAGGCTTCTACAAGACAGATACCTATACTCAGAACTGCTAATTTTCCACCAATAAACAAACATGTGTACCCTTCCTAAATATCAACTAATCCTCTGACAAGCTTACCATATTGATAAAGAAAAGTTATTAAGTAACTGGTAAGGTCAGGCAGACAAAGTCCTGAAACATATCAGGCCCTCCAGAAGCAGCCTGCACACAGAACCACTTCATGTGTCAAGGCTCAGCCTTACCTAAGGATAACCCTGAGGCTTAACCTTCCTGGCTCTGCACGTCTTCAGCAGCTGTTGTCTCCTCCCACAGGCAAGCAGCCCAGGCCCCAAGATGTTCATCATCTTATTAATGCAGTTTCATAGCATCCAGCTACCAGGCTGATTGAGCCCCAGGCAAAGGGGGGTGGGGTCATGTCTCTGCATTATTTTGACTGTGAAGCCCGAAGCCCCACAGCTGGCTCCCATCACAGGGTGTCAGGAAGTTACAAGAGGAGCTCCGCCATGGAGCCTAGAGCACAGCAAGAGTAGGAAGAGTCTTCCTCCTTTCTATCCACTGCTTGGATTACAATGAAGAAAATAATTTTGTTTATTTCATCAAAGAAGGAATACAAACACTGGAAGAAAGTGATTTACTAGGTTATATGATCTGAGAAGCCACAAGGGATGTGCACTGCACCACGGTACTCAGCTGAGGGGGTGAGTGGGGTTGTGATCCTGCCACGTTCAGCTCACCAAGTCAGGTGCTGCAGTATGTCTGTCCAGGAGGTACACGACAGAGTAAGGCCTACGTCGGATACCCCTGGTGGAAGGTGAGATGGTGTAATGGAAAAGTCTGGCGTTGTACATATGAAGACTTGGATTCAAATACTGCCTTTGCTACTTTTAAGAAACATGTCATTTGTAAGGTATTTTGAATATTTGCTGATCCAACTATAAAACAGGCACAATAAAACCTTCCAGATGTTTCATGAAAATTGAGGTAAGATTTAATAGCCCAATATATTACTGAAAGACAGTTCTTCTTTTAGAGACAGAAGTTCTAGAAGTTCAACCTCAGTCTCAAGGATCTCCAACAGTCACATGCTCTCTTGTGGAGTGAGATTTTCCTTTTTTAGGTAAGGTTTGCTTAACGCAATTCACAGTTTCCTCTTTTACCAACAAAATTAAATGAAAAAGTTATGACTATGACTATGATAAACTGCAAACATGGCACAGCAGTCCCTCTCTTTATCTGCAGGGATACGTTCAGTGGTTGCCTGGAACCACAGATAGTACTGAACCCTATATATACTATGTTTTTCCTATGCACACATACAAACCTTTTCACTTAAGGAAACACTTTACGGCTTCTCTCTGGCACATCCAAATTGCCAGGATCACTACTCTTGCACTTTGGAGCCATGATTAACTAAATAAGAGTTCCTTGAACATAAGCACCCCAATACTACCACTGTCGATGTGACAGCTGGGATGGCTAATAAGTGACTAGTGGGTGGATATTAATATAGTGTGAATATGCTGAACAAAGGGATGAATCAAATCCCAGGCAGCACGAAGAAGCACGAATTTCTATCACACTACTCAGAATGGCACAATTTAAAAATTATGAATTTTCTGTTTCTGGAATTTTCCATTTAATGTCTGGCCACAGTCCACCACAAGAAACTGAAACCACTTATAAGAGGGGAAGGGGAGACTACTGTAGTTACATTTCCTGGTGGTATGTTTTGCTCTCCCTCATTCAGCATTCAAATAACAGGTAGGAACTTTTGCTTTTAGCTAAGATGGAGTCAGAGAGACAAGATTTACTTCCAGCCTGAAAGAACTAAAACTCTCATACGTAACAACTGACATCACTGTAATCCCAAGAGATGGGAAACAAATGACTGCTCAGCTGACTGCCTTGAGAATTTCCCGACCACTGCACAAGAAGGGAAACTTCAAGTAGAGTCTAGAGGAATCCAAGCTGAGGAGAAAGTGATGAGAGTTTGGAGAGGCCAATGATTGAATGGAATCTGTCAGGCAGAGTACCAGAGAGGAGAGAGGCATGTGGAAAACTCTGGAATCTGCCAATGGTCCTCCTTAAGTACCTGCTGAGTACTACTGAGCACCTGTGTGTGAGGAAACTACCTAAGGGAGAGTAGGACAAGAAAGGGAACAGTCCACGAACCCCACACAGAGCTAGGAACACCATGTGTCTGTACCGACTGGCCAAAATGGTGAACATCATGACTCACAGGGCACGGAGGAGGAGGAATGCGCATTTGAGTTCCACCTCAGTAGTGGGAAAAACTTAAGCCTTCCCCAAACACCTTTCTGTCCCTATGTAACAAAGCTGAAAACCAAGACCCAGAAGGATCCAACTGCTTTCCAGTAACACAATCACACCCTAGAGCAATGCTCAACAGGTAGAGAAATACAAATATATCCAGCACCCTATAAAGAAATTTAGAATGTCAGACATCCAATAAGAAATTACCAGACAAGCAAAATAGAAAAAGAAGGGGGGGGGGGGGGGGGGGAGAACCAGATTGAGGAGGAACATCAATCCAAATAAAATTGAGCCATAAATGACACAAACTGACAGAATTAGTAGACAAACATATGAAAGCCTCTATTATAACCGTATTCCCTACGTTCAGGAAGTAGAGCAAGCCAAAACATATTAACATATTAGGAAAGACACTGAAGATAATGTAAAGATCAAAATCTAACATAAGATAGAAACAACAATCTTTTACATTAAAAAGTACATGTCCACAGAGCTGGGGTAGAAACTACTTAAAGTGAAACACAGAGAAAAAACAAAAAGACCGGGACAAAATAAACGGAGCATTGACGAACTGTGGAGCAATTGTCAATAAGCCAAACATACGTGCACCTGAAATCCCTAAAGGGGGAAAGAGGAACACACACACAAGAAATATTTGCAGAAATATTGGCTCCAAATATCAAAAACTGATGAAATCTATAGAACTAAGAAACACAATGAACTCCAAACACAAGAAACATTAAAAAAACAAAATCCTATACCAAGGGACACTGAATAATAGAATAAAGAAAATCTTAAGGAGGAGACTGGGGAGAATGACACTTCTTGGAAAGAATGACAATAGACTTCCTGTCAAAAGCAATGCAAACCAGTAGATAGTAGAGTAGAGCCTTGCTGAAATTACAGCTACATGTAATTCTACAATTCTCATAAAATAAAAATACTTTCTTTAAATAAGGGTGAGAGAGCGAAAGACTTTTTCCAACATACAAGAGCTAAAAGATTCATCCAATCCCAGTAAACCTATAGTACAAATGTTAACGTCCTTCAGGTACAAGCAAAAGGAAAACGATCCCAGAAAGACATTTTGGTCTACAAAAGGGAAGTACAGCACCAGAAATGGCAACTATTTAGATAACTAGAAGGAGCAAGTAGGCTGAACACATCTACCTTTATATTTAATTCTATACTTATTTTATGTGATTACTAAAGGTGCCACATGATATTCTATTCATCAATTTTTCCCCCTTCTTTTTTCTTTAAACAAAGAATATGTTTCTGTCAAGGCAGCTCTAGAATTTAAAATTGTAACAGCACTAATACCTACTTTGTAAAATACTCTTCAAGGTGGTAACAACAAAATAATTTGCAATGGCATGGTGAGTGAAGGTGTCTAAACCTAAATCCAAAGTTACAAGAGATATATCTAAGCTGTGTATCGCTTGTTTTGCTTTAATTTTAGCTATAACAGCATATGCATTTAACATTAAACTACACCACTGATGCATTTTGTTAAAGAGAAATGTAAAAATTATTTATGTTCTTAAAATTCTTAAGGATGTTCACGTTGAATAACTCCAATTTCTAACAGCGTATGCTGCCAAGCAAGAATCCTAAGTGGAACTATCTTTCTTTTCAAACTTGAGGGTATGAAAGTATTTTATATCAACAAACTAACTCAGAACACAAATAATAAGGAAAACATTCACACTGGTGCTTCACCTGGGTGGGGTGGAGTGGGGGGATGGTGTGGGGGATGGGAGCTGGGAACCCTGTTAAAAGCCTAGGACAATTCTCATCATCTTCAACATGTATTCATATCCAGACACTAAACCCCACTAAGACATGGCACCTGAACCCTTGCAACAATTCACATTCTAAATCTAGTCTACTAGAACAGGACTATATTTGAACTCAGTCAATCTTATACTATTGAAGGCCTAAACAAAGTACGGCAGCTCTTTGTTTAACAGAAGGAAACAGTTATGTCTTTGCAGAGACACAGTCTACACTTGTTACTTTCTTGGAGTTTGTTTTTGAAAGTGTGTCAGAGGCCTTAGCACTAAGTAATGGCAAAACAGGGGCTTCCCCCAAGGGAAAGCAATGACTAACCTTGTGTATAGCCGAGATGGAATCTGCTTGCCAACACCTTGTCTTCTCAAACTTCAACCTCACCTCCCTTCTGCTTGCTCCATGCAAACAAGTACCTGGTCACACCACGCTTTACAAAGGAAATTTCACGCTATACAACCACAAAGTTCCTTCCTGTGACTCAGTAACTTCAAAAGAGGGACACGCGCCCACACTTTTCCATCTGCCCACAGATGGCTGCTGACAGTGGTGCCATGGAGGGAAGATAGAAATCACAATTTGTATAAATCAAAATCCCTGTAAACCACGTGCCTCCAGTCTCCAATGAACATGCATATTCACATGTAGCAATTCATACGCCACATACACTTATGACAGCTAATAATATCTAGCACACAGTATTCATCATTCACTTGAGTGCTTGTCATGCATTGAACTTGTTCTGCAAACAACCACTGTTAGTGGTTACCATTGTCACAGACCTTGTACAAGTGAGAAAACTGAGGCCCAGGGATGTGATGGAGCCTGCCCAAGAGCATTCAACAAGCAGATAACTGAGCCACAGGTCTAGCTCCAGGCCATACTGTTAACCACTGTGCCCCATGCAAGGTCCCCATGACTTGTCCAGAAGAACTATCACCGTCTTTACATTTTTCCTATCTATTCCCTCCACGTACCCCAATAAATGCAGTTATTTTGGCTATGTATTTGAGTGCTCGATTCAAATGACCCCTCTGTGGACCTCACATTTTGGAGCTTCCATTGACTTAGACCTAAAAATAGACCATCACCAACTGCTTTGTACAACACCTTCGCTTCCATCAGCCACCGTAACAACCATTCCAGAGTTTCTCACAGTCAATACACACCTGACAGACAAAAGCTGGCTACTCCGATTTCTAAAAATACTCAAATACTTCTTGCAGAAAATACAAGTTTTACAATAACCAAGTGCAATGGGATGGGCAATATAAGGTGGGAAGGAGGGTCAGGAAGTAGGCATGGCCACCATCAAATTCAAAAGAGGCCTATTAAAGGCTAAAAGTCTATAGTTTCAATTCTAACCAGTAAAAACTACAATAATGTATAATTTAAAAAATTATTTTAAACTCATCTACCACAATGACCAAAAGAAAACTAACACTTAGGAACTCCCTCCTGACCAAGTCCTTCAGATCTCCAATGGGCGGCTTTGCCCATCAAATAGGGAAAAAGCTTCTAGAGAAAGGGTGTCTTTTCCTTTTATAAGGAATGATTTTAGATTACAACCTTTCAATGGCTAAGTAAAATGATCCCTTTTATTTTTATCTCAGCAAAGAAAAATAAATCCTATAAACTCTGGATTCTACTGTTTTCTGTGCCAAAAAGCTCCCCATCATTATTTAAAACCAATGGCATCAAGTACTTAGGGCAAAACACAGCTTAGGGGCTTCCTGTAGAAAAATAACACTTTGTAAACACATGGGATGTTCTAACTAAAGACTTAAAAAGCATTTTACAAACATCAGAAAATAGAATTGCTTCAATTTATAGGTTGAAAACTTAGAGCACGACTGAACTAATAACACTGGCATAATCTACACCTCAGGCTTTAATTTTTCTTAAGGAAGTTGAACACATAAAATCCTTTCTTTCCCTCTCCCCACCAAGTCAAATGTCAGATTAACCGCTGGTCCTAAAAACATGTACGTAGAAAGAAATAATTAACTGTATAAAAAAAGAACCCAGCAGTTCATATCATTCCAAAATCATAGAGATTGCTTTTTCCAAAGCAAACACATAAATCATGATCATGGACTTTTGTTTTTCACCTAAGTCTTTCTATTTTTTAAAAATCTTTACCAAAGGATATGTATACTGATTTGAGATGGGGAGTGGGGTGCACGGGAGACAGGGACATCAGTGTGAGAAATGTGGATCAGCTGCCTACCGTATGCACCCCAACAGGGATTGAACCCATAACCCAGGCATATGCCCTGACCAGGAATTGAATCCACAACCTTTTGGTGTATGGGACGATGCTACAACTACCTGAGCCCCCTGGCCAGGGCATGACCCTGGATTTTTACAATTCAATGTACGATTGCCTAAATGGCAACAGAGAATGCAAATGGTCAATCACAAAAAATGGTCTTCCCACGTATATATGAAGCTTTTGGAATTTTAGACACAAGGTTAAAATTAGCATCTGGTCAACAATCCACCCAATGCGAAGTAACATTTTGAAATAACCGCTTTAAATAGTTTCTCTGAACTGGACTTGTCATCAGCAGAGACAGCACACTCAGTCAACATACTGGAAAAGATACAATGTATATAAAATTAAGAAAAGTGGAACACTGCAATCTGAACAGTACACTGGCGATTTTCAACCTGTGCACTGGTGTGCCATAAGAATTTTTAAAACATGCGATAACTGACAATTAGGTCGGAAACACTGACTTCTTTTCCCTTAGATTGCCAAATATAAAAATGACAGCAGCCAAAACTTCAACAGCCGTCCAGTGTGAATGAGTCAAAATTATACCTATTTTTTTGTCAGATCGGTAAAACATGTATTTTTGCATGTGCCTCAGAATTTCAGTAATTACTTTATATGTGCTAGGAGATGAAAAGGGTTGAAAATCACTACAGCACACTTAACAAAGCCCCAAGAACTCAGGTTCCTGTTCACACATTCTACCTTAGAAGACAGGGTTCATACCAAAGTATTTATGCTAAATATTCATATTAATTACCAATAAGGGACAAAACAAATGAGCGGGAAAAGTATTAAAAGTTATTATTTTGTACTTGTTATGTACCCTGCAACACTGCGACATATATTTCCTAACTACACTATGTGTTTATAAATTACACAGCCCTCTACCTGTAACACAGGTTACCACAGACCAGCCCTACATCAGGCCTGACCAGACAACTCTTAATCACTGATGGGTGTCACTAGTAGAGTATGATCATAACCGAATGAAATATTGCTGTGAGTCTTTTATTAGGAAAACAAGATAGATAGCTTACCAATAATTAGAGCAGATTAGCAATGGTGAAATTTGCCTTAAATTCACCCTGAACAAAGTTTCTCTTTTCCAGTAGCCTGGGGAACCAAAGCTAAATGACTGCACACAGCTGCCACACACCACCAATGTACCATACAAAGAGGAAGCCAATCTGAGAAAGGAACTAAGAGCCAGGGACAAGGCCACTTCCAAAAGAATGATGCCTACTGACCTTTGTCATCACACTCCTATGCTGCCTGGATCTTACCAGAGGCAGTGCCGAACAGCTAGCCATACAACACAGCTAAAGGACTGGGTGCTGTCAAATCCAACCACATTCATAGAATTTTGCTCCACAAATAGAAATGAAAGATGATACCAGATGCATAACCAACCACCCACGTTTGGAAGCATGGTTAACATTATAAATTCCAATATATTTACTGATGTGGTTTAACACATCCTGAGTGCCCTCTCTTGTGCTGATGCAGTTCTTGAATTGGGACAAAGTGAACATTTGTTAAAGAGTATCTGAAAAATAATAGGCTTGTCACTGTGACACGCACCGAAGTGTTCTTAAAAGAGTAGCATACGAAGTCCAGTACACTGGCAGCGGTGCTTCTTACACATACCTGCTAACTGTGCTAACAACAAATCTACTGATATCCAAGACACAGTGCTGAGGATTAAGAGAAATGAGTATGGAAGTTAGTACAGACTCCATTATCACGGGGTTTTTTAAACAAAGCCACTGCAAGATGGAGAAAAATAAACTAAAACTTGTAACAATGCAGCTCAAATTTCAGATCCAAAGTACAATTCTGTTAAGGATTTCAAATATCTATCGACACATGGCTCATATTGTCCTTCTTAATTTTCCACCATACTCAGTTCTTCATTAGAATATAAACATTCTAGATAGTTTCCAAAAAGTAACTATAATTATGTAGAAAGAGTAAACAAAAAGACCAGACCAGGGGAATTTTTTTTCCTTTCCCCAACCTCTTAAACTAACAGATTCTAAGAAAACGTCATTAACCTAGTCATCCAGGAAAACATCAAGTACGAGAACGGAAAAGGAACAAAATGAAATATAAATTGCAATGGGGAGGGGGGCATGGTACAACACAACAGATATGAAACAAGGCAGATAACCAGCAAAGGGTTTTTAAAACACCCAATTAAAAGTATTATTTATTATATAATGTCACTGCCACTGTTTGACCATGAAACCACAACCTCTTAACTACCATAGCCGACTTCCTTATCAAACTATCTAAAGTTTATTTAAGAAAGTAATCTTAAAAAAAAAAAAAAAAAAAAAAGCTGCTGGTAAATTAAAAGTTTTAAGAACCAATTCCACACCTACTAACCAGGTTTAAACACTTAAGTGGATTTTTGCTTTCCTGATGAGGGGGAAAATATTTTTCAGAGACACATTTAATTCTTCCAATTCACAGAAACATTTCTCCTCAGGAATGGCAAAATACCATCTAATATACTCAAGAAATACTACTGATGAAAATCAATTTAAATAAACAGGACAAGAATTATAAGCTGGTGACTCTTTGGCCAGTTTTCATGGCAGAAGCATGTTTTGTTGGGCCCATACCATTTTTTGTATGGTTACTTTTAGTTATAATTAGTGGACAATATTTAGAAACCAGAACATTCGATACAAAAACTCTGACTCCTCTATGAAAAATCAGGAGAATGGGTGAACGGGCCCAAGCTTGCTCCTTTGTGGCAAAAACTGGTACCTACTTTGCAGTCCCTGGTTTAAGGCACCAATACTTTCAGCCTTGGGTACTAACCTTTTCCTCGACGGCCCTTCTTCAAAATCTGAAGAACTAACATCGTTGCTAGTAGAGGACACTTGGGATGCATCATCCTTCTCATTCTCTGACTGTTCTGATGCTGGTCCTAATCCCTTAGACTGGCCATTACCAAGGAGCCCTACAGGTGAGAAAAGGGGACAAACACTTAAATACATGACATCAGGAAGCAGCACTTTACCACAGTTAACCCTACAGAATGGCTAGTGATGGATAGAAAAGAATTTAAAGGCATATATCCCTTTTGAAATGGGGAAAAAAGTCATACCTCCTCTACCTTGAACCTTTTATAGGAGTGAATGCCTAACAAATGATTGAAACAGTAAGAAATTCAAACATAAATTTTTAATCATAATATACTGTAGGGTTCTTTTTTAAAGTACATAAACATCTTTGTATGGCTGGGGAATGGAAAGGAAGAAAGGCATCTCAAGTGTTACCAATTCAAACTAGTTATCTTTCAAGGGCTAAATATTTGCTCTAGAAATACTTAAGTCCTTTTTGGAATTGCCTTCGGGAACCAGTACCTGCCACACAAAAAAAAGCATCGTTAACTTTATAGCCATATCTTAGTTATTAACTAGAAATCCTACTACTCAACTTTCTCTTCAGAGCAATCCATCATACTAGCCAGTCACCACGCCTGTCTTTGACTTTCTCAAAGGATAAAGACAATCTATCACTGTATATATGGCACCATGTGAAAGAGGGAGTCTTGGAAGCCCAGGATGTGTAACCACACTGGAGAAAGGCCCTGGGGAAGGGTTATACCATGTGATATGGAACTATTTTAATAAGCAGTAAGGTCACACAAATGGGTGACGGTTTGACAAAAAGCCTAGCAGATCTTCGAGTACTCAGATGTTCTTGTATCCAGAGTCCTGGATACAACTTAAGTTCTTCCCATGGGAAAGTTATACCAACACAAGTGTCCAAAGCAGATGGCCACCAATTTCGCTGTCTAGTCACCAGCCTTGGGGGCAAGAGCAGGAATGCCAGCACAGCATCTATATTTTCACAGCCATGTGTTATCTTTTAAATAAAGCCAAATGTGCCCGGTGATCCCCTAATTTCTGTCCTTCCAACCCTTCCACCAATTTTGTAAGCACTTACTTCCCTGTATTAAATCCCTTCGTGGTTGAAAGAGCAGTTCCCGTTAGTTGCACCAAAGACTACATAAAACACAGTGGTAAAATTTTCTGAAAGAACACAGTACACTGCAACCAAGCCCTGGGACTTGACCTGTTTATGCATGCACTTCCCCAGTTATCTATTTTTACATCATTTCAGAGTGTTTGTAATAACATAAGGTTGGAAATCTAATACAGTGCAGTAAATACAATCCCATGGCTGTCACTGAGATGTGGCTTTGGGAGTTATGACTACAGTATGGAAATGAAAATATATATAACTTCCTAAAGAGAGAGAAAATGTGGGGAGGCTGCACTGTGAGGCAAAACGAAGACATAATTGTGTGGAAATCTATGGGTCTAAGGGTAGAACTGTGGCTGAAGTTTCAAAGATCAGAACTGTGCTACCCATTACAGTGACCACTACTGAGCACTGGAAACAGGGTTAGCATGGATGAGGAAATAAATCTTCATTTCATTTTAATTAATTTAAAACAATGTAACTAACAGTTCAATAATAATTTCATATTGATTAATTCTTGAAATATTCTGGGCATAGTAAGTCAAGTATATGAAATTCATTTTAGCTGTTTTTTAAAGACTTGTTTAATTACGCTCTAGAAAACTAAAACTACGTATGTGGGTTGAAATTATGACTGTATTTGTCAGCACTAAATTAGGGCACTTCAGTAATGTCACGCTGTTTGGGGGCAGGGGAAATGTTAGCCCACCAAACAGTATGAAGATACAGATAATACCGAACACAGTTAGGACAGTGGCCCAGGGACATAATAATTCATATTTGAGAAAGAAAGACGGGGGGGGGGGGGGGAGGAGAAGGAGAGAAAGGGGGAGGGGGGGAGAGAAAGAGAGAGAAAGAGATGTGAATTGCCCTACTTGAAAAGAATGGAAAATTCAAAGTAAAACTTCTGGTTATAGAACCATATGCAAAATTAATAAGGAAAAAAGCAGATATGCATCTTAAAGATGTGTACTCTTGGTTGTGTCCCAATTTTTAAATAGTCCATAAGTACAAAAAGGAGAATAAAGTGGGAAAAAGAGGGAGGGAATATAAATTTATCCATTCATTTTGTTAACACCTCCCATATGCCAGGGATACAGGCATATCAAACAAAAATCTGAATTCCAGTAAAAGGAGGTAGATCAACAAACACACATGGATGTACCGGTTAGTAGTATGTGGTACTTATAGGGCAAGAGAAAGTGATAGGGGAGGGCAATGAATATGAATCAATGGAGCCAGCAAGCAAGCCTGCAATATCAGCACAAGAAGAACAAAGTTAGAACACAAACACAAAAATGAGTGGTGATTGTGGTGATGAAGGAGGAGGAGGAAGAAGAGGTGCTGATTTTGAAAGTGCTTATTTGGAGCAAGGATGAAATAAGGAAGGACTACACGATGCTAGGTGAAGAGGGGAAGAAACACTGCTGTACCTTTCTGTACCCTTTGGTACATAGAAAGATCTTGAGTATTTCCTGAGTGAGTAAGCAGCAAGTAAGTGAGTGATTTAGCAGAGAAAACCTAAGCTATTCAATGACAGCTATACACTTGTTCTTCTAACAGGTATAATCTCAGTGGATGGTTGCAAATGGTAGTAGTGGTGATTCTCAGACTTGAGCATGAATCAGAGTCACCTGGAGGGCTTATTCAAACACAGTCCCCTAGGCCTCAACCCTAGTCCATCCTACTCTAACAAATTCCCAGATGGTGCTGATGCTGATTTTGGCAGGTCCTGGGACCACCTTTCGAGAACCACTATTGTAGGGAAGAGCAAGGCTCAAATCAGTAACAGACCTAGTTGCCCTACAACACTATAAAGCTCTGGGCAAGTGAGAATGAAATACCAGGAAAACAATTATGACTGCACAAATTATCATCATACACTCAAGTCCCAAAGTTCTGTATGGGCATTCTTCCACCTTTTCCAATAATTTGTGAAGTGAAAATAAGGCTGCTAACAAAACTTATCACAAAGCTGTAAAAGCCAGCTAATGACAATTACAGACTTTTAAAAAGTAACGTGCTGGGGAAAGTGTTCATGTCTAAGAGGCATCAATGTAGAAAGGAATATAACGTATCTTCCCTCTGAAACACCAATGAGGGATTTTAATGGACTGTATGTGCGCTCAATGTGAGGCAAAACAGATGAAGATGCTCTGAAACACTAAGGCAAGACTGTGCTAGATTAAAAGGAATAAAAATAGTGGGTCTAGTGACTGGAAGCCTTCACTAATCTCTCCAAAGAGCTCCAAAATTTCCCCCATTCCAAGGATTAACAATTACTGATTACCTCAACTACAGAGACACGGCTTGCTGACTTTCCAGATTAGAAAAATGGGGCTCATGCATAGGAAATTGATTGCCTGCTATGCAAATCAAAGGACCTCAGCTTTTCCTAGCCTTTGTAAGGGGTGAGACTGACTTGTTCTGTGTATGACTGACTTTTTCAATTTGTGTACTCCCATCCTGTATATGTCAGCACAAAGGAAATTTACATTTATTTTTAGCTAGTCTACATGGTTGGATAATCTGTGCTTTTTCTCTTTTACACACTTCCACATATACATACTCCCTTTTCACATCTCCGGCACACTGCCTACCCCCTTTCGTTTTGAATGTTTTCATCCAAATCGTACTGCCTGCCCAATCCAGAAGAGCCAGGTCAGCAGGATGGAATATGATGCCACAGGGCAGAATAGCCATTATTGTAACATTCGACGAGCTAATGGGTGCTGCCTTTTCCTTCCCCTAACAAAACCCTGCCAACAATTTTTTATATTATTATTTTCAGTCAATGAGAAATGATGAAAAAGGCATCCCCTCCTTCAAATACAAATTGGCTTTATTTTTCCAAACCCTTCCCCCAACCTACAAAAACCTTTGTTGGGGAGAGGAGGTTAGACCGAGGAATTTCAATGGCCCAAAGAGTCAGTCTCTCCACATTAGCATTCGTTCTCCTTTATTAATATTCAGTAGGTTGAACTTAAATTAAAGCACGTCTATTGTCTTTCACAAAAGCAATAAATATGAGCTGAAAATTCCAAATCACTGCAGTAAAGGCTGCCTGGGGACCTCCTGCAACCATGGCTAGTCACCATCAGCTGACAGGAGCAGCATGTCACAGGGAGACCACATATCCACCACAGTGGCAATGCCAGTTCTCACAAGCTAAGAATCCCAAAGAAATCAGATAAAACAGAACCCTGTCATCAAACCCAGCAGCTTTGCATCCCATCCTCCAAATTAGCAAGAAATGAAAAAGGTTGAAGGTCAAACACTAAAACCTTCTTTTTTCTAAGCCTGGAACAGCCCAGCAAAAGGGAATAAGAATTCCTGTTCTTGGAGGCTGGAGATACATGATCTCCCTCTTGCCTTAATGTAAAGAGGGTTGGGAAAACTGAAACATAAATGAGGCCAAAGATTCCTTCAGCTGAAGGAACTTCAACTAAGCAAATGATGACAGCTGCAGATTTCAGAACACAAATGCTTACAGATAAGTTAATTCTTTACTAAATATCTGAAAAAATGGCCTAGTATATATGTACAGTCTTTATAATTTTATGGTAAGTTTCACTAGTGCTCCCATCAGCTATACATACATGACAATACAAAACGGAAGAAAAATCTAATGCCTCTGTTTCACAAAGGCAATGCCTAAAGAAGGGTTAAAGAGAAAAGAAAAACAAGGAGACTTTGAAGCTGTCCCCAAGCTTCCAAAACATCTGGAGCACACGAGACGCGTATTACCGTATTAGGGAGAGTCAATGTATTTGGCTTTGTTGTAGAAGGGATGCACAAAAGGTAATTCAGTATTATAGAGCCAATGCCCGTCTGTCACCCTGTCACTGTGAGACAAGGTATCACATTACATATTAAACAGTCAAGCATCCAAAGAGAGCTTTCATTTTCAGCAGCTGTGCGTGTGCACGCGCACGCGGGTGTTGGGGGATGGGGGTGGCTGCAGCACTGAGTTGAGAGAAGAATTATAAAAGCAGCCCCCTTGGTTGCCTCTTTGAGGTATTCAAAATGCATACCTTACTGCCATTACTAGTGAAAAAGAAAGCCTACTTTCACTCAGATTTTGAGAGAAAAATTGGATTGTTTGCTTTTTGTATTTGGATGCCAGAGAAAATCTGGCTTGGGCCAGCTTCTCAGGTTCAACGGGAATATGGAGTTTAAACCCAACTGTACACATTCAGGTCAGCAGCTAAGGTTTTCAATCTATCCTAGGGTCCAGGGAAAGGGGTGAGAAGTACAGAGATGTAAGCGAAGCCAAGCCCAGGCTGGCCCACTGACGTCCTCTCCAAATCAAACTGCAGAGAGGGTTGAAAACAAATGACAATCATGAGGCATGATGTCACTGCACACTCATGATCAGCGAAGCGCAAACGAAAGAGGTTTAATACCTCGGCTTACGGAAAATAATTATCCCTTTCCCCGAGGAGAATAGCCCCTGAGCAGACCAGGTCTCCCCTTTGTCTACTCTCAAATCAGCTGTGGAGAGATTTCCCATTCCAACCAAGAAAATGCAGTCCAAAAAGAGCCACGGGTCAAGAGTCTCAAGACACAGGGGCAACATGGGTTTGTGTTACTTTAACACCCAGAAAGTGGATACGGAGGAAGACAGACAGACAGGTAGAATACCATAGAAGCCCTTTACAACCACCAGAACTTCATTCGCCACAAAACCTTCTTGGGGATTCTAAACCTCCTTCACATGTTTTTTGTTTAGTTTTGTTTTGTTTTTTTAAGAAAAAGTGTTAGATAAAAACCTGACACAGTGATAGTAACATGGAAAAGTTGAGCCACTGGATAAACAAAAAAAGCATCTGACCCTCTCCCTTTTTTTCCTATTTCAGAGTCAAGGAAATGACTAAATTTGGGAGTCAAGCAGCAAAAGAGATGGACAGAACCCTTGAGACCAGGGGGCATTTCTTCACTTTCAGGCACAAAGGAACAAGCCCAACAGACGTGTCACATTTACACACAGGAAGGGCAACCAGATCACCAGATCACTGCTCTAAGAAAACGGCCCTATTCTAGCTGACTAAACCTCAAATGAATGAAGAACATCAAAGACAAAAGATCTTTTCTTCACAAGTCATTACCAGGAATCACAAGAGGAGAGAAAACACTTGACATGGAGAGGAGGCTGGAAAACAACAACCCAAAAGCCATGGCTGAACTCCATCGTTCCATAAAAAAAGCACCCATGATCTCTAGGACAGATTTCTAGACCAGCCAAAAAGCTACTGAAACTCTGATGATCACAACAGCGAGCAAAACGTACAGTGCATTTGGGCACAAGCTCCCTTACTTCTTTGGGGGGAAGGTCTCTTCCTCCCTCCACATTCTCTCTTCCTTTGCACTCATTCTTCAGCCTTAACATGATTTTTACAACAATCAGGAAAGGGAGAGTATCTTGAATAACAATGATTATTAAAATATAAACATCCACATTGCTCTATAATGAGTTGTTGTACTTTTGCATTCAATCCTCTAGCTCCACACCCATCCCAATACCTTATTAATTTTATGCTGGCAAACCAGTCAAGTGCATGCCTACCAGGCAACCCAGTTATAACTGTCCATCAAAAGCAGGAATCCTTGGAGTCCTCTAGGAAGTGCAACTCGGGCTTCCACCCACTAAGTAAAAGGGTTGCACTGTACAGATGGGCCAGTACTGAACACCCCAGAGATCGAAGACTGCCTTCCACATTTAGAAGAAAAGTGATTAAATGCAACGTTGGGCTGGTGCGAAATGAGCTGCAGAACAATGGCATCATTGCAGAGCATGGTAGAGGAAAACAGTGGGCCTTTTTTAAGAAATTGTGTTAGATAATGAGACCAACATGTTAAATGTTTTATGTTTAGATAAGCTGACATGCCAAAATCCAATTTTACAAATCATGGAATTAGCACTTCTCAAAAGAATATTTCCATATACACAGCATGTTCTCAGGTAGTGATATTCTCAGAGAGCTAGCGCTAATCTACCTTGAAGTAATTACAATGTGTTTGTGTGTGTATATAATTTTTAAGATTCACATCATCCTTACACAAATGTAAGTTACCCAAAGAAACAGGCTCTCAAATATTATTAGCAAGTCTCTACAAAGTTAAGCAAAGCTGGCTTTAACACAAATCAACAAATCCCATCAGGTTACTAGTTTGTATACTGGCCTGTGATGACAAATGGGCACAACTCAAAATGCTTTGTGTCCTGACTGACATAACCAAGTAAACAGTCACACCCTCACCTCCAAACCTCTCTGGCTGCCTTTAGTCCTTAAGACAAAAACAATGGACCCCACAGAAGTTCTAAGTTGTTTTGTCTTAGCATGACTGGCAAGAGCAGAAGTTTCCCTGCACCTTCAACACCTCACTCACATGCAGACCAATCAACTGTTCACCCATGTATATCATTTTTAGATGACTATAAGGAAGGATTAAGTGGGCTATTCAAAGTAAAAAAAAAAAAATAACAAACAAAAACGCCTACTGACAGCAAACAAGTTCAAAGAGGCCTACAGCCTCCTGGAGCACCCTTCTTTCCCATACTGAAATCGAATGGAAGCAGAACAGAAGGCAGAGCTCCAAGCATGTGGCCACAGAATCTGCAAAGATTTGAGGCACCTAAAATAAATGGCTCCTAATATTCATTTGTCTTTTTATCTATTAATACAAACATGGTTTAATGCATGAAATATGGGAGAAGAATCGAGAGCACTGGAAATTTAAAGCCTTAAGGTCTAACCTAGAATTACTTAGTATCTATTTTCATGCCTCAGTTTCCTCCATCTTTCAAGGAAAGACGATGTAGAGAAAGTCTGAAGGGAAATAAAAAACCATCACACTTTATAAAGGAAACGAAAGCTATGGTGGGGATGAACTAATTAACTTTAAGCAAACATCTATTTTTAAATGCTGGGAAATGATCATATACATTGGCAATAAAATAAAGGGATCAGCCATAGCTACGTGGCATTCAGACCCCAGACAGAAATGTCTCAATTCATACAAGCCTGGCTAAGACTGCAGATTTGGCCAAAATGGTCAACAGAGCTGAATGCTTTAAGAGCGACATTAATTCTCTCTTGTAAATTTCCACAGTGCCTTTGCAGGAGCCACCATTGCCCCTAGGGAGGATATCAAAGCTAAAAGAATGTTAATATTAAGCAAATCGCAACACTTTTTACATACTCATATACATAGTACCTTGCCATCCATAATGGATTTAATCAGGACCCCAGCAGGGAAACCCACAAAAGGCCTATTTCTCCAACAAAAGCCATACCAGCCTGAAACAAATCTAGAGCTATTTGATTTTTATTTTATTTATAGGAACAGACCTTCTATTCCAGGTTCCTCAAGATAAGCCACCAAAAACTGCACCTGACAGACCCGTGGAGCAGCCATCCTCAGAGCCGGATCATTGCAGAGAGACAGAGAGGAAGGAGGACAGAGGGAGGGAGGGAGGAAGGAAGAGCTCCGAGAGGCAGGCTCCAGAGCACTTGTCAACAATCCTCCCTGTACGTAATAAGCAGGCGGCAGTGCAGATTCCGGCAGTGCAGATTCCGCTCAGCAATAGGATGGCCGAGCAGCACGGGGAGGGGGGGAGACAAGGAGAGAAGGTTATTTATGTGCAAGGGAGGGAATCTAACACCCAAGAGGAGGGGTCTGGGGCTTTTTCCCCACTCCTGATAAATTGCCATGCAAAAAAAGAAAAGAGCGACTAGCTTTTCATCCTGTGATTTCCACAACCTGCAATGCAGACAAATCCTTATTTTAAGATTTGGGGGGGGGGGGGCGGGGGGGCTGGCACCTTTGATGGAGGCAGTCCACACTTCTGTATGCCCAGTCTGTCAGACTGTCGCCCCCACTCCATGCACACACTCCACCCCCATGGACAGTAGGGGTCCATGGCGCATTTTCAATGGCATCTCTTTTTAATATCATAATCTGTGTCATTCAGCACTTGCCTTTTATTTATTTTTATTTGTTTTTTGGCTGGGAAACCTGGGCAGCTCTCCAGACAGACTGCAGAAATCTCTTTCCACATGCTCCTCCTCGAGCCCCCTCCCCATCCCTCCAACTCCAGCTAGGAGGGTGCTTCATTACTTATGTGAGGACCGCATGGGCCACAGCTGCCCTCCCCACCCCAACACATGGACACCCCTCCCCTAGGCACAGAATTTCATCTAATCTAATAAAATAGAAGCTGTTTTCCCTCATTTTTTTCTTGAGAATCTTTCACAAAACAGGCCCTGTGGCCTAGCAGCTGCGAAAAGGGTGAAAAAGGCAAGAATCCAACAAGGCTGGCCAGTTCCTGGCCTCAGATAACTGGGGCTTGCATCTCCTTTCATATGTCATAAGCTTTTTGGTTTTTAAAGTCAATTCTTTTGAAGCTTTTGAACTTCAGCTGGCAATTATAATGTCCAAAACACATGTTCTGAACGCAGTTTCCTCTATGCTTTTCCAAAGGGAAAAAAAAAAAAAGATGGTGCATCACCCTCAACGAACCCACACAGCATTAAAAGTTTTCCTCATAGATTCAGCCAATGGAAATGGGAATAGAATGTCCCTTACTATTACTTTTAGTCTCTTGTTGTGTTGTTATTTAACCAATGAATAAGCCCTTTCTGGGCTTTACGTGGGTTATTTAGACCTCACAAAAAAAAACCCTGAATATGTTGGCTTTGCTCAGGGTATCTAGCCAACAAATCACCAGGGCGTTATCTAGGTGCCTCACTTCTAAACAACAAAATACCAGAATGTAGGTGATGGTCTTCCCTAATCTCTACTTAATATCCACTACTTTAAAATCAGAATTATATATCGCTTCTCGGCCTTTTGGCTAAGATCAAGTGTAGTATCTGTTCTTATCAGTTTAAAATCAGAATTATAGTTCTGGCTGGGTAGCTCAGTCGGTTAGAGTGTTGACCCGATACACCAAGGTTGCTGGTTCAGTCCCCATTCGGGGCACATACAAGAATCAACTAGTGAACACATAAGAAAGAACAACTCAATCAATCAGTCTCTCTCTCTCATATCAATAATTTTTTAAAAAATCAGAATTAGAGATAATCGAATACAATCCCCCACTTTATATGTAAGCTAAGCCATACGCAGGTATGGTTCTTAAACAAGATCACAGAGCCAGTTCCTTAGACAGTCTGTAGACAGTTACAACTGTAACAAACTGAAGACCAACATAAACCCTCTGGTGTTTGGGGGTAGGGACAAGTCACACACTGGAACAACCTTACGATACAATTCCCTGTGGAATATACAGTTGGAAAATCCCTCTCCTGTCCTTCCACCCCAGTGCAAGCCCCACAAAGCAGACCTTCATTTACTTCTCTCCAGTGCCAGTATATTCCTATCATGTTGAACAACTGTTTGGCAGATGTCCCATTGCAGCATAAGTCATACACAGTCAATTAAAGGGCATTTAAGAGATGACTATTTGGCTTTTTTCCTCTTCTTTCTGCTGGGATCTGTCTTTTGGTGCCTTTACTAATCAAAAGCACCCAAAAGATAACTGGAAAGGAGGTAAGAGGCAGATCTTTGCATGTACGGTAATTCTGAGGAAAGGCTGTTAAGAAAGGAGAAACCACAAGACATTAACAACTGGCCAGAAATGAAGCTTGAGAATCATCTATGGAAACTTATCCCCAATCACCTAAACACGGCCCATGGCCAAACCCAATTACTAAAACATTACCTATGTGCTTCCCCCCTTCCTACTTATTTTTTAAGTTACAGCACAAAGAGTGTGCACTGGTATCAGAGTTTGTAGCCATCAGCAGCACTCGCTCTGACTTCACTGCTGCTTCCTCTTCCCATCAACTAAAAAAGGAACAAGGTATTTAAAATGAAAAAGGTAAGACCTAACAGGATGATGGCCCCAGGCTGCTTTTACTTCCAAAACCATTACCAGCATCTGATGGCTCTCAGTATTTCCTAAAATAGAGGCTTAGGTAGCTCAGTGTGTCCAACTCTGGCCTGTGATCAGCTGTTGAGTCAGGAAGGAGAGCTGGGAAACTATTTGCCAATGAAAGTCAGTAGGTTTTGGACTGTTTAGATAAAATGCTGGTCTACCAAAGAGGAAATGTATCAACAGTACCAGAGAGACTAACAACACCCTCTGGGAGACACACAATAAAACTGACAGCTAGGTTCAGTTTAAGAATAGTAACACAACCCTCACTATTTAAATTCTGAAAAAAAGGTGAGGGTATAAAGGGTGAGACTGGCAAAGGCTATTTCTTTGTTCCAAGTTAATATGAGTATCACGCTAAACCTGAATGGTCAAGGATCGGAGCAAGTCCCAACTCTTAAAGACTTCTCAAATATTACCAAATTCAGTCTCCCCAGTTTTGTTTAATTTTTAATAATAAAGAATATCTACAGCCCTGACTGCTATGGCTCAGTGAGATGGGCATCATTTTCTGCAAACCAGAAGGTAGCTGGTTCCATTCGTAATCATGGCACATGATTGGGTTGCAGGCCAGGTCCCTGGTTACTGGCATGCAAGAGGCAAATCAATCGATGTTACTCTTGCACAGTGATGTTCGCTCTTTCTCCCTCCCTTCTCCTCTAAAAATATATAAATTCTTTAAAAAGAAGGAAAGACCCACGGCCAAACCCAATTACTAAAACATTACCTATGTGCTTCCCCCCTTCCTACTTATTTTTTAAGTTACAGCACAAATATGTATACCTAAATAGTATATTATTTCACTGTGCTTGACTATGAACTTCACAAAAAAGGTATCACACCATGTTTAGTCATGGAAGACTTATTTTTCCCCCAACTCCTCATTAGTTTACAATGATCCATCCATGACTTTGCTTAATCTTTGTCCATTGAGTTTCACTATTACTTATCATACTCTATTGTATGACTATTCCACAATTTATTTTGATTCTCTTGTTTTGAAGTGTTGCCAGTCTGTTGCTCTCACAAACCATGCTGTAAACATTCTTCTGTTTGTCCCCTGGAAAGCAGGCACTAGGACTTATCTGGGATACACACCTAGGAGTAAAATTATTGGAAATTATTCAGTATGCAAATACTCAATTTTACAAGTTAAAGGCAAATTGGTTTCCAAAGCAGGTGTCAATTTTCACCTATGCACCAGCAATGTATCACTGTAATCTCTAAATGTTGAAATATAAAGATGTCCCATTACTGAAGACTCCAGAGAACAAGGCACTCCAATTGCTACTTAGGAAGAGAACAGAATTTCAGAAAGGATATCCTATCCTAAGAAATGCTGTGTGCCAGCCAGGTAGGTACATGGCCGCCATCCCACCTAATTATCACCTGAACACCAGGACATCTGAGGACATATTTTGCTGGTGAGAGTTTTGGAATCATGAACCTACCTATATATGTATAACTCCAGCAGCCCACTGGCTGCACTTTGCCTTTTAAAAATATATGACTGGAGCAAACCCCAATCTAGGACTTAAATAAAATGTCAGAGAGCAATTCATTTGCATGTCTTAATCAAATCTGGATATCTAATAGTACCCTGTGTTGATTAATTAAAGAATCTGCTGCCTCAAAAGCATTAAGACCTTGTTTAATTCATGTATCAAATCAAGGAAGTCAGTGCATATTCAGAGTAGAACCCATCTCATAAAGGAAAGATAGGCCTTAAAAAGTTGGAACAAGTCTGCAGCATTTCGTATCATTCACATGTACGAAATATATTCACATCAATTTCCTGCCGCCTACACAAGTTACTGCATACAAAGGTGGCACCTTAGGATTTGGGTTGTATGCAACAATTTCCCCCAAAATGCTTACTATAAAGGAGGGGTAGAGGTGCAGTGGATTTCCCTGTGTGAGAGAAGGGCATAAGATTTTAGAGTCTGAGAATTTCATATAGGAAATAAGGGAATTTTAATTATCATACTGCATTAGTCATGTTTTCATAAAGATATTTGTTATTTGGGCTGCATTACATAGTACTGGTCACATCACCTAGGTTATGATAAAAAGCCAATGCAGAGAAGTAATCCACTCTGCTAATATTTGACTTTCAAAATATTACTGAAGTGTGGGCACTTTACAGCAGCCGTCATAATAATAATAAACATTACTTGTTAGATATTTAAATGAAAGTTAATACACTGGCAATATACCAAGCAGAATTAGGTGCACATGGAGTCTGGCTTGGACTCCTTCCAAGAGGGCTTGGTAATTCCTGAAGCACCAACAGCGCTCAACTAACTGTATAATTCATGTGGTTGGCTCTATAGCCAACTTGACTTCAAGGTCATACTGTACAATTATAAAATAATACCAACAATTACAAATGCACAGTAGGGAGATCTAGATTGGGTGACTATATTAACTGGTGAAACAAACTTACTTTAGTCACTAATACCAATGAAATGGCACTACAATTAAACCAGAAAATTCAAATTAGGAACCTAATGGAAAAGACAATGTTCCATCAGATTTTTTTTAATTAAAAAAAAAAACAAAAACTGGTTTACTTGGTCAGCATCTAGCACTATGAAACATAGTGGTTTATAGCACACACCACCCAATGCAGATAAGGCTGTCTGGTTCTAATCAGTTTTACTCAGCTATCTGAATTTTAAAGAGATCACCAAAAGCGCTCCATGCCTCAGTTTCCTCAGCTGTTAAATGGACATAAGGACAACTACAGTTGGTTTAATGAATGCTGATTATATATATAAAAGGGTTAGTAGTACATAGTAAGTGCTACGTATAGAGAATGCCTTCATAAACTCTGGTGCTAATGAATTACCCAGAATTTTTGTTCAATGTATTCTCTTAATCATTTGATTATAAAAAGAAACCTAAGATAAATTATATTTTAGCCTTTAACATATTTTTAAATGATTCAGGTAATACATTTGAAAAGGTAAACACAGAAATAATATCAAGTTAAAAAAGATTATCAACAATGAAATTACTCTGAAAACATGAGGCATAACAGCATAGAGTAAAACTCAATTAGAATCTTAACATACCCATTTTACCGACTGAAGAATAATAAACAGTGGAAAACTATAAGGGGGTACCCCCAAAACTCGGAATTTATTCATAAAAATTTGGGTATTAATTCTTACATGTTTAAACTTCAGTTACCTCCAAAGTTCTCTCCATTTGAGGCAATACACCTATCGAGACAGTTTTTCCACTATGCAAAACAGTTTTAAACATGGCGATTTTCATGCCCTTTAGTGCTTCAGCCATTTTTCTTTGTTTCACCTCTTCCATATCAGCAAAATGTTTCCCTGTGAGGATTTTTTTCATCAGGAAACAAAAAAAAGTCGCCCAGGGCCAGATAGGGTGAATAGGGAGGGTGGGACATGGGGGCCATGCCATTTTTTGGTTAAAAACTGCTGAACACTCAACATAGTGTGGGCAGGTATGCTTGTAAATCACCCATTGTGAGAAGGGCAAACACACTGAAAGCCTCTTCAAAAACATTCACTCAAGCTGAACACAGCCTCTCACAACAACATCAGCTGGTACACTGCTACAGATGGCTCCTAGAACACTCACTAGGCGGGGAAAGCCTGTACTACACGGACCCCACCCTGCAGAAGATAATTCTGCATTTTGGGGGGCCCCTTTACCTCTTATGTTCAAAAAGTACTGAAATGAAGTGACTCAGGTCACTACTGAAGTGTAGTTGATCACCTTTTCAAACCTCCGCTTCTGACAAAACCTACACTCCCATAAACTGCTAATATGAAATTCAGTGTTTCACTTCTAGAAAGTAATACTAAGAAATTAATCAGAGAAACAAAGATTTATGAGCAAGGATTTCAACGGAGTTTAATTATTTGTTGCTTCTTTTACTGGTTTAAATCCTGTGTCTTAAAAAAAACACACACACAAAAAAAACACCTTCTACATTAGCTTCCTGAACCACACGCAATAGACTGACCCACCAGTGCTTTGGTTTTCAAACCTGACTATACCTCATGACAGACAGTCCATAAAGGAACTGGGGTAGCTTGGGTTCTTCATGTGTGGCAAACGACACATTCATTCTGACAAACCTCAGTGCCTCTGCACATGCTGTTCCCTCTTTTAGAATATTCTCTCCTCTCTCTGCCTAGAAATCTCCTGTTCCTCTTTTTGGTGACACCCACCACCTGCTATGCAGGTGCTACTTCAATGCAATACCCACAGTGACAAGCAAACGTTGACATGTCATGGTCCATAACCAAGAGGATTTAGTCTTGCTTATCATAATAACCCTCAAAACCTAGCCCATCCCTAAAGAAAATGGCTGAGGCCTAATAAAGCTGTTGAAAGAGTAAGTTGCTGCTTAAGGCCATTTCAGGCCTTTATAAGCCTGAAGCTCTCAACCTCAAAGACCCCATTCTACAACTTACCAAGCATTCAAAGGTTCCCCTTTTCTTCCTGGAGAGAAAAATGTTTCCAAGAATTATCTCTGTGTGTACAAGTATTTGGCTAGAACAACCCGGGTGATTTGTAATAAACTGATCTCTCGGAATTTACTGAACAAAATTAGAAATTCTTGGGAAAGAGCCTTCAAATTTTCAGGTGAAATAAATTAGAACGTTCATAAACCTAACACCCAAAAACTTTCACATTATGTTTTCTAAACATTTAACCCCTTATTAATTTCAATTTTAAAGTTTTCTTTGTTTTGAAGCCAATGATTTCTTTGTCTGTGAAGTTGTCTGTATCTTTGAGGAAGAATCCTTTATATATTTATGTATTTAACCTTTTATATATTTATGTATTTAACCTTTTATATCCTGCTTAGATATAAACTCATTTTGTTACTAACATGTTTAAATGAAAGACAAAATTAGCTATAATCCTACCTTATGTATGAAGTAACATTACATCACTCATGTAACTTTGTGTGCATTCTTCAGTATTTTTCTTAAGTCTCATTTACCACACTGAGACTAATACTAAACATGAAACATAATTTGTTAAAATCATTACACGTTTTTTAAATATCGTTTTCAAAAACTTACAAACATGAGGAAAAGCTGAATGTTTTAAACAGCAGAGATTCTACCGTACAAAATAATTAAATTGGGTTTAAACACTGTAAGAGTACAGAAATCAGACCAGAGGAAACAAAACACTCTAGCAATTAAAAAAAACCAACTATAGTCTCTCCAGTGGCCATCATGATAATGTTCTGAAATTACTAAATTATTCTTTATTAAATAAATTACATTAAATACACAGTAAAAAAAAATTGCTTTTGTTCAGCTAACAAAATACCTGGACATAAGTGAGAACAGTAGACAACAAAGACAATTTTGAAGTAAGCAATACATTGCTACACTGCCAAGGACAATATGAATACCGTGACATTGATACCATGGGCAAAAGTATTCTGAAATTGTCCAAAACGCTGAAAGGCATTTGAATAGAAGATTATTGTTCTTTTCACTTTGTTAGCATTGTCTATATAACATACCATGAGGGTAGTTAAGAGAATGTTTCTGAAATTAAGTACACTGGCTATCCAGAAAGACCTGCCAAAAACAACCAGAAAAGACAGAGCACAAGGATAAAAGAGAACAATGTCACCACTATGCTCACCCTGACTCTAGAACAAACTATCTAAAATTCTGTAGCCTCTAGTCACTAAAACTAATCAGACCAGCTAGGTATCTAGTCACAAGACAACACAGCCCTGACTGGTGTGTCTCAGTGGGTCAGACATCATCCTGCAAAGTGAAAGTCACCAGTTTGATTCCTGGTCAATGTACATGCCTGGGTTGCAGGTGGCCCCCTGTTGGGGCACATGCGAGAGGAAACTGATCGATGTTTCTCTCTCACATCGTTTCTCTCCCTCCCTTCCCCTCTCTAAAAATAAATAAATAAAATATCCTTTAAAATATCCTTTAAAAAATAAGTAAATTTTATTGAATGATTATTACTTCCCAAAGATAATATTTTTAACACTCAGAAATCCAAGAAGGTAGACAAGCTTCTTCATGAGAACAATATTTTTTGTACAACTTTATGAGTGTGGGGTGCCAGGTTCACCCAGAAATCTCACTTTCATCTACCCATTTCCCATGGGCTCATAGCCCTGCCCCTGCCACCTACTTGTGTTGGCATCAACACTCCAGCCAGAGTCCACAGCCATCATACCTTAGTGGAATATACATCAAGACTCTTGGGGCATTAGATCTGTGTGCCCTTAACACTCTGGCTTTGAAATTTTGCTGTTTTGCCACCTGGGGATTTCTCGTCCTTTCTTTTGAGACTGCCTTTATTAACTTATTTTTGTTATGGTTGCTATATTTTATGTAAGGATAGAGACAACAAGAGATACAGAACATTTCAATCACTGCAGAAAGGTCCATTCGATAAAGCCGATCTATAGATTTGTATGTATTTAATTTCAAGACTTTGCCGCCAAATCTGCAGGCAGCAACAGTCTCTCTTGCTTCTCTCGTGTCCTCTCTGCTAGGAGTTTAGACCCAACAGGGCAAATCAGACAGCCGGTGATTTCTTTTAAGGAAGCATGGTAAAAAGGAGAGGAGGGGCAAATGGAGCAGAAGCTGCCAAATCCCCTTCAATTCAGCAGCAGATGGTTCTCGGAGTAAAAAGCCTAGCTTTTAGAAGAGCAGAGAAGGGAAAACAGAGGTTGTTGGAACATTTAAAAGCCGGGAGCTTATTCAGAAAACTAAAAACTGTAGAAAAACTTGCTCTTTGTTTGCAAAGCAATTACCCCAAAAGGTGATTTATATCATAAATGGTTTTAGGTGACCCTGATATAGCTGGAGAGTGAAAGGTCAGCAACCACCAACTAAGACTCATGAACAAAGTGCCACATGAAATTATTCTGACTTACACTCACATTTTGTTATCCTCCAGGTTACAGGCACAAAGAGGTGTATACCCACACTCAGCCTGCGTTCCTGCACGAACAGGAAACCTCCAGAGAGAAAGCATCACCCTGCAGTCCTGTGTGCAGGCAGGGCTGGGGGATGTGGATGGGGGAAGATACACACACCACAGGAGAGAAACAGTGGGCAAGGAAGACACATTTCCTCACTAAATAAAACCCAACTGGGTCAAGGATGTGCCAAGTGCCTTCTTTTACACAAGGAGGAAATCAGTGAAGAAAGAGATAACTGCTCACCATGATACCCAGTTATCAGTGCAGCTAGAATTATAATCCAACATCTTTTTTTTTTTTTTTTTTTTGACGCATCAAGTATTGCTTTAAATGGCTGGAATCCAGGAATTTTGGTTTAATGATTCAACAGTTTGCTATGTGAATAGTTATATAACATAGCCTCTATCACTTCTGAAAAGCTGCTGAAAATATGTAAGCCGTAAGAATTTTCTTTCCTTGACCCAAACCCAAAGATTCATCACCATACTTTTGTAGTTTATGGTCACTTTGTCTTTCAGCCTGCCTCAGGTCTCCCTCTCCATCCCAGCTAGCACAAATCCATCTTCTTTCCCCTCCCATGTGCCAGCTCAGAAAGTCTTCTCCCAGGCTCCTCAAAGACTATAGAACCTAGTAGCACCCCACCTACACAAACATCACTCCTGCCCTTCCCACAGGGCAGATTTTTGCCAACATCATTGAGGACAGACCTACTGGGGGGAACTAAATAGGAATCACTTCCTTCAAGCTCAGTCAGAGCTTCTGCTCCTTAAGTCCCAGGGCACAGGGCAAACACATTTTAATGCAGTCCCATAAGGATGCTGTTTTATGTCACAGCTACAGCTTTTATAGGAAGTAGTTAGGTAATATATATCTAGAACCTCAAATAGCAATTACCCTTGAATGCTTATTTTCTGCCAGGTACTAAGGACTTTAAATAAACCATCTCATTAATCCTAAAAATGTCACCTCAGAGAAAAAAATGATCACTCCATTTTCAGAGCTGGGAAACAACAGGAGCCAAACTGAATGGCCAAATAGGGCTTGTTAGTTGCTTTCCCCTTGGTGGGATGGTGGGGCCACCCCGTCAGGGTAATAGCATGTTCCTCCCCGCCAATTTCCATGAGCAGAGTCAGAGGGCTCTGGCCTCCTGGCCCAGACCTGGCAGGGGAATGAATGTCTACCATTTCTCTCCAGTAAGCCTCTAGGTCACTGGCATTCACAGCTCCAGAGCCCTGAGCTCGGACCACTGCAACTAGGTGAGCCTTTAGTTTCAGCCCACCCTGGAACGTGCAGTCTGGGTTCACGTGGGTACTTTCTTTGAGGATTTACAATGTAGAGACATTCTAAACTCCCTGCCTGCCTCCCCCCCCCCCACAAAAAACACACTTAATTCCTCAGACAAAAAGCACTCAAGCTTAATAATTTTTCACAAAGGGGCTAAGTAACGGGAGGAGAATGTGTGTGGAGTGGGCCAGCAGTGGTGGCTGGTATCCTCCTATCCACTACCAAGAGCAGCCACTTGATGGCAATCTTAACCTATTCCCTTGAAATTCTTCCATAGAGAAAGACCCCAGGAGGGTAGGAGCTCCAACAGTGGGCTGCACAATGTGGACAGTGCCAGCAAAGGCAACATTGCTTCCCCTGTGTGTGCAGAGGCAGGGGTGTAAAACTATGGATAAAGAAAGAAAAACTCTGTCAACATTCTCCCTGGGGTTACACTTCCATGTCCACAGACCTCACTGGGGGGCCAAGATGGAAGTGATTGTACAGGTTTTTCAGTCAGACAACGCAGGAAGATGGAAATCTCTCGGGCCCCATGGCACATTCACATCAGGCTTTCCCTCCAAGTGTAAGGCAGACAGATGGTAACAAACAGGATAATAAATCAATGGCAAGCTCATGCTTCTTGTCTCAGCACCTTGTCCCCTGAAACCACAGAAAAAAAAACAAAAATGAAAAAAGGCAACTTTCCTTAGTAGAAGGTGCAACACCTGTTGAATAAAGCAGCCCAGTGTTTTCCTTCTTCTCTACGTTGTAAAAGAGGATAAAGAAATGAAAACCAACATGCATCTTCTGGAGTAACGGCTCTCCAGGAAACACAATACACTGTAAATTGCATTTATGACACACTTCTATTTTCAGCAGCAGGGAGATTATCATAAAAAATTGGAGGGGAATTGGGTGGGGGGAGCAAACAGTATTATCATCAGAAAATGTTAGGTTATCTTAGCCTTAGTCATTACATGTTCTCCCACACAGTTCAACCTGGCCCCATGCAACGACTTCGTTAACTCTTGGCTTCTCAATTTATAAGAGTTCAGGCAGAGAGTGGAGAGTTTGCCAATATTTTCCTCTGAGGGATTCAGAAAGTGCCAGCTGAGAGCCTTCCAGCTCACCCTTTAACACTTTCCAACTGAGTAAACTGGAAAGGCCCTTTTCAAACAACTCAAGTAGTCGGAAGTTGGGAAATCTGCTGGGTGAGGACAGGGTAAAGCCACTAGGGTGCAGGTTCATCTATTTGCAATGTAGATCCCTCTAGAAAGTACCAGGCCTGCTGCAAATGCAAACAGTGAATGTGGAATACTCCCAGGGGTATGATCGTATCTGAAGAGGGTTTGTAGACCTTCTAGAGTGAGATGCAATTTTCAAAAACATGAATTCCAAACTCTGGGTCCAAAGGAAGGAGAGTGTCAGAAAAGAGTTAATTGTTTCCAAAGCAGAGACCTTCCTATGTGAGAAGGCAACATGACCCCTTCAGAGCCATGGAAAACTGTAAGGAAATTGACACTTCTGACAGCACCAGAAACTGGTCTGGGAGTCCCTGGACCAGATGTCTCTGCCTCTCATCAAGGTCAGGTGCCACCTACTTGCCAAGGGAAACGTGGACCTGGTTAAGGAATAACCCAGAAGACAGTGGTGGGGCAGGTCACACAGGAATAGGCCCTGAGTGCAGAAGGAGCTGAATCATTAGATCCAAAGTGTGAATGAGCCAAGTACACTAATGAAAAACCAGGGAATAGGGCAGCAAGAAGAGGAACAGGGTCTCAAAACAGAGGCATGAGGAGCTCTAAAGCTGCAGGGAGGAGAGAGCCTGAAAGTTCTCCTTGGCACAACACAGGCACAGCCTGGCTGACTGGCTGGGCTGACACTCCTCTCCTTGATTGGCAGGTCTAAGGTTATTAAACAAATCATGTTTCCCCCTCAACTGTCCCCAAACATGTACTGTTTTATGATCTTTTGGGAAGAACTTATGAAAAAGCTGAGTTTGGGATTCTGCAGAAACATCCTGAAGACTTTAGAGAAAGCTAGAAAGCTATATGAGATTTGGCAACGAGAGGTTGAGTAACAAACTGTAAACTATGGGATTTATGGACTGTAGGATAATGTCCCCAAGCATCTCTGGTTATCACTCTTCTGGCTTTAAAGATACACCATATGGGACTGTAAACATTTTATCTGTCTCAAGTGTTAACAGGTTATGTCCAAAAGCTAAGCAAAATACCCTCTAAATTTGGGGGAAATGGGATCTGAGACATTCACAAGCAAAGGAAAACTGCACTAGTCCATGGTGGCATATCCAATAGTAATTAAAGATCCATAAACACCACAGAATTCAATTCATGAAATGGGTCAGACTGAGAAAACATGAGGATCTTCTCCAAGTAGAAGGAGGTAGGTGACAAGTGCAAACTCCGGCATGATCAAGTCACCTCTGGCAGGGAGCAGGCCTATCTAATTACCCCATCACAGGGTCTGCCTTTTCCATACATGTTGAGAAATGAAAATGGTTGGAAAGCACTGCTCTAAATTATATTTACAGCATAATATTCAGGCAAGTAAGATGAATTCCCCCAACATCATGTAATCCCATGATTTTTCCCAGAAAAATCAACAACAGAAACATTCTTCCATGCCATCTCAATTGCCACTCCCCTCCCAAATCCTTCAGGACTTTTTTTTTTTTTTAGATTTTATTAATTCACCTTCAGAGAGAGGGGAAGGGAAGGAGAAAGAAGAGAAACATCAATGTGTGGTTGCCCCCTGCTCAATCCCAACTGGGGACATGGCCTGCAACCCAGGCATGTGCCCTGACTGGGAATCAAACCGGCAACCCCCCAGTCCACAGGCCAGCACTCAATCCACCAAGCCACACTAGCCAGGGCTCCTTAAGGCCTTTGATTCACCCTGTTTGCCCTTTTCTTAGGGCACTTGGCCTTCTGTAGCAGCGACCTTTGCAAATGAATCATATTTCGATCCCCACTGATGTATGGCATTGAGGTTAACCCAAGTAGTCTCACAAAAACAGGTACTCAATAAGTAAGGCCAAGTTTAATTCTACTCAACCGCGAGGAACAATAACTTCTCTAAGGTCAAACAGCTCTTGGGGTTTCCTGATGTGATATACCGGTAAATTGTTCTAATATTACTTAACCACAAAAAGAATCATGTTGCAGATTATCAAGGCAAGTAACTTTACCTAAAATCAAATCAAAATAAAATCATCAGCACCTCAAAGTACTACCAAATTCTAGACCATTATGGACTAAATGTGTGTCCCCCACCCCCAATTCTGATTTGAAGTCTAACACCCAATGCGACTGTGTTACATGAGGTCATAAGGGCAGGGCCCTAATCACTGAGGCTGGTGTCCTCACAAGAAGAGACACCAGTGTACTGCCTCTCTCAGCCCTCTAAGGACACAGCCAGGAAACCGTCCTTCACCACACACTGAATTGGCTGGCACCCTGGACTCTGAACTTCCAGCCTCCAGAATGATTAGAAATAAATGTCTGCTGCTGCCTATGGCATGGCAGCACAGGCTTACTAATATATTGACTTTCACCAGAGCCACGCAAAAATGAGCAGAAATTAAGATCTGACCGTGCTGCCACGTGCATCAAGGCCATCAGAGAGATGACGGGCTCCTCACTGAAAACACTGTTCATGGAGAAGGGACATGACTTTTGATGCCTCTTGAGCTTTGCCTTTGGGGGAAAGCCAAGTCTCAGACCACAGTTTCAGAATGTCTTGAATTACACATCAAGGCTACAATTTCTTAATGCTCATAGACTAAGTAGTGCTGCAAGAGAAAATAAAAAGTGCCACAAGAGAAAGGTGACACTGAAGAGGATGCAAACTAAAATTGTTCAAAAGCTCATCTGTGGTCTTAACTCACATGACAGGTCAGAACCAAAACTGTGATGCCAGTTTGGCTCCACAAATGACACTATGAGATGATGACTGTCATTCACAAGAGTGTCCAACTGTGGGGTTCTTATTCAAGCACTGGCTGATGTCTTCCTAGGCTGGGGCCTCCAAGAACTGCTTATTGGACCCACTTGAGCCTATGGCTTTGAGGCACTTAGCAGTCTCTGCAGTCAGAAGTGGTACACCCCTACTCCTGAACAGACAGGACCACATCCATCCACAGCACGGCCAGCGTGCGCACTGGTTCACACCGCATGTGCTTTACAGGGTGCCCAGGGGTTGTGCACAGAGCAGCAGTCAACAAGGACGGAGCCATTCTCTCGTGGAACTTAAAATATACTGTGGAAAGAGAGCTTAAGATAAACAACATTATAATGTTAGGCAGTGAGGATTCTGTGAACAAAAATAGTTAAAGGTAAGAAGCTAAAGGGTAACTAACAGATAAAGGCACACTTTTTAATAAGGTGCTCAAGGAAAGACTCTGTGATAAGGGCATATTTGAACAGAAACCTGAAATACAGAAAGGGATGAAGTCACAGAGGTAACTAAAAGGAGAGAGTTCTGGATAGAAAATCAGCCAAGTACAAAAATTCTGGGCCAAGAGTATGCTCAATGTATTTGGAATGGAAGGAAGACTAGACTAAGTGAGATGTAAGCAAGAGAGAGGGAGGTAGATGAGACCAAAGGGATACTGAGGCCCAGCAAGTGGCCATCTTTCATGCTGAGAGATGAGAGAACCCTGCATTTATAAAGGACTGTGCTGGCTACTGCCTGGAGGGGTAAAAAGGCAGAAGGTAAGACAGCATTATGAGTCCTGGCCCAAACTAGAGGTTGTGGACTAGTGGCAGTGAGCAAATTCAGATACAGAAGAAATTGGGAATTTAGAATAAACACATTGGCTAGCAGACAGAAGACAAAACCAAGGAACACATAGAGGTAACAGACAACTCCAAGGTGTTTGTCAAAACATCTAGAAGAATAAAACTGGCATTTATTGACAATTGGAAGCTGCACAGGGCAGATGAAGATTAAAAGAAATGGAGATAGATAATTAGCTTTGGCACACCTCAAGTTCATGAGGCCTATCAGGACATCAAGAAATCCAAGTGCAGAAGGTGGGTGAAGTTCAAGAAAGGTTCAAACATGTCCAGTGCTGCCAAACAGACAACTAAAGCCACACTGACTGAAAACTTGATTTAGCAACAAAGGTCATTATTAGCCTTGGTAATTGTCCTGACTCTTGGGGTTCCAAGAGAATGAGTAAGGAGAAGGTATTAACATAAATATAAATAGTGGAGGGAGACACACTGTTTAGACATTTTCTTTCAGAGAAATTAATAGCAGAAGGGAGGGAGACGAGATGAACAGAGGGTTTATTTTATTATGGGAGAAATTGCAACATGTTTTGTTTACTGATGGGAATGATCTACTAAAGAAGTAAATAATGATGAAGAAAGGAAGTATGACTTCAAGAGTGATGTTTTCTTGTAGACGTGAGAGAGAGGGGACTTGGCACACAAATGGAGAATGCAACTAGAGGTAGAACAGCTTAAAGAAACATCCCACACCACAGTGCATTTCCATCCTCCTGTCGTGCATGACCCTCAATGCCAGGTTTCTGTAAGAACTCTGACAAGCAGGCAAACCCTGCCAGGCAATCAAGCTCAGGTGTCAGATTCCGCTGCGGCCCCCCCCCCCCCCCGCCCGCCCCCCTACACCAGCCATCCAAGTCCCTCTTCTAGGTGAGACTACCAGTGTTGTATGCCCCTCCTACTAAAGGGGTCTGCAATTTGATGAGGATGATGATGTAAGCACAGAGCTTACAGAATTGGCAGAGACAGGCTCAGAAAACTGGGAACACGGTACGTTGCAAACACAAGAAGAGGGGGAAGAAAGAGGAGCATTAGAACACACTGACCTCCACAGTTAGCTCCATTCTTAACTGTCCATGAAATCCTTGCATGCAGCCATGCCTACTGGGAAGCCTGGCGCCTCACCGTCATTTAAATTGCATTTCTGGTTCTAATCAGTCTTCAGCGTGACCCACCCATTCCTTCCAGTTAAGCTGCCCTCTGCCCCCCTACCACCCCATCCCAACGTCTTGCCCTGGCACAGAGTCCCATGGCTTTCAAGGTTCACGGAATGCCACTTTTTTTGACGAAGCTTTGCCTGAAAGCTCCACATCATCGGCCTCCTGCTAGCTTCCTCACACTAGACCAAACAATCACACACTTCTGATTTTTAAAGTGTTTCTCCTACAGTATTCTGTTCTGCTTCCCTGATTCCAGGTCATATATAGTTTTCTCATGTTGAAACATGCACATCTAAAATTAGAAAGAATCTTCTTAATTATGATGGCTTACATTTATAATTGGAAGCATTTTTTCCCTTTCTTACTGAAACATAAAATCATGGTGTATCACTCAATGACATTTTAGATGAAATGAAATAAAGTAGTCTGACTCCACCAAAATAAGCAACTGGACTTCAGTTTTTCTTACTCACAATACCTCCTACATCCAAAACCTCTCAGGTACTGACCAAATGGAAGCTCTATTAAGAAATGTCCCACCTGTATTACTTAGGCCATAAACTGACTACTACAACAAAGCACAGAGAAAAAGTTAAACTTTCTCATTTCTACCATTTTCCAGGACAAATGTAGCTTTGCTTTTAATTAAAAATAAATCTAAGTTGTTTTCAATGACAGGTATTTACCCTCACTTCACCCAGCTGCTTTGCACAGGGCATGTTGACTCACAGGTCAGGGACATAGGTAAGAAAAGTCTTGGACTGGTGTATTAGGGGAAACTTAAAAGTCAACCTGCAGCATCTTCTCTGAAGCCTGGCTATGCTCCTCAGAGCTTACAGAGGACACCGGCTTACACATCAGTGGTTCGAGGTGGACAAAGCAGAAGGTAAGCTGATTTCAGGGCTGGCGGTAGGGGCACAGGGGAGGGAGGTGGGGGAGGCAGTCCTCCCTGTAGAATCTGAAAGCTTCAGGCTAAGGCAAGGCAACCCCAAGATATTCATTTGAAACACGACTCCATACATAAACTTCTGTTCATCAGGCAAGGTGCCCAGTTTTTATAATTTTGACTTACAAGTCATTTTTATTTTACACTGTGAACAATGAATTTGCAGGACTTGGGTCCATGTTACAATCCACAAACATCAGGAATCTTCAGAAAGATTTTGAAGTCCTAAATTCTATTCCTTAAAAACAACGGGAGGGTGGGGGAGGCCCAGGGGGAATCTCCCTACACTTCCAACTTCGGGCCTTGACTACAGATCGGCAGTGGTGGCCGGAAAGGCTGCTGCCCGCTCTCGCCACTGCACTGAGATGGCTGGCAGTCATGTGATTGCCAGCCTGCTGGTTGACAACAGTATGAAAGGTACAAATCTCTTATCTCTAGGTGAAGAAACAGAAAGAAATGAATGCATGTGTGTGCCTGTGGCTGAAGTAGGAAGGGTAACCATAGAAAGGAGTACAATTTTTTTTATTCCCTGTATTTAAGCACGAGGTCTAATAAAGCCCAGAAACATGCTCCCTCACGCAAAAGAAAAAGTCCTCCTACAAATTCTTATTTTTAGGATCCTATCTTTAAGGAGGGCTCCAAAGTTATTTGTTTATTTGGGCAGTGGCTAAAAGCAAGGGAGCTCTAGTACAAAAGCCAGGGGTTAAATCCTGGCTCTGCCCCATTCTGGTTGTGTTGGCACCTTGCTAATCCACTCTAGTGTATCATTTGTTTATCAATGAAACGGTTTGTTCTGAAGATTAAATACGCAAAACATAGGTAAAGTGCTAGGACAGTAACTGGCAAATAGCAGGCACTCAACAGAGGTTGGTTTTCACAACCAGTGCCCACAGGAAGATTCTAAGAAAAGGATCCAGCTTCTCTTACATCTTGTCAAGTCCCTTTAGCTGGACAGAGGGCTTGCTGGATCTCGAATGACGTTTACAGGAAGCAAATTAAATTCAAATACAGCTAATAGCTCCCTTCTCTTACTGTGTAATTATGTGTACTCATTATTTGTGTAGCATGTTATTTAAATGTCCCTAATTTCAGTCCCAGTGGGCTAAGGGTCCTTGAAGACTGGCCGTAGCCTTAGCCTTTGCCAGCCTTTTCTTAAGCTTTTGTCAATTTATTACAGCCAGGAAAAGTGGCATTATCTACAGCAGGAAGTAGACAAAGTAGACAGAAGGCTCACAATCAGCAAAAATCTTAGCACTGCCTCCCCTAAGCGTGGCTATAACCAAGGAGCTGTAATTATGGTTCAGTTCCTACACAGACAATCCACGAGACCATTCACAACTCTCATTCTCTACCTCTAGAAGGACAAAAAAATTCATTCCCTGTCACTTTAAAACCACAAAAGCAAGATTGATGGCAAACATGGATTTTACTATCTTATGTCTGCTTGTGTTATTACTGCTATACTAGACTTGAAGAAATGGGGCAGCTGAGCTCAGCCACTCAGATACAAACTGCCGCTGTTTGCACACTGTTAACAGATACCAGACCCCCAACCCACCTCACACAAGAGGAAAGTGCAAGAGGCTGCTTGTTCAGCAACCTAGCATGCGAATGACTTAAGCGGAAGTGATGTCAGTTCAAATCAGATACGAAATATATCAAGCCCATTCTATTGTTAATGTCAAATACTATTTTAAAATTGAATTTCCCTGGAAACTCTGGTAGGATTAATAACCCAGAACCATCTTTGTTTAAAAATTGATAGGAGAAAAAAAATAAAACACCTTGTTTTCAATACTACTATTGCAAAGATACGTTGTCATTCTCATCCAGTATGTCTTCTAAATTAAGTACTGGATTCAAAGTTACACAACCTGAACTGTAATTCCAATTCTGCTACTCTATATTAAATAAACAAGTGAGAGTCAGGAAAGCCACTACACACATAACACCAAGCCCAGAAGCATGTTTATTCAGCTTATCGTTGAAAACACCAAGGTGAACACACTCAGAGGTTATGTCACTACCCAAGGTCCCCAAGTGAGAAAGCATGGGTGTGGGGGGCTGCAGAAGTACCCCCTCCCCCATCTGGGAAGAGGCACACGCTCTGATCCACGTGCTGTCCAGTTTCATGCCCCACCTTCCAGCAAAAGCTTCGTACTGGACAGTTTCAAAACCCACCACCAGACAAATCCCTGCCTCAATCAAAGCTGGACCAATGAGGCCCTGATGAGCATGGCTCAGGTGGTTGGAACATCATCCTGTAACTGAAAAGACTGCAGGTTCGATTCCTGGTCAGGCACATGCCTAGGTTGCAGGTTCGATCCCCTGTCCGGGTGCGTACAGGAAGCAACCAATCAATGTTTCTCTCTCACATTGATGTTTGTCTCTCTCCAAAAAGCAATGAAAAAAATGTCCTCGGGTAAGGATTTAAAAAAAAAAAAAAAAAAAAAAAACCTAGACCAATGGAATTATTTCAACTTTTAAAAGGAACCTTGAGAGGCTGTAGGCCTAACAATACCAAAAAATAAATAAATAAAAGAAAACAAGTACCTTTGCATGACTGTTAAAACCACTCTCCCTCCACTACCTTGTTGTCTTTACTTGCCCCACAATGAGGAGTCCCAAGATTGTATGCTGTGATGTACAGCTTAAGACAGGGTCACTCCATTGTACGGTACATGAATGATGCTTTATTATAAAGCATCCATTCAAGCTCAAGTGATACACCCATAAGCACACACATACACACATTCAGAAAGCACACTACCTGCAATTATCCCTACTCTCTACCTCATTCAGCCAAAAGACTCTTAAAATGATCCCTGCTATTTCAGCTCTCTCTGAATACCACCCTCCTAGGGAGCACACCTGAGATTCTGGGACCTACAGAGGAGTTATTCCCATGGTAACGATTCTGCTTTCCTGTGCTTTCCAGTGGCCTCAAACAGGAAAGCACACTTTAACGTATTAGCCATCTTTAAGAAAATTCTTCTTAAAACAAAGGTAAGTTCTAAAACAAGGAGATACTTGTGTTTCCTTAGAACTGCTATTGAAATGCAATATACAGAATAACAGAAAGGGGGCCTTGGGATGCTGCCTGCACAAACACCAACAGAAACCAGAAAAAGGCATATTCACTGCAATTTCACAACCAAAATGAAAACTGTGGAAGGAAGGAAGGAAGGAAGAAAGGGAGGGGGGGAGGGAAAAAGACAAGTCAGTCTTCATCAGGGGGAAAGGCAAACTAACATGACAAAAACAACCTTTCTTCTTTATGAAGTTGTTAACAAGAATTATTTATTTAAAGCCTTCAATGATCCCAACAGAAATGTCTTTGACAACTTTTCTTAGAATTCTTTCCTTCGCATTGTCAAGTCCTTGACAGTGCAAAAAAAATAATAATAAAAACAAACAAAAAACCCCCAAGGGCTACATTTAACCAAACTAGCTGGCAATGCTCATTGCTTCTTGAATGACTTACTTTAGTTGTTGTTCTTTTACCCAAATTCCACTTTTATTCAATCCTGGACACCTGGCTAAACTTTTGTCCTAAAAGCTGATTTTTCCCATTTAATTTGTTTTTTTAACTGAGATTCCAAGAGCAGTAAAGCATTACCACGCATGAATAGCAGAATGAGAGAGAGCATTCTTATCATCACACTGAGATCTAAACCCATAAACAGCCACTGCTGTACTCTAACTCCAGGATTCAATGATATTCTCCTGATTACCCTCTTAAAAAACTTAATCAAGCCAAACACTGCTCCTCGACTTAGGTTCATTGAGGTTACATCCAAATAAGATATTTCCAGTTTTCCCTGACTGGTATGGCTCAGTGGGTTGGGCACTGTCCTGCAAAGGGAAAGGTCACTGGCTCAGTTCCTGGTCAGAGCACATGCCTGGGTTGCAGGTTCATTCCCCACTAGGGGTGCATGCAGGAGGCAACCAATCAATGTTTCTCTCTCATCGATGTTTCTCTCCCTCTTGCTCCGTACTTTTCCTTCTCTCTAAAAATAAATAAATAAAATCCTTTTTTTAAAAAAGGTATTTTCAGTTTACAATGGGTTTAAGTTGAAAATGCACTTAACACACCTAACATAACATCGCTTAGCCCAGCCTATCTTAAAAGTGCTCAGAACACTTTTAGCCTTGCAGGGGTGTTCAATCCATGACCCACAGGCCACATGTGGCCCAAGGTGGCTATAATGCAACCCAATACAAAATCGTAAATTTACTTAAAACCATCTGGTTTTGCTCATCAATTTTCATCAGTGTTTGCATATTTAATGTGTGGCCCAAAACAACTCTTCTTCTTCCAGTGTAGCCCAGGGATGCCAAAAGGTTGGAACTCCTATGAGTTTGGCAAAATGTTCTAACAAAGTCTGGTTTATAACAGCATGTTGAATATTTCATGTAGAGCATTATGTGCATCACTGTGACACCATCGTTAAGTTTTAAAAATTGTTAACTCAAACCATCTTAAGTCGGGGAACCACCTGCATTTAATGTGAGGCAATGACAAGAACCATCACATCAAACGCTCTCTAAACAGACACAGGGCACATAGCTTACTGTATTACAGACAGCCAAGGAATAGATGGGGTCTCTGTCAGCGATTCATGAGGGTCCAGCAGATTCCACTCCTTACCATACTTTTGCAAATGTGAAAGAAATTTTAAAAGGGCCTTTTTCATTACATGTTGGCTCAGAATTCAAGTGTTTTTGTGTCAAACCACATAATACTAGAAGAGAGGGAAAGAACTTGGGTGGATGGAAGGGAGGTCACCTCACAAAATCCAGCCATGGCCCTATGGCAACAAAGCAAGAACAGGTCCTGTCTGTAAGCACTATGTCCAACAAGAGGCTTGCAGACAACTCAGCTTACAACCAAGCAGGCTGGAAAGAAACCGGAAGCCCTAAGTAAACCTGTCACTCTGTACCCTGGAAAGCTGGCAAGTACCCACATGTGATGACTATTTCCACAAGACCAGAGCAAAGATTCTAAGAAAAAAACACTCTCCTCTTCTTCATCTCCCTTCTCCAAGCAAGTACGAAGCAGAACACGGTCAATTCTCAATATCAATAATTCTAAGAGATTAGTAAGTAAAAGACTGTGGAATGCCACCACAGCCACATCAACTGAAAAACCAAACGTCTGTTTTGAAATGGTTTTCGTTGGATGACTTCATCTGAATCATACTAAACCCCATTAAAAAGAGACATCAGAATAAATTCACGTAGCAAGTTTCCCTGTAGGCTTCAAGGGTCCTGTAGATAACCACACAGGAAGAGGTACACTTCTGGACGCACAGAAATTCCATGCTACTGTACACTTGCTGCTAGTAGCAACCTGCCCATTCTGATCAACATACAAGGAAGCAGGCACTCAGGAGGCTGCTGCGCCAGAGAGTAGGGAGGGCAGTAGGCACACTGTAGATTTAGGCTGCTTCCTTTACAAATGGGATAAAAACCAAAGGCTGCACACTACAGGAAGATCGTCAAAGACTCCTGCTGTTGTACAGAAAAAGACAGCAGATATCCACAGAACAACCTGTAAAACAGGCTCCACATTCAACCCAGGACCTAATAAGAAATAAGATTTGCAGCTTTGGCCTTGTGTATAGGGAATGGACTAACTAAGACACCTTGCCAATTTATTGTGCAGCACATAAAGACACATAAAAATGAACCTATAAATCCATCAGGATGTCCACCAATTACTGACAGTAAGGACCTAGCATAAAAAGCACACGTTGCAAAAAACATATCCCATACAGAAACAATAAATATATCCCATATAGAAACAATACAGAGATTCCAACAGATACTCAACTCACCATTCACTGTTTTCAGGCTCCCAGAAATGCCCTCACCATGTTGCCTCTTCTGGGCATTCTTGAACTCCTTCAGAGACAAATAAAGGACTTTACGTACCACCCTTTCCTCTGACCATGGAATCCCATCACTGTCATCCTGGAGAAACAGGAAGAAATAAAAGGGGAGTTACTTAAAAGAAAGCAAGTAAATATTAAGAATCAAAATAAATTTTTAAAAAACTTTTCAAACAAGTACTGTGTGATTAAGACACGGTTCTGGAGCTCAGAATTACATTCTATGGCAAAGGGACAGCACTCGCCCTTCTAACAACTGGAGAGGCCTCAAGCAGAAAGCTAACCAACACACTGTACAAGGGACTGAAAGAAAGACAAAACCACCTCACTTCCTTGAGGTACTCACACCCACAGGCCTTCATTAATGGGAAATACTGAAGTTTTCTATTCCTGGCAACATTCACAAAAAGCAGTTATTACACTCACAACCAGAGGTGTAATTAACCATTATGCTCGAGTTTCATAAAGTAAGTAATGCCAGAATATATATGGCTTACAAATATGTGCTCCACTCTCTTGGAAATTTTTGGGGTTGTCACTGGGACTGGTGCTACCTTCAAGAAAATTTACAATTCAGTCAGAACAAATGAAATTGGATCAGCAATAGCCTCTTAAGGAAATGAGTCACAAATGAACGAGAAAAGAGAGGGAGAGAAAAACTGATCACTGTGGGAAAGGGCAATGGATTGGGGTGGGGGAGTTACATAAAAAAATACACACAGGTTAAAAACAGGTCTTGAAGATCTAATTTAAAAGTGTGGCTCCCTTATGCCTGTTGTACCCGATCCAATGCACGTTCTTCAGAGAGGAATGAACACAATGAAGCTGGGTAGGAAGGTTGGGGTGGGGGAATCAAAGAACTAGCAGCCAGCCCAGAAGCCATTCCAGTAATAAAGATAGAAAGAAAGATTAGAATTGAAGAAGCACTAAGAGGATAGGAGAGCAAGTATGGGGATACACACCAGCAGGAAACTGAGACAGATTAAGAACCAAATCTGGAAGATAGAGATGGCAAATATCAGTGACTGGACTGAGATAACTGTTGTAGGGAACCAACAATAAGGATTTTACAGTTTAAAGGGTAGGCTCATATGGCTAGGGACATTTACAGGTTCTTCTGTGAATATCTGTGCAGGGTTTGCTTAAGAAGTCCTCATTCACACACCCGTGTCAAGACCGCATTTTTAACACTTCAATTTAGACATGGAAGTATTTGATCTTCTCAGATATTTGGGGCCTTAAAAAAACAAGGAAAACACAATACCCTAGGTAAAAACAGGATTTTGGATATTCATGTTCATTTTGTACAAAGAGGGACCCATACACCTCAGAGTCAGACTAGTGCTACTATACCGGATGGATGTCCAAAAGATTGGTTTTTACCCCTGCCACTAACAGGACTGGGTTATCTGAGGTCTTTCCCAGAGTTAAAATTCCTAAACTCTGCATAAACACAAACTGCATCTTAGAAATCCAACCACATAGAAACTCTAGGCCCTAAATAACTTAAGCTGCGCTCTTGTTAAGCTTCCAGGATTTCCTAGGATGAGAGTAATTCTCCAACATCTCAAATAAGGGGAAGCAACGCTCTGGGAAAGAAGGAAGCTGGGATTTCCACCTTCCCATCCACACCCTTCCCTCCTGTAGACAGGCCAAGCTTAAGAGTTCTGTTACCTGTAGAGGAAGAAGGCACCTCCTGGTCACTCTCCTGAGAGCCAAGACATCTACTAACCAGGGTGGTGGATGAGATTCAAACATGAAGGCTAAAAGAAGCCAGCAAATTCTGCCTCAATCTGACAGGCGGAACACACATAGTTTAACTACTACTTGGTATAAGTCACTAGAGACCTTCCAATCACATGGTTAAAAACCAGAAAAATGAAGTACTCTGACCAGACTCATCTGAGCAACCCAAATAACTAACCTGTGTCAAAGGCAGATGATTTAGCTACACAACACATACCAAGTACATCATAATTGAATTCACGCGTATAGTGACTTTCTTGAGTTTTCATGAAAGCTCCACCAGCATATTCACTGCAACCAAATGACAGTCTTAAATCCAAGAGGAATTAATGCTTATTAGGCTGAAATCCACCTTTTCAGCTTCCAAACTCTATGCCATAAAGGCCAAGCAGCTAAGTTCTCTTCCTCACAGCCAAGTTCCTACTCTCATCGTTTGCATCTCCACAACAGTGATGTGATTATAAACTATTATTTCCTACAGTTTATAAATTATAATGCCCCAAAAATAGCTTTCAATGTAAAATTCCTGTGGTGATTTTTCTGTATCCTATTCAGGCTGGTACCTTCATTCTGACTTCATAAGAGAGAATTATAGCCCTACTACTAATGCCTAATTAAAACATAAACCATGTGAGATGAAAACTCCTGCGAAGGAAGATGCATTTAAGGTCCACTTACTGGCACAAGAGCAGCTTCATTACACCTATAAAAAAGTACTTTAAATACAGGAGAAGCAAATCCATGACACAGATTATGGGTTTTCAAATCCTAAACACTAAAAATCAAACATTTTTTTAGAAAACACAAGTGCTCTTTTATAATCTGGAGTGCTGGTCAAGACTTGTCACCTCCCTCAAAAGGGTGACATAGGTAGGAAATAAACTGGCTCTTGTTCTGTTTCCAAAAGCTCAATGGGTAGGCAATAATTCAGAAATTAAAAATTAAACTGCCTTCACAGCTGCAGAGTCATAATGAATTGCCCTACACTCAGCTTACAGACCAGGGTGGCGGAACCCCTCCCTAGTGGATCGCCAGATGCAGAATCAAAGGTGTGCATGCCACCACGAGGCAACACAGAGCCAGCCCTCCAAGATGGGTGTCATGGAAGGCCAGAAAGGTGCTTCTAACACTGCTGTTCAGAACAGCCAAGCACTGAGTGCTCTAAAAACTAGTCCCAACATAACTATCATTAAAGGTCAGGCAACTCAGAACACAAACACCTCTCTCTCTAAGAGTTTATATGACCTCTAACTATAGGGGCTTCCTTTTTATTTTCCGTTTTACAACAGCTGTCATTTAATCAGCCATTTAAACAATGTCTGCATGGGGCCAGGAAATCGTTTCTCCTATTCACCATGTTATCCCAGCACCTAAGGCATAACTGATAGCGTATGAACTCAATAAATATTTCTGGGAACAATATAAACTCAAGCTCAATCTCACTGTTCTCACCTACATTCACCCATGCTTGGCCTGCCAGTGCATAATCTTACTATTATGCAGGATATTTCAAGTGAAGTACTGGAAATCACTACTTTTTTTTTTTTTTTTTTGACAAATCCCTACTACCCCCTTAAAACACTCCACACAGTCACAAATCCCAAAGGGCTGGGCTATGCCTCTCATCCTCAACAGTAAGTTTGTCAACTTACTACATAGTGGCAGCACCACCTCTTTCTCAACCACCTAATTCCCTGCCAAAAACAAACAACCAAACCAAAAAAACCCACAGCACCCACCTAATAACTAACATGGTCTTATAGGGCCCAAATCTAATGGCTCTCTCACGGTCTCTTAGCTTCAGCTAAATACAAACCAACTCTTTCACAAAATACCTCACTGTTCCTCTCCCTACTTCCCTCGCCACATCTGTACAGGCTCCTTTTCCTCTGCATCTCCCAGTATTCTCTCATTATATCCTCCCCTACTCTCTTACATTCAATTATTCATTCCCAAATCACTACTTTCAAATCAATCATGCCCCACGTGTGCCTCAATATTCAAAGGTCCTAATTAACCCCTTTGACCTTGCTAGACCTGGCTCTCCCTTTTCTCAGGTGGGCGTCATCAGGATTTGACAGTACAGCACTGAACAGAGAAAGACCCTTTTTGGCCTCCTCCAGATTACTGCCACAAAACCAAGCACCTTGTCCATTCTGGTTTACTGGTCAGCCTAATAAAGGCCAATACAGGAAAAGTTGTAGTCATTGATACCAGAGTCCAGCAACTTCATTATGATGTAAATTCAGTTGTCCAGAATGAGTGCCAGTTCTTATGAATTTCATTAAAGATTAAAAACAGCTATTGTACCTTTGAGGTTTCAGTAAGACCTCCAGGTTAACAGACCATCAAAAACCAGGGGTGTACAATTCAAGCTCCCAGACAATGCACCCCCAGTCTCTTATTCATAGTTCCCCTACCTCAAAGCAAATGCTTCGCAAACACCGCCATAAATAAAAAATATCTGGTTCTGCTGACGTGGGGGGGAATCACAAAGATCTAGGTTTACTCTGCTGTTGACTGCTAAGAATCACTTTCTTTGGCTAATGGAAGACTGAGTAATAAGGCCTTTAAAAGTGACAGGGTTTTCTTTTCATCTGCAAAATATTTACCGTTCTTTGTAATAACTGGAGAATTTCTTATCAAAAGTGGCAACTGGTCAGAATTTAAATTTGGATGCTTATGGTATTAACCTTTTTTATTAAAAGAAAAAAACAGCACAACATAACTGTAGTTACTCAGACCTACAAGACACGTAAGAAAAAGGAGCACCAGAAGCAGGCATATGAAGACACTGCGCTCCCTGGGGCAGGCAGCACCAGGTAACCATTCTCCAAAATTCAAGCTCCAGATTAGAGATTAAACAGCCTTCAGCAACCTCCTTTCATATCCTTGCAACTCCAAGGAAGGTCCACAGACCACCAGAACCTTAACCACTTGGCATCTTGTTAGGAATGCAGACTTCTGGACCCCACCCAGACCTACTTAATCAGAATCTGCTTTTTAAGATCCCATCACAGGTGATTCCCATGCACATGCAAGTTTCAGAAGCTCTGCACTACACACTTGTTCTCCACTCCATGCTTATTTCTTATCACTTTCTAACTCCAATCAAAACACAAGCAAAGGTAAAGATGAGGTGAAACCTCAATACGAATACTTCTAACATCCATCTACTACTGTCTCCTCTCCTGTCAGAAATAAGAAGTCTATATTGGTAAACCCTGAAAAATCTTCACTTTGACGTCTCATCACAGAGCTAAAACAAGTGATCAAATGGCACAGGTAAAAACAACAAAAAAGGCAAGACACTGAGAAACGCCAAGTTCGTGTGCTGTGTCATGTAGTTACTATACTTATTGGGGTAATCACTTTGTAAGGTATATAAATGTCTAATCACTCCGTTTCACACATGAAATACCATACTGTATGTCAACTGTAATTGGAAAATAAATTAAACAGTTTTTTAATTAAAAAAAGAAATCTAGTTTTTAGAATCATTTTTTATGTGACATGGTCTCCCTAACACTCATCCTCCGATTACCAAGGTTGGGCCAACTTCCCTCTAAAACGTGACACCCAGAATTAAATATACATTCAACATGTGAATAATATCCCAGAGTAGGACCAATATATGCAATTAGATCACTTCAGTTTCTATGCACAAACCTAGAAGTTAAAATACATTTTAGCAGCCACATTACACAGTAGGGTCTCACTGAGCCTGCAGTTAACTACACCCTCCACAGTGACTTTATTTGTTTCTTGGGGGTTAGGCAAAAATTTTTTTCATCATGATGCAACAAAACCGAAAGGAAGGCCCCAGTCCAAGGACATTCATGGCTCCCAATTGTAGAATTCTTTTCCTGTGGTGCTCTCCTTGCTGCTAAGGAAAACAAAAACAAACAAAATAAAAACACAGGCCATGAACCTGTATGCATGACAATATAAACCACGTTGTACTCCTTAACCAGGTTAATTTTACAAGACAAAAAAGAAGGTGCTGGATCACATGGGTACAAGTCACCATGTCTTCTACCCACACGTGCTCATAGAGAGGGATGGGGTTAAAGGGCATAAGCATCACAACTTAAACTGAGCCTGTCTGTATTCACTGTACTTGAGTTCTCACCTACTCCCACCTCCAGTGACAGTTGTAAACTGAAATCAATGTTAGTTTAAACAAAGCCTGAAATTAGGCATTCTAATGTGAACAAATTTGCTGACCATTCAAAATCTAAAACACTGAATTACTGATATGATACACTGTAACTGTACCAAGACTTCTTCTAATTTACTGTGTCAAGACTGATCCAATCACTGGTACAGTAAAATCACACTCTCCACTTAGCCACAGGCCCTGGCAGAGTCTTCATGGGCTGCTGCTCTCCAATGACAGCCAGCTCCTCAGCAAAATAGGCCTTTAAGATCTCTTCAGAACACTCAAATGCAAGAAAAAACAGGAACACTCAGGTCAGTCAAGCTTGCAAAACAGGTGCAGGGCAGAGGCCAATGCCCTTAGAGTCCTATGAGAAGCATATAAAAAGTGGTAATGAATCTAACCATAGCAAACGTCTGCTGGGCACTCACTGCATGGTAGGCAGCAGTGGGATCAACACTAACATGCAAAGAATGCTCATGGTTCTGCTCAGACCTGAGTACCACTGCTTTCTCCCTTCAGTTTAAAATGGGTGGGAAAGCCCTGGCCAGTGTGGCTCACTTGGTTGGAACATCGTCCCACACACCAAAAGGTAGAAGGTTCAAATACCCGTCAGGGCACACACCTAGGTGGCAGGTTTGATCCCCAGTCAGAGTGTGTATGGGAGGCAACCAATCAGTTTCTCTCTCACATTAATGTTTCTCTGTCTCCACCTTCCTCTCTCTCTAAAATCAATAAACGTATTTTTAAAAATAAATAAACTGGGTGGGAAATAAAGTAATTATGAAACTCGGAAGTTATTTTTCAGAGGTAAGTTTCAGTGCTTTGCCAAAGGTCTCACAGTTGGAGATGTAAGCAGGAGATGGTGTGAGCCATCAGGTAGTCAGTCAATTGGTTCGCAGGTGGCATATCAGGAAGCAAATTTCAAAACTCAGAATGGTGTTATTAAAGAAGAAATGTCAAATGTGTAACTCACACTCATTCCTAAGTGAAAGCAAAATCATATTACTAATTTCAAGAGGTGAATGTAAATGTTATACAAAAAAATAAACAAGTCAAGAGCAACAGCTCTAGTTAGAGACTAGCAAAAGGATGGTGAGGAGGGGCAGGGGAGGAAAGGGAAGGTGGTGGGATCTTATCTCACTGGCCTCTCTAACTACCTGTGTGCTAATCTATTCTAATGATATCGTTCAAAGCACCCTTATACAATTTGTCCACATGTGGGTTTTTATTACAGTTTCAAATTTAGTCCATCTTGATTTAGGAGGGGGAAAATGATGAAAAGTCATGGGTTACATAGAAGGAAGCACATTTCTGATTGATTCTTTCTATTTATTTATTTATTTATTTATTTATTTATTTATTGAGAGGAAGGGAGTGAGAAAGAGAGGGAAAGAAATATCAGTGTGTGGTTGCCTCTCACCCGCCCCACACTGGGGACCTGACCACCAACCCAGGCATGCACCCTGACTGGAATCTAACTGGTTATCCTTTCGTTCATAGGCTGGCACTCTCAATCCACTGAGCCACACCAGCCAGGGCCTCTGATCAATTTTTTAAAAATTTTTCCAACAATTACAATTAGTATTTAAAAATTAAATAGGGCCCAATGGAAGATAATTAATTTCCAATCACTTGTGAGTAAACTGCCTAAGAGACCCGTACATCACTGTTAATAATGATACAGGATGACTGGTGGAAACTGGGACTCAAGTTAACCAGTGGTACTACTTCCCTTCCAGCATATCTGAATCCAATTTTAAAAAAACTCTACAAGACCACAGAGATCATTTTTAATCAAATTACCAAATAAAAATAAAGGCAAATCCAAGACATATATATCAGGATTAAAGTGTAATATACATTTGTCTTTTAAATTGAAATCCAGAACCTCACACCAATGTTTTCAATGCCAACCTGCTTATTATAAAGAGGGACCGGGGTGAGGAGCACAGGGACAGGCACAGTTACAGATGGCATTACATTCCACAGAAAATACTCCTGCCTGGACATGAAAGGGCCAAAGCATCAAATGTTCTTCACTGACTCTTCTAAGTATAAGCAAATGGGGGTGTGGTGGTTGGAAGGAAGAGTATGTTCAGGTTCACAGTAGGAAGACCTTCTCATAACATGCAACCTCTTCATTAAAATTTATACAAGTGCCAAGACAAATAACAATTATGTGTCTGAATTACAGGAGCCACTAGATGGGTTACCAGTGCATATATCCTGTTTCTGCCCACTTTGCCATGGCTCTGGGAGTGGAAGGATGTGACTTTTAACTCCTTTTAAAAAGAAAATGAAATGTGATGCCCAATTCCTATACTCACCCCCTACCCTAAGTGGGACTAACATGAAATGCCACATGGTGGAGAGAAGGGCTGAGTGTCTGATTGACAGCTGCACAAGGCTGGCGGTAAGAAAACAAAATTTGAAAAACTGGGTCCATGAGCAAGACAGAGAGAATAAACTGACGGCTCTTTCCTCCTTCCAGGGAAAATGACTGGAAACCTATGAGTGAATGTCTTTTATTTTCAAAACAAGTTCACATATGCCTATTGTTAAATCATCCTACTTAATACAATTTGCTGCTGTCTGAAATGCCACTTTCTTCCATCAACAGTTTGAGGAGAGAACAATAAAAGCATCAAAACAAGAAGTGTTAGGGATGTCGATTCTTGGCATGGATTCAATATAAACAAGGATTTCCAGACCCAAATAAATAAATAAGGGGAAGAGAGAAAGAATACTGAAGAAAAATGTGAGAGAGCTATAACTTAAGTTAGGCTAAAATCACTGTTTCTTCCCTTTTCTAGTGGAGTATTTTCTCCACTAGAAACCTCTCAAGTCGACTCAATGCTAACTCATTTTTCTAAATTCCATAAAATGGTTCAATTGTCAATACTCAAACATCAAAGAGAAATTGGGGAAATGTTCACACCTACAAATAAGTGGCCAGGAAACCACTGAGTTATGAACTTGTGAATGATATTCCTTTGCCTTGATTCTAAATTAAAAGCACTTCAAGCAGCAAATTTCCTCAGACAGATGACATGCTTCGTGGGATAAAGTAAACGGTCTGAAAATGCTTATGCAAGGAGAGTTTTACTTCTCCCAAACTCCCACGAAATAATGTGTACTTATCTTTGATTACAGCCTATTTTAAAAATAGGCTACAGCTGAAATTGGATTAAGAACTTCTGCTGAAAACGATTTATTGCATAACACAACTCTGACAGCCTGAATCTACGGCCACCAACTGAGCCTTTATAAAAATCTGCTGGGCAGCTGCCAAGTCAGCTCTTTTGCGTCTGAGCACGTCAGACATCACCGTTGTCAAGGCAGCAGCAGCAGGGGCTGCGACATCCACCCTGTCATGGTTAACCGGTGCAGTCAGGGAGCAGCAGCAAGGGCCGAGCAGCACAGTGCTCAGGACTCCCGCAGCTCTTCTGATGACAGTGCGTTGTTTCAACATAATCAGAAAAGACTCAAGATCTACTTAAGGATTACCTCCAAGAATCTAGCAGAAATCTGGATTGACAATCTACCTCCAGTGGAAGGGACAGAGGAAAAACATTTAAAAAACAATCAGAATCAGGGACCATTCGGTGGTATCTGCAATGCCTACCCGTGACTACCCAACAACTTCATTTGGGAGTGAATTATTAACAACTAGGTTCCCAAAGGAATTCTAACTGATTTGGATCTTTTAGTCCTTCTTTATGTTAATCAGTATACCTTCCAAATGACATGTTCTAAGATAGACTAACCAACAGAGTAACCACACTAGCCACATGTGCCTGTTTACAAATAGAGTTAAAAAATTAAATTCCTTAAGTTGTACCAGACTTATTTCAAGTACCCAATAGTACAGGTTTCCCAAAGTGGACAATGCAGCTACAGTATGTTTCCATCATCCCATAAAGTTCTATTAGACATTACTGTCCTAGAGCATATATTTGCATTTAACTGGATAGTTTAAACAGACTGTGGGTTACTTGCTAATGCATTTAATTATGTCCCTGAGATTCAAAATAAGTACTACATTTATGCTCCACTCAACTTAGCAAGAAAATTCTGGAATAGCTGAATACGTATGCCCTGCACAACAAAGTTAAGAGTCTAAAGCAGGTATGAACTATTTGAATTGCAGATATTTGCCCATACAACTCTGAGGAAGGTGAATCCATTCCTCAGCTACATCTGGCCTTCAGTTTTTGCAGGCAATGTATATGAAATTCTGAGGATGAAGCACAGGATTCTTCACTCTACAAGTACACCCTTAAGACACACACTGTTTTAGTATGCCTTCAAATCATCTTTTAAGGAATCCCCTACAAATAAATCCTCCAGGATTACAAGGAGACAAAAGCCATTCCTCCATCAGCCAGCCTAGCAGGGTGACCAAAACGACTAGATTGATTGCTACCCGACCAGGGCCACTTGAGGTCATGGGCCTGTAAGCCATGGCAAAGGATTTAGGCAATTTTTGCATTTCTGTTTCTTCCTCCAGGCCCCAAGACACTGCTGGGGTCATTTTACAAGCTCAATCAACAGCTAACTGTCTTGCTGGCTTTTGTGGTTCAGCACAAACCCCCAACCAGGAAATAAGCCTAAGCGTGTATATACTCCCGGGGGACTGGCTATACAGTCGCGCTACATCATAAACAATTAGGTTTATTTTTGGCCGTTTTATGAAAATCTTCAAATTAAAAGTATACAAATAAACCTCGTCCTTGGATTTAACATAAACTGACACTGTGCCACTTTGTTCCAAAGCGCCTGACCCCCATTTCTTATACCGTCCAGCCCTCCCCAGAGTCAAGGACGACCCTGGGGTTGGTTTGCACCCTGTCATTACAGGTTTGGGTCTCTAAAAACTATTTTAATGTGTGTTTTCCCCTCAAAATAGCACTTTCCACTAATTATAAATGTCGGTCATTGCGCAGCAGGCCACACACTACTTGTTTCTGGTACAAATTCTCTAGACTTTACAACTATGACGTAAGATCACACAAATGTTTCTCAGTGATGAACCTGCCACGTGTCTTATTCACCTTTCTTCCCCCTAATACATAAAGGTGAATTGAGCATACAGTAGGCATTCAAAACATTTCCTACGAGTGAACACTTACAAACCGGTGGACAGTGTAAAAAAAACTGCCTTCGAGGTAACAGAGACCTGGATTCTAGTTCTATAATTCTGTTTCTTCAAGTGCAAAACAAATTTTTGGAGTGACTGACAACTTGTACACTCCTGAGAAACAACTAAGGGCTTGACAACCCATGCATTGAGCGCCTCATCTCCAGTTTCTCCCAGGTGATACGCGTCCTGAGACCAGATGCTGAGAACCACAGGTATACTCGCACACCAGCCTTGCAATGGACATGACTCCCACCTTGCCTTTCCATGAAAACTATTCTCACTGCCTTATATAACTGCCAAATCTAACGCAAAGTTTTTTATCAGCAACCTGACTCTTGCCTGGTTTTCCTGTTTCCTCTCCCCTGCCACCTTCTTCCCTCCCAACCCCCAATTATATTCTAAATACCCATGACTACTAAGTCATTTTCTTGACAATCTCCTCTTTCCCCTCCCATACCTCCTTGTGTGCTTTTCTCTACCCTCCTGCCACCCTCCTGACACCCATGGTTTGGACTCCTGACCAGGACTGGCACCTCCTTTCTCATTGTTCACATTCTCTCTCTAAATCAGGTAATATTATCTGTCTCTCCAGTCCTTGGAGACAGAAATAAAACAGGCTCTCGTCTCCTGTCTTACAGAAGAAACCTTCCAAAGTGACTGCCACCAACCAACTCCTATTCCAAACATCTTCCCTACATTGTTTCTCTAAAGGAAATAATGTATTTTCTTTAGAAATCACAGTCATATTGCAATGAGTTGCTTTCTAAAAGTATCAATCCATGTCACTCCTTCCCTTCCTCAAAAGCCTTCCACAGTTCCCAATGGCTACTACAAAAACTCTTTTATAAGCAACCCAATTCAGTCTACAGGCTTTAACTCCCTCTGCATCACAGAACACCCCTAACTGACAAGGTATGAGCATCTCAAGTAGAGGCAACAGCTCTCATCTTTGTGGCCCCATCTCAAAACAAATACCAGGAAATAGGATTACTGGTGTTTATCACTTAAATATTGATCATGACGTCAACAATAATCCACAAGTAAATAAAGGACAGAGTTTCTCAAAAGAAACAAATAAAAGTCCATTTTCAATTCTTTTTCATATCAATACTCTGGTACCAAGAAATACATAAACAGTCAATCAGACTCAATTTACCTGTGTTTACCCACAGCTCTTGGTTTTATATTGCACAGACTGCATGATTCTGCCATGAGAACTGTTAGCAAGAGACATCAGGTGTATTCAAACTGGTACTTTTTACAAGTTAATCTATTCCTAGTCCAATGACAAGATTTAACTATATCACTGTTTCACAACGGTTTTCAAGGATCACAAACTGCAACCTAAACCAAACTGGAAACTTTCACTGATTCCTGCATCTAAGCCAGTTCTAATATTTCTTCCTTCATGCAGAGTGAGACTTCTGACAATTATTTAGGTCTATAAAGTCTGATGGACCAGTGGCTGGGTTCAGTGAAAAGATTCATGCTCACCTATAGACTGGCAAAGATCCCACCAAAGTCATGAGGACTGACCCCCTCCATGGCATATGTACAATCTCATTTTAAACAGAGCTGTTAGGGAAAGCAAATAGGGCTATCTAGAAGCAAAGTTAGGATCCTTCCTATGTTGACATTTCACAGTGGTAACATAAACAGAATGTGTCTTACAAACATAGTGGATGTAAGCTGAAGTTTACCATTTACACCTCAGATAACATGTGTGAAAGAATAAGGCAGAAGTGGGGAGCAGACAATTGTACTTCTCTGGAGAGTTCTGAGCAAGAGGTAATGGAATTTGATTTACATTTTTTAAAGATCCCACAGGTTGCTGTGTAGAGAATAAACCGTGCAGAGTGGGGGTGTGGGGGTAGTAAGAAGAGAAGCAGAGAACTCCGTGGCAAGTGCTGACACCAGAGGTAAGGACCAGATTGGTAACAAGAGGCGACAACTTATTAAATTCTAGAAACTTTTAGAAGGCCAAGCCAAGTGAATACTAACATGAAATGTGTAAGCAAGAGGAGTCAAAGATTAACTCCAAAAAATTGTGGACTTCCAGCCAAGATGGAAGCATACGTAGGTAGACTTTCTACCTATGCAAAACCTAAAGAAGGAAAACAACAAATTTAAAAACAAAAAATAACCAGAAATGCCAGAAAATCAAACTGTATAGAAGTCCAACAACCAAGACTTAGAGAAGAAGCATGCATTCAGACAGGTGGGAGGGGCGAAGACAGGCAGCGGTGGCTGCGGCTGAGAGGACCAGGGCAAGGCGGTGGCTGGAGGACCACATGGTCCCGCATTTGCCTGTGGATAACCTGGAAAAACAATTGGGGAACAAGACAGACTGTGCAACCAGGGTGACCACACTGGCGGGGTTGGGGTCGGCGAGGAATAAAGCCTCAAAACCCCTGGCAGTAAAAACCTGCAGGGGGTTACAGCAGCAGGAAAAACTCCCAGACTCACAAGAAAGTTCTTTGGAGAAACCCACCCACCCAGGAATAAGCACCAGAAGGGCCCAATTTGCTTGTGGGTAGCTGCCTGGGAGCCAAGCAAGCAACACTGTTCGCTCTCTGACCCCCTTGCCCCCACATACGGCACCACAACACAGTGATGTGAGTTGTCTTGCCCTGGCCAATACCTAAAGGCTCTGCCCCTCACAACGTAACAGCTGCCTCAAGACAGCTGGCCCTAATAAAAGAACAGATCAAAGCTCCAAAAATAGGACTAAGCAATTAAGAGATAGCCAACCTATCAGATACAGCGTTCAAAACACTGGTAATCAGGATGCTCACAGAAATGGTTAAGTATGGTCACAAAATGGAGGAAAAGTGAAGGCTATGAAAAAAAAATAAAGTGAAGTAGAGGAAAAACAACGGTGTACAGGGAACCAACAATGAAAGGAAGCAAACCAGTACTCCAATCAACGGTATGGAGCAGAAAGAAGAAATAAACATTCAACTAGAACAGAATGAAGAAACAAAAATTCCAACAAATGAGGAGAAGCTTAGGAAACTCCAGGACAAATTTAAACATTCCAACATCCAAATCATAGGGGTGCCAGAAGGAGAAGAGGAAGAGCAAGAAATTGAAAACTTATTTGAACAAATAATGAAGGAGAACTTCCCTACTCTGGCAAAGGAAATAGACTTCCAGGAAGTCCAGGAAGCTCAGAGAGTCCCAAAGAAGCTGGACCCAAGGAGGAACACACCAAGGCACATCATAATTACATTACCTAAGATGAAACAGAAGGAGAGAATCTTAGAAGCAGCGAGAAAAAGAGACAGTTACCTACAAAGGAGTTCCCATAAGACTATCAGCTGATTTCTCAAAAGAAACCTTGCAGGCAAGAAGGGACTGGAAAGAAGTATTCAAAGTCATGAAAGGCAAGGACTTATATCCAAGATTACTCTATACAGCAAAGCTATCATTTAGAATGGAAGGGCAGATAAAGTGCTTCCCAGATAAGGTCAGGTTAAAGGAGTTCATCATCACCAAGCCCTTATTATATGAAATGATAAAGGGGCTTATCTAAGAAAAAGAAGATCAAAACTATGAACAGAAAAATGACTACAAAGTCACAACTATCAACAACTGAACCTAAAAAAACCCAAAAAGCACTTAAACAAGTAGAACCAGAGTAGAATCACAGAAATGGAGATCACATGGACAGTTATCAGTGGGGAAGGGGAGGGGGGAGAATGGGGGGAAAAGTACAGGGAATAAGGAGCATAATTGGTAGGTACAAAATAGACAGGGGGAGGTTCAAAATAGTACAGGAAATGGAGAAGCCAAAAAAGTTATATGTACAACCCATGGACACGAACAAGGGATAGGAGTGGGGGTGTGGGGGTGGGGGTTTAGATGCAGGTTGGAAGGGAGGTGCTGGGCAGAGGAGAATAAAGGGAGAAAATGGGACAACTGTAATAGCATAATCAATAAAATATTTTTTAACAAGAAAGAAAAATTTCATCTTAGTAAATGGAGCTACCTCTGGAGGGTGCTTCTGAAAAGAGCACTTTGGAGCAGAGAGAAGTATGGAACCAACAGTTTAGTTTATAGCTGTGCTGAGTAAGAGTTGCCTACTACAGACTCTAAAGGAGATGTCAGAGTTTCAGCCATGTGTCGGAGCTACAGACATGACTGCAGCTGGCAGTTTAAAAATCAAACCTAGAATCAGCCCTGGCTGGTGTGGCTCAGTCTACTCAGGAGTAGCGTGCAAAGCAAAAGGTCACTCGTTTGATTCCCAGTCAGGGCACATGCCTGAGTTGCCAGCCAGGTCCCCAGTAGGGGGCGTGTGAGAGGCAACCAATCTATGTATCTCTCACACATTGACGTTTCTCTCTCTCTCCCCCCTCCCTTTCCCTCTCTCTAAAAGTACATAAATAAAATCTTTTAAAAAGTAATAATAAAAAAAATTTAAAAAATCAAACCTAGAATCACACTTTAGGTGCCGTAACTTACTGAAGGGCAGAAAAACAGAGATTTCCTATTCACTTACAAGTCAGAACTAAGGTCAGGGAAGAGCTAACTGACCTGGAAAAGTCAGTTATGGCTAGGTTTTTGTAGTCTTAAAAAAAGTGATGCTTTAAAATAGAGTGAATGAAGGCAGAGGACTGAATATGAAAGGAATAAAAGGAATTTGTCACTTACTAGAAAGTCAGCCTACAAAAATCTGCATTTCACATGGCAACCCTATCTGACAAGTGATGGAGTGTCAATAATGTGATAATGGAGGCTTTAGAAATCCAAAGCTCAATACAGCAGTACTGCAGATCAGTTGCTGCTGGTAAGAAGTCCTATTTGGCCATGTGAGGTCATAAACCAATCACTCATTTTCTGTCCCTTAATCACACACACACACACACACACACCCCACAGACACCCCTTCCACCCATTCTTATATGCAGACTTCACATGTCAATAAGAAAAATGATACTGGCCTTAGGTCCGCTCTCATAAATAGTCAAAATATGCCCACAAAGTAGCCTATGATGACACTGTGGCTATACAGACAAGTTTTCAGGCGGTTACAAATCTCAAAGATGTGTGTGGAGGTGAGACCAACTATACAGCCTGTTTTCTCTCCAGTCACTCCAGAAAGGCTCTAGAGCAAGCCACTTTCTGGCTGCCAGCTGCTGGCCTGGCCCACAGACAGAAAAGCCATCAGGACCAAAAGGGCAGAGCAGTTCAAAGTCCAAAGAAGTAAACCCTAAGATTTGAAGGAAAAATACAGAAAGTAATTTCCAGTAAGTAATCAACATCTTCATTTTACCCACCTATATATGAGTAACATGCAGTTGCCATACCTATGCTTTCTCTTCCAACTTCTCCAGCAAACCCCAAGCTCCTGAAGTAAAAGACTGTCTCTCCTTATGACATTCTTCACTAGGATGGCTGGACACCCATATTCCTATCTCATCTCCATTGCTGGGTACTGGAATTGAAGTTTGAGCACCACTAGAAACACTTCTCTGCAATTCTAGTAGTCAAGCTTGGCTGCCCTGGACAACCCCTGGGGAGCTTTATCAAGTACACAGCCCTTACCACCATTCTGCCTGAACTGGCTGTGGTGTGGCCTATGCCCTGAGATTTTGATAAACTCAGAATCGTGGCTCCAGAATACAGTCCTGACTTCCCATCTATCACTACTCCACCGCCCCCCGACAGAACCACAGTCGCAGTGCATTACAGTTATATTTGAAAAGTCCCTAACATCATGCCTGGTACACACTAGGAGCTTAATAAGTAATTGTTAAGAAAATGAATCTTTAAGAAAGAAAAAATGAAGCCTATGTAACTAAGGAAACCACGTAATTATTTAAATAGAGCGCACAAAATGTCTTAATACACTTTTTACTTTCTTGACAGTAATTCTCTAAAATGGGTAATTCAATATTCTCTAAAATCAGCAAAAATAAAGAGCTTTAGCTAATACTAAAGCTTTCTTTACCTGAAACAAAGCGAGCACCTGCTGGCTTCAAGGAATTGAATCAAACTGCTATAACTACGTAAAGCTTCCACAGCTCAAAGTGAATGAGGAAAACCTCATGTCAGAGATAGGTTCTGCTTTGCCAATAATAAATACAAAAATATGTCTCGGGCTCTGCCCAGTGTGGCTCAGCCAGTTGGTTGGGCATCGTCCCACAGACTAAAGGTCTCTGGTTCGATTTCCCATCAGGCACGTGCCTTGGTTGTAGGTTCAGTCCCCGGTTGGGATGTGTACCACAGGCAACCAACCGATGTTTCTCTACCCTCTCTTCCCCCATCTCTAAAAAGAAATAAATAAAATATTTAATGATGATGACGGTGGTGGTGATGGTGGTGATGGTGATGATGATGATGATGATGATGATGATGATGATGATGATGATGTCGTCGTCTTGGTACAAGTATGAGAAACTAGGGTATGATTGCTTGCTGGTTTAGTTATATCAGGAGGGAAAGGCAGATCATGTTTAACCTGATGTCCCATCATTGTGAAATAAAAGAAAAAAAAAAAAAGACTCTTCATATGTTCTTTGAGTTCTTCTCATTTAATCAAACTCAAGCTACTGCAGAATAACCCAGCCTCCCAGTTACCTGAAGGACAAGGATGAAGCTTTCCTTCCTCTTCTGGTGCCATCAGAGAAAGGACGATCCGGCTCTACGGTGTGAAATCTCCCACCCACTTTCACACATATCAACCCACTTTTGTTCCCAGGTAAGTGCATCTCTAGACTGAGCTACCTACTTGCTCCTTTTTTGTTCCCAATGTATACCAGTTATAAAGGCAGCAGCTCAAAAAGACCTTCTCCACCCCACACACCAGAGGAAACAGAACAAATGGATTTTAACCTTCACGTTGATGAAGAAACACTTAAAAGTAAAAATATGGGAGGGTTTATTCTATATAAAACAAAAACATTTTAATAGTCAAATGGGTGTAACAAACTTTTCAGAGCATTTTATTAAATCTCTGACCTCATAGAAAACACTTTCCAACTTTAACATACATGCCCACACAAAGAAACACAGAACGGGCACTCCCCAAGGGCCGAAATAAAATGCTCTCTAGTAATTACCATAAATAGAAAAGGAGATGGGCTTCCTGGTTCAGAGTACAGAGTAGGAGAAAAACCACCAGCAACAAAACATCATAAACAAAATTACATGGCCAACAATAAACTGGGAGGAGAGTGGAATTGCTTCTCAGTAAGAAGCAAGAAAACAGATCTGAAAGACGCTTAACAGGAGAAGGGGGCATTCATGAGCCTGAGAGGACACAATGTGCCAGTAAATTCCTCAAAGACAGACACAGGACCTGATGACAATGCATGCTCAGCAGTGCAAACAGAAAAGTTTCTGAAAAATCCAACAAGCTATAGCTTAATATTTGAGACAGAATTTATTTCTCATTATTCTGGGTATTTATTATTTCCCCTAAATATGGCCCCAAATTTCCCAATCAATTCCAATTTCTTGGAATTTTTTTAAATCAATTAATACAATTACTTAGAGATTCTTCCTTAAAAACCAATTGAGAGCCTCCAAGTACCTCTCAAATAAACATATAAGCAATTGTTCATCAACTTCAATCACATTGCCCATTGCGATTATGATGTTGTTAGTTTCAAATTATGATTCGAGTTCACTGACATGGACTATTCAAATCACACCCATAATGAATTTGTGATTAAATATAACCACAGAAAACATCAAATAATGAATAAACAGCATAAAAATAAGTCTGTGTTTGCCTCATAACCATCACTAGTCTGTAAACTGTATTCACCTGACCAAGAATTATTCTATTATAAAAAACAATATAGTCATTACTGTAAAATCCAGTATTGTCTATACAGTTGACCCTCCATATCCTTGACTTCCGCATCCTCAAATTCAACCAACCTCTGACAGAAAAAAAATACTCAAGAGAAAAGAATGTTACTGCAAAGTTAGGCCAAAGATGGTAACATCTGTGCTCAACCTGTAAAGACTTTTTTCTTGTCATTATTTCCTAAACAATACAATATAAAAACTATTCACGTATCATTTACGTTGCATCAGCTATTACAAGTAATCCAGAGATGACTTAATGTATATGGGAGGATGTGTGCCTGTTACGTACAAATACCACACCACATATTGATATATATAGGGGACTTGAGCATCCGCCCATTGTGGTATGTGGGCGGAGAGGGTCATCCTGGTACAACTACTGAGCAGACACCGAGGGGCAAATGTAGTTAAGGTTGCACTTACTAGGCCTATTGTATCATGAGAAGGAGGCTGCTAAGAGGTTCATCATAAAATAATGCATTGATGAGGGAACAGAGGGCTTGCCCACGGTGCCACGGGAAGAGGAAGAGGAGGCAGAGCTGGTGGTCTGGCTCTGGCACTCACTGCGTATTAAGATATTCTGAGGCCTCTCTGCTCAGTGATGACCTCTCACTTCACACTGAGCTAAAAAGGCTTAGAACAAACAGCAGTCTGAAGACTTCCCTATTATTTTAACCTTTAGAAAGAAAATTCTGAAAAGCATACACTTTAAAATAATTAATCTGGTGAATTTTCTATTATGTGAATTTTACCTCAACAACAACAAAATAACTTACAATGGTCAATTTGCTAAATTCAAAATATATTCTATTTAAAGTTGCTCTGAGATACTGAGCAAAATATAAAGAAATTATTACAATTTTACTCCCATGTGAAAGTTCAAGAAATATGCTACTGACAAACAGGACTTTAAAAGGTTTTAAGAAAATAAAAAGGCTTGTAAATCATCCAGTGGTATGTAAAATGAAAGCATAATTACTTGTTACTGAATAAAAATTTAACAACTTCTATATACAAAATATATCATTAACACTGCAGCCTAAGTGAACCAAAATATTGACTTATTTATCATGTTTGTTAAACATTTCTAACAATGTATTATCATTTAAATTAAAAGCAACAAAATGTAGAGGGAGGCAATTCCTTTACAATTTGTACCAACTACTTTTTGAGGACTATAAATTTCCTGTTCACAAAGGGCAGGACGGGATTATGTGATGATTGTTCCCCCTCTATACCTAAAGCCATTGCCTGACAAACAGTAGTGACCAAATACACAAAAAAGAACAGAGTGAGGATTCCTGTCATTCACTGATGGGTCGGTCTCAATAAACATTCTTCATTTTCAGTATTTCTTTCTTTCTTTGCATCCTTGCTAGGGGCTGCAATGCCTTCAACCCATATCCTAAATTACTCTTTTATACTTTTTTCCTCCCTGTAATTCTTGTCCTCTGGAACTTCTCTTATCACAACTGATTCCTCAATCAAAAGTCACCTTGTCAAATGAAACCTTCTCCGACCATACCTCCGCTCAATCTAAATAGCTGCTTAAACTTTTTTCACAACATTTATCACTCATAAAACTCATAACGGCTAGAGTATGTATTAAATGGTTTCCATACCAAATTAGACACCCCCACAAATAAAGAAAAGCCCAAAGTTAGAAGAAATAGAGACTAAAAAGAAATAAAAGAGGTGAAATTTAAAAAGTCATTCTTTGAAAAAAATAAACGAGATATACAAACCTTTGGCTAGACTCAACAGAGAAAAGAGGACTCAAATAAATATAATCAGATGTTACAACTGGTAGCACAGAAATACAAAATCATATGAAGACTACTATGAACAAACTGGGCAACCTAAAATGGATAAATTCCTAGAAACACACAAGCTACCCAGACTAAATCATGGAAAATCTGAACTGACCAATTACTTGTAAGAAGATTCAATCAGTTATCAAAAGCCTCCCAATAAACAAAATTCTAGTACAACCAGTCAACTTTGCTGGTGAATTCTTCCAATAACTCACATTGTTCCAAAAAAATAAAAGAAAAAGGAACTCTTCCAAACTCATTTTACAAGGCCAACAGTAGTCGAATGTCAAAATCAGACAAAGATAGCACAAGAAAATTATAGGCCAATATACCTGATGAACATAAATGTGCAAATCAAATTCTACAGGTTAAAAGGATCATACAACTGTAATTGAACAACAATTAAGAAAAACAATTTTTAAAAGGATCATATACCACAATCAAATGCCATTTATTCAAAGGATGAAAAAAATGGTTCACCATCCACAAATCAGTCAATGTGATGCACCACATTAACAAAATAAAAGGATAAAAATTATATGACAATCTAAATAGAAGTAGAAAAAGCAATTGACAAAATTCAACATAATAAAGACCACAGTTAACACCATAGTTAATGGTGAAAAGCTGGAATCCTTTCTTCTAAAATCAAGAGTAAGGATACCCACTCTCACTACTTTTATTAAACACAGTATTGGAAGTACCAGCCAAAGCAATCAGGCAAGAGAAACAAAAGGGATCCAAATCACAAAGGAAGAAGTAAAACTGTGAGTACATGCTGATGACATGATTAAAAGCATACAAAACCTTAAAGACTGTATTAAAAAAACTATTAAAATAAATTCCATAAAGTTGCAAGATACAAAATAAATATGCAAAAATGTTGCATTTCTACACATTACTAATGAACTATCAGAAAGAGAAAAAGAAAATACCACTTACAATTACATCCAGAAGAATAAAATATCTGGAAACCCCTACACTGAAAACTGAAAGACATTAAAGAAACTGAGCCCTGGCTGGTGTGGCTCAGTGGACTAAACACTGACCCATGAACCAAAAGGTCACCTGTTTGATTCCCAGTCAGGGCATATGCCTGGGTTGCCAGCAGGTCCCCAGTTGGAGGTGTGCAAGGGGCAGCTAATCAATTTTTCTCTCACACATCAATGTTCCTCTTGCATATCAGTATTTCTCTCCCTCCCCCCCCCTCTCTAAAAGTAAATAAATAGCCCTGGCTTGTGTGATTCAGTGGATCAAGTGTCAGCCTGAGAACTGAATGGCCGCTGGTTCCATTCCTAGTCAGGGCACATGTCAGGGTTGCAGGCTAAGCTTCCAGGGTTAGGGGCATGTGAGAGGCAACCAATAGATGCATCTCTCACACACTAATGTTTCTCTCCCTCTTTTTGACTTCCTTCCCCTCTATCTAAAATAAAGTAAATAAATAAAATCTTCACCAAAAGAAAGTAAATATATAAAATCTTTAGAAAAAAAGGGAAGAAAGTGAAAAAGACCCTAACAAACGGAAAGATATTCTATGCTCGTGAATTGGAAGAATATTGTCTAAGAGTCCATACTACCCAAAGCAATCTACAAATTTAATGCAGTCCTTATCAGAATTCCAAACATTTTTCACACAAATAGAACTAGCCTGAAATTTGTGTGCAACCACGAAAGACCCTGAGCAGCCAAAACAATCAAGAGAAAGAACAAAGCTGAAGGCATCACACTCCCAGATTTCAAATTATATTACAAAGCTATAGTAATTAAAACAGTATGGTACTTGCATAAAAACAAGCACGTAAATCAAAGGAACAAAATAGAGAGCCCAGAAATAAACCTACATCTAGATGACCAAGTAATTTACAACAAAGGGGCCAAAAACATACAATGAGAAAAGACCAGTGCCTCTGTAGCAGGGTGCAGAGCACAGGTCCCCTGAAAGTAGGGAAACTGCCCCAGCAATCCTGCCTACAGGCAGGACTGGGGGCGGGAGGGGGGACAACGAGGAAGAGCAGATGGTACAGAATTTAAAATACATTGCATAACAAATGGCAAATTAATAGCCCTGCCGTTCTGAAGGGAAGAGGGCTGCCACCCAGGGTGAATTGTGTGTATGTGACTGTAAGAATGCTCAGGGATACATGGAGGGAGAAGGGGTGGGGAACAGCCCCAGATGCCCCTGTGTCACCAGGAACTCTTGCCCTGACTAAAAATGGCAGTCAAAGAAGGGTAAAAAACAGTGGGGAATTGACAAAAGTGGCAGATACTGTTGCTCCATAGAATGTATCAAGTATGAGATCACACAAGAAGTTCCGGGCCAAGCATTTAAAGTAAGGCAGGCTGAAGGTCAAGGAGAACGAGGGCCATGAAGTCTGAAGTAGGAGATAAGGTCTACCAGGAGGTCTGAAAGTCAGTGAGTCTGCCACAAAGTCGGGAACTCTGCCTGGAAAAGATGGCGGCAAAGCTGGTGGTGCTGTGGACCTACCTAGTGGAGACCTAGTCACCCAGATTCATGAAAAATGCTTAAAGCTGAACCATGACCATAACTGCTGAGCTGCATACTTCTACTTGTCTGAAAAATGGTACCTCTGAGTGGATTACACAGTGAGGAACTCTGCAGAGGTGGAATGTAGGGAAAATGAAGTCAGTTGGGCTCCCTCACCCAGATGTCCAGGTGACTGTGGTGTGACAGTGTTCATGTGGCCTTGAGTAAGGGGCCTCATGCGTAGAATGAAGCTCCATTATATAACTACAAGGTCAGTATTGGCATTTTGCCAGCTTTGTGTGCACTTAGTATATAAGGGACTCAGGACTTCGCAGGTGCCAGCAGCAGCTGGTGATGCATGTAGATCGTCCTAACCCAGAATAAAGGCATGTGAGACATCCCAATAGCTCTGCAAATTTTCTTCCATCTGCCCGAATCCCGTGTGAACCTGCCCAGCAGTGAATAGCTGCAGGACGGGAGAAATAGGTAAACAGTTTTTCTGTTTTTATATTAATTGAATAACTTATAATAAAAATGAATAAATACCTATGTTAACTTTCTTCACAGCATTTATCACCCACAAAATTCTCATTTATTGAAGTCTGTATCATATGATTTCCTTACTAAATTACTGGCTGAATTCCACAAATAATACAGCAAATACTGTACATGGAACAGTCAATATATTCAACACTTGGTTTCCTAGGGTGACACACTTCATTGTTTTTCATCCTAAAAAAATAATAAGGATCAAAGAAAGAAGTTAACTCCCACAGCTAACCAATTCAAGCTGAACCCCTAAACCCCAATAAAAATCTATTGATTAAAATAATGGAGTCTGGAGCTACTTACTACCTGTGTGATCTGAAGGAATTTACTCTATCTGTACATGCCTGTTTCCTTAACTGTAAAAGGAATGCCCACGGCATATATAACACCGTATCTGGCACATAAAGTTTTAATGACTGTCAACAGCAGCAGCAACATCCAGTCTATCCCCCCTCTGTTAATGAGGGACAAAGGAACAAAGAAAACATTTAGCCTAGTTTCCTACTGCGGCTATTAACAATTACCACAAACTAATGTCTTAAAATACAAATTTATTTTCTTACAGTTCTGGAGGTCAGAAGTTCAAAATCAGGCTGGGCTGAAGTGAAGGGTCTTGGCAAGGCCGGTTTCTTCTGGAAACTCTGAGGGGAGAATCCAATTCCTTGCCTTTTTCAGCTTCTGGGGGCTGCCCATACAGGCATACCTCATTTTATTATTTTGCTTTATTGTGCTTCACAAGTATTACAAATTGAAGGCCAAGACCCTCCACCAGCAAAAAGATTATGACTCACTTTATTGTGATACTGGCTTTCATGCAGTGGCCTGGAACCGAACCTGCAATATTTGTGAGGTTGCCTATATTCACTGGCTTGTGCCCCTTCATCCATCTTCAAAGAGCCATCATTCCAATCTCTCTGTTCTGTTTTCACATCTTTTTTTCTCTCCCTCTGATCAGCCTACTTTTGTTTGACAAGGACCCTTGTGATTACATTGGGCCCACCTGGGTAATCCAGGAACACCTCCCCATGGGAATGTCCTTAGTTTAATCACATCAGCAAAATCTTTTTACCATATAAACTAACAAGTTCCAAGGATTTGCACTTAAACATATTTTGGGGTCATTATAAAGTCCACCAGAAAGTACATGTTGCCATCTTCCCCACCTTCAACCTAAAGGGCAATTGCTGGAGTTGAAATACTTCACTGCTGACCACTGTAATTCATATGGAATTTGTTGGGACAAGGGAATGACATCTTAAGCTGTATATAAGGATGTTGTAGGAAATGAGTGACAGAATTTTTTCCCATTTGTTTTTCTCTTAGTGTAGGTATATTGTACAATCAGTTTCGTGAGTCTCCCACTAATGAAGTAGGAACACCTGAGGAGGTCAGCAAGTGTGGGTGGAAATCTCGGGCTGATGCAAAACTACCATCTCTCAAAGTTTATTATATGTTCCCCTAGAAAGAGAAAAGTAATTGAATGTTTTGGTTAAAAAGATGGTTTTCTGTATTGAAATCATGGGGGGGAGGAGGGGTGGTAAAATGTTTGAAGGATTTTACCTTGCTCTTACTTCCCAAAGAAGAGGAACAACATGGATGCACATTTGGAACTGGATCATTTGATGTGCTGGGTTCTTCCCTTCTAAGCCTGCAATGGATTGCTAGAAGTTTTATTGTTAATTTATCTATATAAACTGGCATTATACGAGGGAAGAATTTTGTATTTTATTTTTCAAAAACAGTCCTTCCTTGATATTGATAATGATTTTTACCTTTTCCTAAATAAAGAGATTTTTCTTCAATCTTCAAACCACTCTTTTTGAAAGTAGCACAAAAGTAGAAATTTAAATAAGAGATGACCCTTCCTCATTTTTATTAGAAGTGTTGAAACTTTCTCAGAAGTAACAGGATGACATAAATTAACCTCAATTTTCTTCTCTAAGATATACAAATAAATAATAAACACATGAAAATATGCTTGATAGCATTAGTCATTAAGGAAATAGAAATGAAAATCCAATGGGATACTACTTCATAACCACTAGGATGACTATAACCAGAAAGACAGACAGTAAGTGTTGACAGAAATGTGGAGAGATTGGATTCTCTCATACATTGTGGTGATAATGAAAAAATGGTACAGTGCTTTTAAAATATAGCCTGGCTATAATCCTCAACAAGTTCAACAGTTACCATGTGATCCAGCAACTCCACACCTAGGTATATATATTCAGGACAAGTGAAAACGTTCACATAAAAATCTGTACATGAATTTTCACAGCAGCATTATTCATGATGGCCAAACCGTGGAAACAACTCAAATGCCCATCAACAGATGAATGTGACATATTCATAAATGGAACTGTTCGACAATAAAAAGGAAGCACTGCTACATCTCAATAAAGTTGCCTTCTGCAAACCTCTGCTGTGCGACACGGCATTTATTTGCAAAATGTACTCTACTTTGCACATTCAATGAGTATTTACAGTGGGTTGTGACTTATAATCATGTCTGAAAGGGGAAAAGTTGGAGTTACACGCTACCTTTCAACTGCTGTGCCAGCTGGAAGCATGCCACCCATTGTCTGTTCCCTACATGATATGTCTGCCAAGTAAACTAATAGACATTCAAAGAAGTTCATGTTTACAGCAGGTTGTGAGAAAGAACAGAACTAAGGAGTGGGAGGTAAGGGGAGGAAACCCAAAGGTGCCTCAGTTTCCTCTGGATACCAGACACAGACCTCCCACACCATTCAGTGATTCATGAAAATGCAGAGACCAGGTGTGTGTCTCCTCAGGGCTGCTTCTTTAGAAGTCTATAGCTGAGCCAGAAAAATAAATTCACCTACAATGACAGTGCATGTGTTACTAGGAAAGGACTCAGAGACAGAGGACAATGTGACATTAATGCTGGGGAAGTGAGTTGAGGGGAAGGGAATCTAAAGAGAGTTTCCTACTAGCAATCCAGATAGTTTGTTTAAAATGTACCTCACAGGATTCTCAGCTAAGCATGAGTAATCAAGATTTACAGCACCCTTTAATGTTTTCTGTTATAAAGAATTACATGTCGATAAATTAATTTGAAGGTAAGAAACAAATAGTATTTCAGGGAGGAGGGGAGCTGGGAAGATAAGCTAGCAGTGAAGACAAAGGTTTACGGGAAGAAGGAGCACTGCCTGTCCTGTCCCACGAGGAGCTAGTAGGCAGAGCCGAGTTCCTCTGCTGCCTCTGAAATGAGGCAAACCATTAAAAAAATAAAATTAAAAGGAAAACCAACATAGACTTTAAAAATCTCATGACCCCAGATTCAGCTCAGTAATTTTCCTTTTTAAAAAAGATACATGAAGGAGTATCAGCTCCTTTTTAACAACTCTCCAGCCAAGCCCAAACTAGTTTGTAGAATCTCCTGGGATGTGATCAGCAGAAGGAAGTAAGGATTGGGGAAAGCTTGGAAGGGTCACAAGGAAAGTGACTCAGGCTGTCCTCTCCCTGCCAAATGAAGTATCTACTGATGCCAAAACATCCCATTTATAATACTGCACAAAAGTGTGTGCACAGAGGGACCACACAACAACTTTTCAGAAGCCTAGAATAACTTTCAAGTCTGACCCATGAAGTGTCACTTGACAAAAAATCAGCGATGTAACAGTAATGGCGAATAGGCTGGCCCCCGGAAAACAGCTGCTTCTCCAACACTAAAGTACACTGGTCTCGTGTGACACAAAAGCACCTCCTGCGACTGCCAACACCACATGCTTGAACTAAAATTTACATATGAGGACACTGAGGCCTAATAATGGTCTAAAAGACTTGTTTGGGACTCTAGTAAGAGATGCGATCCAGACCTCCTGCTTCATCACTCCAATATTTTTCCATGACATTACAATGCCCCACGTTAGAAGAAAGGTTTTCTGTTTGACTAGTTATCAGAACAATCCGTACCTGGTAGCTATCCATGGGCACAAAACTGGAATTTTGCCTAAACTCTGTCAGCTTTTACCCTAATTAACCCACAGTGGCCATTCAAGTATCACCTGAAAATGTCTCTCCCCACCTCGGGAGAGTTCTCCCAAACTGTGTTAAGAGTATCGCTCACCAATTAGAACAATATACCTACTCAAGAACTGTAATCAATAATTGGTACCATGACTAGACTGGAAGCTTCCTGAGATGATCTCAATTTTTCTCCTTACTGGGGAGCCCAGCAAATACTCAATGAGCATTAATGTTTACTAACAAACCTCTTCCTTCATGAAAAAGGTAACTTCACGTAAAGGTGTTGAAAGCAGGTATGAAATTCACCATTATACTACACAACTCTAAGATTGAAAACACTATTGTCAATTAATGAGGACACAATCTTGTCATCATGCTGTAAGATAGCAGCACTTTGCTTTGAATTTTCTTTAAGTCCAGTGTCTCAGCCTCCAGGTGCCCTGAAGCAGACAACCCTAGTGGACCTCACACAACTTCATCTATTTGTTTTTTAGGTCCTGTAAAACACTTGGTACTTGAATTGCATGAAAACATGAAGTGTTGACAACAAATGTATGTTTCACTAATATCAAATTTATATACTGTTGCTTCATTTCTGTGCCTTTGGCTTGTTCAAAATAACTTTACAATATGATCTGGCATTAAAATAAAAGTCTTTTAAATTCTTGTTTAAATAGGAGGTAACTGCAATGTATGAAGACCTAACAACGCCTGTAACTTGGTTCAAGTAATGGTAATATGAACAACCGTGACCCAATTCACTCATGTTCAAGCTATGGAAAATATATCACAGATGCCACCTGGTTATTTTTTTTTTTATCATCATCACCCGTGGACATGCTTACTGACTTCAGAGAAAGGGGAAGGCAGGGAGAGAGAGAGGGGGAGAAACATCAATTGGCCCCCTCTCGCACCTGCCCTAACTGGAGATGGAACCCGCAACACAGACATGTGCCCAGACCAGGAATTGAACCAGTGCCCTCTCGGCTTCAATTCCCAGACAGGACGATGCTCCAACCAACTAAGCCACACCAGCCAGGGCCTGCCTGGGGACTTCTTATTTGGGGCATTTTAAAACTTAAAAACCTACCATGTACCACTGGTCAGTAACACTAAAGTTCCACCACTAGCTACATGGTCTCCATGTTATTAATTAAGGAGTATCTGTCAGGCAGACACATGTTTTGATGAAAGTTGTCTAGACAGAAAAATCAAGAAACTGAGTGAACTATACCAGAATACATGTGGTCTGCCTTCGCCATGGATACAGCAACACAGAACAGGGTCACTTCAGATGCCTAGTCAATACACAGTACAAAACAGCAAAACAATCACATATAATGGCCTCCTAGTCCATTCTGCGATTTTATGGATATGTGCCTCTGTTCATGCCTAGTTAGCTCCATCTCCCCAAATTAAAGCCCTGAGTTAGAACAGATGCGTGTATCCACAGACTTGAACAATAACCCAGCCAACTTACCTAACCTTAGCTCTCAGATACGGTGGGCCCTATTTCCACCTCTAAAACAATCTCTAACTTTCATCTTCTAATGGCTGGTATAAAACTAACAATGACCAGACTGGACATCCATGACAAAAGATCAGGAATCTAGGCCTGAGGTTAAACTTCCATGATGTAAACATGTTTAAATGGTACTTGCTGTGACTCCAAAACACAACAGGTGAGGACTTTAGCTAGAAAAGATGATGCATGCATTAAGATAAAGACCAGAAGAAGGAGTCCTCTGTGGGAAAAACTCCACCGACTTTCCCCCAGGAAAGAAAGACAACTGTGTCCCAGTCTTTCGAGCTTAGACGGTCTCACACTGCAGGGGGTGGGGCAGTGGGGACAGGCCACTCTCACCACCCTCCCTTGCCAAAACTACCTACACCCACAAACCTGAGGATGCCAGGGGTAGGGTGGGAAAGGTGGGGGTGAGAGTTACATGCTGAGAATTTTGAGAATGAAGATGATGTAATCACTGAGCTATTATATTAGGATTCTGGACTCTGCTTATAATATCCCTAAATGCTGGATTCTCCTGCTGCAGGTTTTCTTGGACAGTGGCTTACTTTGATTCTATTGAATCAGGTATATTTCCTCCTTACTCCTCTTTCATCTGCCAGGTTCAATGGAGCAATGTGGAATTCCAGTCAAGATGGAGGCATAGGTAGACAGGCTTTGCCTCCTCACACAACCACAGAGAGAATTACAACTATTTCTCAAAACAAATAATAACCAGAACCATCAGAAAATCAAACTGTATGGAAGTCCGAAAACCAAGGACTTAAAGAAGCCACATTCATCCAGAAGGGTGCCTTTTACAGGGAGTAAAAGCATCTCTCCCTAAAACACAGAAACCAACACTGGGAGACAAAGAAATATGGCCCAAATGAAAGAACAGAATAAAACCCCAGAAAAAGAACTAAACGAAACAGAGACAGCCAAACAGGGGTAATCAGGATGCTCAGAGAACTCCTTGAGTATAGCAACAACACAAGGGAAGAAATGAAGGTTACGCTAAGTGAAATGAAAATCTACAGGGAACCAACGGTGGAGAAGATAACGCCAAGAATCAATTCAATGCAAGGAAGGAAAATGCATTCAATCAGAACACCAGGAGGAAAAAAAGAATTAAAAAAAAAAAAATGAGGCCAGGCTTAGGAATCTCTGGGACAACTTTAAATGTACCAACACCTGAATCATAGGGGTTCCAGAAGGAGAATAGGAAGACAAGAAGTTGAAAACTTATTTGAAAAAATAATGAAAGAAACTTCCCAAATTTGGCAATGGAAATAGACATACAAATCCAGGAAGCATAGAGAGTCCCAAACAAGTTAGATCCAAAGAGGAGCACACCAAGACACATCATAATCAAAATGCCAAAGGTTAAATAAAGATAAAGAGAATCTTAAAAGCATTAAAGGAAAAGCAGAGAGTTATCTACTGAAGAGTCCCCATAAGACTGTCACCTGATTTCTCAAAAGACACTTTTCAGGCAAGAAGGGACTGGCAAGAAGTATTCAAAGTGATGAAAGGCAAGGACCTACAACCTAGATTACTGTATCCAGCAAAGCTATCACTTAGAATGGAAGGGCAGATAAAGGGCTTCCCAGACAAGGTAATGCTAAAGGAGTTCATCATCACCAAGCCATGATTACATATAATGTTAAAGGGACTTATTTAAGAAAAAAGAAAAAAGATAAAAACTATGACTAAAAGGGCAACAAATTCACAACTATCAACAATTGAATGTAAAAAAACTAAGCAAACAACTGAACAGGAGGAGAATCATAGATAAAGCGATCATTTGGAGGGTTATCACTTGGGAGGGGGAAGAGGGAGGTTGGGGAAAAAGGTGCAAGGATTAAGAAGCATAATTGGCAGGTACAAAAGAGACAGGGGAATGTCAAGAACAGTACAGGAAATGGGAAAGCCAAAGAATATATATGTACAACCCATGGACATGAACTATGAACTAAGGGGAGGGAATTCTGGAGGGAAGGGGTGTACTGGACAGAGGGAGGCAAAATTAAATTTATAAACAAACAAATAAATAAATGGTGGGGTTTGAATACCCCCCCCAAAAAAAATGAAAGCCAGAACTATTGGGCTTGATCCAGCGCATCTTTCAGCCCTTCAGCGTCCCCTCACTCCCGCTGACATAAAGACAACTGCAGCCTAGAAAGGGGACTGACTGAGGGCCGTAGCATGCGGTCCCTCTCTAGCTTAAATTTCCATTTATGGTGAGCGTTCCTTTTTTCTCCAGTTGCCTCAGAAACTCCTCATGTCTGGTGAGCCAAAACCCATCGCGATCTTTCGCCAAAACTGCAATTATCCAGCTGCCGAGGCCAAAACCCAATCCTACTTCTAAAACAGTTCTCTTTAATTTTTACTCCACCTCCAGACTGAACAACCCTGTAAATAGAAATGGGAATTTTCCAACCTAGAAATAGTTCTGACTGAAAACTTCTCTCTACTCATTCTCTTTGGACAACTCAGGTCCACTTCGGTCACACGTACCTAATTAGTGCACATAATGTGGTTCTGATAGGGGACTTAAGAGTTGGAAAATTTTTAGTTTAAGTAGTAGCTAATAAGCTTAGTAATCGATGCATGTAAAAGCTTTTGTTCCAGGAACTGAAGGTATGACCCACCCTGATTCCAGGAGACCATACGCAGTTCCACCTTTGTTCCTCAGAAGGACTGCAAGTAACTCAAGGTGATAGCTGAGCCACTGTACTCCAGGGTGAGATGACCACCGCAGGACACAGCTAAAGACCACTGCCTGGGGCATAGCTTAAGACCATCGCCCAGGACAAGAATGCTGAAGTTGTTTTTCTAATCCAATTAACTTTTCCCTGAATTTCAAAACCCCTCACCAAACCTTGTTTATTCCCTGCTATAAAAACCTTGGCCTGGAAAGAAAAGACAAGATGGTCTGTTCACATATGAACCCGCCATCTTCTCAGATCGCTGGCCATCTGAATAGAGAGCCCATAAAGATCCAATCCCTGTCTCTGCTTATTGGGTTTGGTGTTAACAGGCAGCCTGAACTCCAGTATCTTTTCCGGTTTCAGTTGTGACAGTGGACAGACACACTAAAAATTTATCAGCCCACAGAATTCCATTCTCAGATGGAACATTTCTACATTTTTGTTCAGTATCTTCCATCATCAAAAGGAAGCCACTATTTTAGATTAGAGAATGGACGTTAAAATGCCAATTTAGGTCCTTCAGAACCAACCAGTACTAATCTACCACATCACCCATAAATATGCTGTGATCTCATGGTTGGGATCTATCTTTTTTGGGAAGGGGAGAGGTAGAGAGGGAAGGGGAAGGGAAGGGAGGGGAGGGGAAGGGAGGGGAGGGGAGGGGAATGTAAACTACAAGGTCAAAGGGGAATCACTTTACAATGTAGTCTAAAGAACCTCACTGAAAATGTTTCCAATCCTAATGCACAACACTATTAAGTTGAAAAAAACTTTTCATCTGCGTGCCTGGAGTTCCTTTCAGTGGCCTTAATTAAGGAGTATTAAACTTCAACTTCCATGTTGTGTATCTCTGATGGTATACTATGCCCTGCCTCTTCCACTGATACCTTAAATAATTTTTTATCCAATTAACTGGCTTAACACCCCCTCCCCACCCACCCACCCAAGGAGGCAGTAAACAGTAAATGTTAACCCTCCGAAGCATATCGTGTTCTGGTGAGCTCTACCCACCCTCATCCTCCTGGTACAGCTGCTTCTCATCTAGTTGTTCACCATTGTCATCTGCAAAATCTTGATTGGGGGCTTTTTACCCTCTAATGGTTTCAATGAAGAATAAAGGATAACTTTGACATTTTTATACTTGAGAAGAAAGTTAAGAGTAATTCTCTCTGTCCTTTCAAATACAACTAAAAAGAAAAAGGAAATTCACTTAGCATATGGACAAAAATACTGAATCAAATTAAAACTCACATTTCTGTGAGCTTATGAAAAATCTGAATCAGTCAATGGAAGTTTCCAAAATACATTTTATAAATGCTGACTAGCCCCTCCCACCCAGTAAGCTGGTACAATGAAACTTCAGAGAAAACAGCATACTCAAGAGAAATCATCAAATTTCTCTGTCCTGTAAAATGGATTTCAAACCACCACCAACTACACAAAGGGTAAAATTTTGAACCCCAACAGAATTGTATTTTTAACAAGTCACTGGTGTAACTGATAAAAAAAAAAAATCTCATTCTTTGTCTCATTTTCATTCACACCCTCAAAAAAAAAAGGAAAAAAAATTACCCCAAATATCCAGGAATCCTAAATACATAAAATGGAAACGAAAACATTTCTCACAAATGTTCAACAGCCACATGAGTAACTCAGGGAAGGATTCTGAAGGCTTAAAGAGTTCAAATACTTAGAAGAATGCTTGCTTCCTTAAAATAACCACTTCTCCTCATAAGTCAGCATGCGTGCCCTTCTCCCTTTCTCTCCACACCCCCAAACACATTTGCATTAAATCTTGCATCCTATCAACATATTCTGTCTCTTTCTACCCTAAAATATGTTAGAATAGCATATCTCCCCTAGGCTCTTCTTTTCCCCATATCCTGATTCTCCACATAATTTATAGCCAAATTCTGAATCCCAAATCCTTTAACAGAGTAGCCACTCAATGTTTAAGTGCATAACGTGTTCTCAGAATCACCTAATATCTCAGGTTAGGAGCATCAAATACTGCTTTAGGGAATCACTCTACCTAGCTTTTTTTCTGATATAAAAATAGCTCAATTACATAACTCTGACCACTATACTCAAAATCTACTTAGAATTACAAATATCCGAATGCTTATGTCCAGTGGGGCATGTTCAGAATAAATGACATGAAGCAATGCTTGTGGAGATAGGCAGGTAGGTTTCTTTAAATGATGGTTCTACTCTCCTCTCTCCCAGAGAAAGAGAAAGGAAGGAAAATTTTTTTCTTGTGTTATGTACACAGGTGCAACACCCAAATGCAGCAAAGCAGGAAGGAAGAAGGAAAAAAGCCACACTAAAGCTGACTAATCTTCCCTACAAACCAGAAAACCATCAGCATGTTAATTGAATCCAGAATCTGGGAAAGCCAAGAAAACTTAAAAGAGGTGCAAACATTTATAACAAGAGGAGGAGACTCATGGATTTAATTACTTCCACGATACATGACAATTAAGAATAAATGGTGGAAAACCACAAGACAGCAGTGAAGAAAAAAGCTAAATGTTGATTGCCATTAGTGCTAACAACAGGAGTTTCTAACACCTGCTATAAGCTACTGTGTAATAAAAAATGAATTACTCTTCCAGTGAATAAATGAATACATTAATGGAAGCCAGGTTCTTCAGAAAGCACTTTTAAACTCCTTTAAACCACCAACGTAACATTTGCCAAATAGATGCTTCAATGCACATTTAACAGGATGGAAAGAATCTGAACCTCTTCAAAGCTTCCAGGCTAACTCTGACAACAAAACATAAAATCTAGTATTACCAGACAGGAAACTCACCTAATAAAAAATGTATCATTTCAAATACAAACAGTTGAATAACAACAAAAACAGTAAGCATTTATTAAATCTATTTTGCATGTATCACCACAACTAATTCTCGAACAACCCCAAGAAGGAAAGGCTAACCTGACCTAGGCAGAGGAAAGGTTCACCCAACCCCAGGTAGTTCCCTTCCAAAGCACCTATCAACGTGAACTAGAGCTCAGCCCTCTAGTCTACCACAAGGCTCAACCAGATCCAAACAGCACATAACAACTTGAGGGCTATATTAAACCAGAACCTTACCCATGCTACTCTAAGAAAACATAGGAAAATTAAAATTTTCTTCAGAAGATTTACATCTAAAAGGAGTAAAGTCAAAATTTATATTTTTAAGGGAGAGTAAACTTATAAAAGCTATAAAATTTACAAAATGCAGATGGTCTTATTTCATTCCCCCAAACGCAATATTAACAAAATACCAGTTATAGGTAATTATACGTTTAATTTCAGTTGAATCATATCCCCCAGCCCCGCACGGGCCTGAACTACTCCCTTATATGCTGTCTAATTTATATCAACAGCTCCTTCTCAATTACACAGGCAAAAACAAGAATACAATAACTAGGCAAAGATAAACTGGACAGACTTTCAGCCTAAGACATACTAATTTAGAAGGTCTCAAATTGGGGTGCGGCTCCAATAATGATAGCAGGGCTCTCTCTACTCATCTTTCCAAACCAGAGTAGCAGGGGTAGCGCTCACTGCCGTAAATTTTTGTAGTTCCACAGGGATTCAGATATACATCCCTGGTTAAGAATATAAGACCATGCTGCATTCCTGAATCTACTCTAGCCCCTCTTTAAAAGGCTTTTGAAAGAAACCTGTCTAAACATATAGATGATAAGCAGTGTGTAAGTCTGTTCTCTAAAGCTTAGAAAGACAAGAACCTACTCTAAAAACTCCAGACAAGTGTAGCAACGAACAGTAAGAACAACCACTTTCATCCGTGAGCCTGAAAAACGACTGTGACTGCAACAGCAGCAGCAGCAACAACAGGCATGGCTACACAGACAGAAACCACATTTGACCAGCATTTTATGATTTTTGCAACAAGAGCAAATTCACTTTAATTAAATTAGGCTCTGGCAGGAGGGGGGCAGAGGGAGGGAGGGAAGGACGGAGGGAGGATAATGTATCCTCAACTACCCATACTAAAGAGGGAAGATGATAATCCAAACAGCAATTAATCCATCTTTAGAAATGTATTGTGATAGTGGTAGCATTTTTACAGCTTAAGTTATCAATAAAATCACATACATATAGATGTCCAAGCATTACAATAGTTAGGGAGTTGAAACAATCACAGCTAATGAAGAGTGAGCTGTGAAAACGTAACAGGACAAGGCAGACAACCTGGGATTAACATAAAAAGCTATAAAATAGGTAGGCTAGAACCCACCAAAATACTCCTATCAACACTGAATAATCATATGCATGGAAAGAAACAGACTGAGGGCTAGGAATGTTCTAGAATTAGATTATGGTAATGATTGCACAACCTTAAGAACTTCCTAAAAATCACTGAATTGTACACTTTAAAAATGGATGGGCTGTACAATATGTAACATATATCTCAATAAAGCTGTTTAAGAAAACAGCAGAGAGCTCATTAGACTTTCGTATGAACCTATTTTCAAACATTTCTATTTTTTATAAAACAGCTAAGTCAGCCAGAACTGCATGTGCTCCACACTCACACCTAACCCCGTACAGCTAGGGAACTCTCTATTATGCCACAGTGCGTTTAATCTTTGATTCAGCGAACATGACAGACTGAAAGAGAGGGATATTATATATTCAAGTACCACCCACAGAATAAAAACAACAGAGAATCAGTGAACATCTCCCTTTTATTTACTTTCCAAAACTGCTTTAGGGTTGACCACCACTTTACAGTCATCTATGAAAGTAAGTTTCATAGCCACCATGGAAACTCTAAAATCACCTATAAAAATCACTTACTCCCAAGTGTGATAGAATATCATGGACTTTTCTCTAAACCTTCAGCAAACTTCGCATTCGACAATATGATACATATGCATTCAGTAAACATTAAGTTAAACTGAAGCTACAGGACAAGTCCCACACAGTGAGGTGTCACATAGCTGTAAAAACAACCAAATGGCTTGCTGTCTCTGTGACCTAGCTGGAGGTACGAAAGGATGTCTACCACTAACTCTGATGCCCAGATCAGCAAGGTCAGCAGCAAGCAGCTTAACACTCAGAAACTTTTTAGAAGGCCATCCCAGGTAAATCTACAAGCAGCATGTCTCAAAACAAGCAGCTATAAAATGAGTCAAGGACACCAAAGCTATTCTCCAATTATTAATTGCTTTGTTTTTTAATCTAACAATCCACCACTGGCTTTTCCTCGTCTCGCTGGCTTACACTCTTCTGATTACTATGCTAAGATCAATGTACATTAGTTTAAACAATCTGATCTTAACCAGACCCTGCTTCTGTCAAAGATAACTGAAGGGCAACATTAACTCACAGAACATCTGCTAACTGTTGGGAGGGCACAGTGACAGGATATCAAGCTGCCCTTCCTCCCCCTCCAAAGACACTGAGGCAACCATACTCTGCACAGGCCTCTTTGATGTACAATAGCTAATTTTACACCAAGACATGACCAAACTTTCAACATACATCCAACTCTTTAATGTAACCTCAACCCAACTTTGGAGGAGTTTTATCAAATGTGATATTCACAATCTTCTAATTCCACCAGCAATAATCATGCCACCAAAATTATGGGGCTGATTTGGTGGCATTTGAGGATAACTTAATGACACCCTTCTTTTTGAAGTGGAAAAATCCCAGAAATCACAAAACCAAAATTGAAAAGCATTCATAAAAGCACTTTTTAAACCTTAAACCAGGACTGCATAAAAAAGCAGCTACTGCCAAACAATCTTCATTAGCTTACCTGCCTAGGACTCAGTTAAGGCATCTTAGAAAGTGGATATAAATAAAGTCTGAAATCCAAGCACCTAAACAATGACTGACGAATTTAGTAATAGTACAACATAACTAAATAATGGGCAAATAAAGATATAAATTAAGTATAGGAATGGAGAAAGGTCACAATACATAGTAATGTTCATTCTAAAGTAGGAGAGGATATTTAAATAATCCTATGAAAACACTTTGTCAATAAAAACCATCCTTTTTTAAAAATAATTTAACAAACTAGGATAGATCACAAGACATCTCCATGAATTTTAAGAGTTAAGTAAAAAGTACGACTTATAAAATGGGTTTTTTTTAATGTGTGTGTTTGGACCAAATAATTTACTCCTTTTTATCCTTAAGAAGTTAATTATGAATATTCACTCTACTTTGAGGATGTTCACTTCGTTATCCCTACACCAGGTATTAATAAATTCTAACAATAGCTGAGCAGGGCTGGCTGAAGATCTGGGAGTCACACTAACCTGAGTGTGTGTCTTCTCTGCCCCATGTTCCCATATTCACATTTAGCCTTTGGGGTTGGGTTCCTTCTAGATACTAAATTAATTAGGCATAAAAAAGGGGTGTGGGGGAAGCATACTCTACAATGCCTGGGGGAGGGGGTTTGTAGTGATTCTGAATTCTGCGGCACTGTGGAACACTATACAGCTAGTTACAAAGAAAGATGCAGAAAATTATGTTAATATAAGACATTAAGAGAAGCAGCATGTGCAATATGTTTTGGGGATTGTTTTCTGTTTTGTTTCTTCAGGTTTCAGACTACTAAATGAAAATAAAAGAAAATTTGATAAACACAAAATAATCATCAGAGTCATACAAAGGTCGCCATTTTTTTTCTTTTATTTGCATCCAGAGTTGCTAAATGTTCTAAGATAAAAATAAATTATGCATGTAATATGAAAGGCTGCTTTAAATAAATCAAATACAATACAGGGTATCAAACGCTATCAAATTATACTCTTCCTCTTTCTGCAGTTCCTCAGACATTCTCAGTAGCATAGCTACCTGACAATAACTAATTACATAATTTCATGTGTTGAGACATTTATTGAGTATCTATCAATGAAGGTACTATGAGGAGACCGTGATTCTGCCAGTGCCTGGGCGCTATTCCAAACCCAGCCTTTCATCAATGTGATTTCTCATCTCCATGTACTAAAGAATAATGACTAATCCAGCAATCACTGGCAAAATTAATTGGCATCCTTTCAATAGTTCCTAGAATACAGTATGGCCAAAGAAATTTCATATGTAAAATAAACTTCTCTAGTGACAAAACAGAAGTTTCAGTCAATAAAGTCTTGTTTATTGAGCACCTATACTGTGGCAGGCACACTACGTAAACAGCATTTCTGGCAAATGTGAGATTTGAAGCTGGGACCTGTCCCAGGCTGTGACCACTTCCCTAATCTGTTGTAGAGAAAATGAAAGCCTCTACAAAAGCTTAAGGGAGCCTTTTATAGATCTTATATCTGTTTCCCAAAAATCATAACTATACTTAAGGACCATTTTAAAATTTCCCACTCAAAATGTGGATGAGTGGGAAAGACATAAGGAAGGGAAAGTCACTCATGTAAGTAACAGATACATATAACAAAAGAAAAGAAATGGGCCAAGGAGAGGGTACTAGTTCTGTATAAATATTTCCTATATTTCTACTGACAAGTAAACAACTCAAAACTGCACAGAGTAGCCCTGCCTGGTGTGGCTCAGTGGATTGATGCTGCCTACCTTCGAACAAAGGGGTCACTGGTTCAATTCCCAGTCAGGGCGCGTGCCTGGGTTGCGTGCCAGGTCCCCAGCTGAGGGCACAAGAGAGGCAACCACACACTGATGTTTCTCTCCCTCTCTTTCTCCTTCCCCTCCCCTCTCTCTAAAAATAAGTAAATAAAATCTTTTTTGAAAAATTACACACAAGAAACCATCAATAACTTTTACATAATAGTGAAAATAACACTCTTTCTAATATCTCCCAGGCAGGAAGAATAGCGTGGGTATACAAGAAAAAACTTCCTTTTGCAAGTCTCTTTTCTTTCACTTTTTTTTTTTTTTAAGAGATAAAGGTCATTGGGTTTATAAAAAGCACATTAGCACTGCAGGCCTGCCTCCTGCCTCAAGGTGGCCAGGACTTTGACTGAGTTAAAATTATCATGGAGAGACAGACATTCCCCAACACATGGTTTGGAGGCAAAATTCAGTTAACATCCTCATGTGACTTCAAAATTATATAGGTCAGAATCTCATCTTAGACTTGGGAATGTCATCGAAAACATCCTCACATTTCACACTCACATTTTCCCACTAAACAGGAAACAAGATACATTTCTGACCTGGAAGGAACAAAGAAGGACTAGAGTAAAGATCACAGTATTAACACCATAAATATACCTCCCCCATCATGGCTAAAATTATAAGAAACATACAAAACACCACCCAGTCATAGGAATGGAGGTTTCTCTGAGGCAAATCAGAAGTTTCCTGCATCTCAATTCAATAGCTCTTCTAACATTCATCCTATCAAAAGACCATTCAAAGTAAGATGGGGAGCAGACCTCACAGCCTGGTGGTGGCACATACACAGAAGGAATCAGAACTAGCACCAGACCGAGTGCTCAGAACTACTCTCATGTAGTAGGTAAATTATATGCCCAACTAATGAAAAGTAAAGAAAGTGTCAAAAGTACCATTCATGTCACTAAGTCACAGAATCAAAATTAGGCTCAGAAACCAGCCTGTGTGACCTCACTGGGCATCAGCTTCCTACATTTAAGAAAGAACTGAAGGAGGAGGCAGATAAAAGAGGAACGCTCATGCCAGGCACTTCATAGGCCCAGCAGACAAGTACCCTTACTCCTTGACAACGTTATAGCTACGGCACCAGAACACAGAACCTGCATTAGGGAAATAACCCTAGAATCTGGAATATATGTAACAGGGATGATTAGAAGTAACACAGTGATTTTTACATGTGACCTACTGATCCACTCGCAATACTGACAGTGAGTTAACCCTTGCCTGGAAAGAGAAATTTGGTGAAAGTCAGCACTAGCTCCCAATTCTGACTGCATATTAAAATGCATAATCCTGGCCCTATATTAAAATGCATAAAAGTACACCTCAAAATTTTACTTTATGTATATTTATTAAAAACCACAATCCTGTATTTTATTAGTGAGTCAATGCTCAAATGGAATTGTGTTTAATAAGGGAGTGTGTTTAATAAGCTCCAGAGAGCACTTTGCAACATTGGGGAATTAGTCCAATAATCTTTTCCCAAGCAAAATGGTTTCCTTACCAAAGCCTTGGTATCTAGCACTGTAAGAATTTACAAAGGTTGCTTAAATTTCTGCTTGAAATACACAGTACCGGTCTACCTAAATGTTAGCTATTATTCAATTCTGAGGTCATTGTTGAAAGGTCATTCTAAAATTTGAAAAGCCAAAATATGTAATGCTTGGGTTCCTCTTTTTAATAAGAATATACCAAAACTGTATAAACAGTGTCATAAAACACATAACTAAAATTAGACTTCACATACTTTTCCTTCCCACCCAGAGACAATACACCAACCACCCTCACTCGCACCTCCTTTTCGTAGTCTCAGGGTCAGAAACCAGTCACCTTAATGTTGTTCACTGAACAGTCTCTACTCCTCCAGGACGAGGAGGGGGCTGTTGGGCAGCCGTACCTACCAAAGGGTGGAAGGAGGACATACAGAGCCTGTTCTAACTGCTATTCAACAGAAACAGTGGGCATGGCTGGGGCTTGGAAGAAAAGCTGTGGATGGAGAATAGGGGGTTCTTCAGCACCCTCTTGTAAGGACAGTGGACACCACAAGTAAAGAAATGCTCAGGGACACATCAACACCAAAGGGTGAGCAGAGAAAGAGGAACTGCAACCAGAGAACGGTTAGAAACAGGAAGAGAACAAAGCAAGAGAATAATGGTGTCCCACATGCAAAGACAGGAGAGAGAACTTCTAGTAGGTATAGTCAAACATATCAAAGGCTATGTTGTACACAGGCAGCACTACAGAATAGAAAGAGGCCTGCCCCAAGACATCAGGGTTCAAAGCAGACCTTTGCCCTAAGCAAGGTAACCCTGATGTCTCTAACACTATTAGGTACAAAACCAGAAGTGTGAAGAGAGTAATCCCTAGGACCTCTCCAGTTCTACACAGCTAAGATGTACTCACTTTCAGTTAGCATTTACAAGATCAAGAGCTGCTGAGTGTTCAACAGTCTGCATCAAGAAGAAATTAAATATACCCCACTGGTTTAATATCATTAATTTTTGAAAATTACACCAATGAAAATAAATTAATAGCAACATTCATGAGTCTAGGTGGTGTCATATGCTATTATAATCCAGTTCTTTAAAAATTGGCATTGGAGCAAGTTTTGAACAGGAACTAGAAATTTGCCAGTCTCACATTAGTCTGTATTTTATTGTTACTTCACGTCAAATTTCCAAAAGATCGGTTTGTACAGTTGCATACTATCCTAAATATTATAGTATTAAGAATCTATAAAGGGAAATGGGGACAACTTCAATTGAACAGTTTTTTTTAAAAGAATCTAGAAAAGGGACACACAGGAAATGACATAATGTCTTCCAGATGCTCACTGATAACAATACCTAATACCTGTCTAGCCCATCTGGTGGTCAGTGGGCTCCAAATGCTGACAGAAGGAGAAGCAAAGGAACAAGAGCTATGTCGAACGAATGTGCAAAAACTGCTGGGGAAGTTAGGTGTCAAGGCCAAACCAGTTTGAAAATTAAGAGGGGGTCAAAAAATTAGGGGCTGAGAAAATAAACAGGGAATGAATGGAAAACTCTCTTCTCTTCAATGTATATGAAATGTCCTCACTTTAAAAATATATATCCAAATGAAAAACACCTGCATATAAACACAATTATCAGAATTCATTCTCCAAGATGTGAGTTACTACAAAGTAATTCAAGTGGAGCTCACATTCCCCTCAGTGACAAGAGCCATCACCTCAAAGGAACTCCTTTGATTACAAGGTCAAATTTTGTTCCATTATGCAGCACACTGACAATACCTCTTCAGAGACATGATCTGTTAATGTATGATTTATTGTAATTAAGCAACACTGTTTAATGTCATCAAGAGGCTTTAATTAGTGAAGGCTGCCGTGTCTTCACGCTGTCAGATCAATTCCTGTTTGCACATCCGTACAAACTTACACATGCTCTGAGAACACCTCTGCTTGTATCAAGCAAGCCTTCCTTTGGGGCTGGGACTTCCACACTGTAAAACATTGTATAAAGCTTTGCCCACAGAATGTGCTTTGTGGGTTCACCGCTACCTATAACCACAGGCTTAAAAACCAACAACCAAAAAAATAAAAGTAAAAATCCTGCTCCTCTCCTCTCCAGAGTGTCCTGAATGGTAACTGATTCCTTTGCTATGTGTTTGAACTCTTTATTACCACCACCTCAATGGTATGTTTTCCTTGACCCAAGATTCCCCGTTCATTTGTATGTTATGGCACCAAGTGTGAATCTCATTTCTGTTAACACATAACTCAACATCTATTTCCTTTTTCTTTCACCTCACACTCCTGAACAAATATGCAGGCTAAATTAGCTATAATCCTTTCTGCTAATACCAAAACCCATTTAGGTGAATTAGAGAAAAAAGAGCATCCAACATACCCCTATTTCCTTGACATTAGAGAAAGGAATTATTTGTAAGTAACACCTCATATAAGGGACCTGTATCCAGAAAATGTAAAGAATTCTTGCAACTCGACAATGAAAAGACAAACAATCCAAACTAAAAATGGACCAAGGACTTGAATAACATTTCTCCAATAAAGATGTTCAAAAAACATATATAAGTTAGTATATATATAACACCAATCAATTTCACTGCTAGGTATATCCAAGAAAGTGAACCTCAAAAACATTATGAAAGGTGAAGGAAGCCAGACACAAAATGCCACATTTGTGCGATTCCATTTATAGGATATGTCCAGAATAGGCAAATCCACCGTTACAGAAAGGACATTCGTTACTGCCAGGGCCTAGGAGGAAGCAGGGAATAAGGAGTGATTACTAATGGGTATGGGGTTCCTTTTAGGGGTGATGAAAGTGTTCCGAAATAAGAGAGTGGTGATGGTTACATAACTCTTGTGAATATGCTAAGAACCACTGAATTATATGCTTTAAAAGGGTGAACTTTATAATATAGTATATGGATATCACAACGGGTATTCTAAAAAGTAGTGAGAAGAAGCTTTAGAAGTGTATGTGTGTATAAACAGATAAAAATATATGTATTAAAAATTATTTCCCCAATTTAGATTTGTTTGTTTTTCAGGGTAAATCCACACAAAGAATTGTTCCATTTCCGGATTCTGTGGGGTCTCAACAAGCAAAACCCTCAAGCCTTGCCACAACAGTTAAAGGCCTCACTGAGGCCGAAGACCAAGGAGACCCACAGCACTCACCTAACAAGCATCCACCAAGGCAGCAAGCCAAATCCTTCTAAACACCATGGTCCCTTCTGGATTAGCACAGGCTTTGTCACTATAACAAATATTCCTTTAGAAGTACAGAGACGTTATGGGTAACTGGGAAGGGGAGTGTTAAATTTTACTCCTTCCACATAACAAAACTGTTTCTGCACAATGTGCTTTAAAAGACCTGCCAGTTTAATGCAATGAAAATAAAAATTTAGGTTAAACTTGGAGTATTTTTATGTTAACACTATTACACAATGTATTTTAATTCATTAATGAAAAAACTGCAACAAGTTTGAGCTCCAATTACTATTCAGACATCTTAGAAATTAAACTCATGAGGCAGATTGCTAATTTGTTTTTCTGAAATAGCCATCAGACCCCTTCTTATAAAATATCCGTAAGTAGTTTCTCATGAATATTTTCATCATTCTTTGTAAGCATTTTTTCCTAGTCCGTTTTAATCCTCCCCTTCTATACTCTGATGTATGGTTTATAGCTACTGGTTTTTAGTTTAAAGTACTTCTTTTTACCAGCCTTTCCAAATTTTTCAGTCATGACCCAACTCCAGCTCCTACACCAGTACACACATTTGTAATGGGCTACCTTAGCAGTTATGCTCCCAACTTTCTGGGGTATTTCATCAACTCTTGCTCAAATGGGCAGCTTTAAGTATTTGGGGGGGAATTTTTAATATTTTTTCTGCTTTGCTTTCCCAGTATAAGCCTAAGCATTTGTTTCACTTTTTAAATGGGGAGCAGAAAGGACAATATTTTAGAACTTCCACTGATTTCACAAGACAATGATTATGTCAGTTTCATTACCTATTTTAATGAATATGTAAGTTCGCATCAGACTACCTTAAAAAACAATTACTTAATTACAACACCTAACAATGTTTCACATAACTTGAATAAAGTCACTTCTAAAAACCCTGTGGGCTTTGGTACTTACAAGCAGAGTAGAGAACTGAGGCAGGATCTTTTGTTTAAAAAAAAAAATTATGAAATCTTTGGATGATTACCACTTTCCAAGTATTAAATAAAACTTTGCAATATTTACATCTTATGGCTGATTCATCAAGTCTCTGACTACGCAATTGCCATTATTCATGCTGTGAACTATTCAAAATGTGTTTTGCATACTTTCTGACTTTACCGATTTTTTTAAATACATATCGTCCCTTTAATGACACCATGCTCTGATCTAAGACTGTCAACCTAAACCATTTATAACCATATTTCTGTTAGAAGAAAAAACGCACTTAATTAACATTACTGGAGATTAAAACAAAAAAGGAAAGAAAGAAAGAAAAGAAAAAGGAAAACCCACAAACTGATACCACATTTCCTCCGGTAATTTTTCGCGACCACTGTGTTGTATCAAGCGCTGGCCACACAAGTGGATCAACTTAACCATTCCTGTGCTGGTGCAGGATGTGGACAATGCTGGCGCAGGATGTGGACGCGGTGGTATTAATGAGAGCGTGAGCTTATAGTGTAACTCACCAGACCAAATAACCTCCTGGCCACACAAGTAGAAAATAATTAAAACAAGGACGATTCCAATTTAGCTGTGTAACCAGATGGTGAATAAAAAAGCAGACAAAGACTCATTTTGTGAATAACCTGGGGAACAGTTCCTACAGTTTCTTTTAAAGTTACAGCCTGACTTGTGAAATAAAGGGGGAGGGGGGAATACAAAGGTTCTCACCAGAATTCACTCCTGTGGCACACACTGTCATTTTTCCCTAGGTTATGACCAAAGAAATCACAATTTGTTCCTTAAATGAATGCCAAGTTTAATTACAGCAAAACTCGAAACTCAGGAAAATTTAAGTGAAAGCAAGAGGAGGCTAAACACCTATTTCACTGATCATCACTGAGCTGTACATAAACAATTATACAAGTAAATTTTTCAAATCACCAGGACTAAGAAACAACAGAAGCCTCCACCACCAATCAACAAAAAATTTTCCAATAAATAAATAAATAAACACTTGCAACCTACCACAGGACTCATGTTATTTTCCTCCCCCAAGAAAGATAAGAAGTATTTCATGGGTGGGCAAAAGAAGACGACACCGTAAAATAAAACCCAGCAATTCTGCAAACACTGCACAAGTCTGACCTCAATCTGGAAATGGGAAGACGAAATCCAAATGGCTGCCTGGCCTTCACCAGCTAAACAGAGTGCAAGTGGTTTAACCTCATATTAAAGATGAATGCTCTTATTCATGAAAGGGAGAGTCATCTGTGCAGCCTCAAATGTGGATAGAAACAGCAAAAGAGGCCATCAGACTGTCCAGTACATTCCACCTTCCAGTGCGTGTGCACACCAAAGTACACACACACACACACCAGTTTGCCATGAGCCTGCTAAGACTGAAGGCAGAATTGTAAGGGAGTTCATTTCAGCACATCACCGCAATCATGTTCAAACCTCCCTTAGATCCCAGCAGGCTGTCATCTCTCCCCAGGCACCCTACCAGCACTGCACTGGCAGCAGCGAACTTCCCCAGGCCATTCCTCCCACCCACTTTCCTCCTTCCCCACTCCACCCGTCCCGTCCCGTCCCGTCCCGTCCCGTCCCGTCCCGTCCCGACCCGTCCCGTCCCTTCCGGTCCAGTCCCCTCCCCTAGCAAGATTTATCAAACCACAGACCAGAAGAAGCCAGAGTCCCAAAGGATGGAAGATAATGAAGGAAGTTACTGCAGGGTTAAAGGGGCACTAAAATAATGCAAACAAACATACTTAAAGGATATTTGCTTCTGCCTAGATTAATTCAAGCATCAATACACAAACTATTTCTCTGGGTTCCTAAATTGTTTCTGACCTAGTTTGCTTCCCTGAGACAATAGATTTACAATGAGTATACATATACTCATTTGTATGAAGTAAAGATGAGAAATCTAACATAAAGCCTATTTTGTGGGTATTCCATTTTGAGGCCTAGTCACTTCTCTGGCTTTCACTGCTGGCCACTGTGCAACAGCTGCTTGAACAAGGGTGGGCTGAGGGTCCCAGGGCTAGAGCTTCCAAAGCTATAGATGTAGTGGGCAGTCTTTTACAACTCTGCACACCTGACAAGCCACCTTTCAGCAGCAGTAGCTGACATCCCATAAAACAGGGGTCCTCTAACCTCCAGGCCACAGACCTGTACAGGTTCCGGCCTGTTAGGAACCAAGCCACACAGCAGGAGCTGAGCTTGAATATAATGCACTTGAATCATCCCAAAAGCACTTACTACCCCCTGGTCTGTGGAAAAATTGTCTTCCACAAAACCACTCCCTGGTGCCAAAAAGGTTGGGGACCACTGCCACAAAACACATACTGCAGTGTTGAAATAAAGTCACTCTGGATCTTAAATGGGGGAAAGGCATTTCTTGACACTTTGATTGTTTTGCTTTGAACTCACAGGACACAGCACAGTCTCATTATGACACTCTGTGTTCTGCAATTAGAGTAAGAGAGACTCCAGTCCTGGCTTTAGTGTTGACCAGTTAGTTACACCGAACAATTCTGATGAACATTTTTATGCTTCCAATCCCTCTTCTGTAAAATAGGAGTAAACAATCAATAAATTTTTGCTATGTGCTAGTCACTGTACCTGTTTAATAATTTCATCCTTCCAATGATACCAAATAATGTTTCACTGCTGAACTCAGTTCATAGCATTTCTTCTAGTAAGTTGCCCAGTTCCTACAGATGGAAGGTAGTAGAGCAGAAGAAACAGCAACCTGCAAACAGGGTTGAACTGAAAATAATACATGTGAAGAACATCTCACAGAGTGTCTGGTACATAGTAGGTGCTCAGTAAATATAGCTAGTAAGAAATGATCAAAGATGATTTTTGGAGAGTTTGGAGACTCTGGTACAAGTTCTGTGAACCACCTGAATTTCACAGGTCCCTCTGTGGGTATGTTCTTATGGTAAATATTCACCAGCAATCTGCTAACAGGATGGATCAAAGAAAACCAGGACAGCACAAAGGGACAGACACCTCTGAAGAAAAAAAAAAAAAAGATCCTGTGTGATATGTTCGTGACAGAAATATGAATGAGATAACATGAGAGTGTCACAAACACAGAGGGTACACATCTAATTGTGGGAGGTGGGGGGATGGAAGCTTCACCAAGGAAATGACACTGAACCATGAAGAATGAGAATGTAAAAATAAAAGGGCAGAAATCTCGCTTAGGCCCTGTTTGTCTCTCCAAGCACATCCGTCTGATTTTAGTAAAACTTGCCCTAGAATCAAAATTCTACAAACCTAGCAGAGGCTTGTCCGTACGAGATCCTGCCATGGGCTTCATGAGGCCTAATCCTGTTCTTCACTCCTGGCCCTCTTTTCTCCTCCCAGGCCTGCCCTACAAGCACCACAGGTCATGGAAGGGGTGCAGCTGAATTCAGCCTTACTCCCATTTACACCTAACTAGGATCCCAGGTAGGAACTCACTCTCAGGCTTCATCAAATATGCATTTCTGAGGCAATTGTGACTCCACATTCCTGTACTCTCAATCACACTGTGTACTCATGTGTGAAAGCACTCACAGACTCAAGCAAGGAGTTAAGGATCTTGCAGAAGTTTCCAGATACCAACTGAACACTACGCATACCGTAGATGTGCACCCCAGAAAAAGTGCAGGGGAGCGACTAAAATACGAAGATGTGCACACAAAAGCATGGAGGCTAAGTCAGGAGGGAAGAACGAAATGTGAATACATAAGGATGCTCCATCTTCAAGGCAAAACCCTGTCCAACAGTGTTTTAGATCTGCCTCCAATACTGCTGCGAACCAGCCCACGGGCCTGTACACTCAAAGTGGTGCACCTCAGGGCAAATGGCCCTGGCTCATCAACCAACTTCAAACTGCAGGGCCAGGAGGGGTAGAGCATAGGGTCTTAGATTACTGATAAACTCATGTTTTTAATCAACCAATCTCAATACATGAACCTTACTTTAAATCAACCTTTAACAAAATGAGAGACAGATGTAGGGAAAATGTGAACACTAACTAGTTAGTGATATTTAAAGTTATATTTTATGCTATCACTATCATGGGTATGTTTTCTTTAAATAGAATCCTCACCTATTAAAGATTAATAATAAAATTACTATTAAATAACAATTACATTAAATAATATAATTATATTACATTAAATAATATGATTAATTCCATTACATATGATGTTTGAGACCTGCTTCACTACAATCCAAGGAGCGGACGTAGAAAAGTATAAATAAAATTAACTGACCGTGACTTGGACATCCCTGCAGCTAAGAGATGGGTGTGTCGTAGTGCATCACACTATTCTCACTGCTTCTGCTATGTTTCCAAGTCCCTACAAATAGGGGAAACGGCAATTCCCAAATTGTTTTGGCTAAAGAGTTCTTTGAACTCCGAGGACTCAAAAGAGCTGGTGTTTACATGGGATATACTGATATTCACAAACCAAAGGGGGGGGGGGAACTAAAACTGAGAAAATTTTGAAATATGTTAACTCATTTAAAAAATAGCAAACCATTACATTTTAACATAGATAACATTCTAATGAAAATCATACTTTCTAAAATAATAAAAACTGTGGTGAAAACTGTGACCACGTTTTTCACTTTTGCAAATCTCTTTAATGTCTGACCTAATAGAATTCAACAGGATTCTCACAACTGAATTCGACCTATCGTGGTTATCACATGGGCTGCAGTGTCTGGAAAGCCCCACTGCACTCTGTGAAGAGAATGAGAGTGAAAAGGGAAAACGATGTTTTGGTATTACCGTGTTTAGTACTTTTTACCTTGTCAACTCCCAGAAAGGAACCCCAATAACCCCAGGGATCCCTTGGTGACACTTTAAAAACCACTTAGATGGAGGGAAAAGGGGAGGGGGGCAGAATTTCTCTGAAACAAGGCCTGGCAAGGTTCCCTTTACTAGTCCCCTTTATTATGAAGTGAAGTGAGGCACAAAATTTAAGAGCCCAGAGTTAGTGACAAGACCAATGTGTCTCCCTGAACACCCTCCCACTCACGGCACCATTACAAGGAAGGACCTTTGTGTGGTACTGACTGGTACAAGGTACTTTGAACACTCACATTTACAAATCCAAGATGATCTGTGAATATCCAAGATACACTTTTCTTGATTGTTGATCCCTAAGAAGAAATCAATGTACTGGGTTTCTTGACAAACATTTTTCTTAACAATGACACAGAAAAAAAAAATTGGACAGATCAGAGTATGGCATGAATAGTAATGATACTAAGGGCAACTTTTAATGAAATTGGTTTCAGCTGTGTGTGTGTGCGCACACATCACACATGTGCAAACACTGGTTGTCAATTTAAAATGTCTTGATGCAGATAGAAATCAAAGCTTAAAGAAACAACTGTGCTTGGGTACAAGGTATAGATTCTAACAGTCTTTGTAAAGAAAAAAGGTAAGAAGAAAAACTGTGTGAAAAAGAAGCAAGTGAAGGTGGTGGGCCTGCTGAGTAAGTAAGAAAGAACCTCACTTCTCAGAGGACAAGACAGGGTACAAGTGTGAGAACAGATCTCAGAGGCAAGAACCTAGAGGAGTAAGTGAACTCTGCAATGCGTCCTCAAAGCACGTCGTAGCCTAAACAGAAGAATCTATTTACTCAACAGAGACACAGATAAGTGTACACAGGTAGATATGTGAGGATGTGCAACGTCAGAAGGGAAAGCCTGACAGTCAACATTGAATTGATGTTTCAATACCTATGAACCATACACTACAATGCAACCATAGAAAAAAAGATTTAAGTTGAGCTATACACAGATACAAGGGATATCCATGATATACAAGCGCTCCTTTACAAACTACCAAGTTATCGATTTTTAGAGTAAAAATATGGGCACCCCTCCACCAGTACCAGACAGCTGCAGTATGGACTCATCAGAAATGGGCCCTGAGGTAGGGCTACCTGCACTAGGCCCTTAGGTACTTCTGCCACAACTTTTGGAATGTAACCAAACAGACCAGGGGCCAGCCACCTGTAAATTAAGTGAATAGAAAGCAACTTTCAAAACTGTGGTACAGTCCTCACTTCAATAGGGAAAAAATGAAATTGTACACGCAAATACAAAGAGAAACTCTGAAAAGATTTCCTCTATAGAAAGAGACTGAACAAGGTAGAGAATTTATTATTTTATTCCCTTCCACAATGTTGAAATTCTTTGTCAAAGGGCATGGATTACTTTTAAAGTTTAAAATCCAAAATAAAAGGGCACTCATTACAAACAAAACAAAAAATCTCCTTGACCCATACTTTGCACCACACAAAAATTTAACTCCAAGAGTAGTCACTGCCTAAGCATAAAAAATTACTGAACTCCTGGAGCAAACACAGGAGATAATCCTTGTGATGTTAGGCTATGCACACATTTCTTAGGACACAAAAAGGATACATGATAAAGATAAAATGGGCTTCATACAACAAAAATGGTTCTATCTACAACAGACAATGTTAGGAATTGTTATAGCCTAAATTGTGACCACTCCCCTCCAAAATTCAATTGTTTTACCCTCCAGCACTTCTGAATGTGACTGTATTTGGAGGTAAGGTATTTAAAGAGGTGCTGAGTGTAAAATGGGGTCATTGGGGTGTCCTTAAAAGAACAGAAAATCTGGACATGTACAGAGGGAAAAGGATGTGAGGATACAGGGAGAAACCACAAACCAAGGAAGCAGGCCTCAGAAGAAACAAACCTGATCTCAGATTTACGGCCTCCAGAACTATGAGAAAATAAATTTCTATTATTTAAGCCATCTAGTCTGTGGTCCTTTGTTACAGCAGCCCTAAGCAAACTAATACAAAAAATAAAGAACATGTGCAGAAAACATTTTCCACAATATATATTTTTTTAAACCACTATAATAAGAAAACAATCCAAAGTGACAGTGACTAGAGGGGAAGGGAGAGGGCTATAATAGTGGAAAGAAGGGGAAGGGAGTAGTCAAAGAACATGTATGAATGACCCATGGACATGGACAACAGAGAGGGGATTGAAGCAGGGGTGGACTGGGTGGAGGAGGGCAAAGGGGGAAAAACTGGGACAATTCTAATATAAAACCAATTTTAAATTTTTTTTTAAATTTTAAAAAGAAAACAATCCAACTTAAAAATGGACAAATAAACACATTATCAGTCACTAGGGAAATATATACAAATTAAAACCAGTGAGATTTTTCCACATACTTATTAAAATGGCTAGAAATAAAAAGCTCACAATACCAAACACAAATGAACACTCAAGAGACAACTGAACCCTCTCCTACGTTACTTGTAGAATGCAAGAACTGAGTCACTTGCAAAAAGACATTCCTTATATAAAGTTAAACATGTACTAGCAATGAATGCCTACCAATGAATACCCTAACTTGACAAAAAACCAATACATAGCTCTAATAATAACTGCCAATAAATGGAAATAAGCAAATGTCCATGAACTGATGAACCAATAGACAAACTGTGGTAAATTGAAATGGAATACCACTCGGCAATAGTAAAAAGGAGTGAACTTCTAATACAAACATGGATGAATCTCAAACACATTAAGAAACTATACTGAAAACCCTAAATACTGTATGATTCCACTTAAAACATTCTAGAAAAGCCACAGAAAATCTAGAAAAGACATCAGTGGTTATAGAGAGGATTAACTGCTACAAAGGGGTACTGCACAGTGATGAGTTACTTGATTGTATGCACTTACCAAACTTCATAGAACTGTATACCCAAAACAGGGTACTTTTACCAGATGGTAACTGTACCCCAATATAAGTCCACTTTACTCAGGACATAAGGCCACAGGCGTGCCCCAAGGTCCTTGCACACAATAAACCTGTGTTGTCCAACAGCAATCTAACATGAGCGACACACTGATTTTAATCAAATAGCCACATTAAGATTAATAAAACGGGTGACATGAATTTTGATGACATTTTAACTCAAATATATCCAAAATTATATCATGTAAACATACAACCAGAGAGAAAAAGGAGGTGGGATATCACCTCCTTTCTCCATTCTCTCTCCCTACCTTTCCCCCCTCTAGAATAAATAAAATCTTTTTAAAAAATTTTTAAAAAGGAAAACTTGTCCATGTTATTTTGGTGGGGGGGAGGTGGGGGGATAGGAGAGAGTCACCAACAGATCTATGAAAACTGTTGAGTCAGGCCAGGAGGACAGGATCTCTCTATAGCTAAACACACCCAAATTAGGCTAAGGTAAGTTGCACACACTCACTCACGTGCACACATGCACACACATGTTCACCCCAGCTCATTCCTCTGATGCTCTGGTGGTAAAAAAAGAAAAGCAAAGACGGAGTGATAGATGCTCCTACACAATTCAGATATGCTTAGTGGATAGAGCAAACAACCCAGGAGAAATGTAGTTGAAAAACCAGGCTGTGCCTGACTGCCTAGCAGGCAAAAGCCCACCCACCTAAACAGATCTAAGAGGTCCCTTACCACAGCCTCCAGGGAGAACAGAAAAAAAGTCAGAATGATTCTGGAAAATCTACAACCACGATGCTGTGGGGGAAAGTAACCTAAAGTCCTGGTGCTTGCTCGCTCAGTACTTAAGTGAACTGCATTACTAGAATGAGCCTGCCACGGCGACCGAATGGCATACAGTCCAATCTCAAATGAACCAGATAATTCAGAGCAGTTTGAAATTTTTCTCTTTGGTTAAAGAGTATGCTGTTCTGTTTATATTATGGTTGTATCTGATATTCTGGAATTCAGGGAAAGAAAGCTTTGTTTGAAGGCAATCTGGAAGTAGCTTTAGGAAATCCTCTATCCTTCTCTCCCCCTGCCAGTACCCTCAGTGTTATAGATACCTCATAGAGTAACCCCAAGAGAAACCATCTATTTTGATAAATGAAAGTTTGGTTCAGCCAGTAGCTTAATGCAGATGCTGACTAAAAATACTGCCCAGGACTTGGGTTTAGTTAGACAGATGCCAGAAACATTTCTTCAACACTTATAACATATGCTAGGCCCTAAGCATTTCTCATGCGATTCAAACTCACTTAATCCTTACAAGGTAGGAGCTGTTATTCACTATCTCGCATTCAGGAGAAAGGGAAAGGATGCACGAAGTAAAGGCTTATTACTCAAAAAGTGCACACCTAGACAACTGTCCAGACCTTCTTGGGCACAGGGAAATACCTGAGTGATTCAACATTTTTGTTTACTACAAATCAGCATTAAATTAAGTCTAGAGAATAGCTCTTATACTCGAGCACCCTGTTCTTTAACCAGGTATAGGGTCAGCACAAGTGCCCACACACCTTCCCTTTGTTTTTCTATTGTCCCTTGAAAACTGAGGTCCAAAAAGTGGTCAACATATTATTCTAGGTGATTCTTAGTAACACTGAAATTACATTTATGTGTTTTTCATTGTACCAGTCAGAAGCTATGATTTCCCACCTTGCCATCAATGCTTACACACCAACTTTAATAGTTAAGTAGCCTTCCTTTTATGAAATTGGGATGCTATTCTAACTCATGTTTTACTATTCTTGACTAACAGGAACAGTGTCAATCTAACACATCTCACATCTAACATTTAACATCTCACATTTTGGAGGAAAGTATTTTTGTTGTTACTTTGCTTTGCCATTGACCCCAAAGAAGAGGACAGCAAGTAGTCTGTAAATGTAAGCAGTCATGAGATGCTAAAGAAAATGTGTTCTCTGCTGACGACTTATGAAATACGTAAGTCCCCCGACACAGTATTTGGTTCTGAACAGACAGCTTGGATGCACTGCCACCAATAACTGAACACAGAAACAGAGCAGAAGTAATAAAAAGCCACAAACCAAATGTCTCATGACCCACACAAAAAGATTTTCACACTTGTTAAATATGTCCTGGTCAGACATACTTGAATTGCATTGCTCTAACACTGAATCCTTAGGAAAGTATGTACTTTCACATAATAAAATGGGTTCTACAACTAATATTCTGAACACTCCCGTAGCCACAGTAAGCCTCAGTTAATAAAAAGAGTGGATGACTCACAAATAACTCTCAAGAATTAACTGTACAATCAATGCCCCTTATGCTTACAATAGGGTGGCTGATTATATTGGTGACATTAAAACTCACTGTAATATAAACTGGCATAGGCCCAGGTCTTTTATAATTGACAACATTCAGAAATCAAACTCAAATTTTTGAAGACACCTAGTTATTTTCTTCCCAAAATTATTTTTTAAGTTTCTGGCACTACTGTTTATTTTTCTTTTTTAAAGAAAAAGAGAGAGAGAAACATCAATGTGTCGTTCCACTTATATATGCATTCATTGGTTGACTGTTGAATGTGCCCTGACCAGGGATCAAACCTGCAACCTTGGCATATGGGATGACACTCTAACCAACTGTGCTACCAGACCAGGGCCTCTGGCATTTTTAATCTACTCACGACCTACAACCGGTCCCAAAATACTGCCTTAAACTATCAATATATTTCTTGAGTAAATGTTATTCATTATGATCCAGTGCCTCCCCTCCCCAGTAAAATACGACAATTTCATAAAACTCTGCAAACAAGATGGGTAAGTGTACCAATACCATAGGGTTATTTCAAACAGCAGGTCATATTTCATGTGCAGATTAAATAAAGACAGAATATCATATTCTTGTGGACCTTTGGCTAAAAAGTACTATAGACAGGTCTTTATGGGTTTTATTTTCAGATGCAATATATTTAAGTTAGAGGCCATATGGTTCATTTCACAAATGAAATACAGTAATTATTTCCTATATTATCTATTCTGAAGAACACCTAACCTAGCTGTTCACAAAAGATTCTTGATTAAAGAGGAAACATTTTGTTATTAGCTATAGTTTCATCTTGTTTAGTAGGAACTGCTTTGTAATGAATACTAGATGATTTTAAAGTACAGTAGTTTCAAAACAACCTCCATATCACATTTACGTAGCATTTCAATAATGAACAGTCAACATTTCACCTCCTACTTCAACCCACTTAAGGATAGCCCCTCCCCCTGATACCAATCTACTCTAAATTAGTACATAGAGTACAATCACTGGGTTTCATATTTTTTTTCCATTTTCAAGATACATTCTATAAGCTGCCTAGTTAAATTAAAGGCTTTCCTCTTTCCTTCAAAATCAGTTATGGTGGAAACAAAACATCGTTAACACGGCTTGGATCACTAGCATTACCAAGACTTTACCTGCATTTTTAAAATTGTGCTGGAATTGTAGGGAAAATTAAAACACCAATGCACTTTCCATTCTCTTAGCAAGCCTCACCAGACAAAGTTAAGTTTCTTCCAGTCAGCTTACACACAAAATCAGAAGCTACCAGTGAACCATGCTAAAGGGGGTGACAACAAAGGTTTAATTTTTGAAACACACAGAAAAACAAACTGTGACAATGAAAGAAGCTGGTGAGCTTAAATTAACCAAGTTCTAATAATATAGCTGTGTCTATTTGAAATTACAGTACCACTAGTATTTACATAGATACACTCCCCAACTAGGGTGTGACTGAAATATCTCAGACCTTAGTTCCGGTTCAAGTAAGGAAGAATCACAGGGTTGAACTTCTCTGAAATCAAAAGGTAAATAATGCACTGGAGTAAGAAGCTTGATTATTGCATCAAATTTACATAAGTTGCCACCATTGATTAGGTAGTTCTTCCTCATAGAAAGTTAAAGGGCCATACTCAATTTAAACTTTTCCTGCTACCTTCACAGGTACAAACCCCATTTCCCAATTTTGTCCCAGAAACCAAAGGCAGGTAAGTCCGTCTCATTCACATACATAATGGCCAAGTGCAGAACCATGTAGAGGAAAAGGTTACACGTTGTAAGTGCCTGTCTGAGCCATGCTTTCAAAATTATGTTTAAGGCAGCAGCCTTCATTCACCCCAGATTTCCAAACAGAATGAAACATCTGTGTTTGCCATCTCATGAATCTCTTTTATGATTTATAAGATTCCATATATATCCCTCCCCCAAGAAAGTGAATAAGCCATAAAGCCAGTCATCCTGTCTCTGAAAGCACCAAAGGCCTGATCCATCCCCCGCCCCCACCCTTAAGCTCAGAATACTGATTGGAAGTGAATGTCTAGGCTGCTTCCTTATGCCCTTTTAATAAAGCCAACCACAGCAAAGAAAATAGAAATTAGTGGCAAGTACAGAGCTTTTGGCCACCAAGATTCACAGCAGCCTTTGGACAAGTCATTAGGGTTGTCTGGCTCCAGCTCTCTTCTCAATAACCACCACCCCCCTCCATGGCCTACTCCACACCACCCTCCAAGATCAAAGGCAGCACTCACTGTTTATAACATCCTGAGCAATCCGGGAATCCGAAGAGGTTTTTGTTACCTTTCCCATCCGTTGTTGTCTCTGATCCAAAAAATATTTTCTAACGAGGCAGGCCAGCTCTGGCATGGTCATACCAGTGAATCAATCAGGCCCGCCCCAAATGACGCTCCTCTGAGATGCCTTGGGGAATGGGAAGGGGTGAGGGGTTGCCTCTGGTGAATGTCATAACAAGCTCTTCAAGAGCACGTGGGTCCTTTGCTCATTTCTCCCAGCTATGTGCAGTTAGAGAGCTGCAAAGAAACTTCTCTCCTTTTAGGTAGGTGGCAACAGCAACAAAAATCAAGAAACCCACAAAGTTCTTGCTGGGTATGTAAAACATCCCAGGTATCCTACCACAAAACCCTGCGGTAATCAACTTGCCTCTCCCAGAGGGACATGCAACTGCAGGGAGCACACCACCTGAGCAGCGGTTACACGGCACAACTAACTGCAGTTAACTTGTTCCTTTCTCCCTTGGCTTCTCCACTTACCTTTCAAACTCAAAATGCCTATCTACTCGTCCAGCAAGGCCCTGAACTTCAGCTTTCTCTTTGCAAACACAAAGGCAGAGCAAGATCTGCCAATGTGACCCTTCTTATTCTCACAACCGTCATGTTCCCTTTTTGAGAGCATGCTCCATGCCCAGGAGCATATCAGCAAATCTCGGCGCCACAGAAAACAGTGGATTCTCACCTCAGTTGCCCCTGCCAGCAGCAAATGTGGCAGGAGAAAGGAGGCCTAAATTCACACATTTTGTGGGAGCAGAACTGGTGTTAAAAACTATCCCATGCTAGGGACCATCTTACCTCCCTACTCCGGCCTCAGCCACCTCTGCACACCCCAGCTTTGTGTGGTCCCTTGAAGGATAACTGCCCTCCCCAAGGGTACACCCACACCGGGGATAATGGGGGCGCGGGTAGTTGCCTAGAGCAAATACCCAGGCAGCCTTAGCATTTCCTCAGATTTGAAACTCTCAACAGGAGCAAGTAATTCAAACTAAACCCCCAAAATACATTCCAAGCCAACACCTCAGGGACTCAGGACAAGGACATGTTCTGGTTGTGATTCTGGCCCCACTGGTTACACAGTAAGTAATCCGGTGTTTGGAAAAACACCTTTATTGATGTCATAAGCAGGGCAAAATTTAAGTTCAAGCGACAAGACTACAAGTTTACTGAATTAAATGTAAAAATTTCCTAGGGGGTTTTGGGGGGAATTACTGTTAGTTCAATGTTTGCTGAGTATCTCAGATTTCAAACAAAAGTCTATCTTTACTCACAAATCCATTCATCACCTTTAACTCCAAAAGTGACACCAAACCATAACTACCTCAGAAGCAAAACTATTACATTTTCAAGTGAAAGAGACAAAAACTGGCCTGCTAATATTGTCTTGATGTTTTATAGACAGATTGTTTATGAACTGTGTTCTGAGAGCCGTTTCTTCCCCGTTCTCTAGGGAGTCAATAAATTTTACCATCACAGGGGGATGGTAAAAAATTATTTCTGACTAAAAAATTATATTGCTGAACTGACAGAATCAAGTTAAGTGCTGTAACAATGTACCATTTCTGACTATAAATGATAGAAAAAGAAAGTATAAAATCACAACTAGTCCTGGCTGGTGTGGCTCAGTGGACTGGGTGCCGGCCTGTAAGCTGAAAGGTCACCAGTTCAACTTCCCAGTCAGGGCACATGCCTGGGCTGCGGGCCAGGTCCCCAGCTGGGAGCGTGTGAGAGGCAACTGATCAATGTGTGACACCAACGTTTCTCTCCCTCTCCTTCTCCCCCTACACTCTAAAAATAGATTAAAATCTTAAAAAAAAAAAAAAAAGTCACAACCACTAATACTTACAAGTGTCTCTAGAGTCTCGTTTTAGACCTGACACACACTCATTTAAATCCCAGAGCAGCCCTAAGTCAAAGGTACTACTATTATTATCCCCTTTTTACAAATGAGAAAACTGAGGCACAGACAGATTTTATCAGACAGGCTAAATGACTCGCCCAAGGCCATTCCAGTAGAGGCAAAGTTGAGATTCAAACCCAGAGTGTCTGACTTCAAGCCATCCTCTTTACCAAATTATCCCTCTTCAAAGGTATCTTAAAACTGAACAGTAGAGCTGAGCTCTTCAAAGAGAATGATGTTCCAAAAGTGATGATGGATGGATGGGAGGGAAAGACAGACATTACAGTGAGGGAATTCTTCATTTTCTGTATTCTCTAACTAGGAGACTCACTGATTTCAAATAACAGCAATAACCCTACTGTGGCCTATGGGTTCATCCCAAATTCACTGGTCGGAGAGAAAGCACCCCCCCACCCCACCCAGTTCACTCTCATCTGTGTTCTTCTCACCCTCTTCCTCTGTCAACTTGCCCATGTGCACAGCAAACTAAAGTACTGGTACTTCCCTGTGAGCAGTAGTAGCTGTCTCACATTACTTAACAAAGGGAAATAAAGTGGCTTTCCTTTTTTCTGATACCACTACTATGACTGGTGAGCATAGTCCAAAATGTCTTCACTTTTAAGGAGTGCAAAGCAGAAGAATTTCTACTATACTCAGCAACAAACCTCAAAGTTATCAAAGAAGCAATCTTTACAATAAAATATTCCTAACTGGTTACCTCTGTGAACAACAGAATCTGTATTTCAAATATGTTATTCAAGCAAGCAGCTCCCTTGTCACAATCAAAACGTGTATAGGCCCCTACCTTAGTTATATTTGCAGTATTAGTTGCACTTGCAGTATTAGTTGAGAAAATACTTAACAAAATAACATTTTGGAATGGAACAAAAGGAAGAAGGGCTCCTATAAATGAATTATGGTCTGAAGACAAGAAGATTAATTTTAAAAGCATCATTTTATTTCAAAGACGTGGGAAACATAAAAAAATTGTATTTCAAAAGACAGAAATAGAAATACTGAATATATCCAAAGCATACCAGGCCCAGCTGGCACACACCACAGGACTTGCCTCATTAAGGCACTTTCCCAATTCTGGTTACAGTTATTAGACTGAAAATTCTAACTGAATTAGACATGAAGAAAACTGGTTACAAATGGCTCATTTCTTCCAGTAACTCAGGACCACCACAATTAGTGGGGCCCAGAAGTGACCTGAAGCAGCTGAAGCCATCTCCCTTATCTGTGCATACCCCAACCTAATTATTAAGGTTTTCCAGTTGCAGCACTCTAGCCACACAACTCCTAAATACACAAACGCTGTCAGTCAAAACCCCTGATTCCACTCTTCACACTAGGGTTTATTAACTCTAAAATGTTTCCCATGCTAATGATCAATCCTACGTTTGAAAATGGAGTTCAAGATGAGGCAGCAAGTCACACAGTCATTCTTATGACCATGTGATAAGACAGCTATTATCAGTGGGGAAAAAGGGAGGTATCAGCTTTGCTAAGACACCCAAAATGGCGTCAAACACCATTCCAAGAGACCAACACTCTGGTGCTGACCCTCTGTAATCCTATAGACTGTCCACTAGTCTGTGTCTTTTTTTTTAATATATTTATTGATTATGCTATTACAGTTGTCCCATTCCCCCCCCCACTCCACTCCATCCTGCCCACCCCTTCCCTCCTACATTCCCCCCCTATAGTTCATGTCCTTGGGTCATACACATAAGTTCTTTGGCTTCTACATTTCCTACACTATTCTTATCCTCCCCCTGTCTATTTTCCGCCTATCATCTATGCTACTTATTCTCTGTACCTTTCCCCCCCTCTCCCCATCCCACTCCCCTATTGATAACCCTCCATGTGATCTCCATCTCTATGGTTCTGTTCCTGTTCTAGTTGTTTGCCTAGTTTGCTCTTGTTTTTGTTTTAGGTGTGGTCGTTAATAACTGTGAGTTTGCTGTCATTTTTACTGTTCCTATTTTTGATCTTCTTTTTCTTAGGTAACTCCCTTTAACATTTCATATAATAAGGGCTTGGTGATGATGAACTTCTTTAACTTGACCTTATCTGAGAAGCACTTTATCTTCCCTTCCATTCTAAATGATAGCTTTGCTGGATACAGTAATCTTGGATGTAGGTACTTGCGTTTAATCTTGGGTAATGTAATGATGATGTGCCTTGGTGTGTTCCTCCTTGGGTCCAGCTTCTTTGGGACTCTCTGAGCTTCCTGGACTTCCCGGAAGTCTATTTCCTTTGCCAGAGTAGGGAAGTTCTCCTTCATTATTTGTTCAAATAAGTTTTCAATTTTTTGTTCTTCCTCTTCTCCTTCTGGCACCCCTATAATTCGGATGTTGGAACGTTTCAAGATGTCCTGGAGGTTCCTAAGCCTCTCCTCATTTGTTGGAATTCTTGTTTCTTCATTCTTTTCTGGTTGGATGTTTCTTTCTTCCTTCTGGTCTACACCGTTGATTTGAGTCCCAGTTTCCTTCTCATCACTATTGGTTCCCTGTACATTTTCCTTTGTTTCTCTTAGCATAGGCTTCATTTTTTCATCTGGTTTTCGAACAGATTCAACCAAGTCTGTGAGCATATTGATAACCAGTGCTTTGAACTGTGCATCCGATAGGTTGGCTATCTCTTCCTCGCTTAGTTGTATTTTTTCTGGAGCTTTGAAGTGTTCTGTCATTTGGGCCATTTTTTTTTTTTTTGTCTTGGTGCATCTGTTACTCTAAGGGGCAGAGCCTTAGGTGTTCACTGGGGCGAGGTAACATGTCGCTGTGCTGTGACGCTGTACGTGGGGGAGGGGCCGAGAGGGAGCAATGGCACCTGCTCCCCTCTCCACTGGACCTCAATCTTTCACTCTGCTACCCACAATCAAACTGGGCCCCTCTGATGCTGGTTCCCGAGTGGCTGGGCTTATGCACACTCCAGGCCCCTGTGGGTCTCTCCAACGACCTCTCCTGTGAGTCTCTCCTGCTGCTGCCCCAACCCCCACGGGCGTTTTCAATCAGAGGTTTGAGGCTTTATTTCCCCGAGCTGGAGCCCTGGGTTGCGCAGTCTGCTTCGCTCCCCGCCGTTTGTCCCGGTTTATCTGTGCACAAATGTGGGGCTGCGGGGTGCTACCCACTGCTCTGCCTGCCCCGTTCTCTGCCACTCTGAGTCTGGCCCTCTCGGTTTATCTGTGCGGGAATGTGGGGCCGCAGGGTCTGCTCCTGCCCCATTCGTCCCACACTCCGCCAGTCTCGGTCCTGCTTCGGCCACGCGAGTCCTCTCCGCCCTGGCTGCCCATCTCCGCCCCTCCTACCGGTCTGGATGAATGTTTATTTTTTATTTCCTTGGTGTCGGACTTCCTTGCCGTTCAATTTTCTGTCAGTTCTGGTTGTGTGAGGAGGCGCAGTGTGTCTACCTACGCCACCATCTTGGTTCTCTAGTCTGTGTCTTAAAAAAGTCATGTATGTACTAAAAACCCATCTGAACTCTTCTTTCTGGCAGAATTGACACAGTTGGTAACTTCCGGACACTCTTTCTTCCATTAATCACACAGGCATTTCCTTGTGCCCAAGAAGGTCTGGACAGATGTCTAGGTGTGTGGTTTCTGACAGTCTTCACTTCTTGAATCCTTTCCCTTTCTGCTCAATGGGAGATACTGAATAACAGCTCCCACCTTTTAAGGATTAAATGAGTTCGAATTGCATGAGAAATGCTTAGAATAGTGCCTGGCACATGTTGTAAACGTTTAAGAAATATGTCTAGGATTTGTCTAAACCAAAACCCTGGGTAGCAAGGACCAAACAAACCAGGTCAGGTATGTACATTTTCTGCCTTACCCAAGAGGTGTAGAAACCAAGAAGGAAAAAATTCAATAATATTAATAATAATAATAATAATAATTCACAAATTATTACTGTCAAGTCACCTCACAGTCCCCAAAGTTTTACTCCAAGATTTACTTATGACAGTTGCATTCTATCAATTCCCTTTGCATTTTTCAAATTCAAGTTTCCGCTTTCCTGCCAATGCAAGGCCTCAACTATATTTCTAGGGGACTGTCAGCCACAAAGCACAAGCAGCAAAACTAGAGTTAAATCTAGTGTGTGGTTTTTACTTAGCACTCAATATCCCTTATTGAATTAAAGCCCTGCCTATGAGAAGTCTAATGCCAGAAGTCAGAATCTGAACTACAGCAAATGTCAAAGTACTATTTACTCATTCATCCCTTCAACAATTACAAACTACCAATTGACAGGCACTGTTTTAGGTGCTTGAGGAAAGTGTATGACCAAGAGGGAAAAAAATCCTGTTTTCATGGAGTTTATATTCCAGTGGAGAAAACCAACAAGTAAATAATAAATAAGGTGTCTGAGGTAGTGGTGAATGCTGGAAATAAAAGGGTAATGAGATATAATAACTGACAGGAGCAGCAACTGAAGTGGGGAACATATGACATGAGCCATGTAGAGAGCCACAGCCACACTAAGGGGAGATCAAGACGGAAAATTCCAGACCAGTCTTGTCATTCACTACCGAGTCACATAAGAATGCTCCTTGACCTCCAGAAGCCTCACTGGTATGCTCACCTGTGAATAATATCACTTGAGTAACTGCTATCCTAAATTAAAATGACTTCTCTTGGCTAGACCTTGGGCCCAAATACAGTGTTTTCTACCCAAACAAAATAATAAAGAGAAAAACAAAAAAAAAGGGCCCCCATGAGGGCTTCAGGGGAAGCCAGGGGCCAGCAGACTGTTTAAACTTATTGGGAGAGGGGACAAACAAGAATAATTACAAACCCCCACCCTATTCGGCCCAGGGCCATACTCAGTTGCCATTTGGAGAAAAACTTAGATGACAAACATATTATATTATTGGGTTGGCCAAAAAGTTCCTTTGGTGTTTTGTGAAAGATGGCTCTAGTAGCTCTTAGTTGTCTATAACTCCATTTGGAACATTTTTGTTAGATTGTATTGTGACAGCTGTCATCACCATGCGTTTAAAAAAAAAAACCATAATTGGTGAATTTTTGTCCAGCCATTTTAATATTGAAGATGGAAGAAAATACACAACATTTCTGGCATATTAAGCTTTATTATTTCAACAAAGGTAAAAACACAACTGACACACCAAAAACTGAAACTTCTCCAGTATATGGAGAAGGTGCTATGACTGATCAAACGTGTCAAAAGTGGTTTGCAAAGTTTCATACCAGAGATTTCTCACTGGACAATGCTCCCTAGTTGCGTAAACCAGTTGAAGTTGATAGTCATCAAATCAAGACATTAACTAAGAACAATCAACATTATACCACACGGGAGATAGCCAACATACTCAAATATCCAAATCAATAGTTACTGGTGAAAATGAAAAATGTGTTTTTTATTTTACGAAAAAAAACCAAATGGACTTTTTGACCATTAGTGGAGGTACTTCTTTGTCTTAAAATGCCCAAGTGGGAAAAAACTAACTTTCTAATAATCAGTTCTTAAAATGCAGTTAAGTCAACAAGTTCCAGTACATCAGCAAGGGAATGTGTCCACTAAGTCTAGTTTGAGACTTCTTATTACCCACATTTGCAAGTCAAAAACCAGTGCTGCAGGAAAAAAACCTGTTTTTGAGGGTTCATGCATCACCCCACAGCTTAAACAGATGTGGTTCCCAACACTGCAAATGCGCACACACATCATTCTGCTCAAGCACTAATCACACGCACACTTTGATTTGACCAGCAACATGTGTCGTTTCAGTTTTGACAGATTTCCCAGAAAAGCTGGCTCTCTTCAGAATATGAAGCTACCAAAGAGGAGGTACAAAATGCACGATCTGTGAGAACTGTTTCCCAGTTCCTAGTGTGTGTGCAGAGCCTCTAGAGCAGGAGGAGCTGGCACACAGAGTGATTCCAAACCCAGGCCACCCCGACTGCCCCAGACAAGACACTTTTCTCAACACAGCACTTTCTTTCAATGAGGAAAAAATGAGAAGTCACAGTGTGCACCAACCAGGCACACAGAGCCAACAGAATGAGACTTTCTCATCAATTAAAACTGCATTGGCAGACATTATAGACATCTTCCTGTTTACTTAAGGCCGTGGTTTCTCACTGGAACAAGCATCCCCCTTCCTTGCTATCAAAAGAAGGTATGTAAAAAGGCAGGTGACAGATGCCCAGTGCAAAACTAGGTGATTTCTGCACTGAATTCTTTTCCAAAGTAATTAAATTTCAGGAACACAATTAACAAAACAGCTCACATACTTTGTGGAAATGGAGACTGCAAACTGGTTTAAAGGAAAAGACACTGAACTGATTCAGAGCTCCAGCATTTAGTCCCAGCTCTGATACTACAGAACAAAACTTCAGTCTCAATATTTTTGCTTGTTTTTTCCCTTATCTGGAGGGATGATGTTATAACCTGGCTGGATCATCTCTCCACTACTTGGCTTTTTGAGTCTCTGTGAAAGATAAAGGTTGCTTTAATGCCAGTTGAGAAACAGACTCTACAGGGAATAATGGGAAGACCAGACCATTTGAGAGGAGAGAAGACAAGACAAAAAGCCATAGAAAGGCAGAAGTAAAAAGATAAAAAGACTATTTAGCCATGAAAGGAAGCAATAAACTTATTGGCAGTATAGATGATTCTCAAAAACATTATAATGAAGAAACCTAGACACAAAAGTGCTTCCATCAGTATGAAGACTTGCAACAGTGCTAAAAATCAGGTCAGTCTAGGCCAGGACTGGCAAGTGGGGATGGCTGCAAAGAGGCATAATGGAACTTTCTAAGGTGATAGAAGTATTTGCTGAATATGTCAACGGAGTGGTAATGCCCAGGCTATGCAGTTGTCAAAACATATCAAGTTGTATACAATGGTACCTCAGTACAGGTGGGTAATTCCTTCCCCAACTCATGACCAGCGCTGAAACCAACGAATCCTGAATGAATTAAACAAGTGACATGCCTTTTCTCTTGTGGGGCAGTGTGGTGACTCAGACAAGTTCTATCAAGAGCAACAAATCCAGAGAGCAAGCGCCAACTGCTGAAACATTTTGTTCTCATCAAAATGCAACGAGGACAGGGTTTGACGACTCCTGAAGCCAATGAGTATTGAGGTACGGCTCTGCTTGAAATGGCTGCATTTGTAACTTTTACTTCGATAAATCTCAATTTTTAAAAAAATCTGGCCTAACAATTAAAAAAAAAAAGAGGAGTAGGGGTGCAAAGGTGTCCAACAGAACGTGTTATGAAAACTTATTAGCTTTAAGTGATTTTTTTTCTGGAAAGTAGCTGCCCAAATTAAATACAAGTCAGCACCAAAAGCCATATCTAAGGTGATACAGTTCAGGAAACTGATCTAAATGTGGAAAATTCCCCCAAGTTTCATGTTATTCAAAGTGACTTATTAAAGACATTTACAATATGAACTCCCTTTCAAGCTGGTGATATAGTTCAGGAAACTGGTCCAAATGTGGAAAATTCCCCTAAGTTTCATGTTATTCAAAGTGACTTATTAAAGACATTTACAATACAAACTCCTTTTCAAGGCTTGGGACAGTTAAAGGAAAAAATTTTATCTTTTAAAAAAAAGTAAAAGATGAAAACTAAGAAGTCACTTTTTTGTAAGCTAAATCAGCGTACCACTTGTGGTTTGTGTTAAGGGATTTGCTTCTGGGTTGTGCAGAAAGGCATATCAAACATTGACCTGTGGGAAAAAAAGACCTGCTCACAAGTTTTCATATTTTTATAAAGCCCAAAATTTATATTCCCATGTCTGTCTCACCACACTCAGGATTTGCTAAGGTGATGGGAAGCAAGTGATCAGCATTCGGGGGGGCGAGGAGAGGGGGGCGCGGCACGAGACGCAGACCCAGGACTTGGGATAAATCCCCTGCCCAAGTCTATACTCTACATGTAAAAGTCTCTGAGCCCAACAGCATGCTGTTAAAAAAGCATGACAGGAACTGTCCAGTCACAGTACAAAAAGGTGCTATGGTAAAGAACCCTAGCGCTGGAGCTCAAATGTCAGCATCCCAAAGGAGCCCAGTGCTTGCCTCCTGATGTCAAGAGCACCATGAGGGCACTGCTGGCAGGCACAGTAATCAGCACACATTCCCAGAACTGGAACTAGCAGCCCACAAACCAAAGTTAGCTCAGTTCATGGCACAAAAAGATTTACAAGTCATCCTGGCAGGGGCACATTCAAGGGTCTATTTTAAGATAAGGATCTTGGTCTAAATCCCTACTTCCAGAACTGGACTCCCTCCAAAGGTGAAAGGGTTCTGAGTATTTTCTAGGTTGAAATGCCATCTCCAAGAAAGCATCAGTCACAATGTAAGTCCCTTCCCTTTTAGAACTTGCATAAGTTTCTGGACATAGATGAGGGCATCCCCATCTCTCTAGACCTACCTGATAAGAAATGCATGGGCCAGAAACTGGGGAGGGCAATCACAGCATGGCTTGAGCCTTCTTGAGAATCCCTACACTAGAATTCAGGGCCATCTTTGTCCCACTTACTTTGTGTTTTGCTATGTAAATCACTGTTTCACTTTGGGTTGGGGTAATATGGGAGGGTGCGATTAGTGCTCTCTGCAAATGGTTAAGTTCAACAGACAGCATTTTCCCCTATGACTAGTCATTTACAAAGAATACTGATTTTCTTAATTTTATTCTGTGAAGTGCTACGGCAGGAATCATCGCTTTCACACTATTCTGCAGGGTTCTGATAAAAACTAATATTCATGTATTTTTACATAAATCACATGCTTGTTTGGCTCTAACTAGTAGTAGAAGGCAAAGGCATTTAAGCAGCACTTCTAGAAATTAAATTAGCTAACTGATGTTCATCTATTTCCCCAGAGACACGCAGCCCAGCCCAGCCAGTCTGGGAAAAACCTTCCTTGCCTCAATCCACAGCTGGATTAGCTGCTTCTCTTTAAAACATGAGGCACACACTGTTTTCCCAGTGCTTCCCTAACTCCCTCTTCTTTCCAAGAGGAAGATTCTGTATGCCATTTTTAGATATTACATTGTATTACATATTTCTTGGACAAAATACAAATAAATGAGACTTATCTTTCGAGCATCCCTCCCTCTTCCCAAATTTTTGCATGCTATTTCTCACCTGAGACCTTATACTTTCCTCTGAAACATACTGTTCCCCATTCTCACCTGCCCTCCAAGTTTCTACACTATGAAGTCCAGAAAGTCTTCTTTCATCACTTTATATATACTACTTGTCCCAAAATGCACTCACAGCAGCCTGGACACTTCATCTATCAAAGAACTTGTCCCACCCTCTATAATAACATAATAGCCAGTTTCCCACTGAGTGCCTGGCATTCAGCACATGCCAGGCATACAGTAAAAGATCAACAATTATTTCCCAGATGAACAAACAAAAATAAAAGTAAATTTATTTTGACCACATACAGATAAAACACTGATTTTGGTATACATCCTTTCATAGTACTTTTCCTGAACAAATACACTATTTATCTAAATTATTTTACCTCCACCCCAGAAAAGACTACCCTGCACATACTATTTCTCACTTGCTTTTTTCAGTTACTACATTTTCATTAGATAATCTTGCTACCATATCATTTGAATGATTACGAGAAGCAGATGTTCCCTAATTTAAGCAATCCCCTACTGGATACCCAGTGAAATACACTTGATACCCACCCCTGTGCCAAAAACAAATTCCTAGAATCAGAGTGGCTGAGTCAAATGGTATGTGAAAATATTGTACCAGTTATAGTATACATCAGAAGTTTAAAATATGGCTCATAATTTGTTAAAGATACTGCCAGGGTCACCACAACCAGAATGAGGCACCTGAAATCGTCATTTAAAAACTGTCCAGGGGAGCAGAGGGTTGTTCAGCCCAGAGAACATGAACAATGAGCCTGCTGGATGGGAAACAAGACTTAGTTACTTCTGAGGACAAAACTGGAAACTGCTGAAAGTGATGGAAAGAGGTACTACTCTCTTAAATTCAAAAGAAAGGAATTTTTCCAAAGAACTATGAAAATGGGCATTGCAGTTACTTTTAAGTTATTCAGGCTGAGGTAGGCAGGAATCCTGATGGGAGTGGGATGGAGTGGGATGGGCTGGGGTGAGGGATTCAGGGGGGAATATGGGGCCGGAGACACAGGAAGTCAGTCAACCAAAAAGGTCTACAGTGTTCAATTATACTATTTCAACCCTTCAGAGGGCTCCCCACTGTATTCTTTAAAGGAAACTAGCAAAACACCATGATTAAACTTCCCCATGCTAGCCTAAGTACTATAGGTAGCGCATGGCATATTCACTGCACCCATACTGCTGGTGAGAACCAACTTCACCAAGAGGCAGTTCAGTCAGTAGACACAGCACAGTAACATTACACAGCACAGTTTTACTTTGTAAGCCCTATGTCTTTTCAGAACCAAAGGATCTGACTTAACCTCACAGCCTATGGCCCTCAATGTAATATATGTAGTAAGAAGAAATTACTGCAATGATAATATTTCTTGTAATTGCCTAATCTCCTTGTTTTTTAAAGGTTATTGAACAGATCACTATCTCTTCCTCAATTTTTACCAACATTCATATGTAAATGAAGTAAGTTTCTAAAATATAACTTGTTTTTTCAAAGAAAAATAAAGAAGGAGGAAAATAACTGCATGTCCACTTCTAGGCAAGTCTAGTTTCTGTAGTAAGGCGGGGGGACTCATGAAATGACAAACGGGGTGCCAACATCAAGTCCTTAGCGACTACGAATGCGGCTCTGGAGTCAGACTGCCTGCAAGTTTGGCTCCTCTGACTTCTGTTTCTACATCTCTGACATGGGGTTAACAGTACCATGCTGACACGGATGGTATAAGGATTAAATGAGTTAATATATGTAAAATACTTAGACTAGTGCACGGCACAGAGGCAGTGGCATAACACTGCCAGACTCCTATTTTCACCAGCAATGTCAAGTCTATATGTACTTCAAGACACAGGACCTTAAGTAAGCAGTAAGTGCTGGTGAAGAGGTTATTTTAAAAATATAAGCAGAATCAATTTCAAATAGCCCACCTTTTAAAATGTTCATTTATTCTTATTTTTTAATTTTTAATTTACTGATTTGGGGTGGGGGGAGAAGGGAGAGAGAAAAACATCAACTGTTGGTCCACCTATCTATACATTTGCTGGCTGATTCCTGCATGTGCCCAAACAAGGGGTCAAACTCGCAACCCTAGCGTATCAGAGTGACACCCCGAACAACTGAGCTTCTTGACCAGGGCTTAGTTATTCTTTGAACATGAGATTTATGAGAGGGAAATAGTCTTACCAAAAACATTGTGATCTTTGAATTTCAAAGACATACTCACTTTTAACAACAGGAAAGGAAATTTATTGAAATAAGAAATATTTTGTGCCCTGGCTGTTGTGCCTCAGTGGACTGAACACTGGCCTGTGAACCAAAAAGTCACTGCTCTGATTCTGATTCCCGGTCAGGGCACATGCCTGGGTTGTGGGCCAGGTCCCAGGTTGGGGGGAGGGGCAGGGGACCGACAGATGTTTCTTTCATGCATCAGTGCTTCTCTCCCTCTCTTTCTCCCACCAGCACCCTGTCTAAAAATAAAATCTTTTTAAAATAATTTTTGTAACTACCTAAGTTTCTTAAAGTCTGAAGTTAAAACAGATATATAAGTTACTGAAGCCCAGAAATTACAAGAAATCACTATCCTATTTCATATATTTCTTTAAACTCTAGTAAGGCATTTCACTTGTTCAGTAGCAACACATGGCTAGTGACTACCACACTGTTCCACAATGATCTCATACCATCTACAATATGACATCGAATTCCCACTCTCTCATATTTTTTGAGGGCAGAGAAAGAGTTTATTTAATTTAAGGTTAGGTAGACTAATGAAAAAAATGGATTTAACACCGAGTGTCCAGGCCCAGGTTAGTCAGATTAGCAGCATAATCTTAGGATTTCTGAACCTTAATTTTTGTAGTTTGTAAAATCTGGTAATGCCACCTGCCTCTGGTTGGTTTGGTGAAGATTAAGTATGATGTTTGAAGTGTCCACAACCATTCCTGACATACAGAAGATCCTCCTACTAATGTAGGCAGAAGAAACAAAAACTTGCCAAGGAGAGAGCTGGACTTTCCAAGATCGTGTTCATGATTGTTTTAAATAACTGCAGAGGTTTGTCTGCTTGATAAAATACATTGTGTGATATGTTTGCCTGACCTTAAAGATGCTGCAACTGTTCAGAGATCTTTCCTTGAAGAAATACAGCGTGGTGAAAAGTGCCCAGCCCAGGGGACTATGAGAAGGGTGTAGACCATCCGACCAAAGCAACTGCGGTGTGTGGACAGCCACAGCAGTTACTGCAAGTGCTGCAGCAATGCCGCCAGCGTTCTGATGCTTCTGACTAAGCTTCCAATAATTGGAGAATTGTAAGTGCTCACAGCTTGGCTGAAGATGATGTGGAAAACTTATCAACATAATAATCTCAATTAAAAATATTTTTTAAATATTAAACAAAAAAAAATTTCACTTATAAACCAGCCATTTAAAACTCAGAATGCCTTTCATCATAGAAAAACAATGTTTCAAATGGTGACTGAGTTCCTAAACCAACACAAAGGACTTAAACAAAATTCACTGGGGAGAGTAATTTGTTGTTTAAGGAAAAAGATTAAGGAAGATGGTTAGAATCTGCTAAGAGAGATCATGGGGGGAAAAACCAGATTTCGCTATACCACTCCATAAGACTGGAAAAATTCAAGGAGAAAGCTCTGTCACCACCATACCGTAGCACATTAGAATGGAAACTCAGGTTGGAACAAAAAACCCAAGTCACGGCCCATAGTTTAGCAAGTGCTTGTTTTAGCTGTCACTTGACTGGCTCCAGAGAAAATAATTAAGTTTTAAGCTACAATAGCTGGGAGTCTGGATTTCTTGGACCTGATGAATTATGCACTATAATGAACTCTGCAAATTAACTGAAACCAGGCTCTACTATATCAGCAAATTTGAGCTATGAATGTATTTCTCACTGGCTACTGCTAATAGGTCTGAAATTAAGTAATCACATAATTAAAGGGAAAAAAACAGCTTAAGTACAGAAATATACAAAATTTCCCCCCCATAATAAAAACTGTTCTTGATTTACGGAAATGCGTCATCAGAAAAGGAAAAATATCCAGGGCAACTTCAAAAACCTCGAATATGGGGTGGGGTGGAGGGATGGGGAGAAAAGGCATATAACTGTAATTGAATGACAATAAAAATTTTTAAAAATTAAAAAAAACCCTCAAATACTATATAATGAAATTCAGAAATGGACTGGCCAAATTTCTTGGTGGGTGAGATATACATCTTTTTTAGAAACCACGATCCCTTCCCCAAGCAGAGCTCTGAGGACATTTTAAAGTTTGAATGTAAATGTCAACTGCAATCTACTAAAAACAGAACAAAAAAACACGTAACTTGAACTTCAAGGTAGAAGGATGAGGTCAGGAGAAATAGATAGCTGTCAATCTTCCCTACCGTCCACTTGTTCCCCTTTCCACTTGCCCCACGTGCTTTTCTTCCTGCATTCCTTGAATACTGTTCTGCCCTCTTGTGAAACAATTCAACACTAAAGTATGGTGGTGAAGACAGCTTCTAAAGAGGAGCTGATAAGATTCCATGTCTAGGTGTAGGTGCTAGTTAAACAGGTGTGCTCAGTGTGAGAGTGCCCACTACACATTACCATTTGTATACACTTCCACATGTGTTACTACTTCAAGAGAGTTTAAAGATTTTTTTTAAAGCACCTGAAAATAAGTTTAAAGAAGACTATACTCTTCTCATTTCCCCAGAATTTGGGCATGATGGAACAATCCCTAAGATAAAATATTGCCATCCCAACAACCACTGCTTCATTGGCAGTAAGAAAGGAGGCGGGTGGGTGGGCATGCAGGTGGGAAATCATAACCAAGATTTTGCTGCCACTGCTGGGGTTGGTGCACTCAACTCCAGAGGACACTCAGGACACACCACCCAACTGTCCCACCTGACTACAGAAGCACTTAAAGCATCTGCCGTTTGTGGCCTCAAAGTATGAAAACTGAAGGTACTTCCAACTGAAACCCAGGAACTGTTGGTACAGCTTCGAAAAACCTGACATTTAAAAAAAGAGACAGGAGAACCAAGATGGCGGCGTAGGTAGACACACTGCGCCTCCTCGCACAACCAGAACCGACAGAGAATCGAACAGCAAGGGGGACCAACACCAAGGAAACAGAAAATAATCATTCATCCAGACTGGTAGGAGGGGTGGAGACGGCACTGGGGTGGAGAGGACTCGCGTGGCTGTGGCGGGACTGAGACTGGCGGAGTGTGGGACAAATGGCGCAGGCAGTCCGAGCACTAGCAGACCCTGCGGTCCCACATTTGCACAGATAAACCCAGAGGGCCGGACTCAGAGTGGCGGAGAGTGGGGCAGGCAGAGTGGCGGATAGCACATTGCGGCACCACATTCGCCCACAGATAAACCGGACGAACGGCGGGCAGAGAAGCAGACCGCTGCGCAACCCAGGGCTCCAGCTCGGGGAAATAAAGCCTCAAACCTCTGATTGAAAGCGCCCCTGGGGGTTGGGGCGGCAGGAGAGACTCCCAGCCTCACGGGAGAGGTTGTTGGAGAGACCCACAGGGGCCTAGAGTGTGCACAGGCCCACTTACTCGGGAACCAGCACCGGAGGGGCCCAGTTTGATTGTGGGTAGGGGAGTGAAAGACTGAGATCCGGAGGAGAGTGAAGCGGGCGCCATTGCTCCCTCTCGGCCACGCCCCCACGTACAGCATCACAGCGCAGCGACCAGCATTACCCCGCCCCAGTGAACACCTAAGGCTCCGCCCCTTAAAGTAACAGACGCGCCAAGACAAACAAACAAAAAAAATGGCCCAAATGACAGAACACTTCAAAGCTCCAGAAAAAATACAACTAAGCGACGAAGAGATAGCCAACCTATCGGATGCACAGTTCAAAGCACTGGTTATCAATATGCTCACAAAGGGAGTGGGAGGGGGAGAGGGGGGTAAAGGTACAGAGAATAAGTAGCATAGATGATAGGTGGAAAATAGACAGGGGGAGGGTAAAAATAGTGTAGGAAATGTAGAAGCCAAAGAACTTATAAGTATGACCCATGGACATGAACTATGGGGGGGAATGTGGGAGGGAGGGGGGTGGGCAGGATGGAGTGGAGTGGGGGGGGGAAATGGGACAACTGTAATAGCATAATCAATAAATATATTAAAAAAATAAATAAATAAATAAATAAATAAAAAAAAAATAAAAAAAGAGACAGATTTGGTCCCACACGTGAGCCTCTAGAAATGTAAACTTGAGTTCTTCTTTACATTGTAAAAATTGTAGCCAAAACCACAACAGTGAATGTTTCCTTTAAAGAAATTCAAAGTAATGTATATATACGTATAACAACATAATGGTGAGATCACTTGTAAACATTCATACACTGCCCTAGTAATTCCTAAAACTTCATCTGAACTGGTAAACACATCTCTCACCTACAGAATACTAGGTACTAAAGAATTACTCCAAAGAGAGAGTAGGGGGAAAGGGGGGAGGGAGAAGATAACAACAGCAAGAATCCTTAAGACCCCTTGAACTCATTTATTCTCAGTCAACGAGGACATCTGCTTCTGCCTATTACTCAACTACAGGGTCACAGTGCACAGGGAAATAAGCGGCTTTACTCATACATCAGAACCCCATTCTAAGCTTGAAACTAAACTCTCCACAGATGGAAACAAGACGACAAACACCACCAGAGAACAAAACCAATTTTAACTCTAAGCTGAACAACATCATAGGAAAAGATGATGGTGAAGAATGAAATTTAAGGTGGTAGAAACTGTAAATCAACAACCAAAGGCATATACCTGTTTGGGAACAACTACAAATAGTGGGAACGCCCCCCTCTCCAAAATGGAGTGATCGAATTAGCCAGCGTCAGCACTCCCCTGCACCCATTCTGCCAGCTCAGGTCCTGCGACCTTGGCCTACAGGGGTGGGCCCAGGTGTGAATTGCTCTCAGAATAGGAAATCCCCTCACATTACATTATACAGAGTGGGACAAAGGTAGGTTTACAGTTGTGAGTAGGTGAAACAGTTTATTCTTGTATTATTATTTATTTTATTGTAGTATTTTCCATACGAACAACTGTAAACCTGCTTTTGTCCCACCCTGGAAATATAAGGGGGCAGGGTTCAAGATGACCAGCCAACAGAAGTCTGCAGTGCACACTGTTAAATCCTTCCTCACAACTGCTGTAACAATGCTAGCAATCTGGTTAACATGCCTAAGATAGAAGGCCTTACTAAAGCCCACAGCAACTTCCTCAGAACCAGTTCAGTTTCCAGCTAGGAATTACAGGCATGAAACTGTCCAACCAAACCCCAGGCTTGTGCTCGCTCTCAGTGGGTACCCCCCAACCAAATGCCAATGGGAAACTCAACTGTGGTGACCCCAACCAAAACGAGGTTCCAGCCCAAACTGTCATAAAAAGCCTTAAAACGGTTGAAAAACCTGGTGGCTCAGTCAACCTAGCCACTCTGTCCACCACAAGGGAGAAGATGCCCCTCCACAGACCTGGCACTGGGCGACCCCCTGCCAGCACGTGCTCTGCACACACACACACACACACACACACACACACGTTGACTCCAAGAGCAAAACTGAGAATGCTCAGCCCATGGCCACAATCTCAAAAAACAAACACCCAATAAACTGGCCAGGGCTGCCCCCTGGATGAGAGTTAGGATTTGGGGCAGAGGAGCCTGTGGAACTACGAGGAAACATTCAATAAGTATTTGTTGATTGATTTTTTTTGAGATGATTAAAGGGTTAGAGGGGGAAAGGTCACCGATACAAAGCTCCAGAGTAAAGCATCAGTCATCTAGAAATGGGAGTCTGTGAAGGGTCATTTGGTAATGGTCTGGCCACTTCAGAGAGGGCTGTACCCAGAAGAGCTGGCTTCTTTGTGGTGTCTGCAACTGGATGGACTGGGAATCTTCTTGTGTTAGAGTCCTATAAATAAATGAATCAGTCACCACCTCTCTGGGAGGATACCAAAAGATGCAGGTTAATGGACCCAAATTACAGTAGAGATTCAGTAGATCATGTCCATTCTGTACCACCAACTCAAGGAGAAGAAAAAAGGGCAGTGGGGTAGAAATGGGCCAAGCCAGCTCAAGCTGGGTGTAGGAGAGCAGAGAAGCAGGGCAGATGATCCCAGTTATTAGTTAGGGCTCATTATTTGGGGGAGTAACCACTACCACCTGCACTTATTCTAGGACTGCTTACAAGCAATTGATATTTATTACCTTCCTTAATTATCCCACAACAACCCAGTGAGGCAGATACTATGCTCTCTCAGTTGGAAAAACTGAGAAAGTATAAGCAATTCACCCAAAGTCACACAGCTTAAACAAATGGCAGAGCTGGGATTTGAATCCAGTGCTCTTGACCACAAATTATGCACTGGGCTTAGCACTGGGTTCAAGGTTACCTATTACCAAACCTATGGCCAGGGCGCACCCCAGGTGAACTAAAAAGACACCTACTACTAATGATGATAAAGTAAACCCCATACCTAAAATATCGTTGTCCAAAAAAATTGAAAGCTTCTATTACCTTCAACTACTGCCCTGTACTACTAGCTTACCTTGTTTAATGGCAATTGGGTTTGGGGTTTTTCTTGGGGGCAGGATATTGAGGACAGTATGAAAAACCAAATGATTTACCAAATGATTTTAATCACAATCATTTAAAATAATAACAAGGTGGGGCAACTCTTCTCACATTGGGTCTAATTTGGGCAAAGAGAGCAACAAGCATTTTGAATAGTGTTTCTAATAAACTAATAAAAAACAAACAAACAAACAAGCAAAACTGCTGAACTTTAGGAAACCAAGCCCTAAGGATCAAAAGCATCCTCAAGAGGAAAGGCCAGCAACTGCTGAAGGAAGTGGACAAGTAAAGCTATGGCCACTGACCCACTCCCACTCCCCCCACTCACTGCTCAGGACCACCTGGGGAGCTTGCATGAAATACATAATCTCAGGCCCTACACAGGCACACTGAAGGGCGGGGGGCATTTCATCGAGATCCTCAGGTGATTCCTACATTAAGTTTGAGAAGTGCTGCCCTGTCACATGTATGCCTTAAGATACGATCCTACCTTCTACCAGAGAGCAAGTAGAGCTGGGGAGGTAAAGGAACCAATTGCTATAAGGTTGTCAAACTAAACCCCAAATTTCCATAACTTATCTTTAAAAATTACAAATTAGAATTACCATTTATTCTAATTCCTGCCATCAAGCGTGAACAAGAGGAAACTTCTTGAAAATTCCTTGTGGTTCATAACTGTCACCTATTTTGAAAATTAACCACCAGAAATCCTGTGATCATAATAAATTATTGAGTGATATTATCTGTTTCAACAGAAAGAATAACAGAAAGAACAAGGCAGGATGTCCTGTGTCAGATACATAAGAAATTCCCAGTTACTAAAAATGGATCACTATGAAATCAATGAAGCTAGCAAATAAAATATGGGAAAGAGTAAAGAAACTTCAGTACAGTAACTACACTGAGTCAATATATAGCATATACATAAACTACCCTGAATATCGTCAAGGCCAAAAAAGAACATACACCAGTAGGTTTTTAGCTACTAAAGCTGCAGTGAACAGTTTTCTTCATCATTCTTAAAGTAACACATTTTTAATAACTGTAAAATGAATGATTTGGATGTCATGAATCATCTTTTATGCAAAAGATCAAAGGGCACCTACGACCTGTTCCTCCTACGTGGGAGTTATAAACCATTTTTCCCTTCAAAGATAGCATATATTCTTAAATTACCAGTGACGAAAAAGCATACAATTAACCAACACTGGTAATATACATTAATCAAATTTTTATCTACTCTAGAAAAATAAGAAACTCTCATTACAACCTGAATCACCAAACCAGTCATTGCCTTCACAGGCTAATAAGAGAACGCATCCAATACACCAAGAAGGCAGCCTCGTTTCCTGATACGAATTTCATACTCAGGTATACATGCAATTTTTCTTATGTTTCATATACTTACAGGGCAACTAGAGTTCTGCATTTATTCCTCTTGTCAAACCACAAGAGGAAAGAGAATAGAATCACCTGGCATGAACCTATCCTTTTCCCACCAAAATTACAAAAGGAAATGTATTTCATAAGCATATGGGAACATTTACTTTTGAACAAGGTTATAAATAGGTGCCTTGAAAAAAAATGACAGTCTTTCATTCTAATTTTTGAAGCAAAAATAACCTAAGCCGTACACTACTGCCTTAGGAAAGGGAAGGGGAACAATGAAGTGGTAAAGGAAGAAACACAGTCAACTCAATATCAATGCTGCTTAGCTTTGAGTTTACAAATAATCTTTAAAAAAGAAAAACAGGAAAAATTACACTTAATGTTCAAATTTATGTAACTATAATCCAAATATAGTTCCTATACTTAAAATGGCTTTGGACTACTGGCTGATCTGCCTCTGAGGTCCAAACTACCTGGTCACAGTTTTCAAATGGCAAGTCCATGTTCCTATGTCTCTGTTCAGAGTCCAAGGGAGCTTAGGTTCAGCCCATTGTCTTTCACAATGTGTAGTTATTGCCACCACTCCATAGTCAAGCTGACCAATGTAAAGGTAACACTAATGAAGACATCTGCACTGAAATAACAAACTATCCCTCAAGAAATATGTCAAACTACTAGAAAATGTCATTCAGGCATTGGATTTGAATAGGAAACTTGGCGAGGGAAGGAACCAATCTTAAAGACCGTTGGGCTATAAACTTAATTCTATAAAGGAAAATAAAATTTGGCCAACATTCCCCACTTAATGTTACACTCTCACAATGGGAGATGGATTGCAATTATCCATTAGTGTAATCTAGCTTCCATAGTCAATAAATAAATGTCATTTCCAGTCACTCAGATAAAACCTGGGTAAGAGGGCCAGAAAGAAAGAGATAGAAATGATATTCTGTAAACATCCTAAGGAACACAGTGATGACTGATTTCAAGCCAAAATGTCTAGAATTCATGACAGAAAGTGAAATGGCCATGATTAATATGGTCTAACTTCCTAGTGCATTAAAGTTATGCTAACATTCTCACCAGTCTCTGAAAGTGAAAAAGGGGCTCAAGTTCCCATAGCTAACTCAAATCACATCCTATCATTGGGTAGCTTCCTTTCTTGGCCCTGCTGTTCCTTTGGAATTTTTAAAGACCTGGGATGTGAGTAATTATAACCAGTTCAGAAATAGTTACTGAAAATCTAACTACCTATTACACTGCTTTAAGTGTTTGACTTTCAGTGTTCAGTTTGTAGAAAGACTGTGTATGGAATCTTTTTATTTTATACCAGAATCTTCTCACCAATATATGCTGCTTCTTGGTTACCAAAATTCACTCACTGAAGAACTAGCTACTAACGGATGAGAACTCATTCCCTGACAGAGTCTGGGTAACCCGAACCCTTCTGTAAAAATTATTTCAAATTAAGAATGCAAGCTTTGGAAAACACCAGGGGATTGCCTGCTCCCTTTCTCCACCCTGCTTACACACACACACACACATACACACACACACACACACTCACTCACTCATGGGCAAACACAAGCAGCAGCAGAAGTAAAAACACAGAGCGCTTGGTCTTTGCAAATAGGCTCCACCATCCGGTAATTGGCTCATAAATTTCATTCATAACTTGCAAGAGAAAGGGTCCAAAACGAGCGATCTGTAATTTTAAATGTTGTCATTATTCTCCTGGCTGCAAGTGGTTAAAGAAGGCCTTGCAAGCTCATGAATTACGGGTGTAGTTTATTACTCTGAATGAGCTCAGAACAAGCAGAGTATCTCAGGAAGCTGGAGATGAGAGGGGAAGGAGGTCATTTGCAAACCCAGATGCTTCCATGGAATTAACCTTAAATGTCACTTATCCAATCAATAGTGGAAGGATCCTTTCTGCTCCCAGGCCCTCCCCCTTCCCTAACTGCCCACAGCACATGTTTAAGGTGGAGAAACTTTATATATTATGCATCTTTTCTTGAAATATATTTCAGATCAGGCTTTGCTAATTCTATTAGTCTTTAAGCACAGGATTTTAAATGCTTATGAGAGGAAAGGAATAGCAAAGAATTAGGAAAGACGTATGTCCAACCTTCGCTGTTGAGAAGTTTTCCAAAAGTTTTCAGTCCACATGTAACAGTTCCACACCATTCCAACCCAAAACTGAGGTATAAACACTCTGGAATAAATGGCTTATCCTTACAAATACTAGACTAATCAGAAATCACATAGCAGGCTTATCTTTAATTCTGCAAATGGAGACATCAGAAACATTAGGTTGTGGGGCAAGGTGGGTACATCAGGCAGTTCAACAGTTATTCAGCAGCCACACACATAGTGCCTGAGATCCTGGCAGTGGCCAGACAGAACTCCCGTTCTCTTAAAGGGCAGAATGCAAAGTGATCATCAAGAGGGCACACCAAGTGCTCATCCTCAAGGCAACCAAGTCAGAGCAACAGAAAAAATGATTCAGTACTGAACATGTCACATTCACCCACGCTCATACCCACCCCTTTGAAGTGAGGAAACTGGCAGAGGTTGCCTCTATAACTTCCGATAAAACGAGGATTGCTCTGGAAACTGCAGTGGGGCCATCTCTGTGGTCCCCAAGTTATGGTACAGTGGAAAAAGGGGAACCTAAATACAAAGACCACAGGTTTTGGCAGAGCTGGGAGAACTTGCTCTTATTTCCCCTTATAGGTCCAATTAAACACAGGCCAAAATGATTTTGAACTTCAGCTCCACCCCCTTACTCTAGAACAGGTGATAATACCAACTTCTGAGAGCCAAAGAGCTTCTGAGAGCAGAAGAGCTTAATCAGATAAAGCACAAGAGAACACGGCAAAAAACCTAGGGCTCAACAAATGTTTTGGTTCCCTTCCCTCTAAAACTGCCTGCCCCTACTACCCTTCCCGAAGTACTTCATCAGCATGCAGACCCTCTTCCTAATGACCCATCCTATGTCAAACACACCTGCACCTCTGCTGCAGAGAAACCTGAAATTTTAATTACCCTACTGACACCTTCATTTTTACAAATTAGTTGTTGGCAGCAGAGGCATAATTAGAATACAGTTACTGCTCTTTAACACTACTTTGGTCCTTCCCAAAGGGGAGTTCCAGAGAACCCTAGGTCCACAACAGTGCTCAAAACTGTGGTTCACTGATTGACTACGTTTGAGAAATGTCAGGTGTAAACAGGTTTCTTTCCTTTAGGTTTGTTCATGTTCTCTGTGATTCTCTAAGAAAGAATCCTAGCACCACAAAATCATTTGACTGCCAATGCTTCCTTCCCCTTACCTATCAAAAGCAGAATATCTTTTCTCAGAACATACTAGGAATATACCACACAACCCTGTCTCATTCAATTGTTGGTGGTTTGATGTGGATCTTGACTTGTAAGGAGGGAGCTTTATTCAGTAAGGTGAGTAAATGCTGACCGTAAAAAGTAAGCTATACTGAGTGCATAGGGTAAAAATATGAGTTTGTTTCTTTTCTACAGCTCAAAGAAACTGAAATATGCAATTATCTTAACCCTCTGAGGTTTCAATTGTACAAACAACAGAAAGTTATTAACAAAACATAACTAGAGAAACTCATAAGCTATCAAGTTCAAGTTTGCATTGTAGTAATGAGCTCTTAGGACCTTTAGCAGAACTATCACTTCATTACAAACTGTCAAACAAAACCTACTAGTCACTTCTTTAAGAAGGTACCCTGTTTATTTTTGCTATCAATAAAGAAACTCAGAAAAGAGAGGAGAGTCTTGAGAAGCTATCTAATAAAGCAAATTTAAAAAATGAAAAAAAGCACTAGAATTGAGCTACAATACAATTCAAACAGAGCTGTGATTACATTGATTACACTCTGATCACATCATTTTCTGTTGCTATATATTAGGAAAGAGTTGCATTATCTCCCCAAAAATGTCTTAGTTACTAAGTTTCTGCTAAAGAGTTCCTGGGGGCAGTCCTTTAAGGAAAAAGTATTACACTGTAAATGTGATTTAACTGCCTTCGATCTATTTGTGCACAGATTTGAATTACTGTAAGAAAGCATTGAGAATATAGCATTACCCAGGTCTTTTCCTACTCTCTGAATTTTCTGTACTACATATGTACTCTTTTCAAATGGAAAAACATTAACATGTAACACTTATAGAGAAAATACGGGGTTCACTAAATAATACTAGATTTTTTTCCAACTGTCCTGCCAGTTCTTAAGGACCAGCAGGGTGCTGTGTGGAAAGGATTCTCCGAGAGGACTCACAGCAGGCAAGGACCTGCCACAGCCATGGTCCACAGAAAAAGGAAAAGGATGAAGTTAACTTACCAACCCTGGTGAGTGGGTGGCAAATTTCCCTAACCTAACAATAATGGGGTGCTGTTTGGAGAGGACACTCTGGGGAAGGCATATACTTATCAAAGCATAAACAGATAAAAATAGTAGGTGGCTGACAGCTGAAAAGAAATACATAAAAACATCAAGTGGGAATAAAACCTACTAAGATACCATAGTTTAACTTGGTTGAGGAATTCATGGTCGTGGAATATATAAGCAGGAATATATAAGCAGGGAGCCAAGACAAGGACAAAAGCCACGCCTGAAGTGCTATGAACACTACAGTGTAAACAAAATGTAAAATAAAATTTAATTTTAAAAAGAAAACCTTTACACCTCCTCAAAAAAAAACATAAAATTGTCACGATACATAAGGGGCTGAGAAAGGACAAGATGAGCCTGGCATACCTTGTGGTGTCAGAAAGGAAGGAAGCACTCAAGGAATGATGAGGACCTGTGTCAGGGACACAGCCAGAGACAGCTTAAAGGGCTTACAATATTAACTTCTCACTGAAACTCTCCTGTGGCATTTTTAAGAAAACATTCTTATAAATGGTTCAGAATTTAATTAAGTATGTGGTGGGAGAGGGACAAAGAGAGTGAGGAGAGAATACGACACAAACATGATAAAATGTTAAAAGTCACAGAAATTATTTGCACTGTTTTTGCAATGTTTCATTTAAAACTAAGTTTTAAAACATACTGCAAAGTAAGGAAAAAAGCATGAATGAGAAAGGGAGAAAAATCATAGGGAGTTCTGAGAGATATGAGAAGATATGAGTATCACTGCTTTATAAAGATTCGCTGCTGCTGTCTTCTCTGGCAAAATCTGCAAGCTCCAATACTCCAAAAATGATACCATTAATGTAGCTTATGTAGTAGCTTATGCCAAGAATAATAAAAAAGTAGCATTTACTTCAAACTAATAAAAACATTACTGACAAAGCCACTTACAAAATTGCTACTGACAAAGACATTTCTATTTTACAATTACTTCAAGGACAGAAGAAAAGTCTTTTTGGACTGAAAGAAGCAAGATCAGAAAATGAAGGAGACTGGAGAAAAAACACCTTTCTACATGAAGTTCTAGCCTCACAACAGGGGCAAAAACCACAGACCCGGCAGAAGTGATCCCTCTTTTGTTTGAGGTTACTGCATTTTGTTCACTTGTTTGGAGCCCAGGGTGAAGAGACTCATTCATGTGTTCATCCTTGTATCTCCTTTATTTGCTTGTCCTAATTGTTGAGAAGTTTATCTGCATGCCAGGTCTCTGAATCTTGTTTTTAATTTAACTTAAAACACACACACACACACACATAAAAAGCTCTGGCTGGTGTGGCTCAGTGGATTCAGCACTGGCCTGCAAACCGAAAGGTTGCTGGTTTAATTCCTGGTCAGGCTACAAGTCTGGGTTGCAGGTCAGGCCCCCCCCCCCCCCGCCCGCCGGTTGCGGGGGAGGGGGGGGAGGCAACCAATCAACATTTCTCTCATACACTGATGCTTATCTTACTCTTCTTTCCTCCTCCCTTCCCCTCTCTCTAAAAATAAATAAATAAATAGAATTTTTTTAATATACAAAAAATAAACCATTCAACCTGACCACCATCCACCTCTTGCAACCATCACCTGTTCTGTATCCACTAATTTGATTCTTGTGGTTTTTGTATACAAGAGTCCACGTATGAGATAATACAGTATTTATCTTTCTCTGTATGACAATTTACTCAGCATAATGACCTCAAGTACATCCCTGTTGTCACAAATAGCAAGATTTCATTTTTTATGGGTGAATACTATTCCATTGTGGGTATACAACTTCTTTATCTATTCATCCATCAATGGACACTTAGGTTGCTTTCATTTCCTGGCTTTTGTAAATAATGATGCAATAAACATGAGGGTGCAGGTATCTTTTAGAATCAGTGTTTTCATTTTCTTTGGATACCCAGAAGTGGAATAACTGGATCATATGGTAGTTCATTTTTTAATTTTTTAAGAAACCCCCATACTGTTTTCCATAGTGGTTCTACCGATTTACATTCCCACCAACAGTGGTCCATAGGCCTGGCAGAAGTGGTCCCTCTTTTCTATGTTAACGTGAGACATTTAATGTTTTTTAAATATAAAACCCTAATCAGCGAAAGACTGGTTCAGTGGTGAAACTATTATACTATTTGTCATCATAGGACAATCTCCTCACAACCAAGACTTCCAGCAACACCAGTACTATTTCCATTACACCTCAAAGCAAGTATACCAACTGGTTAGTGTTCAACTACACAAGCTGAGAAGAGCATCAAATCGCGTCCATGTCTCCGAATCCTCCAGTCAGTTTAGTCAGATCATACAATCTTCATTTAAGGGCCAGAGTAAAATAACTAGTTAAAAAGGACTGTTTTTGTTTTCCCATTAAGATGTCCCTAAAGTATTCATTCTTCACATTTCTGAAAATCTTACCATTTACATAAAATTAGCTTTATTAACATTAGAAATGATACATCTGGTCATATCAATACTCTGCATAATACAAAGAGATGGTTATACACCTGGAAAATGCACAAAATGGTGGGCAAGTTCTAGTTAACTGTTACGGTGCTTTCCATTTATGTACGTCCTTTAAGCAATTTTAGGTTTCTTCTTCCAAGAAATCATACAGTTGATCTACTGTAAAGAAAAGGTTCTCTGACCCTGACCAGCGTGGCTCAGTTGGTTAAGCATCATCGCCACAAAGCAAAAGGTCGCAGGTTGATTCCCAGTCAGGGCACAAGTCTGGGTTGTGGGCCTGGTCCCCAGGTGGGCTGTGTGTGAGAGGCAACTGACCAACATTTCTCTCCCTCTCTTTCTCATTCCCTTCCCCCTCTCTAAAAATAAATAAATAAAAATCTGGAAAAAATGTATTTTAAAAAAAGAAAAGAAAGAAAAAAGAAAAGCTTCTCAGAGTTCATTACCTTCTCTTCTAAAACAACTTCTGCTCCAGGACCTTCCCTCTGTCCCAAACTCCCAAGATGCCTCCCAGATGACCCTCCTTCCCCTGAGTCAATTCTCTATTAGGAAAAAATCAGGCGGAGGCCCTCACAGTTGACCCCACAGTTTACCACCTTAGCTTAAAAATCTTTAGGTTTATGACCACGGACTCTTGATTACTGACAGGAACAAATTCTACCTCTCTGACCTCACCACCTCCCCTGCCCTGCATTGACCTCTCTGCTCCAGGAAGTGTACACACTGACACACAGACACAGGCGGGCACGCTGCTCTGACCCTGAGCTTTCACTCCTCCTCCCCCCTGGGCCTGCAAGGTTCTTTTTGACCCAGCTTCTCTAATGGGTCAAGCCCCAGCCTTTTGCCTGACTAACATCTACTCATCCTTTATAAGAAACTGCGTTGCTTCAGGAAGCTCTCCCTGACCCACCCTACCACACTCCTGAATGTGTTAGGCACCTCCTTCCTGGTAGCTTCCACCACGGCCTGTGCATGTGCCTCAGTTCACTGACATATTATAATCGTAAGTTTGTGTATCTGTCTCCTCTACTAGACAGTGAGCACCCTAAGATAAAGGGATAATCTTACTGGAAATGCTAGGAAGCAACGTTTACTAAATAAATAAAAGAATATTGAACAAGGCCTTATCACAAACATTCACAATGTCCATTCATAAGTAATGCCCACTAATTCCTTAGTTTACAAAATACAAGGTCTATCCAGAAGGTATCCAGCCATGTACTATGAAAAACAGAGACAGTTTTTGAAGAAGATACAAGATACAAGAAACTGTATATAGGAGAATGACGCCTCAGTCCCCTTCAAAGTAGGTGTCTTGGGACCTCACACAGTTCTCCCAATCACCATCAGCTGTCCCGTCATATTTTCCTGAATCTCATTGATGGTCTGAAATCTCTTCCCTTACAAAGGTGGTTTTAGTTTGGGGCAAATCCAGAAGTCGCAGGGCACCAAATCTGGGCTGTAGAGGGGCTGAGTCACCTGGGTGATTTGATGTTTGGCCAAAAACCTCTGCTCAAAATGTGATGCATGAGCTGGTGCATTGTCGTGATGAAATTGTCAATCACCACTTGCCCATAGGTGCAGCCTTCTGAATCATCCGAATAGTTTCCAAGGAGGAATGTTCAAACTTAACACAAAACCTGACGTAGATCTGTTGCTCTACTTGCTTAGTCACTTTGAATGTGATAGCCACACAGTACACATGCTTACTCAACGCATTTGTCTACCACCCCTACTGACTAGTACAGTGAAGTCATCATTGTTCAAGCACACGCATTCCAGTCCACTCTCCGTGGCTTCCAGGTTACATCAATGTCACAGAAACCACTCTGATTACATTAACAATGCCTGGACTTTTCCCAAACAGACCTAGTATTTGTCCCTTCAAAGAACTTAAGTTCTTTATAAATGAATTCTAAAATAATTTATTAGTAGAAAGTTCAACCCGTTACCCATATGCCCCAAAAATACTTGCCAGCAGTGCTTGTGGCTGCAGCATTTACCCTGAGATAACTCACGGATTACAGTCCTAACCTTACCCAGGAGATAGCTCACTTTTATTATTATTTTCACATCACTCTAATATACTGATAGTTTTGGGAAACAAATGACATCATTCTATTTATAGCATTCTGTTTTTAGTAGTGGCAGCAAGCTGTACCTTTTTTGTCTAAACGGGAAATGGATTAACAAGTATCAACAGATATCATAACTTAGCTAAGGAAAAGGAAAAGGGGTTATCCTTGAAACACAGACAGATTGCCTTAATAGCATGAATTTATAATGCCTAACAAGGCTTGCCATTTCTACAATCAGCTCGAGATCTGCAGGGGGAGAAATGCACATAGGCCTAAATCCAAACACTAATCACCAGTAATGAAAGTTAATTAACACTTTAAGACACTCCACTCCAGGGACCCCCTCGTGAACTAACTAGGGACAGGTTGAAGGGCATCAAAAGGTATCAGCCCAGGAAGGGAAAGGCATCTTCTTCCCATGAGGGCCTTCAACTTAAAATCCTGTGCATTTGTAAGTAGAAATAAGAAATTAACCAGATTACAGCTAACCTTAGATTACTTTTAGGATACACAACTTTCAAAATGCGAACTGTTTTCAAAGCAAACTGTTTCCAAAGCTTAAGGGTAAATTACAGTCCTGAATAGATTCAAGAACTTTTTATACTTGCCACTACACCTGAAAATCTTTCTAAAATGACGTCCTACCTTGAAGTAATAAAATACTGGAGGTGGGTGGAGGTAGGGATATAAGGAAAAGAAGTGCAAATGGAAAAAATTACAATGAAAAATAAACTATATAAAAAATATTATAACTTAAACTTCCAGGTGACTCTGAATTTCTTAACTTTAATATTTAAATATTCCAGGGAGCTCTGGAGTTCTGTAGTAAAACAACCACTCTCGGCTTTTCTGGAAGCAGCAGTTACATTTCCGGTGAATCATTTGGCAAAATACAACAAAAGGCTTTAAAATGTCCATTTCCATTGACCCAGGGCCTCAGTAATGAGAAATCTATCCTAAAGGAAGTAATAAAAAGTTTAATACATAATACAGAAAGGTGATCATACTTATTTAGCATTATCAAAATTAAAAACAATGTAAAACTGTAGTGGAATGGAAAAAAACAGCAGCTGTACATTCATACATGTCCATGGAAATTGTTATTGTTGAAAAAAGAAAGAAGTAATTGTTTTAAAGCCTCACTTGACAGGACTTTCAAACCAGGGAAGACCTAGATTCACTCATAATGAAAACCTAAAAAGTGAAGGAGTTGTTTCAGAAAAGGAAGAGATGGCAATGAAGTGGGGTAAAAAATTGTTTTTATGGAAAATATGTAATAACATAAGGAAATGTTTATGATAATAAGTAGTGGAAAAAACAGAGGAACAAAACTGCATATATAGTAGGATTACAAAACAACACTTGCATGGAGGGAAAGAACAGCTGTTAAAAAACAACAAAATGCTTACCACAGCTGGGTAAGGTAGTGGAGTTAGGGATACCTGCTCCCGATCACTATGATTTGGGGTGTCACCAGCTTTCTGTCTCCATCCCTCATTTGAAGGTCAATGCTCCCTCCTCCTTTGTCTGAGAAATTCCCCTTCTTGACTTAAGTGCTACTTCAAGTCTGATAAAGGCTGGGAAGTCAAACCATTTAAGTCACTTAGAACTAACTGCAGGTGAAAATGGCAGACTGTGTCTGTGACAGCTCCTTTGCTTCACTCAATACAAAGATATACCATGTGTGAGAAGTGAAGGGTTTTTTGGACAGCACAGTCAAAACTACTAAACTACTAAACCATGTAAAGGAAGCAGTGCAATTAGGAACTTGAACTGTCATGGTTGCAAGATGGTACAAACACTTGAGAGAACTATGTGGCCATTTCTTGTCAAGTTAAATATATGCTTACTTTACAACCCAATCACACACCTAGGGATATACTCCTAAGAAATGAAAACTTGATGACTCCACATTGCCTTGAACTCAAATGATCATAGCAACTAACAACCAAAAACTGGAAGTATCAGAGTCCATCACCCAGCAAGTGGATAAACTGTAGCATATCCATACAATGGAATATTATTCAGCAATAAAAAGGAAATGAACTGATAAATGCAACATCACAAATGACTCTGAAAAGGTCATGCTGTGAAACACAGGTAACACTTACCTTTAGCTATAGAACCAAAACAGTGGCTGGAAGGAGACATAGAAGGAACTGAAAAGCGCACAGGAAACACTTTCAGAGTGATCAGAAAATATTTCACTTGAATGTTAGTTACAGGGGGTACATGCCTGTCAAAGCTCAAATAACTGTACACTTGAAATGGGTGTGTCTGACTGCATGTAATTACATACCAATAGATATTTGCTAATTTGGCTATCAGCAAAACTAATAATTTTAGTTCTTATAATTAAAATAAAAATTGATGTTAATATACTAAGACTCTTCTCCCTCTTTCCATTAAGATAGGTGGTCCATTGTCTTATCAATTTATCTGTTTTTCCCCACCTAATGCTCCATTATAAAAAAGGTTAACCCCATGATGAGATCATCGGCTTGGGTGCCAGGGCAATTAGTATGCCAAAGGCTGAGGGCCTTCTCCCCTCCACACTAACTGTTTTAGGGCCCATTCTTACCTTCTTCCCCCTGCAGAAGGCAAAAGCCCAAATCTGATTCATCTTTGGAACCCCAGAGAGCTTCCTGAATGCCTAACTATAGAGGAGAGAAAACCCGTAGGTAGAAGGTGGAAGGGGAAGGAAACCCCCTCATTTTTGTAAATGAACAGGCTATGGCCCAAATATGTTACACATTCATACATTTAATAGGCACTGAGCACCCACTATGTGCCAGGCACTGCAAGGTTGTGGGACTAACACCCTGTGCTCATGTAATATACATGAATACATATATAAAGTGTTTATGTGAAATTTACATATATAGATGTACAGATCTTACATGCCACTGGAAGGGATTCAGACAAACAAGTGACACATCTGTACTCTTTGCTGGCCATGTTATACTTCATCTCTCAAATATCCACCAATGTGCCTTATGCGTGGGCCCTGGGTGCCACTTCCCGGGATTTTTCCATACACATGAACTGCTAACCTAGAAAGGCCACCTGGAGGAAATGAAGGCCAAGTAAGGCTGTGCCCGAGAACAGTGAAGTAAAGAGGGCCCCAGGCAAGCGAAACAACTGCAGGAGGAAGGAAGAGGTTCAGAGGGTTCAAGGAGAAGATGCACGGAGGTTCTTTAAGTCTGTGAACTTGGACAAAAAAAGTTGCATGTTCATTTTCATTCATCTCTTATAGAAATTTAGCATTTCCTTACACTATGAATGCAGGCAATAAACCAGAAATATAAGTGCCTGTGAGTTTCATTATCAAAAAAATTATAAACACTCATATCCCATTACAGTGGTTGCAGATAGCATGAAATACTGTTTGTTACTATCACTTTGAAATTACAATAATGAGACACACCATTGTGGCTTGTTATTTGAGGATTCAGAAGCACAAATATTACCCTATCACTAATTTTCTGAATAATATTCTGATGGCTATATTTCAATGTAACGGGCTCCCTTTAAAATCCTGGGTATTTTACTTTAAGCATTTGGAAACATTTTTAAAAATGGGTACACAGATTTCAACAGACTACAAAACGTTAAAGCACCTATAGGATAAGGAATAGGATTCATAGTGGGAGCAGAGACAAGAACAAAAACCAGAACAGCTCAAGACTTTTTTTTTTTTTTTTTTTTTTTTTTTGATTTAGGGCAAGGGGGTGGGGAAGAGCAGGGTGCAGAGTTAACAGAACCTGGCCAGAATGCCAAACTCACACTACAAACAATGGGAAACCCCTGGAGGATGTTAAAGTGGTAACATTACTTTCACTGCTATCTGGAGAAGGGGTAAGGGGCAAAGGGGCAAGCATCTAACATAAGGTAAGGGACAAGGAAATGAACTGGCAGGCTAATGCTTCCCCGTGTCAGCTAAGGTTCTGGTGGGCTATGCTAGAAGGCATAAAGGCAGCACTTTTAGAAAAAAGTCATTTGAATATAAACGCTGTACTGAAAGGAGAAACTCCAAACTTAGTATAACCAATACATAAAGAATCGTCCTAGTCATACTTCTGAAGTTGCAGGTTGCTGAGTCAACCAGCACAAATCTGCTACTCCTTCGAGTGGGTTTTAATACACAAGCGTGATATGTAATATATATTTTATGCCAGCAAAAATTGCTGTATAAGAGAGTCCAAAGACTTTGCAAACTCTCTTACTGCAAAATGAATTATATGGAGGCAAAAGGTTAAAAACACAGGACGCTGCCTTCTTTTCTAGAATTCAGTTATCCTATAACCTCACATATTAGGGAATATGTTAGAGAAGTAAAAAATAAAAGAGTGGTCTCTGAGGAAGAAAAAGCAATTTCAAAGTTCATGGACAACAGCAATGACACTTTACTTGCCATGGAGGCCCAAGTCCCATAATCAGAGACTTTTTAGCTTGAATTTACACAGTATAGCCTCGTTAACAGGTTTCCCATATTGTAATTAATTACATGATAAAAATAAACACACATTCGAAGTAAATGGCAAGTGTCAACAAAACTCAGGAAGAACTTAAGGGGGGAAAATGTTTTTAAAGCAGTCATAGCCTTGAAAAGAAATATGATGGATGGTAAATATGTACACCAGATAAAAGGCAAGCTTCTCTGAAAGCAATCTAGGCAAAAGGCTCTGAGCCAGTCCTCCAAAAGACTCTAACCAGGGCAAATCTGACCACAATCAAAGCTATTTTATCTAGAGGCAACTCCTAGTTTATCTGTTCGTTTTATCCATTTCTACCTTTGATGTGTACAACAATAGTGCAACAGAAGCTACCCCCTTTATCTCTGATTTTGGTAGGTAGGTAGAGATAAACCCTAAGGTATCCATAAAATGTGTTTGTCAGAATTCATTACTGGAAGTTTCCAGAGAGCTGAAGTTCATACCATTTTTTCGTGGCTAATGTGAAGAATGCAGAGAGGATTAAGAAATTGGAGAGCGGAATTTAACTAGATGGGAAATAATAAAGAGAATTTCTTAGAGAATATTTTCATATTCTTAAGGTCAGAAAAGCAGTCCTGAGCAAGACACGAAATCCACAAAGGAAAACCAAACTGAACTACAGAAAAATTTTAAATGCCTCTATAAGAAAAAACACTATAAACACAAAGGATAAAGAAGAGACAAAGAGAAAACACTGATGAATTAATGTCCAAAACATAAAGACAAACAAATCAATAGAAAAATGGGGAAAAGGCCCTGACTGACGTGGTGCAGTTGGTTGAGCATCATCCTGCAAAGGAAAAGGTCCTGGGTTTGATTCCCAGTTGGGACACATGCCTAGGTTGCCAGCCCTGTCCCTGGTTGGGGCCCCGTCCCAGGATGGGGCACGTGCGTGAGAGAGGCAAGCAATAGATGTTTCTCTCCCTCTCGTTCTTCCTCCCTCCCCCCCCTAAAAATAAATAAAATCTTAAAAAAAAAATGTAGGCAAAAGTTATGAACAAAATTAACATGGACAGTCAACAGACCGATGAAAAATGTTCAATACAGAAAAATGCAACTTCAACAACGATTAGTCACATTTCATTCACTAGCACAAACGAAAGAAGTGTTGGCAAAAACGGAGGGAAATAAAGACTTCCATACACTGTTGGGGTTGTAAATTTATTAAACCTTTTTGGAAGGGAAAAAAAAACCCTTCCTGCTATAAAAACTGAGCATATACCCTCGGACTTATCACCTCCAATTCAATCCTAAGCCAATATGCCCACAAGTGTGAAAGATGTACGAAAAGAAATTTGTTTTTCAGTAAAAACAGAGGAAACAACCTAAACGTCTACCGACTGCCTCCAAAATGCCAGGCAGTTTCCTAGGAAGCAAATCACATGGCAGAAGTTAAATACATCACGGCACACAAGTGCTGTCGGATACCACGCAGCATGAAAGAATAGCATGGGAAGATCTTCAGGACATAGTTAAGAGAGAAAAGGCTAAATCACATGGTACCCCACCATTCTGTTTATATAAACAAGCCAAAAAAGAAAAGAAAGGAAAATCTATGTATCTATCTCCATAAAGCATGAATGGAAATACACAGAAAGGAGGCTGAGTGGGACTGCACAGGGGACAAAGTGGGACTGCACATTTTGCTCTGAAAATATCAGAATTTGATCTTGAACTTTGTTTCAAATTGAAAATTAATTTGAATTTCATACCCCAGAATGTGTTCACATTATTTTTCTTTGACACTAAGTTATTTCTTACTGTTATCATGTAAATCAAAATGCAGTGAAAAGTGACAGCCAATCTGGGACAAATGGCTCTGCAGGTCACCTGGCCAAGCCACTCACTAGCCACAGGGGCTCTGCAAGCTCATGCGCCCTACAAAGTCCTTTGTGCCCTCTCCCAAATGCATGATACATTCAGCTCTCCCACACCGACAAAAATCAAACACTGACTCAGTTAAAACTTTCTACTATACCCCCAAATCAGTTTTCCAAATACCAAGTAGTGCATAATAATAACACTGAGTTATTATTTACACAGTGGCATAACTTGGTATCGGCTGGATTTCCAGGCTATACACAGGCGGTGCAGAAAAGCAAAACTCACATGTTAAAACCAAAGGGTTATAGCCCTGTACTTAGCATTTGATAGTTCAGAAAAAACTGTGTTGCATCAACTACCTTTAATGGAGGTTCAAACACTCTACTTGATGATTATTATCACCAACAACAATCTCCTATAAATGTTGTACAATAATCGAATCGTTGTCCCTTCCACTGACAGCCAATTCATGATCTTTTTAATTCAGGAGCAGGAGAGAATAAGGAAGAGAATTACAGGAACATGGGTATCTAAGATCTAATTTTTTTGCTAAAATGGAAAAAAAACAAACTAATTTTTCAATTTGGCCCTGCTTTAGTTTAACTCGAACAAACTACTACTGCTGAAAGAGAGCCAACATTTACTTTGGCAGAAAAAAAAACAAACCCACTGAAGTTATTTTTTCTTATTACTACTGAAGTACTACAACAGGAGCCAAGAGCGTGTTTCTTTTTCTCCTTTTTCACTGGGTAACCAATAGTACCATTAAATATTTTCCAAAGTCACTGACTTGAGAGGAAGAAAGTAGACATTGGGTAATGTGCAGACACACATTATGTTAATCTTTGTGTCTAGGTGATTAGCAGCCAGATGTTCATCATACTGTTCCCTCACCTTTTCTATGTGAACTTCTACATAATACAAAAAATTGGGGATAGGATTTAATCAGTTCATCTGGATGAACCCATGGCTAGTATGAGTTTATGTGGAAATTGGGATAACCACAAACTACTACCTGACTGTCAATTGCCAATAGACCCACAGATAAGCCATACAGGTTTTTTGCTGTGAACACAGCACTGTGCCTTTGCTCATGCTGTTCTCCCAGAACAAAGGCCAAATGCCCAACACACAGTAGATGCTCACTGGTAATATCAACAATGCAGTGACAGAACAGAGTGTTCACTGAAGCTGAACCTTTGTGGAAGGGGCCCAGCAGTTCACCATTGGTCAAATGGAAAAAGGAAAGGGGCAATATAACCATAATATTAAACGACCATGACCTTGACAGGAAAGAGACAGAGAAAATGAACAGGAATATATGATGCAGAAGGTGATCCTAGGGTAACAGTGATTTAATAAAGAGTTCCAGGTAATACTTAAGAGTTTAGCTTTTATCCCATAAGCAATAGATGGCTATGGAAAATTTGAGCAGAAAAATAACTTTAAAAGATAACTATGGCAACAGTAGGAAGGTTAGAGAGCAGTATCCCATCAACACTGACCAATCAACACACGTGCGTGCAAACTGATAATGACATAATTTAAGTACCACTGTGCTGGGAGAGCCAAGGGGACAGACAGCAGAATTTAATAAAGTTGTGTTTGTAAAGGTTTTATGCATTAGCAATAAGGGAGATAAAGAGTGATACACTTGATTTCCAACAACATGGACAGATCTAGATTCTAGAGGGTATTGTGCCAAGTGAAATAAGTCAAAGACATGATTTCGTTTGTATGCGGAATCTAAGGAAATGAAACAAACAAAACAGAAATAGACTCAGATACAGAGAACAAACTGATAATGGTAAACTTCTACCTCCACACAGCTGATCAATCCTAGAAGTCTTTCCTCCTCTGCCTGTCCCAGTGCTCAGTACACGACAGTGCCAAATCATCTGGGACATACTGACAGTGATTTAAGTAACTCCCTAAATGCATTGGCAGGTATATGCCTTGTCTCTCCAGAGACACTTTAAACTCCTTTTGCGCAAAGATCATGTCTCCTACACCCTGTTAAATTTCCCAGACCATGTAGCATGCTTAAGCATTTTAACAGGCGTGCAAAATCTGATTGGCCTGCACTGCCCTGGTTTTTCTGTGAGTCAACCCAAACTGGACACTCAAGGGGACAGGGACTAACACAAAATTAAATTAAGTAAGACATTTATCAAGCCTAACTTCTGTTAAGTTAGATACCTTAAATGGGAAAGGAAAGAAGGAAATACTGTTCATCTCCTTCCCTCCAGCATAGCCTCTTTTCCTCATTAGCATCATAGAGAAATGCAAGGCAATTTTCCCTCTAACTTTTCTTCGGAAAATTAAGGCAGTTTTTTTCTCCTACGAGCTGCTTGTTGAACATTCTGTATCTATCTGGTAGCACTAAACAGCCTCACCACAATACTTGTTAACATTTTTTTCCGAAGAAAATATCCCCACTGCCCCAAAGCCCCACTATTCACAGCTTAATTTGCAAACCCCATTAGACAAAAGTACCAGAAAATTGTGCTTCCCGTTTCATGCAGCACCTTCCCTGCAGCAGTGACACAAGCAATTAAGCTAATACGCCTGTGTCCCAAGAGGAAGAAAGGGGACAAAAGTCTCAACTTTTCTAAATGGAATGAAATTTTCCTCCACTACAGAAACAAGGTTCAGAGGGTGAGAAAAGGGAATTGCAAGGCAGTTAAATTCACTATTTAATAATACAAGACCATAATCAACTGCAAGTCCTTGAACTTACATTATGCCTTTCTACTGGGATGCTCATGTAATTTCAAATGTATTACTGTAAAATCCTAGTCACTGGAGATGCAAGAGACTGGGGGGAATAAAATGGACTTTAATTAAAATATGAATAATCCAAGTCCAGCTAATTCAAAGCATCTGACCCGAACACCTAGTCATCTGGGAAACAGCAGCTGCTTCCAATTACGAGCAATTTTGAATTAACCGGTATCAGTATCTAATGAAGAAGCTGTGTATGTAGGAAATTTTCCAATTCAGTTGTACACAGCACATGGCCTTTAAAAAAGAAAAAAACGCCAAAGACCCAAAGGCCTATCTATATAACCTTATTCTATAGGTCAGGGCAGTTTCTCAGCTTGTACTTGTCTTTGCCTCTGACCCCCAAAGGCCAGTTTTTCTGTTGCCCCTTGTATTGTGCTTTCCAGTCTCAGATCCGAACACAGACATTTCACAAGGCAGACATGACTGCTCTTCCCACTGCCTGCACACCTCCTGTCTCTCTTCTGGCACCCAAGGGTGTGACCTCAAGTCAGAGACCCAGGTAACCCAGCAAAACCCATTTGTAATCATAACACACAAAATGGGAAGCCTGAAAGCCTCTTGAAGTCCAGTGACCTCTCCAGAAACACCAAAGCCAAAGACCTAACCAAAACCTCCTTCAGCCCAGAGACTCATACCAGCCTCCTGTGGAAAGAACATTCCAGCAGACTATCTGGCTTCTGACTACAGGAGGAGCCTTACACCATCAGATTCTCAATAGCTTTCTAAGGATCCCACTGATGTGGCTGGCGGGAGAGTGGAAAATAATAGGAAGGGGGAAGTGGAAACATCCAGAACTTCCTTCACAGATGCAGCAATGAACTAAAGATGTCAAGCAGCAACACTAAAAGAAAAATGCAGAGTCATAAGTCAGCCAACTGAATTGCTGGTTCTGGTCTTCTGAATCACCCCTTCATACAGAAACACTCAACTTCTAAAATCTCCCTCTCACCTCCCGGGCCGCTATTTCATAAAGCACTCTGGGAACATCAGTTACTAGGTTGTGTTAAATTATCTGAATGAAGGCAAATTAATTTGGATCTGAGAATCTGACAATGCTTGCTGAACTGCCCTTTCCCCACACAGGCCTGTTTTACAAATAGAACATGTTTCTTCAGAACAATTACTAGAGACCTTTAATATATAGAGAGACCTTTAGCTTTTCTGTGAAAATAAGAATCACTTAATTCTTCAGTTAACAGGCAAAAATCTACCAGTTTCTTCTCACACCTCTACAGAATCACACAAAAACATTAAGGACATCCCTAAAATTCTAATAAAATGCACAGAGAAATACATCTTACTGCCCCAAAACCTGATTTTTGAAAAATAGGAGAGAAAAAAGATACAGACAGAAAAACTTTAAGAGGTGCAGAAGGGGAAAAAAATCAAACCATTATGTCCTTTGGTGAGTCCCCTCACAGAATGAGACTGATCTTTAGGGATGCAAAACCAGGATCCTATTAATTTACATAATTTCTAAATATCATGCTTCAAAAAAAACTGCCCATAAAAACCATTTTTTAAAGAACACAATCATTATTTGAAGATCACTTCTTTACTTTTGTAAGTAAAAGCTTATATTGTCCCAGAGGAGACACCAGTGGGGACATTTGCAGAAGGTAAAGGAGATTATAAACACACGTCCCATTTATAAATCTTTAAACATTTGGCTATTCAATTCAGTATATGTTTACAGAGAACCCACCATGTGTATGAAAAATATTTTTTAAAATAGTCTCAAGACAGCAGTGAACATTAGTGTGGGGAAGACGAGGACATTCAGTTAACTCTTAATATGAAGAAGCTGCAATGTTTCCAGGCAAGGTCCCCCCAACACCCAGAAACCAAGTAAGTAAAAAATAAAGTCCCATAAAAGGCAGTAAGCATCGATTCTGAATAGTTCAATGTCCTTCTTCATAAACAGCCACTTAATAGGTTTTATTTTGTATGCTGATAACAACACATAAATGTAATCTCAACCTAATATCATACCTTTTAACCCAAGAGAAAAAAAATCATTAAGATTCTACTTTTGACACTTGGGAGAATAATTGTTTTAAGAAATTACTGGGGGAAGGGACGCAGGGAGAGCTCAGTTTATAATGCAGTGACAGCATGGCAATAATAAGAAAATTTCAATAAAAATCACATGCACAGGAAGTGGCAAACATTCAGAATTAATCGACAATTAATACTATACTTAGACACCACCCAACCGCTCCACCCCACCACCACCTTGCCATTTCACAGATAAGAAAACTGAGACGGAGAGAGATTAAGTAAATTAGGAGGATCAAGTGAATGGCAAGAATCAGAAATGAAACCCAGGCATCTGGGCTGTACAGCCTGGAGGCAGCGCTGCCTGCCAGGAAGATGAAGATGGCACAAGCCTTCAAAGTGAAATAGGATCAAGGTTCAAATCTCAACTGGGGGAAGAGGGAGACAAATCCAACCCTGGCCCCTTTTCCCACCCTTATTTCCTCAACTGCAATTTGGGGGAAATGTCTCCTTCACAGACTTGTGGTAAGACCTGAATAGGTAAAACACTGTATGTAAAACATTTACATAGGTAGGTATTTGGATCTAGGATAGGTAGCTGTTCTCCAATAGAGAAGTTTCCTTTTCTTAAAAGACCTGTAAGCATAAATCCATCATTTCAAGATGAGTTCTGGACAGAAACCAGCAAAACAGCAAGGGCTCCATACAGAAATTCCTGAGACTGCTCTGTGTTTACCAAACGAGACATGACAGAGTTTTGGGAAATGTATAACACTATACAGACAGTGCATTGTAACTAGTTGTCTGTAAGGAAACACCACCAGGCTTCCTTCCAGAATAAAGTGAAGGGTCCTCAGAGAGCAGAGCATATAGGACACGGGGCCAAAAGAGGGTTTTTCAAGCAATGCTTAGGCTTTACAACCTCATCACTGTTTTTAAACATCATTCGATTTAGGGAGAATGACTACCACTATTTTCAGTCTCTGCTGGTTCAGAAAGCTGGATCCCCTAAAAGGACAGTTTTCAAAGATTTTTTGGAAGCAGAGATCTTTGGTAGCAAAGCTGCTCTGGTTGAAACAGAGACATGAGAAAAATCAACCATTGCACAAACCACCCACAAGAATAAAGTCAGTCCTAAGCCCTTGCTGTGATACAGGAAGATGCCCTGAAAGCCTAAAAGAAATGTAGAATCTTGGGCCCCATCTGAGACTGTTGAATGAGAAAGTCCCCTTTTAATAGGATCCCCTTTTAAGGTACACTGGCCTAAAACCTTCTTGAACCACATTTGGCCTCAATCCTGGATTCCCTCCCCATGTCCTTTCCCACCACTGGAGTAAAAAGATGTGTGTGTATATATAATCGGACATGTACACAAAGTAGATAATAAGTGTGTGCAGAATTAAAACTGCATAAAGCAAAAGGGGAAGTCGGGCTACAAATAAAGGGAAGTCCAGGGAGACAAAAATCATAGTATTCTGGAAGGGAACTCTTAAGTTCTAATCACACACTATCTTCACAATTAGGGAAAACTCAACTGTGGGAAGGTAAAGCAACTTACATACAGTACCACAGCTTTTTCAAAGCAGAGCAAAAACTAAACCAGAGCCCAACAGCTCTATAACACCGTCACTGTGGAGTCCAAAGACACCTTTCAAGTTCTAGCTCTACAACATATTAGCCTGACAGGACTCAGAAACCATTAAGCTTCGTAAAGTCTCAATTCCAGACCTATGAAATGAGAGAAGGAGATTGTCAGACTGCCTAACAAATGATTAGGATCAAATACACAATTCCCCAAGACCCTAAGTAAATCATTTCCTCAGTTTGAAGAAAAGAAGTACTAGGACATGTCAGAGGACTTCCAGCCAAGATGGAGGCATAGGTAGACACACTGTGCTTCCTTGCACAACTGAAAGAAGGACAACAAATTTAAAAACAAAAAACAACCACAACTGACAGAAATCAAACTGTATGGAAGTCCAACAACCAAGGAGTTAAAAAGAAACATTCATCTGAACCAGTAAGCCGGTGGGGAGAGGACACGTGGCAAGGCAGTGGCTGGCGGACTCTGGTCCCACATTCACGTGCAGATAAACCGGGAGGAAAAACTAGGGAGTGAGACAGACCGCACAATCCAGAGTTCCAGTGCAGGGAAATAAAGCTTCAAAAACCTCTGATTAAAACTCCTGTGGGGGTTGAGGCGGCAAAGGGAGAAACTCCCAGCCTCACAGGAGAGTTCACTGGAGAGACCCACAGGGTCCCAGAACGTACACAAGCCCACCCAGCCGGAAATCAGCACCATAAGGGCCCAATTGGCTTGTGGGTAACAGGGGAAGTGACTGAAAACAGGCAGAGAGAGGAGCAAGTGGCATTGTTCCTTCTCAGACCCCTCCCCCATATACAGCATCACTACACAGGGATGTGGGTTGCCCTGCCCTGGTGAACACCTAAGGCTCCGCCCCTTACTAGTAACAGGAGCACCAAGACAAAAAAAAAAAAAAAGGCCCAAATGAAAGTATTTAGAATGGAAGAGTAAAGTGCTTCCCAGATATTGTCAAGTTACAGGAGTTCATCATCACCCAAGCCCTTACTATATGAAATGTTAGAGAGACTTACCTAAGAAAAAGAAGATCAAAACTATGAAAACTAAAATGACAACAAACTCACAGCTATTAACAACCGAACCTTAAAAAAGAACAAAACAAAAACAAACTGAGCAAACAACTAGAACACGAACAGAATCACAGAAATGGAGATCACATGGAGGGTTATCAGTGGGATAGTGGGAGGGTGAGAGAGGGGGAAAAGGTACAAAGAATAAGTAGCATAAATGGTAGGTAGAAAATAGGGGGAGGTTAAGAATAGTATAGGAAATGGAGAAGCCAAAGAACTTATATGTACTACCCATGGACTTGAACTAAAAAGGAAGGGAATGTGGATGGGAGGAGGTGTGCAGGCCGGAGGGAAAAAAAAAGGGGGGGGGGGGAATGGGACAACTGTAATAGCATAATCAATAAAATATATTTAAAAAATAGTACTAGGATCTACAGAAGTGTTCAGGAATGTGTGTTCCCTTTGTACGTATCCCTTGTGTTAGAAAGCAACAAAACCACACACAAACAATTTCTATGTAACTTCTCAGGATAGAAATGAAAAGGTTGGGATAAAGCTTCAACAATCTCCTGGCAAATTCAATTCAAGGTCATGTCACCAAATATTAAATTTACCTATCTTCAATCCATGAGGTAAATCATATAAGCATCCTTTCTGCTGACAATCCAGGTATGAATTGACCACAATTCAGTTCTGGGACCTGACTGGGCTCTGGTCTATTCCTATTCCTCAGTGAAAGCACTTCAGATATCCATAAATGCTACCTGCACAACAGAGAACATTTTCCAACAGAGAAAAGCAGTTTTTTGTGGGCATCCAGTACCAAGTAACCAGCTATCACCCAAATGTTCAGAGGTATCTGCAAAGTACACGAAAAGATTAAAATGCCAGTGTTAAAAGTCGGTTATCAAGTCAGAAACTGCACTTTTTAGATAAGTTTTACAGTCCAGTAACTTGATCAGGTATGGGGGAGTGGGGAGGGATGGTGGGGAGGAGTATGGGGAATGAGGCATTCAAGTTGGGTTAGGAGGAAACAGAGAGCTACAGGTAATTAAGGATTTCCCTCCTTCAACAAGGAGGCAACCACCTAACGAAGTGGCAACCGTTTTGAGGCCACCAAGAGATGTTGGCTCAGCATATGTTTTGATAAACTCTAAAATATTCCCCAAGCACAAACCAGACAAGGAGCCTTAAATTTCCTCACTGGGAACCGCTGCTGGCATTTTCCACCTTGCCTGCCATTGGCACATGCCTTGACTTTAAGAGATCTGACAAAAGAGTTATAGTCCCCAACTTCCTTGACTTTAATTAAACTTGGCTTCCACTTCTAAAAAATCCTCAAGTTTTAATTTTGTTTTGTAGTCCCACTAATGCTTTTAAATGAGAGATGCTGTGAAAAGGAGAAGCAAATTCTTTGCAGCTGTGTTTGAGCATCCTGCCAACTGAAGCACAGGAAGAAGCTCTCCTATGTTAAAAATTTCCAACTGGGAGATTTACAAAACAGCAGGGGAGAATGGATGGTGGAGAGGAAGACCTGTGCAAGGGAAAGGTCTGCAAAAAGCTCTCTTTTTTGTTTTTAAGTCCCAGGAGCCTTTGGAGCTGTCATGCTTCAGCGATTGCTACCCCCTCCCACTCTACCCTCTTTCTAAAGCCACTGTCCTTTCCAGGACAGAAGTACACATTCTGTAGAAGCACTTCTTAACTGTTCCTTTATTTTACTCCCATCTCCCCAGGCCTCCCCAACAGTCATTCAGTCACAACTGGATAATGGAAAGAAGCTTAACAGGGAGGTAGCAACCATTTTCCTCTGACTAAATGAAGTCCTGGAGTTAAGATGCACTCCCAAGAAGGAAATGACAATCACTTTGGCAAGTGAACTTTCTAGTTTCTATTAACAGCAGCAAGGTAACTACTGTCAACAATAGTAAAAGCTCAAAGATGAGCTTTTCAGTTGTGTTGTTAGAGCTCTTACATAGGAAATTGTAGCTATGCCATTATGAAAAGCTAATTCAGGTCAAAAACGCCATCTGAGAGGGTTTGGAGGTTTTGTTTTAAATTTCTGTATCAGTAATGGGCTTTACAGAGAAGGAAAAAAGTGGTGGTCACCACCTCGCATCACAATTTCCAGTAAGCAGATAAGCAGTTACGAGCACAGGTTTCATTATTATCCACCATGCATCCCCCCCGAGTCCACAGTGTGTAAATGACTGATTCCCTCTATAAATCTGGCATTAAGTTCTGACCCACAAGCATTCTGGGAGGCTGTGTCAATGTGCACTCCATAGAACCAACTCTCCTGCCACTACAGCCTCAGATGAACAGAGCTTATTCCCAGGGTCCCAAGTAACATAACAATATCCTCGGAGCTGTAGGTAAAATACACAGCCCTACAGGAATGAGCATGCACACAGCCCAATGACATCCCGTATCTAGATGAACGTCCAGTAACAAAGAGCTGTCAGACTAAAAGCCAGGAGGCCCTCTAAGGTTCTCAGTAATGAAACCAGGGTGCAAACTCCTTCCAGCAGACTTTGGAAGACAGGAAAACCAGTTAAATGTCCTCCTGTAAAGAGTTTCTGCACGGGCTGAAACAATTACCAGAAGACTCACCAGAAAGAACCAGCATACTCCATTTGCAGAGTATTCCAAGTCTGTCTCCATTTTACCATCATTTGAAACCTGATTCTTAGAAGACTGTTCTTCCTGGACTATTTCACAATCAACACCCTTACAGCATGGTTAAGATTCAGGTGCTCCCTTCCCAGATGCTGGCATCCCCAGGCCTTTTGCTTCCCCAAGCAGATCTCTGAGCCAGCCATCTCTATGTGCAAAAAGGCACTTAGTTCTACATTGCATGCTAGTGAGCTACTCACCCATCTCTTCAGGGTTTTTTGGGTTATTTTTTAAATACATTATTTATTTTAAAGAAAAAGGGAGGGAGAAAGAGAGAGAGAAACATCAATGTGTGGTTGCCTCTTGTGCGCCCCCAGCCCAGGCATGTGCCCTTGACTGGGAATTGAACCTGCGACCCTTTGGTTCACAGGCCAGGGTTCAATCCACTGAGCCACACCAGCCAGGGCTTTTTTTGTTTGTTTGTTTTTAATGGGTGGAGGACCCTGAGGTCAGGAGAATGACACTACAGGAAGCTCAGGCTCTCTGTGGACACGTTTTATGTTCAGAGTGTTGAGCTCACCATCTCTCCTCACAGCCAAAGGAGAACAACTTAACTTATAGTTTGCCACTCAGCAAGTTGTAATGTGTCTGTATTATTCCAAACCCTCCCTCAAAGCAGCTTAAGAAAGTGACAATGATGGGGGAGGGGAAAATGGGGGGGGTACAGGGAATAAGAAACATAAATTGGTAGGCATAAAATAGATGACGAGAGGTATAGGAAACTGAGAAGTCAAAGAACTTAAATGTACAACCCATGGACATGAACTAAGGGGGGGATGCTGGAGGGTTGGGGGGTGCAAGGTGATGGGGGAATAAGGGGGAGAAAACAATTGGGAAATCTGTAATAGCATAATCAATAAAATGTACTTAAAATAAATAAAAATAAAAGAAAGTAACAATGACATGCAGGCACTAGGTAGTGCCTACCATGTACAAGACACACATATTCAAATACCTACTCTTTGCGCAGTGGGGCAGCTGCATCCCATGTTACAGTGGAGAGCACTGAGGCTGCCTTTAGATGAGGCCCAGTGATCTTCCGGGGTGCTCGGCTAGGAAGTGGCAGCTGCCATCCTTACATAGAGCAGTAAGTCCTTATTTTGAAGGATAAGTCTCTGGGGGTCAAGAGGTGACATTCACGTGAACAAACTCACACATCCGTACAGACCATATGCACACCCACACACGCTTTATTGAATATGTATTCACAAAACTGTTTTAAAGCAGAGAATACAGTGCTTTCAAACAAACTAAAATAAGAATATATTTTTGCCTCAAGATAAATCAATAAAAAGCAGAAGGAGCTTTGATAAAAGATTCCTGAAGCTGGAACCCTAACCAGGAGAAATCGGTTGGGCAATGGCATTTCCTGAAGTGCAACCAAGCCCTGGTAGGTGGAGAACAATAACCGTGAAGCTGCTGTTTCCTTATGAGGCCCAGTATATTAGTCTTCCTTGCAGGGGAGAGAATGTGAAGTTCACTTTTTGCTATTTCCACTTTCATTGCTAGGTTGTATGTGATGGTAGTGAGACTGTGTGAAGCAGGAGGTAAAAAGACTAAGCTCACATTTTTTAGAAGGGAAGGAAAAAGAGAGGGAGAGAAATAGCAATGTGTGGTTGCCTCTCACACACCTCCCACCAGGGACCTGGCCCACAACCCAGGCAAGTGCCCTGACTGGGAATCAAACCGGCGACCCCTTGGTTCTCAGGCCAGCACTCAACCCACAGAGCCACACTAGCCAGGCCTAAGCGCATATTTTTATTTGTTCTCTGTTGGGATTCTCTAAATATGAATCAAAATATACTTTTCAGAGACCTTTCTCTCCCCTCAAAAGAGCTCTTTAAAGGAGATGCACAAGACTCCCCAAACTCTGCTTAATAGGCATAAATACCACATGGGATCCCTTGGACCTATTCGTCCTGAGCTCCAGACACTTTGTAGAGTAAAACGTAGAGACATAAAGGAATTAAGAAAAGCATATATGGCAGTTATTTGAGATAAAGCTGATCAATATTGACCTATAATTTGGAGACCCTGAGCCTCGTGCCATCTTTTTTTATGAATACTGGAGAGTACTTTGGGACCTTTCCAGCAGGGAGGAAGGAAACATCATTACTCATCCCCGTTGGCTGCGAGACCTGACAAGCTCCACTTTTAAAGCCTGTCCAGACTGGCCACCCCCAGTGCCCTCCAGCTTCCATGAAGCATGACTTTCAGAAAGACCCCTGAAGCTGAGAAGGGGGCTGGAAATAAATCAGGTTAAAATAAAAGTGGGGCTGGGACCATTCCACACTATCCTGTGAAAGACCATTGGATGCAGGCCCCAAACGCATGGGTGCCCAGCCCAGTAGAAACTGGACATGCTGCCATGGCTACAGCAGGTCAACATTCACTGATGGGCCCTGCTGGGACACCTCTAAATGACTGTAAAGTGACCTGTCCAGCGGGTCTTTCTACAGCCAAGAAGTAGCCTTAACTTCTGTATGCATGGGTAGAAATGAAGGCAATTCCCAAAGCAGTTATCACTTCACAAAATAAATCCCATACAGCTGAATCCAGAATGTTACTGTACAGCCATTTGAAGTCCCAGCTGACAATCCTATACCTATTTGGAGCAGGGAGGATGATTAAGGCTTTAAAATTCAATTACAATTATGGAACTCTAAGTAACTTCCAAAAAATGAATGCAAACCAACATCAGAGATACAGAACTAAAGAGACAAGAACTCAGCACCCCCATCTTGTCCAAAAGAGAGTCAGTCCCACAGCACAGACTGGATCGCCGCTGATGACTGTTGAAGACAAGGGCTGGGCTGGATCCGGCCAACATTACAAGGACGACCAACTGGTCCTGTTCCCTAGTCTTGTGCTTTTAAAGGATGGTCAGTGTGCCAAATATTTTAAAGCTCCAACACACTAATTCTATAAACAATAATGGCTACAGCCTGCACACTGCACACTGGAATGGATTCCTCAACTTGGCCTCATCACTTATGCAGCTGATGAAACAAACACTGACAGCTTTTTTGCATTTGTAAAGGCCCCACAGCAGCTGTGGTGATCCCACCATAGAGCAATGAATTAAGCCTGAAACCCAGCTGGGTCTGAACAGAAGCCTTTTTTGCACAATACAGCAAGACTATCATTGTTAACCTAGGCATTTTTGGGAAATATTCTGCATTACATTATTGGGCAGCTCTAACTCAGTTCTTAAAATTAGCTCTAATAAGCAATTTTAGTAGGAGGGATGTGGCATTTGCTTTTGAAACAGCCTAAGTATGTGTACAGGTTATGGGCATACCACACAAAGGCAGCTTGGCAGAAAACACAGATTTCCAGTTGAACAATGCAAAGTTTAAAACAGTAACTTCTCAGATATTCATACACGCTTGCACACACATACAGAGTCACTCACACCCACCTTCTAAATTGAGGAAGGTACATAACCTTAAAAATTCCTGGTTATTTGGCCACTACCGAAAAAATATGAACTACAGCTCCCCATTAGATAAGCCAAATCAATGACCTGAGCACAAGAGTCAATTTGGAACAGAATGCTGTACCACAAAAGCAAGTGTGACAAAGCATGATTAATATCATTAGGAAGGAAATTTTTGACCCCGAACTTGCAAGCACTATATAATAAATAAAATTCCAAATGCTGACAGACACACTGGTCTTTGGCTGTCGATCATCACCAGAAATCTCAAGAAAAAGCAGGGCATCCACACCAAGATGTTCGCTCCTGGAGGTGTAGAGCACACTGTCCCCACTTCTCTAAATGCTTTAGAATGCCCTTGGGCCAAGTGACTTTTTCAATGCCCAGGTTCTCCTCTATTGCCTCAATACCTTCTCTGAACACTTAAAAATGAACAAAAAGCGCCCGACTCAAATAGGGGGACAGTCTCATCGCAACAATTTCAAACCAACTTGGAAAAAATAAACCTCAGAAAATCACAAGTAAACAGGCACCATCCCTCTTCCTTAAAAGAACTGTATTTCTTAAAGAAATTCATTATGAAGGGTCTTTTTTTTTTAAGTATTTTTTTCATTTAGGTAAAGCAGGCTTGGAGGGAGCATGAATATCTGGGAGAATTTCTAGGTAGATAGTGGTTCTATTCCCCATAATGCTTTGCCAAAAAAGGTTAACATAGGTAACCACAAGAACTCAAAACTAAAGGTAAGGCAGGAAAATAGTTCCTCCTCCTTCTCTCTTCATTCCCAGAGGAGCCAGCGTTCTTCTTAATTCTACCTGTCCCAAGAAACTATGTGGTAAATGCTATGTGAAGATGCAACTGAAGACCCACAACTACCTCCAAAAACACCTGAGCACCAACATAAAGTAACTCGTCCCGTGACAAAATTCAAGTCCCACCATTTTTCCACACTTAAGCAAATGGAGCATCTGGTTCTAATGCAAACGTGTGAAAACAGAGTTTACAGTGTGCAAAAGGACAGAAGAAATAAGACCACTCTTGGGCAGAGTGAAGAGGGGCGATCAGGCAGTGAGGAAAATGAGAGCCCCGCCCCCTCAAGGCAAGGCAGCTGCCCCAGAAGGGGAGGGGGCTCAATGCAGCAATGCTGAACAGAACACAGGAAGCTCAAAGACAAAAGCTGAGAGTAACAGCTTTAGCAGGTTAGTACAACAGCAGTAAATAAATTTAGTAATAATGCATATGTGCAGTTTTCTAATTCAAGGTATTCCAAGAATAGGACACACATCATCCTCACAAAAACTTACACACAAATACTCATAGCAGCATATTTCACAACAGCAAAAAAGTGGAAACAAACCTGTAAGTCCATCAGCAAATGAATTGATAAGCAAAATGTGGCATGTCCCTACCACAGAATATTATTCGGCCATAAAAAAGAATAAAGTACATACTACAACATAAACAAACCTTGAAAACATTATGCTAAGTGACAGAAGCCGGTCACAAAAGCCACATATTGTATGATTCCATTTATATGAAGTGTCCAAAATAGGCAAATTCACAGAGCCAGAATGTAAATTAGTGGTCACCAAAGACTGGGGGAAGTGGGATGAAATGAGGAGTGACTACCAGTGGGTATGGAGTTTCTTTTTCAGGTGATGAAAATGGTCAGAAATTAACGGCAGTGATGGTTGCACAACTCTGAATATACTAAAAACCACTGAATTGTTAATGGGAAAAAAAATTGCATTTGCATCCAAAATCACTCAGGGAAAGAATGAGATGCCTAAGATGCCTTCGTCTTAAAGTACCGCAGAAATGCCAAAAGAAAAACAGTTGAACTGCCAAAAGAATCTGAGTAAGTTGGGGATATAAGAAGTTTTTTTTAAAAAAAGGCTAAGAAGGACTGACACTTTGCTAAAGACACAGCAGAAAGGACATATGCCAAGAATATACAAGAGTATATACTGTAGTTGGACTCTAAAGTGCCATGAGGGGAAACTTTAATCTCCCAAAAAATAAAAACTGCAACTTTAGCCTTCCTAAAACTATATTGTGGGCTTTAAAAACTTGAGAATCTACCATTCAGATATATTTATTCAGTGTCACTGCCAACTCAGACAAATCCCTTAAATTAGTTTGAAATCCATCTTTGAATTCATAAATTGGACAGAAAGCAATCAGAAGGAGGAAACTCCAAAAGCAAATTAGGTATTACTTACCAAGCTTAAAAATCTGTTAGCATTCAGGAGAGAGGATTATTTGCTGTTGATGGAAGGGGAAAAAAGCAACCGTGAACCACCATCCAAGGCCTTCCCTGGATCGTGTAAATATAAAGCCTGTCCAGAGAAACAAGCAGTTTGCCTGGGCGAGGTGTTCTGTTCTTTACTGAGATGACCTCTGTGTGCACAAAAGGATTCCTCTTACAAAAGGTACCATTAAGGTCTTCATTTGTATTAAACAACTGTAAGCAAACAATGTTTGGCTATAAAAGCTTTTGCAAGTCAAAGATAATGGCCTGACTAGGTAAACTGACTGTACTTTATAATCACCATTATTTATACTCCCCCAAGAGGCTTTGCCTACTGTTCCAATAAATTCTGGAAAGAAAGAACATGACAACTTCGGCAAGTCCCACAGAAGGAGGGAAGGAAAAAAGGCCAGTTGAGTAGAAAACGTTTTTCATTTTAGGCCATATCAGTGTTGGGGTAGCGATCATATCACTCAATTAGAGCAGCGAGTAGAATTAGAAGGAAGAGAACAAAATGCCACTTTTCAGCTTTAGATATTTCCAAGTCAGACCCATCCTCCCCAAATCCCCATGCTTTCAAGCTTACCAGGACCAAAGAAAACCCACTGTATTAGCATCATTAGAGTTCTGATTTATCTCAAGTACAATAGAGCGTGCTTCTCATCTAGACCAGAATATGTATATCATGAAGCTTTGAAGTCCGTATTTGTAGCAGGAATTTCTGCAGGACTAATTGATGGTGTTTATACTGAGCTGTAGCGTGGAAGAGATGGGGAAGTCCAGTAGAATTGAAACAAGCATTCTCCAACCCCTTCAACCAGGATCCTTGACCCATGGCTCAGATACGCCCACAGCCCAGACTCTAGGACAATCAAGCAAGCCAAATGTGCGGGTGTGTTTTTAAAGAAGGTTTCCATTCTGGCCCTGGCTGGTGTGGCTCAGTGGGTTGAGTGCGGGCCTGCAAACCAAAGGCCCGCTGGTTCGATACCCAGTCAGGGCACATGCCTGGGTTGCGGGCCAGGTCCCCAGTTGGGGACACATGAGGGGCAACCACACATTAATGTTTCTCTCCTCTCTCCTTCCCTACTCTCTAAATATATAAATAAAATCTTTAAAAAAAATTTTTTTTAAAAAAGGTTTCCATTCTGTTAGCCACCTTTCAGATTCCAACTAAATTTAAACCACAACAGTCTAGAATCCTAACAGCAGTTTTAAAGATTACGATACAGAATGAGTATTTGAAAACATTTTAAAGACACAGAACACTGAATTATGCTGTAATACTGAATCAATCGCCCCCACCAAAGAACTTCATTATTAAATTCAGACCCTCTCTGGCCCCCTAAACTATGGGAAAAAAGTGATAAACCATATTGGCATTTAAATAAGAAATCGGATCTCTGCCACTTGTGGGTGTAATCACCACTGGAGATTACTTTCGTGAATCTTTAAAATTCTTTCAGATTAAAAATTCTGTTGGGGTGTCAATACCAATACTACTTAACAAAACTTGCCTTTAATTACAAAAACAAAAAGCTACTTAGCCCAAATACTGCTGGATTGAGAAAGACAACTGCTCACTGCATATTTTAATCTGGCTGTCACTTTTAAGATTCAGAAAATGCATTTAAGTCATACCAAATGCAAAAAGTTTTTGCTCCAAGCATGACTGCTCATTATGGCCTTAATTCCTTTTTGGAATAAGGTGTGGTTGTACAGGGTCTGGCACAAATAAAGCCCTATTTATTACAAAATCTTTTGTTACAAAATTCCAACTGTGTAATTGTGTAACAGAACAATATCACACTCAAGCACACCGTATGATATTTTAGGTGAAATGTTTGAATTAAAACTATAAATCATTACACCCATATTACCCTACCGACCACGCGTCAGGCCTTACTTCTGCTGGACCCTGTATAATGTGTAAAATAAACTGCCCTCAAAATATTGCTATAGAGCAGGTAGAACTCAATGTTAAACACAACCACACTAAAATAATGTCTCATTAATAGAGAACTGGGGTTTTCCGTCCCCTACCAAACCCCTGCAGCCCTCTTCCTAAATGCACAGGAAGAACTCTATAAAAAGCCCCACCAAACACTTCATGATATTCTATTAAGAAACCAAGTCTACCTTTGGTATGGCATCTCCCAAAGGTGGGTGGCCTTTGCCACTCAGAATCATCAGTTTGAAAAGTCCTGTGGCATACGTACAAGACCAAGTTTTGTAGTGTGGCTGCAGACAGCTCCAGCAAGATAACACAGCCAAAGTCCTGTTCCAAGGCAGGTGAAAACCATGTGCTACCAATTTAACTGGGACTCCAGACCATGGCTCTTACGAAATGCCTTCCATTCATGTTGGCTCTTTCATCCTCCAGCATCAAGACATTATTACAAGCTCAAAATAAAACGCAGAGCTGTAGTGCTCTGGGCAGCATAAGAATAGAAGTGAGCAATTTGGGTAAAACATTAAGTTTTACCTCATCTCTATAGGGCTTCTTGACTAAAGAATTAAAAATGAAGGCAAAGAAGTTTATCTGCAAGTACTCTATTAAACACCAAGAAGTAATGCCTCTTCTTAGAAGCACTGTGACAACCATCTCGTGACCACATACCAAAGGCTTAAAAAGATAAAAATCCATCATCTGAACAATCAAAACGTGTCTGGCTGTAAAGACCACACTCCATTTTTCCCTAAGTTAGGAAGAAAAAGCAAACCTTAGTGAGAAGGGAAGTGCTGAGCAGCTATAGTGTTTTCATTTCCATCCTCTTCCTCCGAAAACCTGAATAAGCTGTAATCAGCAAAGAACACCTAGAAAAACCATACACCCTCTTCAGTCTTGAGGTTAGAGAATTAGTCACAAAGACCTGTGGGACTTTTAATAAGAATAATACCATCTAGATAGTTACAATTTAGAAAGCACTTCACATGTTAACATTGGTCTCTCCCAAAATGACCTTGAGATGTGAGTAAAGAAGGTATAATTCTCCCCATTTCATAGATGTACAAACTGAGAGGCGCAAAGTGATTTATCCAAGGTCACCCACTCTCTTCCCAGTGTTCTGCATTCCTGCTGTCTGCTAAATTATAAATTCCCTGAGGACAAGATCCTATCTTCTAATACCTAAGTGTCAGAGCATGGTAAGCAAACAGAATACATCACTGTATTTATTTAATTTTTTAAGATTTTGTTTAATTAATTTTTAGACTGGGGGGGAAGGAGTGAGAAAGAGCTTGAGAAAAAGATCTATGTGCAAGAAAAACATCTATCAGTTGCCTCTCACATGCCCCTAACAGGGGAAATGGCCTACAACCCAGGCATGTACCCTGACTGGAGATCCAACTGGTGACCTTTTCGTAAGCAGGATGATGTCCAACCCACTGAGCCACACCAGTCAGGGCTATCTGCTGTATTTAATTGAATAGTCTTCCAAGCCAGCCCCCAATGAGACCTCTGAAACTATACAAACCCCACACCTCACAAACAAGGCTAAAATCACATATGAAAACAATGAGTCACCTTAAAAGTATGTTATATTCTCACAAAAAAGGCATTCCCTAAATGTAAAATATACAACTGTACAATTATAAAGACTCTCTTCTTCCCTTTGCCACTACAGTCATTCTCACTAATAACGCATTGTGCGCTCAAGGCAATTTTGCTGTGCAAAGTGTTTTTCGCATACCTTATCTCATTTAGTTCTAATGCTCTCAGAGAGGACAAGGAAAGAAAATAGAAACTTAAATAAAATTCAACTGACAGCTTTACTACTCGTTACACGTGCTTGTTTTGGTTTTTAAAAGCCAACAAACAAATCCTATGGCCTCATATGTACTACCTGTGGGACAGTAAATTAGGACAGCCTTTCTTCAAGAAAGCAATGTGGTAAGAGGGTTCTAGATGTAAACACAAGCACTTCTGAGTCCGTAATTCCACTTTGAGTAATTTGGGATTAAGGGCAAAAAGATACAGGCAACGCATACGGCACAGTCATTTTATACAACCGTCCCCAAACTGTGAAAAGGCCATCAACAACAAACAGGGCAAGGAAATCTGTCTGGTAGAAAGAGTGCCTTCCAGGCATTAAAATAATGCAGAATCCTATTTTGATAACTGAGATAGCATATAAATGCAAAAAGCATGTTAGCAGAACAGCACCTGAGTATGAACCCACATACAGAAAACTATTTTTCTACAAGTACAAGAATGTCGGTGTGCAATTGCAGTGGTTTTTATCTTTGTGTAGTTGCCTGATTTGAATGATTTCTTATAAAGAAAAAAAAAGCCATTTTCAAAAGGGGAAAAAACGAGACTGGCCTAATTAGGTTATGAGGATTACATGTGGTTTTTACTTTTCCGTGAAAATGAATCAATTACTGCAGTTACCATGGATAACCGAGAATCCACCTGGCAGGAAGAAACATCTCCAAAGGCCTTCTAGTGTATCAGGATTGGATTTCATGTCCCGGTGTGTCACTGATAAAATACGCAACCTCAGGCAGGTCGCCTAACAGTACTAGACACCTCAGGTTTTCTCAGGTATAAAACTGATTAGTTCAAAGTTTGCTTTTTCCCACTAGATCCACAGCAATTCTCTCACACCACTAGTTTTTTTAAATACTCTAAAAGCTTTGACTCAGCAACTATTCCTCAATTGTGTAATGACATAAAAGTCAGCCCCTACTTGTGAGGGTTAATAGGGTAAGTAAGACACATGTAAACAACAATTCCAGCACCTAGAGGTAGACGTGAAGAGTCAGGTCAACAAAGAAAAGGGGCTTGGCTTTGCCCGACTGGGGAAGAGGGTGGCAGGCTGTCCAGTTAGGCCTCAGTCGGGCTAGGTGGGCTCCTCAGGCTATCTGTTCACTGAGCAAGTTGAGGCACCAGGTCGTGCAAAGACTGGGCTCAGCTGAACTGAAATGGGTGGCAGGACAGGCCCAGGATAGAACTAGAAGGGCATTTTATGCTGTGCTGACAATAAAAGTTGGTTTAGACTTGATCCTTAAAGAATTACTGCTCCAGGATCCAGTTTAAACATCTCTGGGCATAGACTCAGAGCCACTCTAATCTTAATTCTCACTTTCTAAATCACCCCAGACAAGAATGTGAGTCAGGTGTTGGATAATACAAAAGAGATTCAATAACCAACAGAGTTAGGTAAGGGTGGACAGCAATTACATCACCTTCTAATCTTTAAAGCCTTATCCTATATCCCAAAATGCATTTTAGAGAATCTGTCGCTATTCATTTGGTTTATTAAAAGGCAAGCACAGAATTCACTTGATTCATTTATTTCTGAGTCAGCTAGGAAGGCTGTCGGCAGGCACTATGTCTCCAGGTTGGTGATTTCCAACTGTGTAATAATACCTTGAACATTTGTGCAGTAGTTTGCAGTTTATGAAGTGCTTTCACGCCAAAAATCTCACTGGTTCTCCCAGCAACAAGCCTGTTGCTCAATGTGGACAAGTTGTCAGAAGAGGAAGCAGCTCACAAGGTTATGTGCCTTGCCCAGGGTCACACCTTGAACTCAAATCACATTCCCAATCTTGTCTATTACCACAGAGGTACTCTATATACAAGATGGGACAAAAGTCGTTTTACAGTTGTGAGAACGTAATACAGGGTTTACTCTCATATTATTATTTATTAATTATTGTGTTATTTTCCATATGAACAACTATAAACCTACTTTTGCTCCATCCTATATTCAAAACAAGCCTGTTCAAATCTGAGGCATTACATTTCTGAAGCCCGTGCAGCAGTAATAAGGCATCTACATAAAGCACAAAACTCTCCAAGTTTTATGTCTATATCCAACTGCTGCTTAACAGAATAAGCATTTATTCAGTCCCCTTTCTGCAAACTATAGAAGGAATAAATGCAAGAAACACATGCTCAGCCCTAATCCCTTCTCATTTCCTCCTGGCACCTGTTTCTGCCCCAACAGGCACCAAACACTTTAACAGCTGGTAGAATGAGAACCAAGAGACAACATACTCAACCAGTGTAGATGAAGCCCTAACCAAAATGTGGTTAGGAAATAATAGAGAAAGAACCACCCAGATGTAAAAAGAGAGCAATAAAACAAGGCGCCAAAAGGTCTCCCACATTCTGGATGATTCAGTCATTAGATACCTGGGCTGCTGTCCCAGCAAACCAGAGGGTCTCCCAATGGAAAACAGACACACACAACCCACTTTTCTCACTCCTCCTCCCACCCCCAAAAAAATAATGCAAGAAAAGAATGCCAGGTTGCATTGGAGGAAACACGTGCACGAGGGAAGAGCTGTATTGGAAGCAGGAAGGACAAAATTGTGGGTTTGTAGTTTATTAACCTTCTAGGATTCACGGTAATTAAACATTGCTGTTGATAATATTTCAATGCTCACTAGTCTTCCTCTTCATGGGTGGTGGAGCCTGACCGACTTACAAAATTAGAACTTAAAATCTAATTTAGGCTTTTTAGGCTGTACCACCTCTCAAGAACAGCTCTCAAGAACTTCTGCCATTAGGGTTCCCCTTTCTAACACATATTCATACACCCTATGAATATGCGAGTAATTATGTATAATGTTTCCATTACTCATGCTGCCTCATTAACATATCTGGGCAGCCTTTGTTTACTGGATGGCCCAGACCCTGGTGAGGATTTGAGGGCAAATGATTTCCCACAGCGCCCCATGGTCCCCTAAGCAGCAAAGTCAGGGGCAACAATTCAAGTGCCAGAAAAAATATCGGAGCCGATTTGTTATAGCCCTGAGAAATCAAACGGGTTCTCAGAAGCCTGGAGAGCTAATGCAGCCCACGCTGGCCCTCAGGTACAAGGGAGAGGATGGGCTGGGGGCCACTTATAAAAATACAGATCACACACCAGCCAGTCCCAAAGGGTACTGGGATCTCAAGCTCTTTTTCCAATGAGGATTCAAGGAGACAGCCAGCTGGGCATAAGGGGGTAGCTCCACCAACTGGTGTTTAAAAAAAGCAACAAATATAAACATGCTCCTGAGAGGGATACACTCCTATTCTTGGAAGCTGACAAACTGTCTTAACTTCCCCAATTTTCTCTTTTTAATTTTTTAAAAGATTTTATGTATTTATTTTTAGAGAGAGGGGAAGGGAGGTGGACAGAGAGAGGGAGAAAAACATGGATGTGCAAGAGAAACATCGACTGGCTGCTTCTTGCACACCCCCCCAACCAGGCACTTGGCCCACAACCCAGGCATGTGCCCTGCCAGGTATCTCAACCTTTGGGTTTGCAGGATGACCTCAACCCACTGAGACACACCAGCCAGGGCTTCCCCAACTTTCTCAAGCAAAAAACCTCTGTAGGGGCTGCCAGAGGCCCTATTATGACCTTTTCTCCCCTTTTGGGTAGCTACACTGATCACTTTTCCTCTATTTCATCTGGAGTAAAAAATGAGGAGACACAGCCTTTAACTATCGGGCCAATGTCTATTGGCTTCTGTAAAATGGACTTAAGACTCTTCTTCTCAAAGTGTGAACTCACTGTGGAAACAATAAATGTGGATGGTTATTTCAGAACTGACTGGGATGCCCTCAGGAGGGGTGAGTGTTGTGTGGCCATCTAGACTTCTACAATCCAAGCTCTTTTCACATTCCTTCAAATGGCAAAGAGAGCCTAAGGAGAGAAGGCAGCATCCTCACCAGAACAATACAACCTGTGCCAAGATCCACAGTGACAGAAACCCAGACTCAGGTGACCAACCTAGACTTCACCCTCTGGGACAACATCTACCTATGTAAAACACAGGACATTTCCCATTCCAGATATCCTAAGAGAACAAGACAGATAAAAGCCACCTGCAAGGGGTGACAGGAACAGGAAGTCCTGGAAGCATGCAGGATTACTGGGCCAGGAGCAATAGGGTGTCTGGCCAGTGCTGCCATTTCCTACAAGATTCAGCTCTACTTTTAATGATTTTATTCTGAATGAGAAATGAAGAAAAACTCATTTTAAAAAGCATGAGGCTGTCAGAAGGCCAATAGAGTTGACTGAAGTCCCAAGAAAAATTAAGACCTAAAAGGATAAGAAAAATCACATTCAATTTATCTACCAAAAGTAGACAAATAGCAATACTATATCATAGCTTTAGAGAACCAAAGTCATCAGAGTTCCCACCTGCTTGAATGAAAGAAGCCGGCAATGATCAGGCAAATATGGAAAAAGCTTTATGGACAAAAGGAACCAGAGAGGCAAAGACTGGGGCCTGGACAAGCAACTGAGGCTTGTGGGGGGAGTCTCAGAAGTATGAAGAGAAGAGTGACCTGGGAGATGGAAAGAAACAAGATAACTGACTGCAACTAAAAGACAAGACTCAATCTGTCATTTCCAATAACAGGTAGGCTCATGAATCTGAAATAAAACAGACCTTGAGCAACATCTCTTAACTAAGAAAATAAAGTTGCTGGATTACAAGACACAAGCTTTTGAATTCCATATAAGTTAGGCATAAAATCACTAATCTTTCTGCCCCCTACGATCCAGTGAATGGCACAATTTTTTTAACTCTAAGAGCGACACAAATTAACTCAGGAGGACCACTCTGAGGGAAGTTACACAGCATAAACTTGATAAGGTGTCTAGATTAATTCTGGGGGGCTATGGCTAAATACAATGGAAGCACTCTTATCAGAGGTGATAGGGACCAGAATTTGGTTTGCTAATGTAAAGTCTATCCAGCAGAAAACCTTAAAAAAAAAAAGTGTGTATAGGTGTATACATACATATATGTCTACACACATATAAACATTTTAACTTAAAAACGTAAGTGTACTTTTTAGTTTGTTGGGAAGAGAATGAAGTTTGATTCCAAACAGTGAATCACTTGCAAAGCAATGTGCATGCAGAATCCTTATAGATTTTTCCCCAAGTCTTTTCAATGTCAGGCCCACATCTACTTTAACAGCCTTATTTTTTTAGCAAGTCACTTTTATCAAATGTTCCCAAAACAGTCATCTTAAAGTTTTTCATAGGAATCAACTGTCTTTTCACACTCATTCAAAGGATTACATAATATTTAACTGTAATTGCAATAATAAGACTAACTGGAATAACCAGATTTGGAAACAGCTGACACTTGGCAAGCCTGTTATGGGTGGGAGCCAAAGGGGACACAGGCACACACACCCCAGGGCTGCCCACTGGCCAGGAGCTTCACAGCCAGGATGTTCTGCAGCCAACAGTACAAGAGAAGATTGGGGAGGTAGAGAGTGGTTAGCAGAGCTGCTACTGTAATCCTGGGGGACACTTACACATGGACCAGTAACTTTAGGAGGAAGAGTGCAAACAGAATCCCAAAAACTAAGTTTCCTAGACTGAAACTTTTTAACCATTCAGATAAAAATGTCAGAAGTCTCAGCCCTCAGACCATCATGATCAAGAGCAAACCATTCCATTAAAAATACTGCAACTTAGCCTTTACCAAGTGCTTTAAAGTACTATAAGTTTTTTTGAATGCAACAGACACCATTTATATACTCCAAAAGGTTTTTCTCTTTCTGAAGAGGGAAAATTTAAATAACCTTTGGAGCAAGGTATATATTAAGGTTACAATGGAGTAACGTCCAAGGCACTTGGAAGTGAGTCAATAGCCCTCAGCCCAGCAACAGGAACTAGTTCATCCTATGAGAGAAGAAACAGGCATTATACTATCAAAGTACCAAATAACAGCATACTCCTATAGTTGGCTATTCGAGCCAATGGCTATGGAGTACACACAAGTCAGACATTAGTCTACAGTAAAGTAACAGTAACCCAGATAACAATGACTAAAACTAGATTATTTTTGGACATAATTTTTTTTTCTTTCAAATTTCAGTGACACACTTTGGATTCTTACCTTAACAGTATTCCTTCCATAATCATAGCTGCTAAGTTGCCTTTCCCAGGACTTACATGACAAAGAGAAAGGTTTTCCACTACTAGAAACAGGCAGAAAGAAATCCATGTGAACAGCCCATGAAAGGAAAAACACAGCAATTAAATAATGTGCACAAGTTTTTTGCCCTCAGAACTGAAAAATAACTTGATCGGGTATAAAATAAGGCAGGGGAAAGGAGGGTTCATAAATCCTACCATTATACTTTAGTGTCTTTCTTTCTTTTTTCTTTATAATTTAATGTAATTATAATTACACTAAATCCTGCTATTGTTTCTTGTAACACAAACTTCCCAGTTTTTTAAATCATACTGCACTTTTAAACCAGAAAATTAGATATTTACAACTTATAGCCTAATGGTATGAATTCTGCTTGAGCTGTTCTGGAAATTTGGTAATTTGTTTTCATGCTAACTGCATGATTCATATCTCCATGTGGCAGAAATTTTAATTTCAAACTCATACCTGCTATAAAGCATCACTGATCAAATGGTTTGAAGCCTGGATATCACATGTGTTATTCTTCCTAGGAATAACCAAATACTGGATTGATGGGCAGAGAATACCCATAAAGCAAAACTTGCAACTGTTTTTATTGTTCAAGTGGATTGGGGCTTTGAAAGGCAAATATTTTCAGTTATTTAAGGTATTATAGTGGGAGTCATGCCCAGCACAATTAAGAGAGGATTACATTGCAATTTATGAGTTTCTCAAGGATGTCATTTAATATAAAATACAGCAATCATTTCTCCCAAAGCCTGCCATCTACATCCCACCCCCAAACTCTGTTTTGCTAAGACAATAAACTAAATGGCAAGCCAGCAGGCATCTAAGGCTTCTGAGACCAATTGTAGGAAATGTGCTGCCTTCCACCAGCTCCAGTAATAACGCCACCTTACATAGCAAGAGCATAGTGTTTTATAGCTTACACGAACACCATCTCACATACATAATCTCAGAGAAAGTGAAGTGGAAAAGACAGGTATTACTTTCTCCATTTTACAGAAAAGGAAATAGATTGCAAGCCTCTTCGTGTCTGTCTCAGAACTAAACCTGGAACATCCTGAGACTTGGAGTCCAGGGGCTCTTCAAGCACACTGTATCTATCAATGACAAGTTTTCCCTTATTTGGACCCCTAAAAAGTACTCAATAGCATACAAGAGAGCACCCCCCCCCACGCCCATCCCTCACCCTTGGTACTGCAAAGCTTCCAGAATGAGCCAACAGTTGCTGCTGTGCAGCATCACCCAGAAAGGCATCCCGCCACATCCTGCGAAGACATGCCAAATATGACTTAAAGTGACAAGGTAGCCGAATCCACAACATGGTCCTCCTACAAAGCAAAGCTTTCCCTGAATTAAGTTTCCTTGCTTTTCTAAAACATTGGTGAGGAGACCCAACTACTACAGTAGTAGTGCCACATCATTAGCAGGCCTACAAACGGAAGAAGCAAAAACATTTCTGCAGAAATAAGGTATCTCCTCCCTGTTCCCCATCTCCTCAATGGATCAAAATCACAGCTAGGCGGGGGCACTCGCCGAAGAACTACAGGCTCTCACTGCTCACCTAGAGGGGAGCTCAGTGTTCCTTGGCGGAAGGCAAAGACCCAGCGCACCCTCCTCTTCCTCGTCCACGTCCTCGTCCTCCTAGCGGGTGGCAGCCTAGCTCCACGGCAGCCCCGGGCCTCCGCCCCCGCAGCCCCACTGCGCTGGAACCTCCAGCTCGACTTTTGACGTCACGGAGGAGGAGGTTCCACCCCCCCGGCCCGGCCCTTTGTGACGTCACAACGACAACAGAACGCTGTCTGGAGCGTCGAAGAACCAGCGCAGCAGGGGGCGGAGGGAGGCAGGGGAGACCGGTGCGACGCGGTGGAAGAACCGGGGCAGAGAGAGGGCGTGCTGACGTCTCACCGGCTTAACCTGTTGCTCTCAAGACTGCGCTGCAATCTAAGAGCAGGGCTGTGGGGAAGGGCCCTGCTCCGCAGTGGACGCCGAGGGGGACTGTTTGCTGCAGCTGTGCGCCCCCACCCTCCCAGACACGCCCCCACCAGTACATTCCTGGCTCCCACCTCTCCCCTGCTACAGCAGGCCTCACTGCCCACACGCCCCGCCCGCCAGCCCTGGGCCGACCAGAGACCAGAGACTAGAGCCCAGAGCTCGAGTCCGAGCCCTGAGCCTGGAGCTCGCCCCCTACAGGCCGCGCGCGGCCGCCCAGCCCCGGCTCAGCCCCAGCCCGGCCCGCCGCGACCTCCGCACACCCTCCCCTTCGCAGCGGGCTCGAGCTCGTAAGGAGCCCGAGCTCCGCTCCCAGAACCTTAACTCACGCTCTGCCTCCTGCGGCCGCCTCCAGCCACGAGCTTGCGGCTGGACCCCTGGACTCTCCACGATCCGCTGACCACCAGCAACAAAAAATCCCACCCCACACTACTCTCCAACTTAGCGAGGTCTGGGATGGGGGCGGAGGGGCGGTCCTTGTCCAAGTTCTACCCCATTTGCTTTGTCGCTATACCCGAATTGGACGTGCCCTGGGAAGCCGTCCCCGCTCAAAGGCAAGAGTGTCTTCCATGCAGTTTCTACAGCCCGAGTTTAAACTATTCCTTTGCATTCTACCCAGCCCTCTGCAATGCGGATGTATTTTAATTCTTAAATTTTTATGGGAATAGCTTTTTAAGTAGAGTTTGATTGTTAAACCTTGCATTTCTTTCTTAGTTGAAGTTTATATGTGTACATTAGGATCAGCCCTCTAGAAAAAGGCATTTTGCTTTTCCATTAAATATATATTTTACATAAACCAGTGCCCCTAAGGTCATCTCCCATTCCACACATCACACTGCTCAAAAAGAGAAAATATTAACACCAATTTGTCGACTCGAGTTAAATAAAACTTTCTTTTCACGCTGCATTATTACTAATATATGTTCCTTTGGCCTTCTTTCTTAAAAATGAGTTCTTTGATTTAAAGCATGCAGCTAATGACCGATCACTCGAGTGCATTTGGTTAATCCCTCGGTTCCCCACCCTCCTCCTTCCCCCCAAACTTAAAAAAAAAAAAAAAAGCCACCACACACAAAACAAAAACAGTCCCCATGCCAATCAAAACGTAGCTGTACTATGCACAAAACAAATTTAACTATTCCAAACCATTTAAATCTCTAAATAATCACCCAATTTGAGAAACCCAGTTAACAGTGAGAAATCATTCGTAGCCACATATGCACTCACATGCCTACGTAAAAACATTACCTATATTACAAGTCTTTTTCCCCTAAAACTAGAAACCATGAATTTTTAAACAAAACCAGCCCCATTATTAAAGTCAATCCCAACAAATGCATTCGCTGTAACATGATTCCCAACTGTTTTATGTTGCGAAACAGATAAGCCAAAACGACCACATACATTAAATTTGATGTGCCAGTGCAAGGAACAATATCGCCATAATCGGACCTTTGATTGCAACTTAGAGGGCTTCCAACACACGCGCGTTACACGATTTTCGAAAAACATTAATAATAATAACACAGGCTCATTAGCATGCAAAGTGCAATATGGGGCCAAACCCGCCCGAGAATGCAGTGTAGTTACAGAACCGCAGCCCCCACCCCACTCCCAAGCTCCACCAAAATCCCTTGCCTTTCATCTGAAACTAGATTATGATTGTGTCATTCGAGGTCAATTTATTCACTTGAGGTATCTCTACACCAATCTGTTTTTTTCATCCAAACTAGGCAGATACGACTTTGCTTGAAAAGCCCTCTTTCAGAAAAGAAAAGAAACAGCCTTATCGGACGCTGTGTTTAAAACCCTTCAGCTGCAGAATTATCTATAAACTTGACATTCACAGCCATTGCTTAAAACTGCAAGTCAAAGGATGTGTTGTTAGGAGCACTTACGTATTTCTTCTGAATGATATTCCTCTTGGGTCTTTCCTTGCTCATTCTGAGATCCAAATTCTGATTGCAAAAGGGGACAATTGCTTCATGAATTTAAAGCCGTCAGAAATTTGCAAAAAAATATCCTGGTGGTTTTTATTGTTGTTGGTGGTGGTTGATCTTGTAATCCGACTTTTCTTCCTGTTCGCCCAAAGCCCGATTCGCCTTGAAATAAATCCGAAATTGGGAAGAAAAAAAAAAAAGAGCCAAAGACGAACGAAGCAAACAAAAAAATTCACTTTAGTAAAACACCCATAATGGAAAATTTCCCCCGAAACACACACACACACACAAAAAAAACCGACGCCCTTCACTCCCCCCTCTTTTTCCTCCAAAAACTACATTAGCGAAACGTGAAGGTCCTTAGTGTCTGATCTGTAGTTACATCTTGGAAAAGGAAAAGGAAAGATAAATAAAAAATGTTGGAAGTCACGTTTGTGCTGCAGCAGCAGTGCGAGCAGAAGAGTCAACTCCAGCGGCGGCGGCGGCAGCACCACCACAGCGAGGGCTCGCCGAGTCTCTTTTTTCCAAGCCCCCTAACCAATGAGAGAGAGGCTATCCAGCCGAACTTTAAATGGACTCTGCTTTTATACAAGTTAGGGCTCCTCGAATAATTCCCCGCCGGATGCTAGCCGAAAACTCCCACAGCTGAGCCACCAGGCGCCCGCCCACCCAGGCGCCGACCGCCCCCCGCCCACTCAGGAGGATCCCCGCAGCCTCGTCGACTAAACACCCTAGAGACCTAGACGAACCCTTCCCGGACAACCCCTGAGACATCTCTCACGCGCCGAGCCTAGGAGTGGAATTGAGAGAGGCTCCCTAGCTCAATGCATGGCACGCTCGGTCGCTCCACCTCACCCCCTTTTCCTAGCCTGCCGCTCACCCCACAGCTGCCAAACGATAGCCCTCGCCACTGCCCTTACGTCTACCTGCAGCCAAGCTCCTGATTACGAGTACCCCAGGATGCCCGGCCCCGGGGAGAGCCGCCTATTCCCGGGGCACCTTAGAATGGTCCCCTTGATCTTCTGGAAGTTGTAGTCCCCCGACTACAAAATGGCTATGGCCACGGAAGCTAGGAACTACAATTCCCAGCCTGCCCCGCAAGCCTGTCACTCAACTCCCTTCCCTCCTCCTCCTCGCCCCCTCCCCCTCACCGGCCCTGCCAACAAACGCTAGGACGTGTCCCGCGTGCGACACGCTAGAGGCTTGCTCGGGAATGGCCAGCAGAGCGTGTGGTCCGCGAGCGAGGAACTCCCCACGCCGGCCCGCCCCGGCCCCCTGGTCTGGCCCCTCTCCCGCGGCGGCGCCCGGCCCCCTCCCCGCGCGCCCCGCCCCCACCCACGGCGCTAACCGCCTGTGGAATCGAGGAATCGCGCGCTCTCCGGGCCGGGAGGCGCCGAGCGATAGGGGAGGGACGCGAGGCTTCCCCGGGAAAGGCCTCGGAGCGTGGCGGCGCGGGGGGCGGTGTCAGCAAGGGGTTGGAGCCCGTCCTAAGAAAAACTGGGCCACGCACCAAGAGGAATCCTCGGTGCGAACTAGTTGATCAGCGGCGCCGGCTGCCTCTGCCGCGCCGCCGGTGTCACCTCAGGACACCGCCTCGCGTAGTCGCACAGCGTGCTGCGGTCGGGCCCAGGGTAGTCTAAGGTCACCTCTGCCCGCTCCCAGTAGCTGCACGCGCCCTCACGCGTGGGGCTGCGGGGATGGCAATGGGGAAAGGCCACCTCCTGGAGCGGCACGCGGCCCAGGGGCGATCCTGTCTTCGAGGGTGGCCAAAAAAGGGACTCCGGGAGGCTGCCGCCTACAAAAGATAACTGGCTTTAAAGAGATCGAACTCGATCTTTGCCCTCACAGGCGTGCTTTGCGTCTGAGGGACCCACGAGCGCGACAAACATTGAAGTAAAACTGAGTGGAATATGGAGACCTAACCACACAGCCTTGCATACTGTAAAGAAGCATCTGGAACACCGAGTGCCAGGAATATCAACTGCCATGGCCACGCGAGAGGCTGCTTTTTACCTGCCTCTGCCTCCCTGTCGTGGTTATTTAATCGCTGATTCAAATGAAGCATCAGCCCCTGATGTATCTCTAGGGCCTTCGCCTTATTAACAACTTTGTCCAGATTCTTAGCCATTTTGCGTTGTTAATTTCCTTTAACTGAGGGTTTAAGGAAGTACTGTTTTAAATTATCTCCTCGCAGACAGTCCTCTGAATAAATGAAAATCGGGGTCAGTGCTCCCACACACTCATTCCTTTACATTTTATTCTTCCCACTGCTTAGAGAGTCCTTACCTTAAAAGTGTGAATACTCGGGTAACACTATTAGATTGTATTCGCAGCAGTGCTTGATACCTGAATTCAAATCACATGTTGGCCACTTCCTAAAAAGTAACCCATGGCCTCTCTGAGCTTGCCAGTTTCTTCATCTGTGAATTAGTAATGGCCAAACCTTGTGGGGAGGATTATAGAACAACATTAATCTAGCTGAAAACCAGACTTGTTATTGGAAACTTTCAGTAAATGAAATAAAATGCTTTTTCTTACTGCTTTTTAATTATTTCTTGACTGTTGAAAAACTCTTAAATGCTTTCTAAACTGAAATAACTTGGTCTACGTTCATTTCACAATCAGAAAAATAAACGACCTGCTGTGCCTTAATATTGCGAAACATGTTTGCTGGTGCCATTTGCGAGGAGGACCCAACAGAACAGAGCACTTTTCAGTACTGGCCACCCAAGTGACTTTATGGTTGGGTTACAACCAGGTGTTTCCAAAAGACTTTCTGATCATTATGACCTGTATACTGGAGGTCTCCACTCGTCCCTACTGTTAGGGTTTTAACCAGCTTTCTGGAGATTTAATGTCAAATCTGTCATTCCCCAGGCAAAATATTAAAGAACAAAGGCAGGTTTCTGAGTTCCCTTCACCAGCCCCTGAGGCTGGGCTTCTCTTGTCCAGGACCTGTGAACTCCCTGCTGGGCTACCAACTCCAGGTCACCACATATTAAAAACTATTCTGCTAGTTGAGACATGAGGGTGGGGGAAGAAAGGAGTCTGCTCAAATCCAAAACATTTGGGTAGCTTTTGTTTTTCCCTGAACAGGAAAATAGATCAGCCTTTTTAGCACTGATGGCCTTTCCTGTTGCAGAAGTAACTGCCTCCTGCTAAACTTCCTTTTCCTGCCATCTTGGCAAGGCCACATATTACCCTTCCTTTCCTTTTCCTCCTCTTCTTTATTTTCCAGAAGCCTAATTCACTCTTTCTTTGATGATTTTAACTCCTCACCACACTTCTCTTGACTTCAGTTTTGAAAGTTGGGAAAGGGAGTTTGGAGGGAAGACCTCACTAGGTATACTGCCTCTATATGACCAATGTGCCAGCGCTGTCCTCATCCCTGAGGACACAGACAGAGAGAGAGTGCAAAAGTCCTTCGTTAAGAAACACACAGCTCAGTAGAAAAAGCAGACTTTACAATCCATTACGAAACCTCTAAAAAGTGCTATATTAACTACAACGGAAAGGTGCTAAAGGGACCACATAGCTGAAGTCATCAGAAAGCAGGGAGTTTTGAAGGATGAGTAGGGATTCTACAGTGAAGTAAACTGACCAACTTTCCAGCATGAAAAAAAAAAAAATTATGAGGCCTAAAAAAACTTAGACCTATAGATGGGACTCAATTTTTGTTTGGGAGTGGCTAAAGATGAAGTAGAGGTAAGCAGGAGTCAGGACCAGAAAGGTACTGCATGCCAGGCAAAGGAGTTTAGACTTTGCCTGTAGGCTAAAAAGAATCTTTGAAGTGTTTTCACTGGAGTATAAAGCAGATTTGTGTTTCTGAAAGTAATTTTAATTGTATGAGAGGTGAAATTGAAGATTGGAGGAGGGAGAGACAGGAGACAGGGAGAGCTAGAAACCAGTTGCAATATTATTGCATAAATGAGGTGAGAGCTGATTATGATCTGAATGCAATGGCAGAGGAAATATATAGAGCAGAGAACAGGTTGAGAAATACTTAGAATGTCAAAAGCATATTATATGACCTGGGAACAGGTTAGCTGGAGGGAGTGGTGACTGATTTCCTTAAACTGACCTTTTTATTCTCTTTTAATTAGATCAATTATCCACTCTAGAAAGAATGGGAACATGATGGAGGTGAAAGAGGAAGAGTAGCAAATTATCAGTCACAAATAAAAGCAGGCACTCACTCTTCTGGTTCAAATCTGAATGGGCAATCATATTCAATTAAGCAAAAAGTTCACAATCTGATTTATAAAAAAAAATGACAGGAATAATTAAAAAGTTAATAGAGACCAATAAAAGTTAATAAAGAGGAATAATCCACAGTCCTATGTTATATGTATATTGAAATTTCCCTATTAAAGCAGGGGAAACACAGGTTATGGCACACGTTTCCAAACACAAATGATATCCATGGTTCTTCTAATAACTCAAGATTCATCACCAAAAGTCCTTCCTTAAAAGCACATATTTCACGCTTTGCATTGTATACTTATTTGCTTACATTCTTCAGTTTTGTTAAAAAAAAAAAGCTTTCTAAAGTCAGAGAACATACTGTCTACTTCTCACATCCTCCCCAAAGCTCCAGAAACTTCATAGAATTTGAAAGTATCCAGTAAACGCTTACTGTTGAATATTTCGCCAAAACCATAATGCCCAATTATTTAGACTATTGCCAGCCATTTAGTCTATTACTATCATCTCCAGTTCTATTTTGGAACACGACTATTTTTCCCCTTGTAGTATCCAAATCCGAGACAGTCCCGTAAATTCTTCAAGGCCCCAGATAGCTCCAATCCTATCTCCATGTCATCCTGGCTGCTTGGCTTACTCATTCCTGAATTCTCATTGCCCCTGTTACCTCACCACATTTTTAAAAAATAAAAATTGCATGTATTTAAGGTGTACAGCGTGATATTTTCATATGCATATTCACTCTGTAATGACTACTGCAGTCAGGCTAATTAACATAGTCATCACCTCTCCTAGTTACCATAGCCACATTTTTTGAGCTTTAAAATTTTGTTCTGTTGTCTTGTTTTCTGATTATCTCATTTGTATATCTGTCTCTCTTAATTAGATCCAAACATTTCATGGGGTCATGATTTGTCTCAAATTGAGGTAGCCCTTGGCAAGGAGACCAATCACTGCATGGGAATCAGTGGTTTCTAATATTAACTCTCTGAGAGACCTTACGCCATTCATTTGACTCTCTGGGCCTCACCATCATTATAAAGTTAAGAGGGCTAAATTCAATGATCACCAAAGACATTTCTAGATCCAACGAGTTCTAACCCTACTTTGACTTTTGTACTGTGCTTCCCTCTTCCCCAATCAGTGCTGGACCTTAACCAGACTTTAATACACAGTTTTTGATTAAGGATTGCTAGGGCAAGTTTCTTTATTTTTCTACATTATTAATCTCCTAACGTAACCTTATACAGTTGGCCCTGAAAGAGGCGGATTCGAACTGCGCAGGTCCACTGAAACGGGGGAGTTTATTCAGTTGACCTGAGCAGACCCGCTTAGTTTGACGGTCACTTGGCGGTTGGGAATTTGGCCGGGGCGGGGGAGGGGTCGGGTGCGGACCTACTTAAGGTGTAGTTGAATTTTCGCCTCCGCGGCCGCTCGCTCCTCACCTCGCTGTATTTCTCTGTGATGTCTAATGATACCTTTCATTTGTATAACTTTTTATAGTGTTTAAAGAAAGCCATAATATCATTTTAATCCACAAAACTAACCAGATTAAGATAGGTTTTGTCCTCACTCTTCCAATGTGAAAATAAAATATTGAGAGGTTGTAATTTGCTCAAGGTTATACAATTAATTAGGGTGGGAGAGCCAAGAGTCAAATCCAAAGCTCCTGACTCCAAATCCCTTAGGCAAACCACTGTCCCTGGTTTTTAAAGTGTGATCCAAGACATTATTCCATGAAATGTTACTGGATATGGCTGGAAAGGAAAGGATGCTTTGATGAAAGCGATTTGGTAATTGCTAACTGACACAAAGATAACCTGATTACTTTACTGTAGGATTTTTAAGATTCCAAAGAGGCATATTGTTTTCGAAACTTCTTTGGCCACAGAAGCCTTTTATTAAGAAGGGGCAGGTATCCACAGAATAGTCTTACAGACGTGCTTCACCCAATATGATGAATTTATGCTTCATTAATGAATGCTGGCTCATAATAATTCCTACCTGTTTTGAATTTTATATAGGTCTGTCTCTATACGTGAGGAGAAGGGAGTAAGCAAGAGGGATATAAAAAATAATCTTTGACATCCAATTTATAAATAACTATGAGCCTGTGTACTCAGAAGGTGGGGGAGGGGTGCAGTTCTGTAGAAAGAAGGTAGAAGGGCTGTTTCAAGATGACTGAGATTTGCAGGGGTATTCTAAAACACACCAGGAGGTAAACTCAGAAGTAAACATCCTTCTCAAGAGTGAGTGATGTCAAGGAGACATTAGTTCTTTTTGTTATTCACTGCTTCCTGTCCCTGAATTTATAGTCTTATTTGTGAAGCTTCACCAAATGCCACAACACAGACCAGACACAATAAAATGTTCTAAACCTACCGATTGACTATGGGCCTCCTTCATGCAAGACACTGAAAGTCTCTGGTTTTTTGGATTATTTGAAATTTGGAGGTTAACATTACTATTCTGCTTAGATTGTGTCTTGTGTTATTGAAAGAGAGCTGGCGCTGACTCAGAAACTCTGGTAAGGCGCTCAAGACGGGAAACCTGCAGTTCCTAAGAATAGAAGTTGCTGTTTGCAATAATACTGTACTCTGGTTTTTGGGGGGGTGGATCTTACGAGTGAGGAACTAATCTACAGGGGATCATTATGAGGAAACAGAGGCATAGAGATAACAAGGCTCTCCAGACTGGGCAGGGAGAGGACACCTCTTGTTGCAAGTGAAAGAAGGCCAAATGAAAATGGCTCATGGAATAATCCAGGGAGGAGGGAGGAGGGAGGGGTTTGGTTCACCGAACTGGGAAATCCGGAGTCCTAGTTTCTTTGCTACAAATGATACCATCATCCTTCCCTCCCGCCTTTCTTTTATTTCTCTTGACATTCATCTTAGATTTCTTTTTTCTGTTAGTCTCTCCACGTAGCCAGCAAAAATAGCTCAAAAGAAAAGTCTTTCCCACCATGAATGTGGTGGTGGAGCAGAATTTGTTTTCAGGAGGGGTGGGAGGAAAACATTCTGAGAAGCAAAAAAGAAAAAGCAGTCACAGTCTACCACAGAACCCACTGAGCTACCCAGCCAGAGCTGTGTACTCTGTTTATTTTTATTTATTTTTTATTCTTTTGGGCACTCTGTTTAGATTAATGTGTTTGAAGATGAGACTAGGATCTCAATTAGTAGGAGAATCCATATCTCACAGGCAACCTAAGACCCAAAATGGATCCCAAAGGATTCTCTCAAACCAGAGGCCAGGAGAAGCCAGGAGGAAGGAGGCTAGATTTTCCAGTTATAATAGAGAAGATCCTTAGAGGTTTCTCAGCCTTGTCAGCATGCCTACAATTGTCCCTAACTTCCCCAGGTCTCAGATATAGATGGTTGGAATCACATACCATATAGTCTCCATCTACCCACTTACAAAGTACCTAGCACTCACCTAGCAAAATATCTATTACACAGTAGATAAATGTTTCTTAAATAAATGAATGGAATGTGGCACTGTGCCAATTATCATTTTGTTCACAAATAATTCTCTGCATCTGGAGTGCTCTTTCAAATAGGTCAGCTCCCACCAAGGAGTTGCAATTATTGAGGAAGTGAAACCATTTGACAAGTGGCACTTAAAAGATCTCCGTTTTGCTTTCCAGCCAGCACTTCTCTTATGAAATGTCCAAAGACAGAGGACAAAATGAAAAATTTCCTGTTACGTCAGTAATGTAACAGGCCCAGGCATTTTCATATAGTGAGTCTAAAACTCTAGACCAGCATAGATATATTCATCTGACAAATGATATTTGCCTGCTGATGTTATAGGCTGAATTGTCCCCCACATCCCCAAATTAAAATGTTGAAGGTCTAACATTCACTACCTCAGAATGTAGTTGTAGTTGGAGGTAGGGTCTTTACAAAGGTGATTACGTTAAAATGAGGTCATTAGAGTGGGCCCTAATCTATTATGATTGGTGTTCCTATAAAAAGAGAAAATTTGGACACAGACACAAAAAGAAGACACAGAAAGAAGATGGCCATCTACAAGCCAAGGAAGGAGGCTTTAGAAGAAACCAACTCAGTAGACCCCTTGGTTTTTGACTTCTATCCTCCAGAAATATGAGGAAATAAATTTCTTGTTGTTTAAGCCATCTAGTCATTGGTGCTTCGTTATGGCAACCCCAGCAAATTAATGCAGTTGCCTTGCAAATTTAACCTTTGGTATATGAAAATGAAACTGACCAGTGGCCCAAAAGGCCTGATGTTGAGTTGTTTTTCTAGTAATGGGGATAGGATGTATGGATCTATTCGCACATTCACTTCCCCTGTGACATGAATTTATGAAATGAAGTTGGTGAGATTAGGATCCTCTATAGATGACACTTGCCACCCTTGGTCTCTTAACCATGGTCTACTGGATCCAAAGATTTACAACTTCCTGGGGGGACATGAGCATGAGGAGTGGGATGGGGAGGATGAGAGATGAAGCTACTCAGTTTTCAGTGTGTGGCCCAAGGATGGGTCCAATATCCACAGCTAGGACAAGGACTTCCTTTTTAAAAAAACTGTCTTGTTCTCCAGCTTGTATCCCAGGTTGTTGCTTTCCCCCCAAACTAGCACCACCATTTGGCTATTGGAAGTTTTTTTTCTCCTACAGAATAGGTAAACAGAGTTTCAAAAAGAGAGAATGTCTTTCTCTACCTAAACAATTGTCTCCCCCCAATCCCACTTTAAAACAAAGAAGCAGCCAAAGTATTTGATTTTGCCGGTTTAGTAGCTGGGTTTATACTGTATAGAGTATTATTTAAGTACAATTTAAGTTTTTATGATAGTTGACAATAATTTTAAAAGTCCAGTGAGAATAGCCCTTACATCCCGCAAAGTGACTGGCTTGTTATTTATGCACAGCCCAAATTATTATCTAGTTGAAGAAATGAAACAGGAAAAACCAGTGTTCATGCTTCCTGTCACTACCAGAACCAATAAAAGAGACGGACTGAATCTCTGTGGGCGCTTTACTCAGATGGCTGGCGATCTGAGCAGATGGCAGGTTATACACCCTAACAGACCATCTAACATTCCATTTCAAGCTGACCCTTTTTTAAAAGGAGAAGAAAAGTATAGGTAAAGGGTTTGGAATTCAGGGAAAAGGTTAATCAGATAAAAGTCTGCAGCATTCTTTCATCCGTTGAGTGGTGATTCTTTATCTGTGTCCTGGGCCGTGATCTCACCCTGGAGTACAATGGCTCAGATAGCATCTTGATGGCTTGCAGTCCTCCTGGGACACAAAGGTGGAACTGCTTGTGGTCGCCTGGAGTCAGGGTGGGTCATGCCTTCAGTTCCTGGAACAATAGGTTTTTACATGCATTTGATTACTAAGCTTATTGACTATTACCTAAAACTAAAATGTTCCAACTTTTGAATCCTCCTTCCATCATTCCCCCTATCAGAAAGGTACTTTATAAAGTATTTCCTTTCTTAGCTCTATGGTTACAGGTGACCACAAGTTATTTGATGCCCTTGTAGGTAGTTAACTGGTCTACTAGTTAGAGTTCAAACATTAGAAAATCACCGCCCCCCCCCCAAAAAAAATCCCTTAGCCTTGAGCAGATAGGTCAATTGGTTAGAGTGTCTTTGATTGTTGTCCAGTTATGCCCAGGTTGCGGAGTTTGATCTCCAGTCAGGGCACATACAAGAAAGAAGCAATGAATGCATAAATATGTGGAACAATAAACTGATATTTCCTCTCTTTCTCTCCCCCTTCTCTCTCTAAAAAAAATCAATCAATAAATTTTTTTAAATGTTTTTAAAAATGCCTTAGGGATAAAGCACTATAAGTTTTAGGGACCTACTTTTAAATGAAAATTATATGACAGAGTTATTAAACTATTATCAGTCATTAATATGTTAGCATGATTTAAGTATTAGAGATTAGCAAGCAAGGCCTAAGGAAACAAAATGAGGAAGTATTGATACTGTGTGTAAGGCTGTTAAAATAGGCAAGAATCTTTTAGGGTACTTGTTTGAAATGTAGATTTTTGGCCATCAGCCTAGAATTCTGCTTTAGTAAGTCTTGGGTGGGGTCAGGAATTTACCTTTGAACAAGTAATCCAGGTGTTCCTTATGCTGGAAATCTTGTCATCTACATTTTTGAGAACCACTGGCCTACATGACACACCTCTGGTTCTGTCATGTGTCTCCCAGGTCTTTCACAGATGGATCTCCTAAAAGCCGCATTTGATCATCTAGAAAGATCCTTGGCCTTTAATTATTCCCGCTGGACCACGCATGCTAAAGTGAACTGTGTTGCTTACTGACATCCCACACCATCCAGTTTTGTATGAACTGGCATCTAAATGATAGAACCTCTGCACTCTGGCTAGACCCTCAGTCAAGAGGGTGCTCTGAGTCAGATGCAGAGTCTGGGTCAGATTCTGCCTGGGGAAGGTTGGCCCAAGGTTAGCTATGTGGGAAACAAGCATTTGGAGGAGTAGGATTTGGGAAGACCAGAAAAGGAAGGTAAAGGAATGCCAGCGATCATTTCTGTTACATGAGTCCTGCTTTATAGACTGACACTGGTTTTTCCATTTATTCTTTCTGGAAGGCACAACATATTAAAAGTGTTATTTATATCTTAGCTTAGCTTTCTTGTCAATAAAAAGGAGAAGTTGTCACATGTTCTAATATAGATTTTGGTGAGGGAAAAACATTGGAAATATAAAAATCAACTGAAGAAAAAGCAGTAGAGTAACACAGGTATCATTATAGATATCCTTTAGTATGTGACACAGATATCCTTTTGAAATTTCAATTATGAAGCAGATTCTGCATAGAGAATTTAATTTTCTAACTTCTCATAGAATACTGAAAATGTGTTCTACAAGATGATTTCAGCATAAACATTTGCAACAGGCCCCTCGTATTTAATCTCTAAGCACCCAGTCTTCCATTCTACATGCCATGGTCTCCTGTCCTAAAATATCATAACCACTCCCTTCCTCAAAACCTGATATTGTGCCCTAGTCATTTAAAATGTGTATGATGACCCACAAGACTGTTGCTAGGCTTGGCATCATGTAACCAGAACAGGTGTTTTACCACCCTTTCATCAATGCCTTCAGGTTAAAGACCAGTCCAACAGACTCTTCCTTTGCCTTCCACGACGTCTGAGTTCTTCAACAAGAAATTCATCAACTTAAAACTACTATAGCCTTAAAAATTTCACCTTACTTCTTCCTACTTTGAAAGTGATTTTTTTAAAAAAACCAAGCCACTTTTAACCCCCTAACCTCTTTTCCACAAAAACTATTCTTTAATAGAGTTGCTAATCAAAAGAGTGCACCTCCCTCTCTTTCTTACATTCAGTTTTCTTGATTTCTGTCTAGCTTTTCTCTCCACATATCATATTTCCAGAGCTCAAAGCCATATATGCTACCATTAGTGACTATCATTTTCGACAACACAGCTCTATAGGCTTAAGAAGAAGAATTTATTATTTATGTACTCTTGAGACCAAGTTCATGAATGGCAGTCATGACCAGGAAGTGGGGGGGGGGGCCAAGAAAGAGTCTACCTTTTCGTGTATCTGACCTTTTCCCAGTAATAGCACTGAGAGCCCCACATCCCATAAAACCCCTCAGTCCTTGGACAAACTATCAAGGTTAGTCACCCCAGCTTAGAAAGATATTTGAGACTGCAAGCTACATGAGGGCAGAGCCTTTTTTCCATTCTGACAGTACATCCAGATGAAGGGCAGAACAGGCCCTCAATAACTATTTTTGGAATGATGGAATCAATGAATGTCCTCTGACCAAAGACTGCTCTCATTGTACCCATTCCTCTGAATGCTTGAGAGAAAAGGCATGACAGAAATCCCAGACACCAGTAGCCAATACCATTCCTTTAGTCTCTCTGGTACACAAAGGAGTCATTCTCCAAATGAGTTACCTTTCCAGGACCCTCATGAAATTCTCCCTAGTCATGCCAGTCTTATCCAAAAGCATAAGTCTCAGTACAGACCCAAAGGCAAATTTTTCAAAGCTCTGACTTTAAAGCCAGCTGCAGTGGGGAATCATGGGAGTGGCACAACTTCCAACATCCAAGGTTAATAGGCTATGAATTGCCACTTTCTTCACTCATTGTCTGTGCTTCAGCAGTTCCTTTAACTTACTGTCATTCAGCTTGGGGAGGAGGAGAAAGTGGGACTAGCACCAGCTGTGAGGGGGCAGTAGACAACAATACTCTCGCCTCCCCTTGTCCCAACCCCTCCCACCCCAGTTGCCCCCCAAAAGCATCACGCATTCAGTCATACAGTAGATATTTATATGCCTACCCAATGCAAATTCCAATTTATTTTCCAAGTCATTAGAGTCAATTACTCACCTTTGGGCCCTGTAATATCATTTGTTCCTCACCAAACTGATCATTTTCCCTGTTGAAAATATGATAAATCCTTCATAGTTTTTGCTCAGTCATATTTAAACTGATTCAGATTGTTGCAGGGTTGGTTGGGATGGATGACTGACTGCACTGAGTCATGAAGTGTAGAGCTTATGGATGATTCTTTTAATTTGAGAATAATTTAGTCCTATAGGGAAGAAGTGGTTTACTTGGAAGGAGCAAGTATGAATAACAGTACTATTTATCTCCTTTAATTTGGCCAAAACTTGAAAGGATGCAAACGTTTTCTTTTGCCTTTATTTTTGACATTAAGGATCCAATTTTCCTTGTTCTCCAGCTTTCACAGATGTATTAAACTGCATTCTGTATAATCCTGTGCTAGGTTTTGGGGATATGGGGAGGTTAGAAAAACAATGATAAAATAGTTCCTGTCATGTAGGAGATTGCAGTCTTTTGAAAGAAAAGATAAACACACAGGGCAAAAAAGTAGCAGTAGAGTACCCAATAATGTACACTGTCAGATTCCAAAATAGTTCAGTTCAATGGTCTTCACAGGTGCTCTCCCCGACCAGCAGTATCAAAACCACCTGGGACTTGTCAGAAATGCAGATTCTTGGGCTCTACCATACCCACTAAATGAGAAATTTAGGGGCAGGCTTCAGAGATCTGTGTTTTAACAAGCTCTGGAGATCCTGATGCTCCTCTCTTCACTTCAGTTTCCCAAATTGCCTATTATATCTCTGTATAAATACCTCTCTTTACAACTATAGTTCTTTTAAAATCATCAGTGCTAATAGGCATTTACTTGTGATTGTCTCAGCTTCCTCCCTTCCTTGAGACGCAAACCCCATGAAGGACCCACATTTCTTCTTCTTCCCAACCCTTTATAGTTTCCTGAAGTTGAAAGTTTAATGTTTCTTGCTGGATTTTACATTTCCATGATTTTAGGTTGTTTTGTGATTTCTTAAATAAAAATGAAGGGCCTGTATTTCTGCCTGATGTTGACATTAAAGAGAGTGAAAAGTCATGTAAAAAATGATTCTTGCCTTTAAAATCTAGTTGGAAAAAATTTATACATCCTCAAGACAAAATACATAACAGCACAAGATGATATATGGTTAAGCACAAATAAATGATTTAGATTAGATTAATAAATGCTGCCATAAGATTCAGAAAAGAGTGGGAAAGAGATTCAGCAGGTTGAGAAAGCTTCCTGAATGGGGGGGGCCTGGGCAAAAATTTCACAAAAAGACTGATAGGCCTGGGCTGGGCCAGAACAATGGGACAAGGCTGAGCAAGCTAGGTAGCAGTCAAGGAGCTTCAGGGTGACAGCCTGCTGCGGAGGTGCCTGTGCAGTGGGCAGGGTGTTGGAATGGAGAATGGAGAGTCTGTAGCCTCTGGAGAGCCATGAATGCCAGATTCACTTCGAACTGTTCCCTTAACTGTGTGTTTTCTTTGTTTTATTTTGTTTTGAGGGCAGGGCAGATAATGAAAAGAAGGGTAGACTGAGAGTCAAGGGCAGAAGGAATTGGGGATGGGGAGGAAGAGAAGAAAAGAATATTAAGAAAGTGTTCTTGTAGTAGGCTCAGTTATTTAATCCCATTCAGGGGGTTCTTACTAAGATGCCCTGAGACGGAAGAGAGCAGCCTTTCTCTGAAGGAGCTCATAGTCCAGTGATGGGAGACAGAATGTTCCAAGGCAGTACCATGAACACTACCATAAAAGAGTTGGGAATTCCCAGCCTGGGCTATCAGGGAGGGCTTCTCAGGAAGAGACACCAGGAGACTAAGCTGAAGGACTAAGTGCAGTTAGTCTGGTGCAGATGTGGAGGAAGGGCAATTCAAATAAACGGCATGCGCAGAGACACCCAAGCGAGAGAGAATGGGGCATTGCAGGAACTGTAAGCAGACTGGATGGCTTTGGGCAAAGGTGGATGTGAGCAAGTGACCAGAAGTGAGTCATGGAGAGGTGGGTGGGATTGAGATCATGAAGGACTTCTAGGAGAGAAGCTTGGGACTGATTTGGAAGGTGTTAGGGAGTGTGACATGGCTAAGACAGCAGTTTGAAGAGAGCACTTTGCGGGGTTGAGAGGAAGGAAGATTCGCGCAAGGCACATGGAGAGGAGAAGGAGAAGGGCCAGACCCTGGGGGAGAGGAGGACTATGGGAAAGTCACGAAGCTTTGGAGTGAAAGAACCAGAGAGATTTGGTGACAATGGTTATATGGGATGAGGAACAAGGAAAAGCATTTTAGAAATTCATTTGTTTTGAGCTTGGGCAGCTCAGAGAATGCTGTTACTGTGGAAAGAAATAGGGAAGTTTGGAGGGGAAACCGGTTTTTGGAGGGGAAACTGGGGGTGGGGGAAAGATGATTATTTCAGTTTTGGTTGGACACATTGTTTTCTCTTGAGTTACTTTGTTTGGTTTCTGTACTTGTTCCTTCTTCCCTTAAAACTTAGTTTCAGTGCTTAAAAGAAAAAAAAAAAAGCCCAGTTTTGTGTCTTGCACAAGATCTAGATGCAACTATATATTCAACCTAAAAATTACCCAAGAGCCTAAGAGATCAATAAACAACTGAGTTGTTCCAGATTTTAAGTGCCAAGTGGCCAGGTGACGAGGTGCACCAAGAGAGGCTGTTCCACCAGTGTTTCATTCTTGTCACCCCTGGCTGCAGGTGAAGGGAGATGTGGGAAGCTAACTTCATTGGCTAGACTTTTGTTTTTCTGAGGAGTCCTTACTCCAAGAATCAGGGCTTCCTGATGAACCTGTCTGACTAGAATCACAGGTCTCTCATCCTAGACCATCCTGTCTCAGCTCCCCAAAGACAAAGCATTTAAACAGATTCTAGCTCTCTGGGGACAGGAACTAAGGCTTCTGTAGCCTCAGAGACAGTCTTTACCTCGGGTGTTTTAGAGTCCTGCTCCAGCTGGTGGCTGGGCTACCTTTTGGAGAGAAAATAGGTCAGCCTGACTCTCCTAACTGCCGGAGTGGAGAAAGCCCCATGATGTGGGGTCAGGGTGGGACAGAACAGCCTGATCTTGGCTTCATTCCATGGGGGCTGCAGGAGAATTGGGTTGGAATGGGGTCAGCTGATCTCTCTGCCTCCCTTTCAAACTACCAGCCGCACTGTCCCCTCAATTCACACATAGATGCTGTGCCACTGACTGCCTTGTTTAGATACAATACATTTAATTTGGATTTCTTGCAGCCAAACTAACCCTTCTTGAGTGGCTTCCTTAGAAGGAATAAAACATTACTGAAAGGTAAAAATGCATTGAGGAATAAGAATGATTTTCTTAAGCTGGGATTTGGCAGAACCAGAAGCAGATGCTCTAAAATCAGGGAGGAACTCTGGTGTCATTCTTGACTCTTCTCTTTCCATTCTTTTGGCCCCAACTGCCAGTCATCTGCCTCTTCCCATCTTCACTACCAGCCTAGACCTTTGACTCTTGTCTGTTCCACTGTAACACTTTCCAAACTGACATTTCTGCCTGTACTGCTGCCCAACTATAGCCCATTCTCTGCAGTGAAGACACATTGGTCTTCCCACAATGCAAACCTGGTTCTGTCCTGTGATTGCCTGCAAAGGCGGCTGCTGATAATTACTCCCATTCCCATATGCACACCCTTCTTGTGAAGAGGTGGAATCTACTTCCCCTCTTGCATCTGGGTCTATGACTTGCTTTTGCCAACAGAAGTGGTAAGAGGTGGAAGTGATGTTCTGGGACTTCTAAACCAGAGGTTCAGAGCCCAGCTTCTGTTTCGCTTCTCTTGGGAGTCAGCTGCTATGGAAAGTAGTTTGAGTCATATTACTGGATAAGAGACCAGATAAAGAGACAAAAGATCAGCCAGCCCCGACTCATTGCAACGTCAGGTAAGTGAGTGAGGCCATATGAACATTCTAGCCTTAGGGATCTTGAATTCTCCAGTCCCAGTCAAGCCACCCCAGCCAATAACACATAGACCATAGAAGGGCTACCCTGGTCAAGCCCTGCCCGGATCGAAGAATCATGAACAGATAAATGGTTGATGTTGTTTTAAGCCACTAAGTTTTGGCATGGTTTGTTACACAGTGATAGTTAAAACATGTCTCACTCTTAAAAGTCAATTTTCCTTACAGTGGTACTGACCTGGCCCTTACATCCTTAGCCTCATTTCTCATGAGAAGCAGGTTGGAACAGGGCCAGCTGACCTTTCTGCTTCCTTGTCTTCCACTCTAGGTCTTTGAACACTTATACAACATCTCATATCCTCCTTTGTCCCACCTACTCATCCATCTGTCAAGAAAACATGACTCTTTCAGGAAATCTTTCATTTCATGAGACTGGGTTGGGGTTCTTATGAGGCTTTCTGTTCAACCTGTACTTATTTTAGCTGGTCACATTGCAATGGCCTGGGTACTCAGTAGTCTCCATCATTATACTTTTAGCTTCATTATGGTGGAGCTATCTGCCTTTTTAGTAAGTGTATCCCTTATTCCTAGTACATTATCTGGCACAGTATGTGCTATTCAATGTTTAATGAATGAATGAATAGCCAATCAAATAAGGGATTAGGATTTTGGAATATTCTTTTTAGACTCCATCATGTCGTCCTTCCCTTATACCATCCCTGATCATCCCCAGAAGATATTATCGTCTAAAAGCTCTGTTTCAGATTCTCTGAATCTTAAGAGTCTCCTCTCCATCTTCGCTGTTCTCAAAGAGACAGTAACTGGTGTTCATGGGATACATTAAAACCTTGAAGTGATGAATTGTTAGAGACTAAAGTATAGTTTTAACTTTTGAAAACTTAGTAAGCCAATTTATAATAATCTATCTCTGTAACTCTTCATCAACCCTAATGTTGAAAATTCCCAAACAACTCACAATCTTGTTCATGATAGGTTAAAAAAGAATTCCTTGCTTTTGTAAATGTTTTTACTTTCTCAGAGGGGATGCCATATGTGTTATCTATTTGATTTTAACCACAGTTCTGTGATGAGTAGAAGAGGTGGGGGGGGTGTATTTTACAGGTTTGGGAGCAGAGGTTGTATGGGCGGCCAGGGCCATGTAGCTGGTTGGTACTACAAGTAACAAAGATCTAGTCTGCTGATGACTGACTAACCTGCTGCTTTTGTCCCATATGGTCTCTGTGACAATAGTAGAAAAGTTGAATTTATTGAATAACTGAAGGCTGTATTTGATATCTGTACTTTTCTTTATAGTAGTTATTAAGATTTAGTTGTCATTTCTTTTTTAAATCTTGCTTTTTATTAAGGAAAAGTTAAAATATAGAGATAATAATATAAGCATATATGATAGTATGATGAACCCTCATATACCACATGTACCATCCCCCAATTTTAACAATTATCAGTATTTTGCTACTGATGTTTCATCTCCCCCTCTCTTTCTCTCTCTCTCTCACTTAAAAATAAGTCCCAGACAGCCCTGGTCAGGTAGTTCAGTTGGTTAGAGCATTGTCCTGGCACTCCAAGGTTGCTGTCAGAGCACGTAGAAGCAATCAATGAATGTAAAAAATAAGTGAAACAACAAATCAATGTCTCTCTCTCTCTCTCTCTCTCTCTCTCTCTCTCTCTCTCTCTCTCCCCCTTTCTTTTCTTTACAATCAATTAAAACTTTTTTTTAAAGTCCCAGACATCATTCCATTTTATCCATAAATAGTTCATTACATATTATCTAATAGATAAGGAGCCTTTTTCTTCTAACACATATCCATAATACCACTTCATACCTAGCAAAATAAGCAGTAATGCTTTAATATAATCTAATATACATTTATATTCTATTTTTTCCAGGATTATCTTTTTGCAGTTGGTTCATTCAAATCAGAGTCTAAACAAGTTCCATACACTGGTTTTGGTTGGTATGTCTCTCTCTCTTTTGTTTTTAAGTTTTTATTTATTTATTTTTAGACAGAGGGGAAAGAAGGAAGAAAGAGAGGGAGAGAAACATCAGTGTGTGCTTGCCTCTCATATACCCACTAATGGGGACCTTGGCTGGCAACCCAGACATAAGCCCTAACTGGGAATGGAACTGGTGACTCTTTGGTTCATAGGTCGGCACTCAAACTACTGAGCCACACCAGCCAGGGCTGATATGTCTCCTATAATCCCCTTTTTTCACTCTGTAACAAATATTAAACACTTCCAGATTCAGCATCTACTCTGTACCAGTTTCTCTTTCAAATCTCTCGGTTAATGGGTTATATCTCCCACACAAGAAGCCTTGATCAGATCTTTGCCTTCTTATCTCCTCATCTCCTCTATTTCCACACCATGGATCTGGCCATAAATCCTGCTCAACAAACTGAAACTTACCACTTACTTATTCTTACTAAGTTTCTGCCATCAGTACTCTAAGATCTCAACTTAGTCTGAATTCCCTAGAGGACTCCAGCTAGAGTGTAGGCTTTGTGAAGCTTTATGTGACCTTGTCTATTTGTTTACCAGATGGTTAGATAAAGATATCCCTAGTACTTAAAGCATCCTTGTACATACAGAGAATAAATGTTTGTTAAATATGAGTGAATAAATGAATTTCTTACCTCCAGTCATTTCTTATCCAACGAGTACATCTTCCTAAAATGTCATTAGTCCTCTGTTTTTACGGAGTACATTTTAGGTTCATTGGTGAGCTAATGGAACCAGCCCAGACTGCTTCACAAGAGCCAACTGTTAAAAAATTTTTTAAGGTTTTATTTTATTTATTTTTAGAGAGAGGGGAAGAGAGGGAGAAGGAGTGGGAGAGGAACATCAATGTGTGGTTGCCTCTCACGTGGCCCTCACTGGGAGCCTGTCCCACAACCCAGGCATGTGCCCTGACTGGGAATGGAACTGGTGACCCTTTGGTTTGCAGCCTGCTGTCAATCCACTGAGCTACACCAGCCAGGGCCTAATTGTTAAATTCGAAAGAGTTTTATGAGCTGACTGACATCGTTTTGGTAGTTTGAAATTGGCCGTAATAGGAGTGTTGACACCAAAGCAATTGGCAAATACCACAAATCAGGGTTGTTTTCTGTTGTTCAGAGAGCACAATGTTAAACACAGTCTCAGTCTATGTTTGGTACTATACCACACAAAGCCTATATTATCTCCTGCCATCTTTGGTAAACACAGAAAGTGCTCAGCTTGCTCTTGGAGTCCCTGTTACTTGGACTCATCTAATGTATCAGAATTTTTTTTTCCATACCCTCTGCACATGAACCTTCCAGATTAATTCAACTGTCTCCCCTGCCCCATATCTCAATAACTTGGCTGCTTCTACTGAACTCTGAGCTTCTTCAGAGCAGGTATTCATCTTTGTAAACTGGTTTCTAGCACAATGCTTGGCATATAGCAACAACTAACATTAATTGAGCACATACTATGTGCCGTTGTTTTATTTTAATTAATCCTCATCATAGGCTTAGGAGGTAGGTACTATTATCCCCATTTTACAAATGAGGAAACCAAAGAACAGAGCTGTTTCATCTGCAAAAACTTTTCATACTCCAACCTCCATCTCATTAAATGTCACCACATTCATCCAGTTGCTCAAGATATGAACCTGTGAGTCATCTTTAGTTCCTCTTTTCTCTCAGTCTCTCAATAGCCAATCCATTGCCAGGTCTTGTTGTCTTTATCACCCAAATGCACCCTGAATCAGGATCTGTCCACTTCTGTCATGCCTATTGTTACCGTCTTAGTTTAAGCTATCAGCATTACCTCTTGCTTTCCTTGCTGGTACTCTCCCTTTTAATCTACTCTTCCACTGATGGTCCAAGTGGTCTTCTTAAAATGTAAGTCAGATGATGTTATTCCTCTGAGTAAAATTTACCATGACTTCCCATAGTCTTCGTTAAAGTAATCAGATTGGGCCAGCAATGGAGTTAGCCATGCTAAGCTCCACATCAGCAAACCAACATTTAACTAAGTTTCTATGTGTGGCTCTCCCAGAAAAGGAAGGCCAAAATCAACAAATCAGGACTTGCCTGCTCAGCACAAGTTACCTGACCAGGCTCCAACTCTTCCTTTGCTCCTTATAAGGATAGTAAACCTGCTTTAACCAATCAGCAAATGCCCAGTATAATTTCCTTATTCTTGCTCACTTTGGTCTATAAAAACCTCTCAAATTGTACAGCTCCTTGGAGTTCCTTTCTATCTGCTAGACCGAATGCTACTTAATCATGAATTGCTGAATAAAGCCAATAAGGTCTTTAAAATTTACTCAGTTGAATTTTTGTTCTTTAACACATTGAAACTAAAACTTCATCTCCTACTACCTGTCAATATAAGAAACCTCCAAGCCTGTAGAGTATTTTTATGAATTTATTTGAGCCAAACTGACAACATATGCTAGGGAGCAAGAATTCAAATGCCCTGAAGAATATTAGTTTTGCAACTTTTTTATTGCATTTGAAATTAGGAAGGTTATATGAAGGTGAGAGAAAGCAAGGTGGGGATTGGATTACAAAACAGTTAAGATTATTAGCTATCTAATCCAAAGGATGGTTACCGCCTCTTAGAGGGATCTAAAAGGGTAGTGCACGCATTAGAAGGAGGGGTCTGAAAAGAGATATTTCAAGGTGTGTTAACCTAGATACACAAGAACAATAGACAGGACTTGCTTAAAGCAAAGATCAACCTTTTACTAAGGAAGTTATATGCCTGGGGCGTGACTACTCACCAAAACCAGCCCAGTTAAGAATTTGTGATCAGATCACCCTGTGGTTACTTTCCACAGAACCCCTTTTCTCTCCACACATCCCTCCCTTGCTAATAAGCTCCAGTCACTAGAGTCTCCTTCATGCCTGTAGTGGGCCAAGTTGCTGTATTTGCACTGGCCATTCCTGGGAATGGCTCTTCTGATATTCCCACATCTGAGACCTTCTCTCAGATCTTAGCTCAAATGTTACTTTCTCAGCATTACTTTCTCTGACCTCTATCCCAAGTTATTCTGTTGATTTTCTCCATTGCAGGCATATATTATTTATTTGATTATTGTTGGTTTCCTTCACCAGAATTTAATTGCTACAAGTATAGAGACCTTGCCTACCATGTGGATTGCTGTAAACCCAAGGCCTAGAATAAATGCTTGTACATTGTAGGTGCCTAGGCTGATTTTTTTTAAAAATTGAGGCAAACGAATGATCCAAGATTCCAATCCAGGCTCCAGAGCTGAGCAGTTTGGTTAAATGGATAGCTTTGGTTCAGAAACGAGTTCCTCTGGCCCTTGTTTGGAGGCAGATGGACAGGGAAGTGAGGGGTACTACCTCTACTTTGATCTGCGAATACCCAAAGTACTTCTACTTTGTGTAAGCTTTCTCAAGTTGGATACCCCTCCCTTTCACCTGAAGAGTGGAGGAAAAGGAAGACCTACAGATGTGATATTTTAGAGAAAGTTCAGTTCAGGTTTGGAAAGAGTTTTAGAGAGCATTAAAAATACAGCAAGACTAAAATAAAGTGCTTAGGACAGCTTGTGGGGGTAGGTTAGGGGATGGAGGGATTGAGCAAAAAGGAAAAAGGACTTGCGGAAATGGGCAACAGTGTGGTGATTGCTGAGGGAGGGGAGTATAAAGAGACTTAATGGTAATGCCAAAAATACAATAAAGATGAAATTAAAAAATAAAATAAAACAAAGTTCTTGAAGGTGAAGTAATAAAAGGGGGGTGGTTTGCCTTTGGGAGGGTTTAGGATGAAAGGAATAGTTTAGAATTGAGATAATAACCATTGTTTTCTGAAGTCCCCAGGCTCTGCCTGTGGGCCAAAAGGGAAGTACTTACCAAAAGAGACAAAGGGGGAAGGAGGAAAAAAAGAGATTCAACCTTTTGCATAATGTGCTGCTGACCCGGGAACAAGATATTTCAGAAGTTTTTTTAAATTTTAATTTAATTTTATCATTAACTTTGTTAATCTTAGAGACTTCCACTTCTTTTGGAAGGATATGTAGGGAATGATTTTAAGAATTTCCCCTTCCCAAATAAAGTAAAAAACTAAAACCAGACCAAATAAAAAAAGGGAATTTCACTTTCCTAGACCCAATTGTTTGAATTTTCCCATTAAATACAAATAAAATCATTTAGCATTTATATATACTGTAATTAAAGAGAGGAAGGGGCAGTTTCTTAACCCTAAAACAGACTTTCTTTGTGTGTGTGTGGAGGGGGGTGCCAGAGTCATTTAAAGGTAATGAGAAGACCCACTGAGAGGGGCCTGGGCGATGGAGGGTGATTGGGAGATGCTAAATTCAACAATACAAAAAAATTGAAGCTGGGTCAAATTATAAAACTTTAAACCCCATAGAATTTGACATAACATGACTCTTTATAGTAAAATGTTAAGTAGTTAATATTTTATTTTCATTTCAGGTCATTTTGCATTGTACCCCAAAGCTATTTGTTCTTAGAACAAATGTGCATATGCTTATTAGATTTAACAATTTCCTCCTCACAGTCAGTAAAGGGGTCAGGCTAACCTGACTCTCTTGAATGAGTAATCCCCATTTGCACTTGTGGTGACAAAAGCATTAGTTCTCAAACCTAAAGGATGAGCTGGGGCTGGAGGAGTAATAGGTGAATGATGCTGAATCAATCCTTTTTTTTTCTTTCATATATTTCATTTTCCCATGCCCCTGTGAGTGTGGACTATTTTCCCCAAAAGGTGTTTAAATTTAAGACTGGTTTATTACCTAAGAAATAGTCAAGACAGTTCTAGAACTCAAGCCAAGTTGAAAGCTGGTAGCCACTCAGATTCCCTTCTGCATCTGCCTCTCTCTATAAGTGGCTTTTATTATTTGATTAAATAAATACCAGGAAAGAAAGGAAATAACTTGGTCAAAAATTAGTGTTAGTTAATCCATTCTGCTGATTTTTATCTGTTCAGAGGACATTTGATTCATTTTTCCAGACCTGTAGTAACTTTCAGATTCTCTCTCTCTCTCAAAAAAAAAAAAAAAAAAAAACCCAATAAAACAAAAAAACCCACAATGGTTTTTGGGGGCCAAGAGCTGAATCATAAGTTTAGTGGGAGGTGGACCCACCAACACAGTTGACTAATTGGCCCGGCCTGCGCTTCCTCAGCAATTACAACCACCTTGTGACAGCCCTTCTGTGGGATGCGGGGGAAATGCTGGGGCTGAGGCTCCTTTTTAGTAAAGAAATGCTTCGTCATTGCTGTCATCATTGGCTGGGGTGAAGACGCATCTTCAGTAATAAGGCATGACTGTAATTCCTCACCCTCTGGCTATTATTAATCATGATTCATTTCATGAAAGAGGGAATAAAAGCCTCCTAGGCCCAAAGCACATCTAAACTGGAAAGATTTCAGGTTTAGGCATGTGAGGCCTTTTCCTTCACAAAGAGGGAAATGAGTGTGTCCTCCTGAGAGAGGGAGGTCTGGCTCCAGCCAGCGGAGAGCCAGATCTGTCCGCCTCTTGCATGGACAAGGTCTTATTCATAATCAGAAGAAAATAAACTCAGCCTTTCTGACTCTTCATTAACAATCTGTATTGATTTAATATTCTGTAGTTATGTTATTTGCCTTTTTTCCCCCTCCTTAGTAAACAAGACATGTCCAACTGCCTTGGGCTTTCTACCTAGTTCTGACTTAGCCTGGAATTATTTGGGGATTATTCATTCTTGCTAATGAGTAACTCCCAGGACTACAGAGCTGGAAGAATTTTTAGAGATCATTTTATAGTTCATCCCCTCTGTTCAAAGATAAGGGGAAAAGCCAAGTTGATAAGATTTACAGGGACCTGCTCAAGGCCACCATTACTTCACCTCAGAATAGAGGCTAGCTCCCAGTGCTTGTGGCTTTTAAGGCCTGTGGTCTTTCTATCACAACAGAACTTCAGCTGAGGGGGAGGTTCTAGAGAGTTCATGTGTCACACTGGAGCTCAGTGAGAGGTGAGCCTAAGTATTAATAGAGGACAACCTGGCACATGGGTAAGATATTGCAAGATTGCAGGCAGGCTTTTGGGAATCAGAGGACCCAGGTTCAAATGAAGACTATGCCATTGTCCGCATAGTCTTGGGCAAACTATTTACCTTTAGTGAAATTAAAACACTATAAAACTTCCATTTCTTCATCTATAAAATGAGCCTAATAGCATTGTCAACTAATCAGTGGTGGTTGTAAAAATTAACATAATGCATGTGAAGTGCTGAGCATCATGCATGGCCTATAGTCAGAGCTTGGTAAACGGTGGCCTGTATTGCTGTTGTTAGTAATAAAGAGGTTTATTTACTGAGAGCTAAAATAAGATTAGAGGGTAAAGAGCATGCAGATTTTCTCCCAACTATGTCTTGGCAGGACACTTTTCCCTTCCTTCTCAGTGGGCCAGCTTTCCTGGCCAAGGAGACCTGTCTTTTTTGTCCCCTGCCTACAGTGATGAGGATGCACATGGTGGGTGGCAGTTCACCCACTCAGAAGAGAATGGGTTGATCTTAGGGTTCATCTTTGCCCTTAGCCCAGCTCAGACCCACCTTCAAAAGGCTGGGAATCAGAGAAGGCTGGTTACTGCTACTCATCTCTCACATCTTTCTTTTCACCCCTTCTCATTCTGTCTCCTCCTCTTGCTATGTTTTCTTTTCCTCCTCTCCACCTTCCTTTCTGTCTTCTCGGCAGCTGCCTGACTGCAGGGCTGAGAGTTCCCATTGTCTTTGCTAGGATCCATCTCAGCTTCAGCGTGGCTTCTCAGGAGAGTGCCCCTAGTTCCCACCCCCATCCCCTGACCCTGACTGAGCACATGGCACTGGGAGGGCTGGGCTCTTTCTGCCCCATGAGGGATTCCTCTGATAAGCCTTTTTTTTTTTTTTTTTAAAGGAAGACCATGTCTTTTTCTTGTTTTTTAATTTATTGATTTGAGAAAGACAGAGAGAGAGAGAAAGAGAGGTAGAGAGAGAAACATCAATTTGTTGTTCCATTTATGTATGTGTTCATTGGTTGATTCTTGTATGTGCCCTGACTGGGGATCAAACTTGGCATATTGGAAAAATACTCCAACCAGCTGACCTACCTGGCCAGGGCTGATGGGCATTCTTTGCTTCAGGGCTCTCTTGGGTTGGCAGAGACTTGGTCACATCTTCATCCTGGTCTGAAGGCTCCCCCTGTCCCATCCTATTTCCACCTGTTTTCTTTCACAGGTATTTCCTGTGAAACCCCATTCTAGCTCCTGCTCCCCAGAGAACCCAAGAAAATATGCTAATCAGCATCACAGCCCTAGGGCCGTATGTGCACAGCCCTAAGGCTGTATGTGTAGGGCACAAACATTATAGGGAACAGATGACATACACAGGAAAGGACTCAGAACAGAAGAAATGTCTGAGCACCAACTGCATGCTGGGCATTGAACCAGGCCACTTGTATTCATGATTTAATTGAGTCTTCATAATGAAACTGTGATGCAGGTTTTATTATCTCCATTTACTGTTAAAGACATTCAGGCTCAGAAAAGTTAAGAAACTTGCCTGGCATCACCCAATTACTAAGGGTGGGGCCGGGATTTGATCCTAGACACTTTGACTCCATAGTGCTTGCACTCTTTCTGCTGCTGTGCCCAGTGTGTAGCAGAGGGTAAGGCAGCTCACCTCCCTAATGCCCCAGAAGCCAATGGCTTTCATTAATACTCAGTAACTCTGTCAGGGCCAGGAGAATCATTCAGGGTGCTGTACAGGAGAGAAATCAGAATCCTTCACCTCACTCTACAAACACCTTCTGAATCTCCTATTCTGATTGACCCTCTTCCCCGCATTCAGTTTCAAACAAATTGCTAAACTAAGCCTAGTGAAAGTAAGAATCATAATAATTATTATAAATTAATGATAATATAAAGTTAGCTCACACTTAATATGAGAGCTCTCATGATGCACACCTTTTCAGCCAGACACATCCACACGTTTTCTTGCTTAATATTTGTTCTTCCATCTGCCTTGCAAAGGACTATCTCCTCTTGTGAGAGTTCTTGCGGGTCTGTCCTCCTGCTGACCCTGAATTTCAAGGAGGAGGCAGATGCTCAGCTGCTACTCAGCCCTCTGGCTATACTTTGAGCCTCAGAGAGACAAGCAGGTACATGATTTTCTGCCACGTTACAAATAGGGAAACATGAAGGAGTAACTTGGGTTGTATGTATTATGTACAATGGCTATATGGGACTTGACGCCTTCCTGTGCTTTGACTCAAAGGAAGTTACAAACATTATTAAGCATTTGTTATACTCTGTCTCATGGGAACTTCATTTAGCTTCTTGATATACAAATGTTAGATCTGACCTGCAAGAAGTATGTTAGTACCATTCGCTGGTGATTTACTATGTGTCAAGCCCCATGATAGGCACTTTACATGCATTTGTTCTTTCTCAGCTTTCATGGTAGACATGATTGTCCCATTTCACTTATAAGCACACAGATTTAGAGAGGTTAAGCAACTGGCTTAAGATCACATGGCTAGTTAGAGGCAGACTTAGATTCGAGCCTAACTCTTTCTGACTCCAAAGGCTGTTCTATGTATCATGCTAATAGCTTTGGGAAGAGATGGGCTTATGATGCCATGAACCTTAATATTTTTAAATAGATATTAAAGCTTTCTTATGTCCGTTGTATCCTTAAAACAACTTGGTGAGGTAGATGACAATATGTTCCATCTTAAGACACCCTTCCCCACTTTACTCCTCCTTCTCCTCCCCCAACTGCCCCTTTCAAGGCCCAACTTCTAAAATAAAATGAGTGCCCACATCCCATTCTCACCTCAGTGTAGATCCATTGGGCTCTCATGCTGTCCTGGTTTCAGAACCAGCTCTTGTCATTGTCCCCGATGACCTCCATGTGGCCAAAGCCACTGGACTTCCTTCTCCCTGACCCCCATCTTTTCCAGATTTTTAAGGAATAGTTGACCCAGCTGATCCCTCCCTCCGTCTTGAAAGAATGTCCTCCCTTGGTTTTGGGGACACCACACACTCTTGATTTACATTTCTCACTACTCCCCAGTCTCCTTCATGGGTTCTTTTTATATGCTGAGGCACATATTACCAGCTGTTTATGCAATAGCCATTCCTTCCTGCTTCCCTATGAATAAAACACCAGTGTTATTCAGGACAGCAAGGCGCACAGCTAAAAATACTTCCTTTCCTCTACTCAGAGTTAGGGGTGGATATGTGTCATAGATCTGGACAATGAAGAAGTTGGTTCAGTAAAAGCTTCTAGGACCGCTTGTGTTTCTCGAGAGAAAGGGGCTGACTCACCCTGTGCCCCTCCTCCTTCCTACCTGAATTGTGGTTGTGTGTCTAAAAGGGCAACTCTCATCTGTGACTATGAAGGAACAGATCAAGGAGAGGCCTATATGTAAGGACGGCAGAAGGGAGAGATAAAAACTTAGGTCCCCAAAGGTATCACTGGTCAGCTGCACCATCCTTGGGCTGCCCAGTTTCTGACTTCACATTATGTGAGAATGTACCATGTCTGTTTTAGACAGTATACCAGTGTGTTCTGTTATTTGCCATCAACTACATTCTAAATTGATATACTATCTGGTCTCTGAATGTTAGAAACACCCAGGATTTAGTCATTGGAACCTCTTCTCTCTCTTTTTTTTTTAATGATACATAGGTACTGGGAGAACAAAGCCCTCACTAGGTGACTTTAGACATTCCCTTAGCTTTAAATAATAATTGGACCTCATTATTCCTTTGCCTAAAATGCTCTGTGTCAACTGCCTCTCACTTTCTCCTCTCAGCCTCACTTTAGTTTTCCGCTGTGGCTGGGGTGGGCAGCCCAAGTTGGGCTTCAAGTCAATTCCTAACATCGTGGATACCTGCTGTGCACACCTGGATGGGGGATGGACTTTGCTTCCTCTTTGGGAATTCCTTTAAATTTGCAGGTCAGTAGGAAGCTTAAAGCAAAGGATAAACAGCCCCACCTGTAGCTAATCAGGACACCAATTCTGGAAGGCTTGCTTTGTGCTTTTCAGGAGGTGGGGAAATGAAACCCCACTCCTTCTGCTGTAAGTGGCACCTTACACATTGCTTTTCATCATTCCCTGCCTTTATCTCTTGATTTCTCCCCTTTCCTGGGATCATTCCAAGTAAGCTACCTGCAGGTAGGTTTTTATCTTAGGCTTTGTTTTCTCCTCTCACCCAAGCTAAGGGACCTTATGCTGGCTTTCCCTGCTCTCACTAAGAAGAATCTGCCAAAGAACTGCCGCTCACCTCCCCTATCTCATCTCACTCTACTCTCCCCCCTTGTACCATGTAGTACAGCATTGTCCCTCCAAGTTTCTTGAATACATACAAAAATAAAAATGTTCATGAGGGTAGCAGAGTATGCCACTCCAAAATATGGCTCTTTGCCGTAAGGATTATTTTTGAAATAAAGCAGACACAGGAAAAGCTCTAAAAAAGAGTAGAATTTACCCTTTTGTAAGGCAAATTTACATTTATAAGGGAAACCTCCATTTGTAGGGCATCTCCCTGTCTGTACCAGGAAGAAAAGGGTAACTGTAAATCAGGAGAAGCTCAGCAATAGACAAAACACCTGATAGAAGTCTGCATAAACCTCACTGTACTTTTCCTGATAAACTCCCATAGCTGGACTCCCCACCATCAATATCTCTCTTTTGTCTTTAGCTAAAGATGGTATTTGAAATACTGGCTTGAGTCATTTCTGGGAGTTGCTCAGTTTTCCTGGGTATCTCCCATGTACATGTGTTACTAAACTTCTGTTTTTCTCTTATTAACCTGTCTTTTATTACCTCTCAGCCATAGAACTTAGGTGGATAGATAATATTATTTCTCCTTCCCTACACCAGCTTATGAATTTCAGCTGGAATGTGTTCTGGCCAGAGAACCGGGATTGTCTATCTCCAGAATAAGCAGGTGCATCTAGCAGACAAAGGCTCTGTTCTACAGAGTGCTTGGAGATCCGAGAATGAGAGCAAAGGGGAGAAAGAGCACCAGACCCCTAGAGGGGGACAGAGCCTTATCCCCTCTTCCCTCCAGGGATCTTTCTGTGTAACATGAAGTCCACTGGAACTGGGACTCTTCCCTGAGCAGGCTGACTTGATCAACAACAGTGTTGTGCTGGCATTCCTTTCTGTGCATGGCTCCCTCTCCTCTCTACCAGGTGGTTCCTCGTTCCCGCTTCCATTCTTCTGTCAGGGCAACTTTGTCTCAGATGTACTACAATTAATCACATTATAACTTGGAAATGGCATGTATATTCTCACATGTTCTGTGTGGGTTGAGACAAATCCTAGTCTCCCTGATGAAAACTTTGTAGATTTCCTGGGTTTTCAATAACGTATTTCTAATTAGTTTTTGTAATTTTTATCCCTCATTGTCAAATTAATACAGTTCCTTGTGGAATGTTGGAAAAGTACAGTAAGTGCAAAGAAGCAAACAGACAAACCATAACTCCACTGGAAAGAAAAGTTTTTTTCCCCGTATACATAAAACCACTAGCACGCTTTAAAACTCACCTGGAGTGTGTGTGACTTGCACGGATGACTGCTCTCATCCTATCGCCCCTCAGGCCGGCCGGTCACTCTGGCAATGGGAGTGGGCACATGACCAGAGCAGGTCCAATCAGAATCCTTCCTGGGGATTGATATATAGACTCCGGGAGTAGGGAGCTTCCTTTTCCTACTAGAACTGCTAAGCTGGGATGTGAAATGACTGGCAGTATTGGTGGACATTTTTCTGGTGGACTTTGCAAGCCAGTCATATCCATGGACTTTCCCATTTATGGAAGCTAGTAAACTCCTTTTATTTTTTTTATTTTATTGTTTTTAAAAGAATTTATTTATTTATTTTTAGAGAGAGGAAGGGAAGAAGACAGGAAGAGAAACATCAATGTGTGATTGCCACTTGAGCGCCCCCCACTGGAGACTGGGACCACAACCCAGGCATGTGCCCTGACTGGGAATTGAAGTCATGACCCTGTGGTTCGCACTCCGATGCTCAACCCACTGAGCCACACCAGCTAGGGCTCCTTTTATAAAAAATTAATTTTAATTGGGTTTTTAATATTTGAACTATGATAGTCATGATTAGTACAGTGCTTGTAGATATCATCTCATTTAATCCTTCAACACTTCTCTGAAGTGCATGTTAGCCATATTTTACAGATAAGGAGACTGAAATTTAGGAAGGTTAAATCTTTTCCTTAAAATCCCTTAGGCAGTGAGTTTATCTAAATCTAAACCTGAATTCTTATTCTTGTTATATTAGTTACACTTTTATTTTTAAATAATTATTTTAAAAGTTTCAGTTTTGTTAATTAACTGTATTTGCTGCTGCTTAATTCAAATGTTAACAAATCCCTAGCGTGATGATACCTCCTTTTACTTTATCAAAGGGTGCCAGGGGTGGAAGAAGACAGGCAACCTTTCTGGGCAAGATATATTTGGCCACAGAGCCTGGGATTCTCCATTCCCCCCTCCAGCCCGACCACAGTTCCCTCACACTTACTGCCTAATCTCTGTCTCTCCATCATGAACGATGATGGTGAGTTCTCAAGGGGAGTTGAGCGCATGAACACGACATATCCTGCTCATAATCAATGACTTGTGACAGCCACAGTGTGGAGAGGGTGGGGATGAGCTTCAAGTATGATCCAGAAAAATCACCTCTAAAGGGGCAGGCTCTCCCCGAACCTCTCCTCCAGGCACTGTGACATCACTCTGCATATTCTCCTCTCAGAAAGATAGTGAGAGTAGAGTGGCTGTATGAGTGTCCTAGCGATGCTGTAACAAAGTACCACAGGCTGAGTGGCTTAAAACAATAGAAATTTCTTCTCTCCCAGTTCTGGAGGTTAGAAGTCCAAAATCACAGGGACAGCAGGGTTATTTATGCTTCCTCTGAAGGCTCTAGAGAAAAAAAATAAATTCTTCCTTGTTTTCTCTAGCTGCTGGTGTTCTTTGGCTTGTGGTAGCATAACATCAATCATTGTGTGTGTTTTTACATGATCTTTTCCTATGTCTCTGTCACTTTTATTATTAAGGCAACCATTCCCCACAATCCCTCCACCCCTTCCCCATTATGAGTACTGGCTTAAATGTAGGGACTGTAGGATAGGAAATGAAACTTTTTCTTCTACCTTCTTAAGTCTAGTACTTGGGGCCTGCAAATTAAACTGACAAAAGCCATTAATGAGAGAATAAAACACAGTTTGTTTATACATGCTATGCACATACATGTAGAACTCAGTGATGAGTAACTGAAGGGGTGGTTAGAATATGGGGCCTATATACCACCTTAGCAAAGTGTGATAAATTTATGGAGAAGTGACAAGACAAAGGCAAGGGTTTGGGTTTCTAAGGGTGGTAAATTTTGGGAAGGAAAACATCTAGGGAAACTAACAGAAGATAAGGGGTTTTTTTAGTAAGATTTGTTTACAAGACTTATCTTGATACTAACTTTCTATCTCTAGTGATAATGGTTGTTTTCCTCCTCCTGTATGGGAAAGGGGTAGGGGGACACTTTTACAAAGGGAAATTTATGACCAGCTTTTAAGCAGATGGGGGAAAAGTGGAAAAAAAAAAAAAAAGCTTCTCCTTCTGCTCTTGCTACTGCTTAATTGCCTTCAGCTCAAAACAACTCTTGTGCCAAAGTATCTTACTTTGGGGTAGAATATCCTGATCCCCTTCCAAACAAATTAATTGATGTAGCTCATAAATTATGAATATGTTTCTATTAATAGAACCATGGACTTCTGCATATGAAAGGACTTGAAAAACTATTTCTACATACATATTTATTTTAGAGGTGAGGCAGCTGGGGCCCAGGGGCAAACAGGTTTGTAGTTGTGAGTATGTGAAACTCAGAGTTTATTCTTGTATTATTTATTTATTTATGTTTAAATATACACTATCTGTATATTGTATTATGTGTTCCCCATCCCAAGTCAAGGTATTATTTATTGATTATTACATTATTTTCCATATGAACAACTGTAAACATTGTTTTGCTCCACCCTCTTTTTATTTTCTTTAAGATTTTATTTATTTATTTTTAGAGAGAGGGGAAGAGAGGGAAAGAAATGTCAATGTGCGGTTGCCTCTTGTGTACTCCTTACTGGGAACATGGACCACAACCCAGGCATGTGCTCTGACCCAGGATTGAACCGGTGACCGTTTGGTTCCCAGACCGGAGCTCAATCCACTGAGCCACACCAGCCAGGGCTGCTTTAAATGTTAGAATACATTTTAAACATGGTGCACAAGTTCTTCAGGTCTTCCTGCCTTTCCAGACTCATTTCCCACCATTCACTTCTATCTTTGGTTGCTCTTGGAAAAGCAAACTTCTTGTAATCCCTCTGTGAACATCATATTATTTTATGTCTTGGTGGCTTTGCCCATACAAGTTTTCCCCTGACTAACTTGTACTCAGGTATCAGCTTCTCCCAGAACCTTCTCCAAAGCCCCAGGTTGCTCTAAACCCCCACTACTCCACCTTCATGCAACTTTGCGCATCCATCTAATATAGAAATTGCTCTGAATAACAAAATTAATGGAATCTCCCAACTTATTCCCTTTAGCTCAGGGATCATGCCAGATTTATTTTTATGAACATAAACCTAGTACAGTGTCTGGTACATAATAGATACTCACCTAATGTTTATTAAATAAAACTGAATTGATTTTATTCACAAGTTAATGGAATTATCAGGATAATTATTATGCTTTATCTACTCCCTCATACTGCAATGTTAAAAATAATTTCTATTACAAAATTCAATTAATATAATAAAATCTGTGAGTAGACATTTCCCCCTATTTTTTCAGTTACTAGGTTGTCTCTTATTTAAGAACATGCAATTTCCTTCGTAAGCCTACAGACCACCTCGTCATGTTTCTCTTTCATGCGTGTATGCGTCTGTGAAAGAAATCGTGCCTATGGTCCTGCCCATTTCTAATTGGTTTCCAACACAATTCAGTCCTACTGAGCACACAGCCAAGTGGGGAACATCAGAAATTAGTAAGAGGGTTCCACTATTTTTGATCATTTTAAAAGGAAACCGTTTTTGTCTAATATTTCTTTTAAAGCCAGGGTTTAGAAACAGAAAGATCTTATTACAAAAGTTCCCCTCTTTTCCCTTTTCTTTATCAATAACCAACAGTTAAAACATAAGAGATGAACTTACCCTAACTAACTACTGACCAAAAAAAAGCACCTAAAATCCGTTTTTGTGTAAACCACACCTTGCTACCAAGTCTAGAAAGTATTTACCATTCTGAGACTTCGAAAGCTATGGTAGTAAGAACGCATTAAATAAACACACAGTCTGAATGCTGAAAAATTATTGAAATCTTAGTTTAATTTTATTTGTTATTTTGTTATATTTTATTGATTATGCTATCAAGTTGTCCAAAATCTTCCTCCTTTGTCCTCCTTCGCCAGCACCCCTTACTCCCCCAGGCAATCCCCACACCATTGTTCATGTCCATAGGTCCTGTGTATAAGTTCTTTGGCACTCTATTCCCTATACTGTACTTTACATCCCTGTGGCTGTTCTGTAATACCGATTGGTACTTCCTAATCCCCTTACCTCTTCACTCATTGCCTCTCACACCCCACCCATCCAGCAAATGCCCAAACACTCTCTGTATCCATGATTCTGTCTCTGTTCTTGTTTGCTTAGTTTGTTTTTTAGATTCAATTATTGATAGATATGTATTTATTGCCATTTTATGGTTCATAGTTTTGATCTTCTCCTTTTTCTTATGGAAGTACTTTTAACATTTCATATAATAATGGTTTGGTGATGGTAAACTCCTTTAGTTTTTTCTTGTCTGGGAAGCTCTATATCTGCTCTTTGATTCTAAATGACAGCTTTGCTGGGTAGAGCCGTCTTGGCTGTAGGTCCTTCCTTTTCATGACTTTGAATATTTCTTGTGAATCCCTTCGAGCCTGCAAAGTTTCTTTTGAGAAATCAGCTGACAGACTTATGGAAACTCCCCTGAAGGTAACTAACTGCTTTTCTCTTGCTGCTTTTAAGAGTCTTTCTGTATCTTTAACCTTTGGCATTGTAATTACGGTATGTCTTGGAGTGGGTGTCTTCCATTCATCTTGTTTGGGACTTTCTGTGCTTCCTGGACTTGCATATTTATTTCCTTCACCAAATTAGGGAAGTTTTCTTTCACTCTTTTTTCAAATAGATTTCCAACATCCTGCTCTCTTCTCCTAATGGCACCCCTATGATGTGAATGTTGGAACATTTGAAGTTGTCCCAGGGCTGCTTACACTATCTTCATTTTTTGGGATTCTTTTTTCTTCTTGTTGTTCTAATTGGTTGCCAGAAGGAGAAGAGAGCAAAAAATTGGAAATCTATCTGAAAAAAGAGTGAAAGAAAACTTCCCTAATTTGGTGAAGGAAATAAACATGCAAGTCCAGGAAGCACAGAGAATACCAATTATGATGGAAGCAAAGAGGCCCACTCCAAGACATATCATAATTAAAAGGCCAAAGGTTAAAGATAAAGACAGACTCTGAAAAGCAGCAAGAGAAAAGAAGTTAGTTACCAGATGATTGTCAGATGGGAGGTGGGAGGGAGAGAATGGGTGATGAGGTGAGGGAATTAAGAAGTACGTAGTTACAGGATAGCCATAGGGATGTAAAGTACAGTATAGGAAATGGAGTAGCCAAAGAACTTATACACATGACCCAGGGATGTGAACAATGGTGGGGGCATTCCTTAAGGAAGTGTGGGGTGCGGGGTGGAGAGAAGCAAAGGGGGAAATATCAGGACAACTGTAATAGCATAATCAATAAAATATAGTTTAAAAAATTAAATTAAAAAGTACACATATTCATTGACCTCCAAATCCCATTTTTTATATATTATTGTATCCTAAGTGCAAAGATACATACATGATGTTTGCTGTATTATTTTAATTTTTCTTGTTTTTATTTTTATTAAAATTATACATGCACATAATTTTAAGAACAAAGTAACTCTACAAGGCTTGTTGCTAAAAGCAGCAAATCCTGATCATCCCTACCCATTTCCTGCTCCACAAACACTTCCAGTATTTGAGTTGATTATTTCAGTATTCATCTTCATAATGTTAAATGATGTTACATGTTCCGTTCTTGTGTTTTTAGTTTTAAGAATCATCAGTGATTTCCCAGTAGGGGACTGAGCCCATAGCTCTCTCACAGCCCACCCCAGGACACACACACACTCCTTGCCTTTCTCAATTCGCAATAGTTTTAAACTGTCATTTAACTGGATCCATACTCAGTGTGTACATTATTAGTACTATATAAATGCTAATCAGAAATCAGTCATACCATATAATGTGATTAGTTTTCATTCCTTGAACAAAATTTGCTTTTCCTGTTAATAATTTTCATTTCATTCCCTCTTCATTTTCATATCAAACTTGCTTAAACATTTTTTTTTATTGATTGATTTTAGAGAGAGATAAAGAGGGGAAGAAAGAGAGAGAGAGAGAAACATCGACCCATTGTTCCACTGATCTGTGCATTCATTGGCTGACCCTGCATGTGCCCTGACAGAGGGTCGATCTCACAACTCTAGTGTAGTGAGACAACGTTCCAACTAACTGAGGTACTAGGCCAGGTCTCAAACATGCTTTCATTTGATTGTATTAGCAGCTTGAAGAAACCTCACTGTGAACACATTGGGGGAAGTAGCAGGGTGTCCCAAATATGCTGCTGCACACTCTGATCACAGAGTAAGGCTCTCTTAGAGGGCACAGCAGTGGTTCAGAGTAGGGGCTTGAGTCCTAGTTCTTCCACTTTCCAGCTAGTAAGTCGTATCACCTCTGTGAGCCACAGTGTCTTCATCGGAAAGATGGTGATAGTATAAGCACCTATGCTGCAGTTCTATTGTGAGGAATAATGATTAAATGAGTAGCAGTGTTGGACATGAAGTAAATATTTATTCAGAGCTGTCATTTTAATTATTCTATGAGAGTAACATTAGTAGGAACTTAAGAGGCTAATTTTCATTCAGAAATGTATTTTTCCTTTAATCTTTTTTCTGATTAAGCGATACATATCAATCAATAGAAGACTTGAAGAGCACACTGAAGTATAAAGAAGCACAAGAGAAAATGTCTCATTATCCCACCATACAGAGGCAACTGCAGTTAACCTTTAGGCATATTTTGTACCAGTTTTTTTTGTTTGTAGAAACTTTTTGTAATTTACATGATTACATGGTACTGCCTATACCATTTTGAATTCTGCTCTTTTTGTTGCATAACATGATATTTAAAAATTTTCCATATCATTAAAAAATCTTTATTCGCACACTTTTAAAATGAAAATTGCCTGGTATTCCACTGAGTTGTTATAGGGTGACGACAACCATCCCGTTTGCCTAGGTCTGAGAGGGTTCTTGGATGCAGAACTTTTACTGGAAAGTCCAGGGCAAACCAGGATTGAAGTTTGTCCTACTTTTACACACCCTTTTAATTGGATAATTAGGTTTTCCCCCATTTTTAAACTTTATAAACAGCACTGATGAGAGTTTTTATAGCAGCTAATGGTCTTTCAAATTGTTTTTATAATAACTGTCCTCCTCCAACTTCTTGAGGGCAATAAAACATATCTTTTGGCCTAGATTTTTCTGTTTAACTACAGGGCCTGGAGCAGCTATGTAGATACTCAATTAATTTGTTACCAGCCAACTAACTGGCTGACTGTTGTAGGTTGAATTGTGTCTCCCCAAAAGATATGCTGAAGTCCTAACCCCTGGTTCCTGTGAATGTGACCTTTGAAATGTAATTAAGATGTAAGTCAAGATGAGGTCATGCTGAATTGGGAGGGGGCCCTAAATCCGATATTTCTGGTGTCTATACTAGAAGAGAAATGACAGCCCTGACTGGTGTGGCTCAGTGGGTTTGGCGTCATCCCACAAACTGAAAAGGTCACTGGTTCAATTCCCAGTCAGGGCCCATGCCTGGGTTGCAGGCCAAGTCCCTTGATTGGGGGCACGCAAGAGGCAACCAATTGATATTTCTCTTGCAAATCGATGTTTCTCCGTCTCTCTTTTTCCTTCCCTTCCCCTCTCTCTAGAAGTAAATAAATAAAACCTTTAAAAAAAAGAAGAGAAATGGTGCAGAGACAAATCACACAGAGAGGGGAATGGTATGTGAAGACACAGACACACAGAGGGAAGGTGGCCATGTGAAAACAGAGGCAGAGATGGGAGGGATGTAGCTGCAGGCCAAATGTCTGTTCAGGCTGCTGGAGCAAAGTCCCACAGTCTGGGTAACTTAGAGACAACAGAAATTTATTTCTCACAGTTCTGGAGGCTGGAAGTCCAAAATCAGGGTGCTGGCATGGTTGGATGAGGGCCCTGTGCTGGGTCACAGACTTCTCATTGTGTCCCCACATGGTGGAACCTCTTTTTTAAGGCACAAATTCCATACATGAGGGTTCTACCCTTATGCTTTAATTACCCCCCAAAGGCCCCACCTACTCATATTACCATGTTTGGGGGTAGGATTTCAACATATATGGATTCTGGAGGACACATTCAGACTATAGCAGCAAGGAACACCAAGTATTACTGGCAGCTACCAAAAGCTAGGAGACAGAACATGGCCTTGCTGACACGTCAATTTCAAATTTCTGGCTCCCACAACTGTGAGAGAATAAATTCCTGTTGTTTCAAGCCACTCAGTTTGTGGGATTTTGTTATGGCAGACCTAGGAAATGAATAGTGCAGGTGTCTTGTGTGAAAATGGAAGACACTAATATCATAAGCCTAGAAACAGGAATGTGACTGTAAGCGGAATGACCCTAAATTAATTGGTGTCCTGGTCCATTTATAACAGGATGCTATAAACTGAGTGGTTTATAAACAATAGAAATTTATTTCTCACAGTTTTGTGGTCTTGGAAGTCCAAGATCAAGGCGCTGGCAAATTTGGTGCCTTGTCAGGACTTGTGTCCTAGTTCATAGATGGGCAGCTGTCTTGCTGTGTCCTCACATGGCAGAAGGGAGAGGGAATATTTTGGGGGGGGGGGATCTCTTTTACAAGGGTACTGATCTCATTCATGACAGCTCCACCCTCATGACCTAATTGCCCCCAAAGCCCCCGCCTCCTAGTACCATCATCCTGGAAGGAAATGTTTTAACATATGAATGGGGGGGATGTAAACATTCAATCTATAGCAGTTGGTATTTTCCATTTCTTCCTTTGCTCCTCACCTTTGGTTTAAGAGTTGCTTCATGTCTACCCCTATTCCTGAAGTGGATCTCCCTAAAATGAGGACAGAGACCAATTAACTTCCCTTATTAGACTTTTAATATTCTAAAATACTCATGACTTTTTTTCTCTGGATGTTCCCTTATGTTAATTATGAAGGCTCCCTAAATAGTGCTAGTCAAAAAGTTTTTGTATTTCATGAGTGACCATAACTGGTGGGTCCTAGGGGTATTTGTCATATTCTGGGAGCTGTTCTCAAGGTAGCAGTGACAGACATTTCTATTCCAATAAATTCTATCAGCATCCTCTTGCTTTCCCTCAGTACATTTGAAGTTCCTCTTGCTCACATCTTACACAGGAATCTTAGCAAATAAAAGGTAACGTGTTGGGTCTATCTTGAAGACTGATGAAAACACATTAGCGAAGCAGACAAAAGGAGACTATTTTTTCTGTCTTGTTCCCCAATTGACAGTAGAAGTTCTGTCCTTCCTTCACCCCATCTCAGGCTTGTAGACCACCTATAGTCACTCACTTTAGTATTTGAATCTGATATTTTATAGACAGAAATACCACAAAAACAATTTGATCTCAGCTGTGTGGCCTGCTAGACAATATTTAAAGAGGTGTGGCCAAGACCCCTGCCCAGAATGTATCAGAACATAAATCATGAGAGACATGTGGTGGGCCATCCTATCCATTTTTAGTGCTTTTTAGGGGTGGAGGTTATGGAACTTTCCTTAGCTGCTTACTCTTACCATCTTTGTGGAATTTAAAGCTGTTTTTAAGTCCCAGCTTATGATGTAGCTCAGTGGGTTGGGTGTTGTCCCACAAAACGAAAAGGTCGCTGGTTCATTTCTCAGGCAGGGTACATGCCTGGGTTTCTGGCCAGGTCGCTGGCTGGGACATGTGCTAGAGGCAACCGATTGATGTTTCTCTTGCTCATCAATATTTTTCTCAATCTCTGTCTCCCTCGCTTACTCTTTCTCTAAAAATAAATAAATAAAATCTTCAAAAATAAAGTTAATTTTTTTTTTACATTTTTGCTTTATTAGTGCTTTATTTAAAAAAATTATAGTTTTGTAACTTTGGAAGAGTAGAGTTGGTGATTGAAGTCTGGTGAGAAGGCAGGAAAATCAAAATACCTGGGAGACATATTAGTTACATTATTCTTTGGGTTATAATATTGTGATTTGTATTTACATTTCTAGCAAACAATCAGATTAGAGCTTCCATTGTTTAAGAATTCTTGCCATTCTTTGAAACAGCACGAGTTAAACATAGAGACAAAGAAAACATTGTATGAGGACTGGATGCCAAGAATATACCACCTTCTCTGATGAGGTCAATTATGTTTTAAAAGCAACAGAATATTTTGTAACATTTGTTCTTCTAATGTGCTCCCCGACAGAACCAATATGGGATGTGCAAAGAGAATTTTTTTTAAAAAGCTGTATTACTATAATTTGTCAGCAAATGGATGATGTAAAGTCTTTCATCCAATCAGGATTGTAGGGAAAATGCCTTAGTCCCTGCTGATCAAAATAATAACATTAATCAATAGCAATTTATGTGATAATCAAGATGCTACTTCTCTAGCCCTGGCCTAGTGCTCAGCTGGTTAGAGCATAGTCCCCATACACCAAGGTTGAGGGTTTGATCTCTGGTCAGGGCACATACAAGAAGCAACCAATGAATGCATAAATAAGTGGAACAACAAATCTCTCTCTCTTTCCCTTCCTCTCTCTCTCTGAAATAATAATTTAAAAAAGACTCTTTATAGGAATAAGCAGATTGTGGGTTACATTGTCATTCACATCTGTGTGGGACCCAAGTTTACTTGGCACCATTTTTACTACAACTGGACAGATTCATCCTGTGCTACAGAGAAGCAAGCAGAAGGGTTGAATGCAGAATCTTTTCTTTAAAAAAAAGACTTTATTTATTTTAGAAAGAGGGGACAGTAGGAAGAAAAAGAGGGAGGGAAACATTGATGTGCAAAAGAAATATTGACTGGTTGCCTCTTGCATGCCCCCAGCCCCTAACCGGGGACCTGGCCTGAACCCAGGCATGTACCCTGACCAGAAACTGAACTGGTGATGCTTCAGTTCTCACGCTCAGTCCACTGAGCCACCCAGGGCTGAATGCAGAATCTCATAATTGGATTTGTGGTCTGGCTTAGATGATTCTGAAAAGAGGTCCAATAAAAGCAATACACCAGAGAATATTATTTTGAGCAAAAGATTTTACAAAATAGCATATATCCATTGACTCTAAATAATCAATTGAACACTCCATTACTATTTACTGAGCACTGTAGAGTGAGGGGGACTACTGTGGGGGAGACATAAGACTGTAGTCACCACAGTGCTCGCTTCGGCAGCACGTATACTGAAACTGGAACGGTACAGAGGAGGTTAGCATGGCCCCTATGCATGGATGATGTGCAAGTTTGCGAAGCATTCCATATTGCTTTTAAAGAGGAAAAGAAAAAGACTGGGGTCACCACGATGTGTATGTCATCTAGTGTCATTTTCATTAAGGCCTCAAGTCTTTGCTATAAAAACATTGTTTTTGAAGAATCGCTTAAAAGCACATTGAAGTGGATCCTTTAAGAATACCAGTGAAGACACGACTTGACGTGAGTCCTGCTTTGAGCTCCCACTGTCCACTCCCCATGGTATGTGAGGCCCTTAAAGAATCTTGCCTCTGCCTCTTTGTAGCCCTCCCTCTCACCACTGGCTGCCTCTGTGTGTTCTTCAGCCATATGGAACTGCAGCCTTCTGTGCCTTTGCGCACATTGCTCACTCTTCTTGGAATGCTTGTCTTCTTTTTGCCTAATTCCTTCTTATGCTTCAAGACTTCATTCACATAATGTATATCCAAAAGAATTGAAAGCAGGGTGTTGGAGAGATACACCCATGTACAGCAGCATTAACTATAGTCAGAAGGTGGAAGCAAACCAACTGCCCATCAACAAATGAATGGAGGAAATGTGATATGTCCATTCAACGGAATATTATTTAGCTGTAAAAAGGAAGGAAATTCTCCAACAAAATGAAAAGACAGCCTACTGAATGGGAGAAGTTATATGCCAATGATACACTTGATAAGGGGTTGATATTCAAAATACATAAGGAACTCATACAACTTAACATGCAAAAGCCAAACAATCTAATTAAAAAATGAGCAGAGGATCTGAATATGTGGGGGCCTGGCCCACAACCCAGGCATGTGCCCTGACTGGGAGTCAAACTGGCGACCTTTTGGTTTGCAGGCCGGCATTCAATCCACTGAGCTACACCAGCCAGGGCCAACATGGATGAATTTGAAGATATTATACTAAGTTAAGTAAGTCAGTCACAAAAGTTTAAATATTGTACCATTCTACTCCTATGAGGTATTTAGGGTGGCCAAAACCATAGAAACAGAAACAGAAAATGGAATGGTGGTTGTCATCGGCTGAGGGGTGGGATGACGAGGAGTTATTGGTAAATGCATACCGAGTGTCAGTTTGGGGAGATGAAACAGTTCTGGCAATAGATGGCGGTGATGGTTACACAACAGTGTGAAAGTCCTCAACGCCTCTGTATTTAAAGTGGTTGAAATGGTAAGTTTTATGTTATGTATATTCTACCACAAATAAAATAAATCAATAAAAATGTCAGCATAGACATTGTCTCCTTTATAAAACCGTCTCTGACCCCCTATTCTGGGCTGGATGTCTCTCCTGCTCGATCTCGTAACACACTGCGCTGTTCCTGTCATTACACCATCGCGGTCTCGTAGGGATGTACAACATCAATAATGTAAAACATTTAGCGTGTTATTTACTTAGTTATGGTTCAATACACAGCAGTTATTAAAACATTTATCAGTTGTATTGTAATCTTTCTTACTAGTCAGTCTTTCTTTTTTCAGGTGATACAAACTGTAACGCTTCATGAAGCGGACAGCCACCATTCAGAGGACGCCAGTCTGTCTTTCTAGATCGTAATTTGCTTGAACACAGAAGCTGTCTCCTCTCTCTTTATGTCTTCAGAGCCTAGCAAAGTGTCTGACACAAGGGTTTATTGAAAAACTCAATGAATGTTAAGGGGATAACTCTTGGAAACCCAGAGTAGAAAAGACTCTTGGAAGTCTAAGAACATTGCTTCCACCATCGTGATACCTGAGATCATGTATATGGAGCACACACATTACTCAGTTCCTGCACGTAGTAGGGGTGGAGTAATTGAGTTCAATCAGAGTTCAATAGCTTGATCTAGTGAATCCTTTTTTTTTCCTTCCCCTATAACATTAGAAACATGGGATGTGGGAATGACTCTTAACCTTGACAGTAATAGGTTTACAAATAACTTTTTATTATTCAAATGTACATAAAAGTATGGAGAATAGTAGTATGACCCCTATGTATCCATTACTCAGCTCCAAAAATTATCAACTCCTTGTCAATCTTTTTTCATCTATATCCATCTATATCTCTCTCCCCCAGAGTATTTTGAGGCTAATCTTGAACACCTTATCAAATTCTGACTGTACTTTTTATGAAACTCTTTTTCAGGTGCTTAATCTCTAGAAAGTGTGGAAATCAGATCCTCAAAGCATCCATGATATTTACAGACCTTTAGAATCTTGCCAGAGTCTGTACACCAAAGCATAAGCAACAACTGATTTGCCTTAATCTCTAGAGATCAGGAGATTTCCTCTAATTTTTGTGTCTCTGCTGGGTTTTCATGCTCCTGTATTGTCATTTGCAACCTGTCTCAGTCACCCTTGGTACCCAGACCCCAATGGCAACCTTTGTGCTTTCCTTTGTGTAGTCTCACTTTTGCCTTCTTTCTTCCAAAATCTATCAGTCCGTCAAGACCCATTATAGGAATTTTGTTCTACGTAAGACCATTTTAGATTCTCTCACCCTTGTAATGTGGTGGAGTTTACGATCCTAGCACAGTTTCATACTTATTTAATTGTTTCACATGTATCAGTTTCGCCTTAACAAGATTGCAGGTGCCTTGATGGCTAGAATTCTATCAGAACATTGCTAATTTTTAAAAATTAATCAATTAATTAATTTTTAGAGAGAGGGGGAGGGAGGGAGAAGGAGTGGGAGAGAAACATCAATCAGTTGCCCCAGTGCCCTCTACTGGGGACCTGGCCCACACCCAGGCATGTGCCCTGACTGGGAATCGAACTAGCTACCCTTTGGTTTGCATGCTGGCACTCAATCCACTGAGCCACACCAGCCAGGGCTTTAACTTTTTTTAGTATTCTCTCATTTCTCCTGCCCCCTTCCCAAGGTTAAGAGTCATGGGAGAAACATGGGATGTGGGAATGACTCTTAACCATTGATTAATCTTCATGCACTCACATTTGAGTCAGTCGCACACTCTTACAGGGATGTAGTGGGACCTATGCAGTGGTCTTACCCAAGATATGAAATTTAAATCTGATCTGTATCCTTGATTCAACTTCCAATTTTCCAGAAGACAGAGAACAGGGAACTCCCTAACGATGGAAAGAGCAAAATCTGGAATGTGGAAAACTATGGGAAAAGTTTCTTGAATAAATAAATTGCAACAGGGGAGAGAACAGGTAGTGGGGAACACATGGACTTAAAAAGACCTAACAACCAATCACAGGATGTCAACCTTATGCAAATTCTGATCCAAGGAAACAAACTGAACAAAATTTATGACATTTATATAATAATTAAACACTTCGTTAACAGTTTATGATATGAAAGGTTTTATTTTTAATTTACCATTTAAAAGTTGTAATAAAATACATACACCTCACATAAAATTTACCACCTTAACCATTTTTAAATGTACGGTTCATTGGTTCCAGTACATTTACATTGTTGTGCTAACATCACCACCGTTGAACACAGAACTCTATTCATCTTGCAAAACCGAAACTACCCATTAAATAACAATCCCCATTACCTACTGCCCCTACCCCCGGCAACCACCATTCCACTCAGTTCGATCCCTGGCACACGCCTGGGTTGCCCCCTGGTCCACAGTGGCGGCATGTTTGAGAGGCAGCCAATTGATGTTTCTCTTTCTCCCTCCCTTCCCTTCTCTCTAAGAATAAATAAATAAAATCCTTAAAAAAAATAACAATTCTCTGTCCTCTCCTTGCTCCCTTCTGTTTGGAAATGAGGACGCTTATGGTCCAGGAGGACGACGACCTCTGTTCCTAGGACCAGAGCCTGTGCAGAGCTGTTGACAGTGGCACTCTGCGCCTAGTGATAGACTGCTAAGGTTGCATATAAATCAGGGATTCCTTAGCCACTCTAGTTGATAGATTGATCTGGCTGTGCTGTTAGAATCCAGGGAGGTGTTTTTATCCAGACATACAACTTGAAGGTATTTGTCCTTGTGCTTGTTCCTTGCATGCATGGATTTACTCAGCATTACCCAGTAGCCTCAGCCGGTAGGGGCCCTGCTCAGGAGAATGCAAGGCGACCCTCCCAGTGCACCCTATCTTGGGCTTGTCAACTGTCAGGGGGCTTTCAGCTTGGGGAGTGGAAGGGAGGGCTGGTATAAAACAGCTTCATTGTATTAAGCTTTGTAAGAGGCTGGCTCATCCTCCTGGGGAATAGAAAGTAAATTGCTTCCCTTTAGGGGTTGAATTAACTCTTTCAGGCCAATAGAATTAGTTTAGTAATGACTATCCTGTTGTTTTAGGATTTCCCCAAATGGTATTTTTAATGAGCTGTGTCTACCCATTGCTGCCAATGCCACCATTTAACGGAATTGACTAGTAAACTCGGGCAACAACAGGTTTGACTAATTTTTTTCTCAGAATACACCAGGTGTTCTTGTGAAGGGATCAATTGACTGCTTTTTTCAGAACTGAGAAGGCACAACCTCATTAGAGACCTCCAGTAGATGCGCCCTTTAATCCTTATTCATTTCCAGGCAAGGGTTGTAGTTTCTTACACTCAGCCCATCAGCGGGTCTTTTGTGTTGCTATCAAGTCTGAGTTCCTTGTTTCCAATACACTACAAAATTTCTCTTCAGACTTATCCTTCAGACAAAAAGAGTAACAGTAAGCAAGTTTTAACTGACAGGTTTTGAAACCTGAAAGTTAAATATCTAGACAGGTTAGCAGTTGCACCGAAAAACCTTTAAAGAAGATTGCAGTTGATTTCCAACTTCACAGGTGGCAGTGTTTATAACTGAACAGCTCTGAAATTTGAAGAAAAGGTCTACTTTTATTTGCAAATATCTCATCTCCCCCAGCAACACAGAAGGTTGGAGAAATAGGAAAAATAAGAAATAGTATATTTTCATTAAAAGCAATCTTGGAACGTTTTAAGGACTTCTCCCAACTTTCTTTTAAGCAGAAAAGTAATGATCTTGTCTGCAACTGGCCTTTCAAAGAAAAGCTGCCCAAGACTGGAGAATTGACACCTGAAGTAGGCTAGTAAATGGCTCCCATTTGAGAGAAAAATTTACTCTGTGAGACCATCAGGGTGCTGTATAGTAACCTGGAAAGATAAACCAAATATTTAACCTTTGAAAGAGTTAACTCATCTCTTAAGGCCACGTGGTTTATTTCTAGAGAGTGAGTTATTTGCCTTAGCCACATCCCCCCATTCCAGGACACAGTCCTGGGTCCCGGGTCCTCCTGTGAGCAGGGGCTGTGCAGCTGCAGTCAAACAGGTGGGACTTCCCAAAGAATTAAGTGTCTTCAGAATCACAGTTCCCCCAAGGAGGCTACAGTCTGTTGGGTGGTAGCGCACAGATCTGTCATTTGCGTAGCTGTCATGTGCTGGTTAACTCGATAAAGCCATCCATCCATAAACCTGAGAGGGCATCGAGAGGTTTCTTGGAGCTTTGGCTTCAGAATTAGGCACATCTGGGTTGGGATTCTGGCCTTCTAGGGGGGTGACATTACTTTGCAACTCTACACTTTAATTTCTCTATAGAGTGGGGTTGATAGGACTGCATACTTCTGGGAACTATGGCTCTCCATGGAGGAAGACTCAGCGATGCTGTAGTTTAGGGACTGGCATGGAGTGAGCTCTCAATGGCTGTCAGCTATTGTCATTATTACTGTTCCTATTTTTTAAAAAAGATTTTATTTATTTATTGTTAGAGAGAGAGGAAGGGAGGGAGAGAGAGAGGAAGGGAGGGAGAAAGAGAGGGAGAGAAACATCAATTGATTGCCTCTCTCATGCTCCCAACCAAGGACCTGCCCCACAACCCCAGCATGTGCCCCAACCCGGAATCAAACCTGTGAACTTTTTGGTTTGTGGGACCATGCCCAACCCATGGAGTCATACATGTCAGGGTTATTACTGTTGCTGTTACAAAGTCCCTCCATCTCTGGGTCTTGCCTCCTTCTCTCCTGGATGAAATCCTTCATATTTCTCTAGTTTCCCTCTTTCTATTTCCTATCATAGTGTGTCAGTGCCATTGTTAAAGCTCTTACCAGATTGTATTAAAACTGCTTGTTACCCTACTCAGTTGTTGCAGGAATTAAAGTAATGTATGTACCTTGCACAGAGGAGGCAATCGATGAAGTGTAACTTCATTTTATTTGTGAAGTCTCTGTCTCAGTAGGAACAATTTTATCCAACAAATGTTCAATGAATTTCTACTATAAGCAATTATCTCACATAACCCTTACAACAATTCCAGGAAGTAGATACTGTTACCTCTCCGATATCCAGTGGAGGAGAAGGAGGTTTGCAGTGCCCAAGTTAAGTTGCCCAAAGCAAACTAGAAGTAAAGATGTAGAGCTAGGATTCAAACTCAAGTGTGTCTATGAGAGCTGGGATGGTACGTTATTGATCTTTGCACTCGTAGCCCCTAGAATGGTTCCTAACACCTGGTAAATGCTCCATAAATTTTGTGTGAATGCCCTGGAGTCAGCTATCATTCTTCACCCTACCAAGTTAGAGAGGACCCCAGGGAGTTTAGTTCAGCCCTCCTTGCTGGTCCTTTGAGTGTTTGTTCTCAGATCCAGTCCTCATAGTTCCCCGTTCTGCTCTGGATCATGCACAAGGTGCTGATCTGCAAATGGCATTTCCCAGACCTCCTTGCCAACTGGCTTCCAGCTAAGTTCAGCCGGGTGGGAGGCTGCCCTGTTGGAGCTGCAACCATGGAGTTGGTGTAGCCACGGCCAAGCATGCTGCCTACAACGGAGACGAAGGGGGAGACATACTCTGACTTCTCCTTTCCTCCTGCTCCCCAATTTCTGCCCAGTACCTCCCATTGACTAACCGTAGCTGGATGCCAGTTGGCAAGGGGCATGAGAAATGGACTTTGCTACAGGCCAGTTTCAGTGATGCAGAACAGAGGGGCACAGAAGAAACCTGAGAGCAATCAGGCAAAGTCCTCCACTTTGTCTCTAGGTCAAAGTTTCTTCCAATCAGGAGCTTTGCTCAGATACAGAAGGTCCTAAACTGAGAGAGGCTATCTGGAAAGGCAGATGGTTGCAGTGGGGGTGGGGAGCAGGAAAACCTGTCTCTTTATGTTCTGTTAATGGCATACTTAACTTTTACTGGTTGTTTGGGGCTTGTGGAGCAAGTCAAAGTATATCTTTTTTTAAAAAAATATGTTTTGTTGATTATGTTATTACAGTTGTTTTAATTTTTCCCCCTTTGCCATCTCTCTGCCTGTTACCCCCCTTTCCCTCCAGCAATTCTCCCCCCTCCCCCATTCATGTTCATGGGTCATGCATGTAAGTTCCTTGGCTTCTCCATTTCCTATACTATTCTTAACAGCCCCTGTCTATTTTGTTCCTACCAATTATGCTTCTTAATCCCTGCACATTTTCCCCCATTGTCCCCCTTCCCCTTCCCAGCTGATAACCTTCCAAATAATCTCCATACCTATGATTCCTTTCCTGTTCTTGTTGTTTGCTTAGTTAATTAGTTTGTTTTTTAGATTCATTTGTTGATAGTTGTGAATTTGTTGCCGTTTTAATGTTCATGGTTTTGATCTTATTCTTTTTCGTAAATAAGTCCCTTTAACATTTCCTATAATAATGGCTTGGTGATGATGAACTCCTTTAGCTTTACCTTGTTTGGGGAGCACTTTATCTGCCCTTCCATTCTAAATGATAGTTTTGCTGGATAGAGTAATCTAGGCTGTAGGTCCTTGCCTTTCATGAATTTGAATACTTCTTGCCAGTTTCTTCTTGCCAGTAAGGTTTCTTTTGAGAAATCAGCTGACAGTCTAAAGGAAACTCCTTTGTAGGTAACTCTCTGCTTTTCTCTTGCTGGTTTTAAGATTCTCTCTTTATCTTTAACTTTTGGCATTTTAATTATGATGTGTTTGGTGTGTTCCTCTTTGGGTCCAAATTTTTTGGGACTCGCTGTGCTCCCTGGACATACAATGTCTATTTCCTTTGCCACATTGGGGAAGTTTTCTTTCATTATTTTTTCAAATATGTTTTCAATTTCTTGCTCTTCCTCTTTTCCTTCTGGCACCCCTATGATTTGGATGTTGGCACATTTGGAGATGTCCCAGAGGTTCCTAAGCCTATACTTGTATTTTGAATTTTTGTTTCTTGTTTCTGTTCTGGTTGAATGTTTATCTCTTCCTTATGTTCCAAATCATTGGTTTGAATCCTGGTTTCCTTCCCTTCTCTGTTGGTTCCTTGTGGATTTTTCTTTATTTCACTTAGTGTAACCTTCTCTTCCTTTTTTATATTTTTACTGTATTCAAGGAGTTCTCTGAGCATCCTGATCACCAGTGTTTTAAACTCTGTATCTGATAAGTTGGTTATCTCCATTTCGCTTAGTTCTTTTTCTGGGGTTTTGTTCTGTTCTTTCATTTGGGCAATATTCCTTTGTCTCCTCAATATGGCAGCCTCCCAGTGTTTGTTTCTGTGTATTAGATAGAGCTGCTTTTATTTCCTGTCTTAGTAGCATGGCCTATGTAGAAAAGGCACCTGTAAATTGTGTGGGGCAGAGCCTTAGGTAATTGCCAGGGCAGGGCAACCCACTTCACTGCTTTGTGGCCGTGTGGGGAGAGATCAGAGAAGGGGCAATGCTGTTACCAGGTTTCTGGAGGCTCACCTGGCACTCTCCCTATTTCCAGTCACTTCACCCCTTTCCTAAGTGTGACTTGTGCCCTTCCAGCACTGCCCTGGTGGTAAATCCCAAAATGGGTGGGTTTGCATACGTTATAAGACTGTCTGGGCCCTGCAAGTGGTGAAAATCCAGCAGTTTCTTCTGCCCCAACCCCCACTGCTTTTTACAGCCAGAGGTAATGGGGATCTATCTTTCCAGTGCTGGAACTGTGGGCTGGGTGGTCTGGCCTGGGGCTGGGAGTGCTTGCTCCCAAGGTATCCCTCCCAATTTTCACCCACCATATGTGAATATGGGACCCTCCATTCTGCCACCACCTCCGCCACTCTGCCCCTCTCCATGACTGCGCCCCTCCTACATGTCTAGGTGAACTTCTGGCTTAGAGCTAGAATGTGGATTCTTTAAATCCTTGGTTGTCAGACTTCCATATAGATCAATTTTCTGTCAGTTCTGGCTGCTATTAGTTTTGATACCTGGTTCTAACTCTTTCTATGGTTGCATAAGGAGGCAAAGCTTGCCTACCTATCCTTCTATCTTGACCGGAAGTCTATATCTTAATATGTGTTTTTAACTTTCTCATTTTTAAAAATGCCCTGTGAAAAATGACCACTTATCCTGAAGATGTTGCATTCACTTAAGACACCCACTAGAGTGGCTATAGGAGTGTTGTTCATGAATTTGTGGCAGAATGAGACTTGTCAGTAGCTCGTTTAATAAATATAGATTAAAAGGATATCCAATATCTGCCTTAAATCCACAAAGGAATATAAATTTGCAGCAAGAGATCAAGACTCTAATGAAGGCAGCAGGAGACATCTCTAAAGAGAATTCCCTGATGCAACTTGATGATGAGAATCAGTATTAACTGTGCATTTAATTTCTTTTGTGAGTTCAAAGCGCATCCCTAAAGTTTTATTCCAGGAAGGTTAATCATGATAGTTTTGGGAGCCTATAAAGCTTCTAATATTGGGTAGAGTTGGTAAAAGATATTTGTGTGAATAAAATGTTTTGCTTGTTTAAAGTGAGGTGTTATAAAAAAAGAACCGAGAACCAAGATGGCGGCGTAGGTAAACACACTGCGCCTCCTCGCACAACCAGAACTGACAGAGAATCGAACGGCAAGGGGTACCGACACCAAGGAAACAGAAAATAAACATTCATCCAGACCGGTAGGACGGGCGGAGACGGGCACTGTGGTGGAGAGGACTCACGTGGCTGTGGGACTGAGACAGGCTGAGTGTGAGACAAACGGTGCAGGCAGTCCGAGCACTAGCAGACCCCTCCACATTCGCGCACAGATAAACCGGGATGAATGGCGGGGAGCAAAGCAGACTGCGCAACCCAGGGCTCCAGCTCAGGGGAAATAAAGCCTCAAACCTCTGATTGAAAACGCCCGTGGGGGCTGGGGAGGCAGCAGGAGAGACTCCCAGCCTCAAAAGAGAGGTTGTTGGAGAGACCCACAGGGGCCTAGAGTGTGCACAAGCCCACCCACTCGGGAACCAACACCAGAGGGGCCCAGTTTGATTGTGGGTAGCAGAGTGAAAGATTGAAAGCCGGAGGAGAGTGAGGCAGGTACTATTGCTCCCTCTCGGCCCCTCCCCCATGTACAGCGTCACAGAGCAGCCACCAGCGTTACCCCGCCCTGGTGAACACCTAAGGCTCCGCCCCTTAAAGTAACAGACGTGCCAAGACAAAAAAAAAAAAAAAATGGCCCAAATGACAGAACACTTCAAAGCTCCAGAAAAAATACAACTAAGTGAGGAAGAGATAGCCAACCTATCAGATACAGAGTTCAAAACACTGGTAATCAGGATGCTCACAGAAATGGTTAAGTATGGTCACAAAATGGAGGAAAAGTGAAGGCTATGAAAAAAAAATAAAGTGAAGTAGAGGAAAACCAACAGTGTACAGGGAACCAACAATGAAAGGAAGCAAACCAGTACTCCAATCAACGGTATGGAGCAGAAAGAAGAAATAAACATTCAACTAGAACAGAATGAAGAAACAAGAATTCCAACAAATGAGGAGAAGCTTAGGAAACTCCAGGACAAATACAGAATTGGTTGAATCTGTTCGAAAAGGAGATGAAAAAATGAAGCCTATGCCAAGAGAAACAAAGGAAAATGTACAGGGAACCAATAGTGATGTGAAGGAAACTGGGACTCAAATCAACGGTGTTGACCAGAAGGAAGAAAGAAACATCCAACCAGAAAAGAATGAAGAAACAAGAATTCCAACAAATGAGGAGAGGCTTAGGAACCTCCAGGACATCCTGAAACGTTCCAACATCCGAATTATAGGGGTGCCAGAAGGAGAAGAGGAAGAACAAAAAATTGAAAACTTATTTGAACAAATAATGAAGGAGAACTTCCCTCATCTGGCAAAGGAAATAGACTTCCGGGAAGTCCAGGAAGCTCAGAGAGTCCCGAAGAAGCTGGACCCAAGGAGGAACACACCAAGGCATATCATCATTACATTACCCAAGATTAAACGCAAGGACCTACATCCAAGATTACTGTATCCAGCAAAGCTATCACTTAGAATGGAAGGGAAGATAAAGTGCTTTTCAGATAAGGTCAAGTTAAAGAAGTTCATCATTACCAAGCCCTTATTATATGAAATGTTAAAGGGAGTTACCTAAGAAAAAGAAGATCAAAAATAGGAACAGTAAAAATGACAGCAAACTCACAGTTATTAACGACCACACCTAAAACAAAAACAAGAGCAAACTAGGCAGACAACTAGAACAGGAACAGAACCATAGAGATGGAGATCACATGAAGGGTTATCAACAGGGGAGTGGGAGGGGGAGAGGGGGGAAAGGTACAGAGAATAAGTAGCGTAGATGATAGGTGGAAAATAGATAGGGGGAGGATAAGAATAGTGTAGGAAATGTAGAAGCCAAAGAACTTATAAGTATGACCCATGGACATGAACTATAGGGGGGGAATGTGGGAGGGAGGGTGTGGGCAGGATGGCGTGGAGTGAGAGGGGCAGGAAATGGGACAACTGTAATAGCATAATCAATAAATATATTTAAAAAGAAAAAAAAAGAACCTGAAAAATTACCATCTTTGTAGAAACCATTGAAGAAACTAATGTGGGAAAAGATAAGGGATTCATAAGTACATAGCATTTATTTGTTAAAAGAAAACCTTTCTCGCTCCCCGAAACTCATAGTTCCTTAGCAAAATTCTGTGCATTGAATAGGAAAGAAAAAGGAAAAAAGGAAGGAAGGATGGAAGGAAGGAAGGGAAAGAAAGAAAGAAAGAAAGAAAGAAAGAAAGAAAGAAAGAAAGAAAGAAAGAAAGAAAACAAACAAAACTTCCTTGATGAGGAGGCAGAGACCCATTTAACGCAGCATAACATTTTAGAGGCACATGGCAAGTCCATAAAACTTGTACACTCTTTCTTTCCTTTTTTCTTATTGATTTTCCCTTTTGACCTTCTCTGTGCCTTCCAAGACTGGCTTAACTTGTCAAATACGCCATATTTTATGAGTGTTTACCTTTGACTCCACACCCAACCCCAATCTCACAAGTCTATTTTTGTTTTCCCTTTATTTCTTTCTAGCTCTAAGCCAGAAGTTCTTACACTTCACTATGCAGAAGCATCAGATGAGACTTTTGGTTAAAAATTCGGGTTCCCAGGCCCCAGGGAACCCAGGATTCTGATTCAGTGATTCAGTGTTGAGGCCCAGGAATCTGAGTTTTACCGAACACCATAAGTATTTCTGTTGTAGGTGCTGAGGTGTGTTGTTAGGTCAATGAATAATAAATGGCTTTTCACTGGGGTATTTCCATTTTATTGAGAGAGGGATGAATCTTTAATTGTGGAGCTATAAGTATCAGCTCTCCTTGTGTCTACAGAGTTTCTATGAGGAGCATAGCTTCCTGATAAATCCTTTTGTCAGGCCTGCAGTTTTTGCTTCTCCTGCTGCTCCCCCTCCCCCTGTAGCAGTGGGGTACATTGGCCCCACCAGAGGTGTAAGGGGATCATCCATCTCTGGCTTGGAGTTCAAGGACTTGGAGAAACAATAACTCTGATTCGTTGGTAGGCTACTTGCCAGCTTTGTTGGATTTTTAAAATTTAAGGCAAAATGAACACTAATCAAAACCTGTACTCAGAACTTGACTCACATATAAGAAGTTACTTCTGTAACATGAATTGAGGGAATCCACTCCACTTTCAAAAATGGCTCTCCCACCATCTGTCAATGTACCTGAAATCCTACCATTACAAATGACAATGGCCTTTGGAGCCTGGAAAACTGTTAGGTCCCCAAAGTCTAGCTATTACAATGCGCATACTTCTAGGTCAATATCACCTTAAATTGGAGTCAGAGAGCATTTGAGTGATAGTCTCAAATGACTGAAACTAGGGGCCCAAAAAATGGAGAGAAGGTTAGGAGAAAGAAGAGTTTTGCTGGAGGCTGTCTATGTTCTCAGGTGGAAAGAAAGTCACTCTTTTTCCCTTATTCTAATCACATGTACTGTAAGCAAATAAGAAAAATTAAATTGAAAAGAAAAATAAAAAAGCCAACAAGTAGGAGTGACTATTTGGATGAATTCCAGACAAACAACTAATCCCTATAGCATTGAAAATCAACCTTCCAAAACCTGAATATATTGAATAGTGGAAATATATATTTATTTTGTATGTTTCTTGACATCAATGTAAAGAAAATAACAGTAGATATATTTTTGTATGACATAGTACAGATTGAAATCAATTTAAAATGTCACTTTAAAATACTGAAGGCCACTGTATTGTTTGAAACATTAGGTAAAAGTGTTCAATATAATTTTTAAAGAAGATTTTTTTTATTTATTTTGAGAGAGAGGGGAAGGGAGGGAGAAAGAGAGGGAGAGAAACATCAATGTGTGGTTGTCTCTCACACACCCCCAACTGGGGACATGGCTTCCAACCCAAGAATGTACCTTGACTAGGAATCGAACTGGCAACCCTTTGGTCTGCAGGCCAGCTCTCAATCCACTGAGTTACACCAGCCAGGGCTTCAATATAATTTTAAATTCTGAAAAGATAAAGGAAAACTTTTAGGATAGAAGTATGTATTTGAGTCATGCAGTTGTATTAAATTATACTAGAACTTTCTAAGACTCTGAACAATGGTCTCCTTTTGAACAATTATAAAACTAACCTCTTTTTGCCCTGGCCAAGTAGCACAGTTGTTGAGAGCATTGTCCCAATATGCCAAGAACGTGCATTTGATCCCCGGTCAGAGCACACACAAGAATCAGCCAATGAAAGCATAAATAAGTGGAAGAGCAAATTGCCCCTCTCTCTCTCAAATCAATAAATTTTAAAAAAGAAATAACTTTGAGTCACAGATCAGCCTTCATTTTTGTCTTTAATTTGTTTCCCGCTTATTTCTCCCCTCACTTCAGTCTCTTTACACAGGTTTCTCCTGGCGTGTATGCACACAGATAGGGTCTCTGAGCTGAGAACATATGATGGACTATAGAATGAAGTTGTCCTCTAGGGACCTGAGGCTGCTGGCGGATCTGAGGAATCTTATGACCTTGGAAAGCTACATTTGGATGCCTTCATTTCCCCACTGATAAAGAGAGATAACAATGACTATTATTCAAAAAGAACTGGTAAGATACCAAATATGAACTTCCCTGAAGTTTGGGCTAAGAGCATTTTATAAGTGCCATTGTTTTTGTTCTCATTAGCATTATTGTAGTTGTATATGGGGGACTTTAATCTGGTTTAAGCCCTCTAATATGCAGCTATTTTATAAGAAGTGGTGGGTTTTAACATTTACTCTGAGATAAGGCGAAGGGGAGGGAAAGTATCCTTTTCAAAAAAAAATCAGAATAACTAACTACTTTATAGCAAATTGAAACTTTCTGTTAATGTAGTTATCTTCAACTTTAGTGAAAATCATTTTGAGTAGAATCTCTTCTTTTGATAGTTTAAAATTTTATGTATCGTTTTTGACTTCACTCTAGACTATTAAGGGAGCTTGCTTTCTCATTGTGTAGGCTCTAAGCTATGGCAATAATAAGTACAAGCAAGTGTTAACCTTGGATACGTTTTTTGATACTCTATCCAAATCTCGGAGTGTGTGCTTTTTGCTTGGAGAATTGCACACTTTGCAACAGGCACTTGCACATTTATACCCGTGCACGGCCTTAATGGGAAACATTTGAGTCTGGTTGCAAAGATTTGCTCAGTGTGAAATCTGTTCCTAACACAATGGTCAGATTGAAAGGAGTTTCATTACATGGCTGGGCATTTCTTCTTTCTTCGGGGAATATAAAAGGTGAATGCAATACTTTCCAGTTTAAAGTTACCACAAAACTTCATAATCTTAACCTCAAAATCTACTCCTAAATTTATACAGAGAACCAGAGGCCTGGAGCTGGCTGCAACTGCCTGTTTGATCTTGGTTAAGTTCCAAAAAGCCAGGGAGAGTTCAAAGCAGGGCCAGGGGCAACTCCACACTTTAATCCTCGCTCCCCTTTTCCTTCCCTCTTTACTTGCTCTCTATCCTCTGGTATGAACTACAGCATATATACATTTCAATAACCCTAGACACCGTAGCTTCTAGAACAATGAGGAGAGCATCTTTCTTTATTGATACTGACAGGCCCTTTGGTCAGAAAATGTCCCTCAACAGATGTTAGAGAATGTGGTCATAAACCAGAAAGATATCTGTTACAACTTTTAAGGCTGTTTTATTTCTAGCTCTCTAAATTCCATTGGATAAGGTTTAATTTTTCTCCTTTTTTCCTGCAGATACCCCTCTTGAGGTTTTAGGATACAGGAAAAGTAGTTATGGCTTTAGATAAGTTACTGGCTTTGCTTTTGCATTAGTTACCCCTTCCCCATCTTCCCAAAAAGAGAGAACATAAAGAACAATTATGAAGTTGCCCTGACTGGTGGCTCAGTTGGTTGGAGTGTTGTCCCATACACCAAAAAATTGAGGGTTCAATCCTCAGTCAAGGCACATACCTAGGTTGGGGGGTTGATTGCCAGTCCCAGCATGTGTGGGAGGCAATGGATTAATATTTCTCTCTCAGATTAAGGTTTCTTTCTCTCTCTCTCTTTCTCCCCTCCCACTTCCTCTTTCTCTCCCCCACTTCCTCTTTCTCTCCCCCACTTCCTCTTTCTCTAAAATCAATAAACATATCCTCGGTGAGAATATAAAAAGAAAAAAAACAACAATTATGATGCAATACCAATAATAAAACAAGAATGAGTTCTTTAAATTTGTTATTCAAGGTACTGTATTTGGAAGTTGAAAATGCCATTTTGTTTTTTAATTTTTATTTATTGATTTTATTTTATATTTTAAACAATTAAAAAACTTACTGCTTGATTTTTTCAGAGAGAGAGAGAGAAAGAGAGAGAGAGACATCGATTTGTTGTTCACGTATCTGTGCATTAACTGGTTGACTCTTGTATGTACCCTGACCGGGCAGCAAATCAGGACAACGCTCTATCCAACTGCACAGCCTGGCAAGGGCTGCCATTTTGTTTTCAGTCTGGGCACTCTGGGCGTTATTTTAGTCCAATCGCATTGTTAGAAGAGGATTTTATATTATTTTAACTCTCTCGTGAACACGTCCATTGATAGTAAAAATAATTGAATTGAACCCTGACAACAAAGGCCCAGAAGCATACTACTGTCTTAGTACTGACCTAGGCTGAAATTTACTTCTATCAAATGGGCCACCCAGCATAAATCAAATTAGCTTAAAATTTCTCATGAGGCCACAAGTATTGTCCATAAATAAATGAAACTGGAGTTTTAACACTGTGTGGTAATGTCTTCTTTTTCCCCCAAGAAGATGTATTCCCCATAACATAAACTAAGCAAGTATGACAAATAAACAGTGATAAAGAGGAGTCGACAGGAATAGAAATGGTATGCTGACACAGGTGATGTGACAGTGGTGACAGCTGTACGGAGCTTTGCTCCAGGCCACCCAGAGCCCCAGTGAGTCCTCTGATGAGATAAACATTTCCAATGTCCCACTTCTGTATTTCCCACCCCACCCCAGTCCCTCCAGTTCCGAGTTTGGCAAGAATGGGAAGGAGTGCTGTTCTATTCATATTTTTATTGCAGAGCTCCCGAATACTGCACAAGAAATGTGATGGTTAGGGTGGGGGATGGCTGATAATGTGAATGCAGGGGAAGGTTTATGTTATGGCAGATTGTATTTTCCAGGAGATATATACATATGCATCCCTTGGAATATATAATGGAATATTAAATATATAATCATCCCACATGTTCTTTTTGCAATGAGATGTTGACATTCCTCCATTGAGAAGGTATGTTCTCTACCTTTGAACTTTGGAAAATCTTTGTAACTATCTCAATAATGCAGTCAACATGATACAGTTTGACCTCTGAGGCTAGGTCATAAAAGGCACTGTGGCTTCTATATGGCTTCCTCTCTCTCAGGATGCTCACCTTCTGAACCCAGCACCATGCAGTGAGGAAGCTCTGGCCACTGGGATAAGGCACTTGCAGGTGTACTAATTCACAGTCTTAGCTAAGGGGTGTTCCTAGGCAGGGAAGGATGGGAAAAAGAGGGGAGAGGGAGAAAAAAGAAGAGGAATGACTATGGCACTACTCAGTAAGTGCTCTATGAATATTACTGAGATTCTTATATATATGAGGCACTGTCCTGGAAGCTGGGATATAGCTATGAACAAAACAGATAAAAATAGCCATGTTCTTAGATCTTTCTGCAGACAATGTAAATTTAATTTACTAGACTTCTATAGCTGGGAGAACCAAGCTCAGATTTTACATAATCCCAACCTAACTTTGTAATTACAGTTAATATATTTCATGGAAATTAATTCATTCTTTGGAATAGAACAAATTCCTTTGTTACAAATGAATAAACAAAGCCTAGGGAAGATGATGGTGATTCGCCCTCATATGACTATTGGAAACGGCACGTAAGCCATTTTTGTTCCTTCTGTTTTACTCTTTCCATAAGTCACCAGGGATGTGTTCCATCATAGATAGCAGTGTATGCCTAGTTAGTTATGCGGCAGGTGTACCTGTCCTGAAAGCAATTCGATGGGAAGATAAGAAGAGTCCTGGACCCTTCCTACCCTGACTGGGTGAGGTGCCCCTCCTCTGTCCTCAGCCCCTCTGAGCGCATGTCTGCCTACCCTTGGTGAATGGATGGTCTTTGAGGATAGGGACAGGGGACAGTGTGAGTCTCAGTTCTGGTACCACAGGGCCTAGTAGAGTTCTAGGTCCAGTATAAGTGCTCAGTGAATGTTTGGGAGTGATGAGTGAATAGTTGCTTGGGTGGCACCATCCCTTCCCTGATCCCATTCCCCTTCAGTACACTGTGCTCCATTCTCGTGGCACGGCTGCTCAGGAAACACAGAAATGCACTAACTAGCTCCTCCTTTAAGGAAAGACTTGCTGCTTAGCTGCAGGGAGTGTGGTCAGAAGAAAGCTCCTTCAGAGTCTGCTTTATCTGCAGAGCCTCCTTGCCCACAGCCCTGTTGTATCGGGACATTCTAAATCCCATGATTGTTGCAGAAAGGATGTAAAGGTCTGGCCATTTTGGCCCTATGTGGGGCAACTCAGATGGGTAATATTTATTCTGAAGCTCCCTGCCCGGTTAGCTAAAACTTTATTGAGCCAGCATCATGCTTCAACTTTGAAGGCCGGGCACAATATTATGGGGGGTGTTGCTTAGGAAGGTTGGTAATGCCTTTCTCATTGCTGCTAGTAATATATATTTAGTCAAAAGTAGACTTATTTTCATGAAATCACTGCATCAACTGATAATGCACAGATTGTGGATTTCTTTTTTCTTGACCACAGTTCTGCTGTTTTGGATCATCAAATGCCCTGAAAGGAAAAATTGCTTCAGCTGACCGATAGCAGATTCTTTTTTCTCTGGAATTTCACCCACTCTGGTGCTAGGAGCCTATGTTCCTCTGTGATACCTTCAAGCAGACTCTTCTCCCCCATCTCCATTTTCTCCTGGTTGTTCCTAGGGGTAGTGCTGGTCTGTACAAATTAATGTGCCCCAGCCATGGCAGAATCATCCAGGATTACCTTCCCTCCAACTCATTAATCTTAACCAACAGAGTGATTTGATAAAATAGATGGTATCTTTCAGTAAAAAAGAGAAAAATTAAAAGATTTTTAAAGATTAAAAGGTTATTAGAGAAAAAAATAAGATTGTGTAGGTTCTGGAGAAGCCTGTGCTACTTTTTTGGTCAGAACTGTATTCCTTAATTCATCCTTAATTAGAAAAGCGTGACTTTCACATACTCATAAACACATTCAAATTTTAATTCTTCCTGTCATTAGTTTTTGTTTGATTTTGTTAGTTTTAATTAAATCACCTTAATTACACTTAACTGAAAGGAAATTTATCATAAGTTAAATTTTTAAGAATTTAAGAACTGCCCTGGCTGGTGTGGCTCAGTGATTGAGTGCCAGCCTGTGAATCAAAGGGTCGCTGGTTCGATTCCCAGTCTAGGGCGCATGCCTGGGTTGCCAGCCAGGTCCCCAGTGGGGGTTGGATGAGAGGCAACCACATATTGATGTTTCTTTCCCTCTCTTTCCCTCTCCCTTCCCTTCTCTAAAAAATACAGTAAGTAAAATCTTTAAAAAAAAAGAATTTAAGAACTTATTTCTTTATCCTAAAAAAATCCTTTAAGTCTCCAGTTAACTCTCAATTATTTTACAGTAAAATGCAGGGGGACTTTTTTTATCCATAATTCAAATCAATGAATAATTTAAAAAATTTTATCTTTGGCTTCAAATGCAGGTCATATTTTGCTTGTTAACAGTTTATCTTCCTGATTATATTTTACTTAAGCAAATATATTGAATTTTAACTTTGTTTCTTGACCAAACAACTTTTCCATTTTACTGTGTGTGTGAGCATTGACATGTGCATTTAAGATTGTATCTGTCCTTCACAGTTTGTGTCATTCCATGGCTTCAGAAGACACCCCACAACAATTACTTATGGTAATTGGAGTCCTTTGTAAATATTGATGTTTTCAGCTGTGCATACAGTTGAAATTTCCTCCTCTCTGTCTATATTCGGATAACAACAATACGTTGAGTCTCCACTATGTTTGCTTCATTTTCAAGGAATTTAAAAGACTCATCGGTCACAGTGCCAAACTCCTGATGGCTGGTTGGTACCACGATGAATACTCCAGTGAAAACACCCCCCCCACACACACACACAAAGAGAAGCCTCTTTGGGCAGATTAGAGTAAAATTCAGGTCTATTGCCAAGCCTGCTAGAATGACCTTCCCCCAGGCGCCTTCTGGGTTTCAGTGCCTTTGAGAAGGAATTGGAACAAGGAAGGGTGATTAAATTAGGCCTTTTTCTTTACGGAGAGTCTCACTGCTACTCCGACAGAACAGCTTACCTGGTTAGCCACGGCAGCCTTGCTCAACTGGATCCAAGTCTTTGTAAGAACTTTATTTTTATAAATGTGAAGACACTATGATTTTCTGACATAATTTTTTCCAGTTTTCTCATTCATTCATTCATGCACTCATTGTAGATTTATTTCTCTTTGTAGGTGCTACCCAATCACCTATGCGCCATTGTATACAGCATACAGCATCTTCCCTTTTAAGCCCCTCCTTCTGCTCCCTTCTTCCTTGACCAGTCTAACGTCCACTCACCAACATCACATCAAATCCTTGGGCAAAAGGCTAATCAAGACTCAGCAAAGGAAAACGAATATCACTCTGGAAACTGTACACTTTAATCTGACTGTTCTTGGTTCTCTAGCCTCTGTCCCAATTTGTTGTTCAGTCCACAGTCTGAAAACAGAAAAGCTCCCCTAGCTTTTCTGTTGAAAAACCCATGATCTATTATCTAATTTTTCTTTGAAATGTACATGAGTTTTACTTTAAATCTCTAATGTGCTCAGGCTCACCTTTCCATATAGAAATGAATAAAGAGAATAAAATGAAGAGAATTGGAGGAGAAAACATTTTTATTTTTCATTTCTTATTGCTATAAGCAATAAAGATGTTTAGAAAACCACCAAGTGACTCTATATTTCAGAGACAGGAGGATAGGGAGAAGTTATTGGACCATATCGTATCCTCCAGCAGGCCAGAGAGGAGCGAGACTGTGGTCATAAGGAACAGATGGTGGTGATAGGATAGGAGGTCTAGGGCTAATCCTGAGACCATCAGAAGAAAATAAAAGGCTTGCAGAGTACCATCTGGACAACTCACACATGCACGATCTAATTTAGTGTTTCCAAATGTCTTCCTTGGAACACTGGTCCCAGGAGATGTTCTATAAGAAAAGGTGCCTGAGCTGAAATATATTTGGGGAAAGCTACATATCACATTTCCGTCTTGAAGAAGTCCAGCAATAAGAAATTAATTTAATCTATCCCCTCCATCGCATTAGCAGGACTGCTGTATCAGAAGAGGTGTGTATTTAAAATGTTGGTAGATATTGCAAATTAGCATATGTTTGTATGCCCATCAATGATCTGGCATTGTAACCCAACATTTCTCATTTTGGTAGCACCTATTAATATCTTATAAAAGTGGTGTTCCAGAAAACACAAGTTTTGCATGCTGGCCCATTTTTAATCTTCTTCCAACTTGTGTACTGTGTACATCACTGTCTTTTCTCTATGGACGAGGAACTAAGGCTCACAAACTCAACCATTTCTTGTGAGGTTGACTCTGTACTTGGAGAAGCATATACTTTTCTGTGGGGATTAAACTCTGGATATTTTCCTCTAGAAGTGTTGTTCAGGATATGATTGTTAGGTTTGTGCGGTTTTGTAAGCACAGTTCTTTATTTCTGGTAGATTGTAGGTTTTTAGCTACTGTGGGTTTCCCCTGTGATTCTAACTGCCATATCTAGCAGGTTTTTTAACAACAGTAATAAGAGCCATCACTTATGAACATCTGTATTCCAGGCACTTGAGAGACCCCATTATTTGTCACAACAATCCTGCAATACAGATAAACTCCTCAGAAGGTATTCTTGGGTGCATTTGAGGCTAGGAGAGGTTGGTGCTTGGCCAAGGTTACATGGAACCAGGATTCACTTAATTTTGGCTGACTTCTCTGAATCATAATGCCTTTATTTGAAGAGGCATTTTCAGTCCCAAATAACAACTAATGTTTGGAACACGCCTTGTTGCATGATTTGATAATGATTGGCTGCTCTGTCTCCAGATATGACTCTTTTATCACCCAGGTGCTATTTGCCTATTTGATTAAGATCTGCTTCAGTTTAAAGAGAGTTCAACTATGTGATTACCCACTGTGAGATTATTGATGTATTCTTATCCTCCACTCCTCATTATCTCTTTACTCTTTCCCTCTCTTTCCTCTTGTCCCTCTGTTCTCTTTTTTCTTTGATTTTTCACAAGACTGGGGAGGTTTTGTCTTCTCTCAGAATATAACACCTTTGCTGTCTGCCCTGTTGGACATGAAACAAAAGATCCTGTGAAATAAATCAAGAGAGGAGGGAAAAGTCAGTGATTCTCAATGTTTTTATCCTGCAAACCTTCCCCCACCTTTTTCCTCATTAATTCCATAACCCATCTCTTCCTACACCTTCCTCTATTTTTTTCCTTCCCTGTTCCCCTGAAATAGGGTGATATTCCTTTGAAGGGGTGAGGGATAAGGAAGGATGATAAAGGGACAGAAAAGACCAGGCATGGGAGGGGTACAAGGGACGAGGACATTCAGGCAAGCACAAGAAAGGAAGGGAGAGGAGAGGCCTTTACATTACAGAGAGGGATGTGCCCCTGCCCCTCAAGCTCCATCGGTGACCACACAGAAGCAAGCAGAGGGAAGGAGACAGGGATCAGAAGGCGGCAAGAGGAGCCTGGAGGAGAGGTAAAGCCAAGGAGCGAACAGGGCCAGGTGGAGGCAGGTGACAACACAGACATTTTGGAGAACAGAAGGGCATTCAGGGAGGAGAGCCAAGGCCACATAGGGTTGACTTTTTTTTTTTTTAAGGATTAAGGATGAATCACTGTTTTCATAAGCATCAGTGCACACGCCATATGTTAGGTGTTGCTAGAGTGGAAAACACGTTATGCTGACTTAGAACAGGCCTGACAGCCTTGCACTCCACCCCATCAGAGGCTTGGGAGAGAGCCCCATGGGTTTAGATTCCCCCAGGGATGAGGTAATACTTCTCAGGCATCTCTTGGTGCGTGACCCTCACCCCTCCCTCCTATAAAGTGAAACCCAAACCAACACAAACCCTGTAACCCTTCCTTGACTGCTCACGGGTTAGAAGAGAATTGGAGGTTAGCTGCACCACTAATGACTGATTCCATGGTAAAGGCTCAATAAACACTTGGTAATTAATTACAGAGAAAAGAGAAACAGGATACTAATTTAGGTCATGGACTTCTTTGAAAATCTGATGAAAGCTATGGACCCCCAGAAAAAAAGTACATGTGCATGTGCACACCCAGTTTTATTCATAACATCAGGATGCTCACTAAAATCCTGAGGCCAAGGCCTCTGGGGTCCATGGACCCCTTGGGAAGAAGCCCTGGCTTAGAGTATATAAAAAGCTTTTGCATCCGTGAACCATTTTATCCAACCAAAACCCAGGAGGTAGGGCAGATGCTGCCCACATTGGACAGACGAGGAGGCTGAGGTACAGAGATGAGGTGAATTGCCCCACATCTGCTAAGAGGCAGTGTAGGGGCTAAAACTTAGAGTTCTTACCTTTAAGGCCAGACTTGTTCCATTGCCCACAGAAAATGTGGAACCTGCTGTTAGGAAGACAAAATTTCTTTTCTTCTCTTTCTTTTTTTACTTTTTGGTTGGTAGTTATTGGGGCTTTTAGAAAAGGGGGGAATTGAACTGTACTTCTTTATTCTTTGACTGAGTCAACAGCACATTTCCCAACTCTTTCTTCCTTCTGCTGTCCTGAAAATAGAAGAAAGAATAGTGAATTTGAGACCCAGTGAGAAACTACTCATGATGAAAAATAATGTGAATAGCAACTATACATATTACAGTTGCTGCATCTTCCCCTCATCAGAAAAACCTGCTTATCATGGGGTCCATTTATGACTGCATGACAAATATTACCAGGAGTAGTGTTAACAGAAGCCTCATAGTGCAATCTGACCCACCGACTGTGGTGCAGTCTTCTGATAAATGCCCGGACCAGGCAACATTCCAGCCACTAGCCAGTCTGAAAACTCTTCTTGCTCAACAGGCCGTTTGTCTCCTTCGGGGTTCAATAATGGAACAATGTACGCTGATAACTGGTGAGTCAGGGAAAATGAGTATGATACTGCATGGAGGTTTTATTTCATTAGATGATGTGCTAGTGGGAGTTTATATATTGTTTTATCAGAATTTAATAGGTTTTTTTGGGGCTGTAGAATATCCCTAATATACAAACCTCAAAAATTTATGACAAGGGTAGTAGTTCTCAATATATGATGTGCAAAAAAATCACTCAGGATGCTTTTTTAAGAAAGATTTTAAAATTTATTCTTAGAGAGAGGGGAAGGGAGGGAAAAAGAGAGGGAGAGAAACATCAATTGGTTGCCTCTCACACATACTCCAATCAGGGACTGGCCCACAACCCAGGCATGTGCCCTGACTGGGAATGGAACAGGTGATCTTTTGGTTTATGGGATGATGCCCCCCACACTGAGCTATACTGGTCAGAGACAGGATGCTTTAAAAAAACTCCCAGGCCAAGAAAAAAGTGTTGGTGAGAATGTGGAGAAAACGGAACACTTGTACACTGGTAGTGGAAATTGGTGTAGCCACTATGGAAAATAGTACGGAGGGTCCTCAAAAAATTAAGACTAGAATTCCCACATGGTCCAGTTGTTCCACTTCTGGGTATTTACCCCCCAAGCCCCAAAAGACTAATTCAAAAAAGTATATGCACCCTTATGTTCATTGAAGCATTATTTATAACAGCCACTATATGGAAACAACCTAAGCGTCCACCAAAGGATGAATGGATAAGGAAGCTGTGGTATATATCTACAGTGGAGGATTACTTGGCCATAAAAATAACAAAATCTTGCTATTTGTGACAACACGGAAAGGCCTTGAGAGTATTAAGTTAAAGGAAAGAAGTTTGACGGAAAGAGACAAATACCATGTGATTTCACTCAAAGGTGAAATCTAAAGTCAAAACAAAACAAACAAATAAAACAAAACAAACAAATAAAACAAAACAAAAACAAATTCATAGATACAGAGAACAGACTGGTGGTTATTAGAGGGAAGGAAGGTTGGGGGACAGCATAATGGTGAAGGGGCCAATTATAAGGTCACCAATTGTATGGTGACAGTAGGTGACTAGAATTTTGGTGGTGATCACTATTTAGTGCATACAGATATCAAATTACAATGTTGTACACCTGAAACTTATATAATGTTATATACCAATTTTACCTCAATTAAAAAAAACAAACAAACCCTCCCAGGCCCCAAGCACTAGGCTAAATGCTTGATTCTATAGGTCAGATATAGGGTTGTGGGTCTGCAGTTTGAGAGGATTCAAGAATGCGTTTGTTGTAGGGAGTCTGAGAATGTGCTGTGAGAAACACTGATGTAGAGGGTTAGAGAGGCGCCTAGTCTGCCCCTCAGGTGTTACAGATCTAACACTGTTTCTGCTTCATTTTTTCAACCCCCTGCCCCACTCATAAAGGATGATAAGTCCTTGAGGGCAGAGACAAATATGATACCCACATTTATATTGCTGGATCTTGGCATAATTACTGATTGTAGACTCAGTAAGAGAATAGGAATAGTAGTTGAAATGTTGGATGATGAATATTGATATGTTGAGGTATTTTAACTTAACACTATAGCAGTGGTCCCCAGCCTTTTTGACACCAGGGACCAGCTTTGTAGAAGACAATTTTTCCATGGATGGGGGGGTGAGGGGAATGGTTTCAGGATGATTTAAACACACATTACAGTCAAGCTCACCTTCTGCTACCATCTGCTGTGCTGCCCGGTTCTTAACAAGCCTGGACCAGAACTGGTCTGCTACCCTGAGGTTGGGGACCCCTGTATGACAGTCATGAAAAAGAAATCTTTACTTAACCAATAGAAACCCCTTGTGCCATAAAATCCTAAAACGAGGGAGTCTCCATTGTGCAGGTTTTAGTGCTCAGGGTGATGCACTGCTTCCTACTCCTTCACCCTACTTTTCTGGATGAACATCTAATTGAAGGAAGATATTTTCTGCTGTTTTGGAAAACAGGAAGAATGTATAAGCCTGCACTTTGTATGTAGGTGCTGTGACAGATAAAAGAACTGAAAACTTCGTTCCTGCCCTCCAAGAGATTACAGTCAGGTAGGGAAACATGATACCCACAAGCACGTGTGTTATCCACACGACAAGGCGAGTGCCAGGAAGGGGTGGGCGGCTGGGATCCGGCCGGGTTAGAATTGCCTGACGGTGGAAGAGGTCCTTCCCGGTTTGAGCCAAACAAAAATGTGAGTTCATAAACATTTGCTGGTTTATTGTCTGTCCAGCATTGTCTTTCCTTTTTCTGGCAACAGAAACCTTTTCCCTTGGAGGACTCCCCATCTCTTCTGCATGTGGCCTAAGTGGTGTTGGCCTTTCTCTGGACAAGGAGTAGCATCCATTTAGACTAAGCAGACTCTGTTCTCTAAAATTTGGAACTTAAACCCAGAGTTTCTGAGATAGGAAACTACTGGACCTGATTAATTTTGACCATGAAATTCTAAAAACACTGCCCTGGTTCTCCTGTGGCCTGGATCCAGGTGTCTACCCTTCATAGGGCCAGATTCTCTACTCTTTCCTTCTGTTTTTCTCAGCAGATTTCTTGTTTATTCAGGTAACAAGAGTTGGGATCTGTTGCTTGAGGCCAAAGAATCCTAACTAATGGATGCAGAGGGCGAGAAAGCAGATTTATTCAGAGGACGTACCCAGCCTGTGTTTGGCTGGATTGCAATGTTCTGGTACAGGAAAAGATGGAGATAATGCCATATAAATAAGACAAGACTTAAGGAACATAAGTGCTTTGGGAGGTAATGGGTTCCTTGTTACTGGAGGTGTTCTGGTATTTGGTAGAAGACCACTTGGTAGTGATGTTACCTAGGACATTTAAACATTAGATAAAATGACCTTGAAGTTCATTTTCAACCTAAAATTCTAAAACTCTTGCTAGTCATCTGTTGGTAGTGACTAAGCCCGATAACCTATATCCTGGCAACCCAGCACAGTGATAACACATAGCGATGAAGAATGCACAGGTAGGAGTTATCCCAGGACTGCCTGTGGTACCTGTAACAGGCACCTCAACTGTTATAGAATCTCAGCTCTCAACATGTAAACCACACCATAGGATTTGGCCAAGTGCACATCTACTTGAAGAAATATAATTTTGCTTTCCCTACATGAGGCAATAATTTGTAAGTCATATGCACTGCAATTGGCTTTTAAAACAGCAGTCGCTGTAATAAAAAATTCAACTTATGGGAAATTTCAGCCATGTTCCTGCACAGTTCTTTCATTCCCAGTGGGGTTTGGCTGGGGTCTTGAGAAAGAAGGAAAATTTCATAGTAGCAGTCATTTAAAACCAACTTGTTAGAGCATAGTCATGAATGAAGTTGGGGTGAGAAGCAGGAAATATCGTGATGAATTTATGATTGATTTCAGTGCCTTCAATTCTCAAGGAGTGTTTAAAAAAAATTTTTTTCTGGATATCAACTTACTTATCCACAAAGGTTATTGTTGTGTGTTCCTGGACTGAGAAAGAAAAGCATTGCAAGGGCCTATTTTGGACCATTAAGGCTCCTAGTGATGCCTTACATTTGCATTCTACAGTTTATAATCACCTGCTCAAGATGATCAGGAGCAAACAATTTTTTGTTTTAGCACATTAGTGAGGACATACACAAATATATAATTTCTTAAGTTTGTGTCAAGATGGCTGGCCACTCGGCAAGCACATAGGCCTGGGCATTTGCTGCATCCTAACTGTGGCACAAGTTAAAATTTGGTGGGATGTCTTATAAATCGCATGGCTTCCGGAACCTATTGAACATGTAAAAATGACAAAGAGTATGGAGCTAGTGTCAATATTTATTCAATGAACATTTATTGAGCACATATCATATGCTAGATTGATAAATAAACATGGTCCCTACTTGTTTATTGAACAACTTAATCCTGCTGAAAAGACCAATACATATAGACAACTAATTATAGTTAGAGGTGGTTAGAAATGCATGTGTAGAGTCTGAGAAGCAATTATTATTAATCATTCTTTTTGCTTAGTGCAAAGATGGGTACCCTGATGATGTCTAATAGGAACTGAAATTGTGTAGCATTCACAGAGAGAAGGTGGGAAAGAGTACTGTAAAGAGAAGGAATAAAATGAGCAAAGGCTTGGACGTATAACCACGTGTGACTCCTTTAGAGTATGATGGGTAATCCAGAGTCTTTCTACTCGAAGCATAGTCACCAGACAAGCAGCATTGTCATCACTGGGGATTTTGACAAAAGGCAGATCCTTATTTAATACATCTGGGGAGTGGATCATGATTCTGCATTTCTTACAAGTTCCTGGATGATGCTGATGCTGATGGTCCATATACATACTCTGAGTAGCAAGGGATTAGAGCATCTGAGCATAAGGTGTATGATGTGGAGTGACAGGACCCAGGCTGTGACCATCATCCATGCCATTCTGAGGAATGTGGAACTGATCCTGTAGGCAGTGTGTTTGGCATCAGGACACCTGAGTTCTATTTCTACCTCTGTAATTCTCTCTCTTTATCCATAGGCATCATTTCATAAGGCTGTTAATTATTGTCACTCACCTTGAACTACTTTAAATTCCCCAGCTAAGAGGTATTATGGAATGCCTATTAGTATGCTGGTGCTTGGGAGGTTGGAGGGAGCTCAGAGAAATGACAAAAACAAACACCATAAAGTATCAAGATACAAAGCACATGGCCTGTGTCCTAGCACACTTGACACAGTGCCCAAACCTGCTGGAACAATTGTTCACTCAATTATTCAACCCTGTGCCTAGATCTGTGTGTAAGTACTGGGGGCCTGGGAAGGCAGGCAGTTGGTGGTGAGATGGTGAGGACCACTTTGGCCTTTATTTGAACCCAGACTTGGAGAGCAGCTTCCTTTAACCAGATGCCTCTGAGACAGAGCAAAAGCAGGATCTGGGTTATATGTAGGATTTGAATAATTGTAGGATGAGTTCAATATAGGGGACTGATGAAGTGTCACTGAAATGTGACATTTCACAAATGAGGCACACAGTTACGGGCAAACCACAGCCTAAATGTACACTTTCTGAGCACAGTCAAGCACTACCAGAGGTCCTCTAGATAGGGCCCGGTGTGAACAAGACATGGCCCAACACACTTGACACATACCTGGCCCAATGTGTAATCTTAATGGTATCTAGATGGGTAAGATTTCTTCTTCTTCTTCCTCTCCTCCTCCTCCTCCTCCTTCTTCTTCTTATTATTATTATTAGCTTTTAGCCTAAGATGGAAAGGCCCTGAAAGTTTGCCAGAAAATACATTGCTAGCTAATGAGAAGAGAAATATAAAAGTGATTGGGATTCCCCCTACCCATCGCTTCAGTCAGACAAAATAGAAAAGTGTGAAAGGAATAAAGATTAAACTCCTTTACCTTATGAGAGGCTTCCCATTCACTCATTAGGCCAGGTATTTTTCATAGGATATCACACTTAATGCTTAAACAGCCTAATAATCAGCTGCCATTACTAATATTTTATGGTTAAGTAAGTTGAGACTCAGAAAAGTAAAAGTAGCTTGCCCAAGACTTCCCCACTTGTTAGTTTCAGAGTCCAATTTGAACTTAGATCTCTCCAGCTACCTATGCTACCTGCCTTCTGTTACAGTGGCAATCAGTGCCAAGGACTTCAACTTGTATTGAAAGACATATGACCCAAAATCAATGATTTCAGGAGTAAGTCAAGGTCCCTGTACTAGTGGACCTAATGAAGTCAGCTCTGTCAGGGATGAGATAAATTCTCAGTGAACTCCTGAAAAAATTTTTTAAAGTATTAATTAATTAGTTAATTGATTTATTGATTTGAAAGAGAGAGAGAAGAAAATTGATTTGCTGTTTCACCCATCCATGCACTCACTGGTTGACTGAGGTACGTGCTCTGACCAGGAATGGAACCCACAATCATGCTGTATCAGTACGATACTCCAACCGACTGAGCCCCCTAGCCAGGGCCTGAAAAATATTCTTTTTTTTGTCTTTACCTGAGGACATGTCTGTTGATTGTAGACAGAGGGGGAGGAACGGAGAGAGAGGAAGAGAAACATCGATTGGTTGCCCCCTGTACGCGCCCCAGCTGGGGGCTGAACCCACAACCTAGGCATGTGCCCTGACCAGGAATTGAACTCATGACCCTTTGGTTTACAGGGTGACACTAGAACCAACTGAGCCACATGAGCCAGGGCCTGAAAAATATTCTTTTTCTTTTTAAAAATTTTATTTATTTATTTTTAGAGAAAGGGGAAGGGAAGAAGAAAGAGGGAGAGAAACATCAGTATGTGGTTGCCTCTCACACACCTCCTACTGGGGACCTAGCCTGCAACCCAGGCTTGTACCCTGACTGGGAATTGAACCGGCGACCCTTTGGTTCACAGGCCTGCGCTCAATCCACTGGGCTACACCAGCCAGGGCAAAATATTCACAATGAGAAGGGTAAGTACCATCTTGAACCCCCATAGGAATTTTTATCCCTTTATGAAAAGGTAAGACTTGGTAGTGTCCAGTGTCTTAAATGCTAAGGGAGACATATTCAGCCCTCTAGGAATAAAGAATTCTTTGTTAGAGAAGCTTTTATAAAAGGATTGGAGATGGCTTGTAAAACTCATTAGAAATCTGGAAAATTAAGCTGAATCAAAGATCTAGAGCCTTAGACTACAGCCTTCTTTTCTGGGAAGGCTTTAAATAGATGTTTAGAGAAGGGTAAATTAAGCCCCTGGCGCAGAGTATTCTCCTATTTTGTTTGGAAAAGGTATGATGGTCCATTGGTAAGTGAAACCAGAAGTAGGGGTATACTCCTAAAGGCTATCTGTGAAGCTCTGAGAAGGCTCACATATAGTGTAGTCTGGTAAAGAAAAACAAAGAAACAGACAGAAATAGCTACAGAGCAAATAGACCTGATTTTTTAATTTTCAGTTCAACCACTTAGTACCGAGTGAGCGTGAACAAGTTATTTAAACTCTCTGAGAATCCATTTCCCCAGCTATAAAATGAGACTAATAACACCTACATTTCATGGGGGATAAATGAGATGATATCTATGCAAAAAGCCTAGCTTGATGTCTAGTATCTCAGAGAGGCTCAGAACATGGCGCTACAGTGAAAGATTATTTATCTGGGAAATTAAACTTTGAAGTAGAGAATCAATGAAATTATGAAGTGGTTCTAAAAGGATTTTTAGAAAGATCACCCATTAAAAAATTAAAATCACCATAAACTGAATGAAGAACTCTTTGTTATGAACTTTTGGTTGAGATGATGGTGTGGTGTGGAGGGTTGATCTATGAGATACACACAGCAGATGATACCGCTAACGCACAGAGAGGCTGGGTACTTACCTTGAGAGCAGGCCCTTACTGACTAATCTATTTTAATGGGTAACACCCATTTTAAAGCTTTAAATTGCTAGTGGGCAAGCATGTATAAGAAATGAATTTGCATTTGCTCCATAACACATGGATGCAGGAAATCTCACTTATTTAATTTTTCTAAATTAAATTATATTTGGCTTTTTGGCAGTCACCTCCCAGGGCTGGTACTCTGAACAATGTTAGTTGTCCAGGGTGGGCTTCTCCACACCCCTTGGTTTGTATGAGACCTCTCTACCTGCTATGGACTGAATGTCTGTGTTGCCACAAAATTCACATGTTGAAATCCTACTTCTCAAGGTGATGGTATTAGGAGGTGGGGTCTTTGGTGATTAGATCATGAAGGTGGGGCCTCCATGAATGGGACTAATATCCCTGTAAAAGAGACTCCAGGATGCTCTCTCACCCCTGCTGCCATGTGAAGACACAGCAAGAAGAAGCAGGCAGCGGGCCCTCACCACACACTGAATGTGCCAGCACCTTCATCTTGGACGTCCCAGCCTCCAGAACTGTGAGAAATAAACTTCTGTCGTTTATACTCAGTCTATGGTATTCTGTTACAGCAGCCTAAACAGACTAAGACACTACTCAAAGTGTGGTCCTCAGAAGCTTGTTAGTAATATGGAATCTTGGGTCCTACCCAAGATTAGAATCAGAATTTGCATTTTAACAAGAGTTTGGGAAACATTGATGTGAGAGACTTGGAGGCCTATGCAGACCCAAAAACTTAAGAAGGGCCCATTGGTCTTCAGATCTTCACTATGATTGCTTAAATAATTGGTGTCCAGTCTTTTGAGGTTGATTAGGAGGTAGGCGTTTCCACTTCCTCTGGGCTTGAATTGCTCCATTACTGGAACCTGCATGGGCAGGTCTCTGCCACTCTCAAAGCACCAGCATCCATTTCCCACCCTCTGAGAACCATCACACCCTAGATACTCAGGGCCAACAATCTTCTCCCACATCACTATTCCTGTTCCTAAGGAAGGAGGGAGGGAGTGCCCAGGCGGGGCCAACACAGGCTGGTTTCTCAGCAACCTGACATACTTTCTTTTCTGCTGTGAAATGGGTCTCAGGTGTGGTTGGCCAGTGACTTCCCTTATATGAAGGACACCTGGTTCTAGCAGTGAACCAGTGGCTTCTCTATAACATGGAGAAACACTAGAGGAAGTCAGTCCTGATGAAGGTTGAAGCTGGATCAGGGAGACTGGGGCCCTGGCTGTGTTTTTCTCCTATGAAATAATCCACGTGTGGGCAGGCCACTAAAACCCTTTCTCAAGGCCCAAGTATTTCCTGAATCAATACCAAGATAGGCTCTCTAACACAGGGTTTCAGTTCATTTGGATTCTTTCACCCTCCCAGAACAAACAAACAAACAAACAACTATGAATTTCCAGGACATTTTAATTACTTATTGTGAAATGGCAACAGAAAATTTGGAATTGTGGTAATTCAGGAAATTCAAAATCTGAGCCTTTTTTGGGGGGTAAGTAATTGATGTTTTGGGAAAAATAATTTGATTAGAACCCCTAATCCACTGTTACTGTAATTGAAAATAACAAAACAGATGCTGTCACCATAGTGTTTAACTGACTAAGCTTTTGGGAATTCATCTGTTGTTACGAGGTAGCACATCTTAAAGGAAAAGAGAAAACCATCACCACGAGAGCTTAGCATGAAATAAGTTTCAAGATAAATATTCATTAGGTTCCAGGTTTTACTATATTTTTGCAGATAATAATGAGATCAGCTTGAGCCAAATCTCAGGTGAATTGTGCCCAAATTTGCCCTGGTCAGTCTCTCCTGACCTTTTGTTCCTATAATTAGAATCATTGCTTACATCACTATTAGTTAAGGAGAACTAATATTTAGATAGAGTTATTTTGAGATTACTGTTAAATTGGGTGCAATCAGGTTCTTATGTGAGCTCATGAGCCCTCAGCTCCAGGGGGAAGGCTGTTTCTCATTTAAACATCGTCAAACTAAGAAGGATGATTCCATTGCTCCGGAGTTTTGCATGTGTCAGCATAGTAGAAGCTTAGTCATGCAAATCCCTATTACTTAGCATGTCCCTAGCCCAGAAATACAGAGCTGTGTTTCCATATTTTATCCATGTTTGTAGTTGAAAGCATGCCTTCTATTATGCTTTTAAAGAACAGATGTCAGGACAATGTTTAAAGCACATAACCCAAGTACTGAGAAATATTTTTTCTGCTTTAAAAAAAAAGAATCCGCAATAATGAATTCAGTCTGCCAGTTTGTTGAGGGACTTTCCAGGTTCTACCCTTTAAATATTGCCCTCATACCGCCAAAGAAAGCCAAAGCCATCTTCAACTAACAGTTTCTTTTGTAGACTCACCAAGACAGCAATATATGTCAGTTTTTCAAGGATTGAAACTCTCTCAGAACTTCAGGGCTCTGTGTTACGTTCTCATTTATAGAGCAAACAGCACATGAGGGAAACAGTAATGGACACACTTACTTTGAAGACCTAGATGAAGATGAACCAGAGGCAAGTTAGTGCTCAGGAAAAATCAGTTGTAGGGGCAGTGAGGGTTTGAGAAGAGATGAATGCAGAGGATGCACTGTTTCTCTGGGGGAAATGGTAGGTGAATTGGCAGGAGCTGAATGGGTAGTGTGGGGAACAGATGGTCCAGGGTCAGGAATCGTGTTCAATGCTGTGTAGGGTGGTGATAAAGGGTACTCACACAGGGAGACCGAGCGGCGGCAGAGCACACACAACAGGAGGACGTATAAAGGTCACAGCCTATTTGCCCATACCTGGCAACCATTTGCAGCCATATAATGCATGGTAAGTTTGGAACAGTTCCCAGTAAGAAAAGGTGAGGTTCCTCACCTTATTTCACAAGATAGAGTTCTGGGAAGGAGGGGGATGTAACAGGCAGGTAAACTACCATCAAAAGCATGGAGCTGGAAAAGACTTTTGAGACTGACTACAACAATTCCCTCTTTTGGAGGTGAGGAATTAAAGCTTAGTTTAAAAGGTAGGTTGTTAAATGTCCCAGGGCCTCAGTTTGTGTTATATAAATCAAAAGTTTCCATTAGAAGGCAATCATATTGCTAATGTAGCCACCAAGATTGAGGGCCAATCTTGATGTTGATTCAGGAAATACTCAGGCCTTGAGAAAGGGTTTTAGTGGTCCACCCACGCCTGGATTATTTCATAGGACCCAGAGTCAACCCAGGTCAGTCCACTCTACTGTATCCACATTTTATATCTCTTAGGACTGTTTTGTAAATTGGTATTCACCTATAACAGGGGCCAGGAAGACAGACAAGATGTGGTCTATAAGGTATGAAGCCATAAAGAAGCAAATGTTCATAATTTTAGAAAGAGGCTCTAGAATCTATTTTCTGGTTTATCAGGGTAGTGAGTGGGTGCCAGGTTTGGGAGAAAACTTATGAAAAGGAGCAAACACAAGTTTGGTGCTGGAACCGAGGGCCTGTGCCCTTAATTGTTCTTTCACAAGCAGCATGTATGGGGAGCACATGAGAATATGATTATGGAATTCCTCTATCTAGAAAAACAAAGTAGCAAGGTCTTTGGGTGCTTCTCACAGTTCTTTATGAACAACTCCCTAAATGAGTCCCTGACTTGGTAGAGACTTGTTTCAGGAGCAAGTTTCATAGAGGCAGGAGGTGTGCAGGGCAGGAAATGAATGGGCAGTGAGAAATGCACCTATTTGGCAGCACAGCCATTTTTTTTCCTGTGGTGTCTTCTCTAGACCATTCACTCATTCAGCAAGAAAGTGTAACATTCGCAGCCTCTCGAGCACTTCACAGTGATGGGGCATTGAAGGTACATCCCTGCCCGTAAGAGACTTATGCTCTATAGAGAATCCAAAACATGCATTTGGAGTGCTTGGGAAATAACTACAAGGTAACTCAACTCACGATTTCTCCTCCTCTGAGGTAAAAGATCAAAAGGGCTGTGTTACAATAGGTCATCATGTTGGTGCCTGTGCGAATTGCCCAAGGTGCTCTGGAAGCATTTGGACCTGAGGTGAAGGGGGGCCAGGACTAGGTTTCAGTAGCTCTTGATTTTCCCAGTCCCTCCCCTGCATCTGTTTCCTCACCAGGAGCCTGGGAATTACAGTGCTGGCTCTCTGACTCACCAGGATGTTGTAAAGATGGGGAGACATAGTCTGTCCTGCACTTTCTGCCTTTGACAGAAAAGCTCTTCTGGAGATGAATAGAGGGTGTTAGTGCTGAAGATAGCAGTTTCGATTTGCATTTCCATATGCTAGACAACCTAATCCACCCTGTCTAAACATGGAAATCCCATAACTCTGCCCAACTCATCACTCCATTAATCCACTTAACCCCTGGCCAATACACAATCTAAATATTTAATCTTGTCTATTTGTTATCTGTGTTTATTCCATGTTAATTCATGGTCTGAATGTCCTCTCTGTTTATCTACATCGGTGGAATCTAACTTCAGCCTGGAGTACTGCAAGGAGGGGAGGGAGGGTGTCTCTATTTCTTTCTTTTCTGGCAGCCAGTACTGAACTTAGCACATAGTAGGTGCTTACTAATTGTTTGGTGTTGAAGGGAAAGAGGCTGTCAGGGTAATTGGTCTTTTTCTGTTTGTTATCAGCGGAGGGATCTTTTTATTACTGCTATGGAAGAATCTTACTGTTTTAAATGCCCAACACAGTGCCTGGCACTTAGTGAGTATTTGGTGATAAGTTGGATGAATGGTCTTTGGTCCTTCTATGGGAGCAGCAGAATATAAAAAGGGACTGCTCTAGCAGTCAGGAGACTTGGAGTCTGTTTTTGGTTTGCAATAAGCTGGCATATGAAGTTGATCATATCCTCTAAAGCCTCAGTTGCCTATCTGTCACATGGACAGAGGGGCGTAGGTGAACTCAGAACTGCTTTGACGCTAAGGCTTTGTCTAGGAGCACGTCTGGGAGTCACGGTATAAGGAGAAGCACAAGGAGGGGTCACCAAATGTTGTAATGAGCCCTTCTTCCCACTATTGGCATTCAGGGATCGGGGGACTAGGCAGGAAAAAGGGGTGCCTGTTCTCTTCTAAGCCTCCCACTCACTGTCTGTCCCTCACAGTCTGGGCCCAGGACTCCAGACATCTGCTCATTCCATCTGCATCAGCTAATGTTTACCCAACGCCCCTGGATGCCTGGGCCTGGAGTCACCTGGGGGAGGGCAAGTGAGGAGGGGGCTGGAGTGGGTCTTGATTACACCAAAGCCTCCATATGGACAGTGGGAGGTGGAAGGAGAATGAAGGAGATCCTAATTTATTGCTCAGTCATGTTTATTTTCACTCTGGGCTGGTTTGGGACATTTTTCTTAATGTATTAGGGTCACAATTTTATTGACCACAAGGATGTGTGAGAGTATATATGAATGTGTGTGTGTGAGAGAGAGAGAGGAAGAGGAGAGAGGGATAGTCTCTTTTATTTTCTTATAAAATTTTTTCCAGTACAATTTTGATTTTTTAACCTAAATAATTAGCCCTCCTAACTAGACTGATTTCCTTCTCACAGATCACTACACCAATCATCATCCTATCATGATTAGTTTAATTTGCCTAGATCAAAAATTAGGACCTGATTTAGCTATTTTTAAAAGGCTTCCTCATCATCTACTTTCCTCTAGGAATCTATACTGCTGGGTTCCTCTGTAGTCTTTAAGAATAACAATACTAACCCTGGTGGGACTGCTCAGTTGGTTGGAGCATCGTCCCAATATGCCAAGGATGCCAGGCACATACAAGAATCAACCAGTGAGTGCATAAATAAGTGGAACAACAAATTGATGTTTCTTTCTCTCCTTCTCTCTCTGTTTTACACACACACTTACACACACACAAAAATTAAAAGAAAAAAAAGAATAACAGTAGTAGGTACTATTTATTAAGCACTGCACCAAGGCCTCATGTTACACAATTTGATATAAAAATTTGATATTTGATTTGGGGAAATATCTCCATTTTACAGATGAGGAAATTAAGGTTCAGAGAAGGTAACTGGGATTAAAATACAAGTTTGATGGATTTGTTCCTCTCCTGAAAATTGAGCCCTAAGAAAATGGGATTTAAAGCATGTTTTGGAGAGCCAAGGCAGAGTGAAATGTACCTGAGCTGAGAGTGGCAAAATGAGCAGGCAAAATTAGGGCTCTGTGTTCTTAGGAATAATGACAGCAAAAGAAGAAGAAAAGATCGCCTGCAAAGAAGGGATTTTAATGTTCCACTCTTTCCCTGGGCTATGCCTAGTGATTGGTAGAGTCAACTCAGGTTTTGGTAAACGTTTATTACTGTTGCTGCCCTATGAATCTTTCAACATTGGCAAACGTATCCTCCAGAGGGTGCAACTCTTGATCGTGTTTTAGTTAATTTATCCACAGTGTTAAGGCCCTGTGCTGGGGACAGTGGTTGCAAAGATGAGTAAGGCACATTCCTTGTCGTCCAGCGGTTCACATGTTAGCTTCTCAAGGTTCCTTAGCAACTGGATAGATTTACAACACAGAGCCCAGTCATGGGTGAGCCCTGTCCTAAGTGAATCTCAGGCTACATGAGAGACATAACCCAATTTTCTTTCTAAGCACAGAGTTCTGGCCTGAACCAGCCAATTCAACTGGTTAGAGCATTGTCCCAATACAGTAAGGTTGTGGTTCAATCCCTGGTCAGGGCACATACAAGAATCAACCAATGAATGCATAACAAGTGGAACAAAAAATCAGTGATTCTCTGTCTCTCCCTCCTTTCCTCTCTTCTTCTCTCTCTCTAAAAAAAAAAAAATCAATAAGTAAAGTTGTCAAAGTTTTCTAAGTCTTGAACTGTTTTCCTGATTTTTGTTTTTCTTTGCCAGTGATCTTTTCCTTTTGACTTCTTGGAAACAGCAGAAGGGGGAAAAGAATGTTAGGATAGCAATTTTAGGGTGAAAGAGATGTGATTATATGTATAGCCAGGGGATATATTGGATACTTAAATTAGAAATGATTCTGAAGCATCGGCCAAAATATTTCTTGTTATTTGTAGTAGTATATTTTATTTTTCAGACTTGAATTTTAACAAGAAAGGTGAGGATGATTTAATTTTTGTTTAAAGATCATTTATATGAGGGGTAATGTTTCATTATCCCTATATATAAGCATGTACACAGTGGTTCACTGAGTGGTCTTAAAAACTGGTGCTAAGACATTGGTTGGAAGTTTATTTAGATTGTAGTTAGGTGTTTGTTTTGCTTTTGTGTATATGGAGATAGTCTGGGGGGACACTTGGCCAAAAATAGCTGACCCCTATTTCTTCCTGTATAGAACCTGGTAAGAGACCATGCAGAGACTCCTTAGCAACATCAGGGCACATGGCTTAATGAGAGCAGGAACTTGGGGTTCACTTAAGAAATATTGATGAAAGAGCTGCTTTGTGTCAGACACGGTAGGTTCTTGAGAAATCATTGAACAGTTGTTTGGTTGAATGACACCTTTTCCTCCTCAGTCTGTCCATTGATGAGAGGTAAAGTGGAAAGTGGGATTAGGTCAGTGATTAGTTTCTATGAATAACAGTCACACTGTACTTTTGAGAGCTCTGGGCCTGTTTTTTTAAATTTTTAATTTTTTTAATGTTCTTTCTTTGAAGTGCAGAAAGAATTTTTTTTAATTACAGTTTACATTCAATATTATTTTGTATTAGTTTCAGGTACATAGCATAGTGGTTAGACAATCATGTACTTATCTCTGGGCCTATTTAAAAACAGCTGGGGGTGTGCAGGAGGCAACTGATTGCTGTTTCTCTCCCTCTCTTTCTCCCTTTTTTCCTCTTTCTAAAAATAAATAAATAAAATCTTTTTTAAAGAATTGGAAACATCCTCAATGTAGTGAATTTTTAATCCTTTTTGCAACTTGAGAATCAGAGATTGGATAAATAGGTGCGATTCTAATGGCAGGTGATGGAAATAGAAAACATGACCTTGAGTCCCTAATTCCGTGTGAGCAATTATCTCTTTGGCAGTTTTGCAATAGATTTTCTGTGATGGGAGAATCAGTTTAAATACAGATTTATCAAGTTGCAAATTAGGGGTTACATTTGGAGTTCTTGAGAAAATTTGACATTATTAACATAACATCCTTTTATGAAATGGATGTGTTTAGGGAAGGGACACATATTATCTCATACTCTCAAAATTACCTTTGAGGGTTGGTTAGGTGTTCCATTTGCATCACTTATTGCCATCATTATGACTAATGACAACGTTAAGGAGAAACTGAGGCCCTGCCCTCAGATGATGTGTCCGGGGCCACATAGGTAAAGAAGGCTCGTCGCACATCCTCTGTGTGAGGATGTGTAGGGCCCAGATGCAAGGCAACTTAAGCACTAATGTCTTAAGAGTCAACGACGGATTAGAGTAATGGCCCTCAAGTTTTATGAGGGTGAGGACCCCTTGTTAATATCAAAGAATTTAATGAGCCTTGTGTGATAGTTGCTATACTCTTAATTACCTTATTGCTGGAAACTACTTGGTATAAGCATGGATTTGCTGTCTCCTTCTTATTACCCCCTGGGAAAAGTGACCTACAGGGTAGGAAGGAGCCACTGGAGAGGAGTGGGGATCCCTGGATTTGGGGGGCTCCCCCTGGACACTAACACTCCAAAATTCTTGCTTACAACTGCCTCTCTTTGCTTTTCCTATACGCTTTGCTCTGGGAGTCTGGAATCAGGACTATGAGAGTGAGTTTTCTAAGGAAGCCTCCTATTTTGAGCATCTGAAGCTAGCCTCCAAGCAAACTCCAGTGGGGTCAACCACACCACATATTCTCGCTCTTGCTTAAGTTCTTCGTGAGACACTTTTGATGACAAATTTGATTCTCCTTTGTATTAGTGAACTTTGGGATAATTGTTGGCAAGCTATAACTTGTCAATTTAACTTCTGAAATAAATTATGCAGAAATATAAATTTGTTTCCAGACCTGGTGACAAATTATTTCCCCCTCTTACCTATGTTTTCTAAATTTCCCAAACCATGTACAGTATATTTGTATTATAACAATAAATTTTATCTTCAAAGCAATTTTATTCATTTAGTTTTTAGTTTATTGATTTTAGAGAGGTGGGGAGAGAGAGAGAGAGAGAGAGAGAGAGAGAGAGAGAGAGAGAGACTGACTTTTTGTTCCAGGTTCCACTTATGAATTCTTTGGTTGATTCTTATATGTGCTCTGATTGGGGACTGAACTCACAACCTTGGCATATGGGGACAATACCCCATGTGGGGTAGCTCTAACAAACTGAGCTACCCAGCTAGGCATAAAAATGAATTTTAAAGTACACCAACTTTAATTTCTCTGCTTGGAAATCCATTTATTTTTTTCTTCCTGCCATTCTTTTCTTCTTTGCTGACTGATAGAAGCAAGCATGCTACTAATTATGTTGCTGTGTGAGACCACAGTGGCCTCAGAAGGGTCGTGTGCCCTTAGGGTGTGTTCGCATCTAATGGGATAAGACTGGAAAACATGTTTGTGGGTTGGTGGATGTTTTGGAAACTGTCTACCAAACTGACCTGGATTGTGTATAGGAACAATGATTTTCTAGGCAGGGCTTTTTGTTGTTGTTATTGTTACTGTCTCTGTCAAGCTCAGCAGTGGCACAGCATGAGCTCTGCCATGATAAGAGTGGCTGGCAATTGGGATAGAACAGGGGATGCTTCACCTCTGCTCTGCTGGCTCCGTGGGAGGCTGGGGCTTGTGTGGCACTGACATGGTCATCAGAAGTGAAATTTCACCCATGTGATATAGATACTCTACCCGGGTTAGGCTGGTTTTTCTCTCTTTGAAGGATAAATTGAGCTGTTTATTCTTCTGCTGTTTATTAGCTCTGCCTGACCTGATTTCCATCACCCAGAACATGGAAACTTGGTGTCTTAAGTTCTCTGGCTGAGGAATCCCCATGTCCTGAAATAAACATTATTTCACATGAGTCTCATTTCGTTTGATTTACAGCACTTCAGAGCAGAGCACAGAGAGAAAGAAAGAAATGCCAGAGAATTTACTCTATAGGCCAAGCTCTGTCTACCGTGGCCTTTTCCAGACAGGTCATGGCTTTGATTGTCCAGCTGTCCAGTTTCCTTAGGAAAAATACTTGCAATCTGAAAAGGGGTTAGAACCAGAGAAGGCTCCCAAGTATCTTGCACTAGTATCTGACCTGAGTCATATCTGACATAACTAACCTGAGTGTCTGTAGGCCTCACTGGTTTATGGGTATAGAGGACACCCTGCCGGCTCAGTTGCCCTTACCTGCCTCACAGCAAAAGTTGCCACTTCATCTGCAGTGAACCAAGGAGGCAGAAACTTGAGGATATTTTGGGCCATTGCCATTCCCAATGCTCCTCAGCCTCTGGATTTGTCTGGAGAATGTGGCACACTTATGGAAAGGCAGGATGACTTAGTGATGAAAAGCACAGCCCTGTTTTAGTCCCAGCCCTGCTACTTATAGCTCTGTAAACTTGGGCAGTTTACTCTCTTTGTGTTTATTTTCTCATCTGTTATTGAACACTTTCAGTGACACGTGTTATTGAACACTTTCTGCTACAGTTCCAGGTTTCCGGTGATCCTTTCTGTCCCATCAGTAGAGAAATGACTTTTGATCTCCTGTGGTTTTCTTTAGAGGGCTCCCACAGCAGTGCAGCCAGGGTCCAGATGATTCAGCTGTCTTAGCTTTTCCCCCGCTAGGTCAGCACCGTCCAGTATGGCAGCCACCAGCCGCATGTGGCTACTGAGCACTTGGAATGAGGCTGGTCTGATCTGAGACGCGCTGTAAGCATAAAACGAATGTTGGAATGTCAAAACAAAGTATGAGAGAAATAATGTAAAATACCTTGTCACTGATCATGTTGAAATGATATGTTTTAAATAGGTTGGGTTAAAGAAAATATATCATTAAAATTAATTTCCCCAACAGTGTGGTGGTTGGGGGGAGAAGGAGGGTATAAATGGTAATAGAAAAAAATACAATAAAAAATTAATTTCCCTTATTCCTCCCATCCAAGTACTAACCAGGCCCGACCCTGCTTAGCTTCCGAGATCAGACGAGACCGGGTGCATTCTGGGTGGTATGGCCATAGACTAATTTCCCTTATTTCTTAACACTTTTTTTTTATTGATTGATTTTGAGAGACAGAGAGAGGAAGGGAGACACGCACACCCACACCCACACCCACACGTACACCAATTTGTTGTTCCACTTTTTCAGGCATTCATTGGTTGCTTCTCGTATGTGCCCTCACTGGGGATTGAACCCAAACCTTGGTGTATCAGGACTACACTCTAACCAACTGAGCTACCAGCCAGGGCTATTTCCCCTATTTTTTTCTTTCTATTTTTATTCATTTAAAATTTTATTCTTTAATTAGCAACCGTGGGAAAAAGTCACATCAAGACAGAGGCAAACACAGAGACCCACCACAAGCTGTTTTCCTTTGTCAAACTGGAGCACCATCTACACCCTGCCAGATCCACTCCAGCTCTGGCCACAGCCTACTATCCACATCCTGGTCCCAGGTGTGTTGGTTGCAAACTGGCCTCACTTCATGGAAGGGTCTAGCTTGAAGTCATTCATAGCTTCCTCAAGTCTGAGCATCCCTCTTTCCTGCCTCGGGCAGTGCCTCTCAGCCGTGGACTGGAGCATCCACTTGTTTTGGAACTTGTACATGTAATTGCCATAAACCATGACCTCAATTAGGTTCGAGAATTCCAGAAACTTCAACTCAAGCATGGCTTTGCTCACTTGCTCAATGTATGGGATTCGAGATCTGCCTGGGCCAAACATGGCTTCCAGCAGGTGCGTCTGGACCTGGAACACCTTGGGATCTTTCAAGTCTTCAGGAACTTTCACCCATGGTGGGATGTCTTTTTGTTTCGGCAGCGTCCTCATCTTGCACGCCTCCAAATGAAAATCACGCTCTGAGTCAGGGCTGTCTAGATCTGCAGCGCACAAGAAAATCGAACACCCTATTTCTTTAAAAAGAATTTTTAATGTGGCTACTAACATTTTTTTTGTGGTGGTGAAATATACATAGGATAAAACTTACCATTTTAATCATCTTTAAATGTGCAGTTCAGTGGCAATAAGTCCATTCACATTGTTGTGCAACCATCATCTTTAGCTCCAGAACTTTTTTGTCTTTCCAAACTGGGACTTTGTACTAATTAAACACTGACATCCCATTTTCCCCTCCCCCAGTTCCTGGTAACCACTATTCAGTTTTCCACCTTTATGAAGGTGACTATTCTAGGTACCCATATAAGAGGAATCATATGATACATTTGTCTTTTTGTGTCTGACTTATTACTTAGGATAATGTCTTCAAAGTTTCTCTATTTTGTATCATAGTCAGAATTTTCTTCCTTTTTAAGGCTGAATAACATTTCTGTGTGTGTGTGTGTGCGTGCACGTGTCCACCACGGTTTGCTTTTCCATGGACATTGGGTTGTTTCCACCTTTTGGCTATTGTAAATAATGTACAAAATTTTAAATTTCATGTATGGCATGTATTGCACTTCTATTGGGCGGTGCTGTGCAAGGGTGTTTATAAATTGCCAAAAGGTGGCATTGGGTAGCCTCCAATAAGCGCTTGGAAACCCTGCTATAATTTGCTCCTCAGGCCACCTGCGGATCCAGTTGTCTTTTTCCGTGCTCTCCCTGGGTCCTGCCCTTCTCTTGCGGTGTTGCTTCTCTTAGGCCCCTTTCTTTGTTTGCCTTTGTCTGCCTCAAACTTTGGTTTCTGTAGGAATTCTAAAGAAACACTGATCTCAATATAAGTAACCGCAAGTCCCTGGATTGGGGTGGGAAGCAAGTGAGGAGGAGTTTATCTTCTTCCCCAGAGTCAGGACCCTGGCTTGACTCTGACCTGGCTGGGTATTTGGGCTGGGAAGTAGGAAGGGCAGAGTCTAGCTGCATTCCACGTACAGGGAGACACGCATTGCAGGCTGGGGACTTTCCCATGGGTACAAAGCTGGGGCACAAAACTGAGTATTTGGAATCTTAGAACTGGAGTAAGGTCTTTTTAGATGGCAAATCAACCACAGGAAGTTATTATTATTATTTTATGTAATCAGTGTTATTTTGGGCTAAGGTTCTTTGGTTTCTGAAAATGCTTCATAGACTACTTTGGTCATAATTAAATATAGTCAGAACAATGTGGGAAGCCCAATGTCATTTCTTTTTTTTTTTTTTTTTAAAGATTTTTATTTATTTATTTTTAGAGAGAGGGGAAGGGAAGGAGGAAGAGAGGGAGAGAAATGTCAATGTGTGGTTGCCTCTCGCACGTCTCTTACTGGGGACCTAGCCTGCAACCCAGGCATGTACCCTGACTGAGAATCAAGCTGGGAACCCTTTGGTTTACAGGCCGGCACTCAATCCACTGAGCCATAGCAGCCGGGGGGGCCCAACTTCATTCCTAATTGTTGTGAAGAAGAGGACTGACATACTGGTTCAGTGACAAGTCCTTTTTGATTTCAGGGACTTTTAGCAAGTAAACCTGCATTGCCCTTCTCTCCCTGAATACATTACTGATATGAATGAAGAACTGGACTCTGACCTAAATATACCTCTCTTTTACTATATAAGTATTTCTCATTTTTTTTAATGCTTCAAATATTTTTGTCTTCCCAGCATCAGTACACAGTTTGGGCATATGCTCTCAATATCTGTTTAACTATGTGTTCTACTCTCAAATTGAATACCATATTAGTAAAATTAATTTCATTAATTTCATTAATTTCATTAATTTTACAAAGTGAAATAGAATGAAGTAAGTACAATAGAAGTCTTACTGTTTCCTTTCTGGACCTCTGTGGATCATCTCGCACGCATTCCAGGCTGCAGGTACTTTCCTCTGGAGTCAGCAACGTGCTTTCTAAAGTGGAAGAACACAAAATCCCACGAGTGTAAGTAATTTGTTCTGTTCTCACCAGTGGTCGGGCAGAGTTATTACTACAGCCGAAACTATCAATTTACTTAAAACCAAAACCTACAACATAGTATCAGAAATATTGTAAATGTTGCATAAGAATTATCCAACGTTGGGGCTCTTTTGCTAATGAGTATTACACGGCAAAGTGACCAGATGTTGACGACATACACTGTTTTCACTATATTTCTCAAGGTATACATCCACTTACTATCATTAATAATCATCGCTGTATAAAAAGTTTCAGGTTGGCAACGGGACAAACAATAAGACACCAAAGATTCTCCTTCAGACTGCGTTTGATGGCAAACACACAGACTGCGGGCCCACACGGGGGGGTCCAGGCACGTGGGTTACTTGCGAGACATCGGATACATAATCCCCCACACGGAAGAAAGAGATTCAGACCTCTGTATGTGTGTCTATCTGACATGAATTATTCGTGCTTACAAAAAAACAACACTAAGATATGACTTGCCTAGGAATTTTCCAGATTTTAGAAGTTTCTACGTGTAGCCCTCAGTAGGGAGACCTCCCCAGAGGTGGACAGGCTCGGCTTAGGTGGCGAGTTACACAACTGGAAGTGGCCTTTCCCTGCTACCCTCCCCGTCAGGTTGGGAGAATTCGTGTAATTAGAGCCTGTGCTTGTACAGCACTTGGACATTCTCAGATGAAAAGTGCCAGATGAGCGTAAAATTTTATAACTGTAATGGAATCCAAGCAAATAGCATTGTAATAAATGTGTCTTGCTGCTGATACTGCATTTAAGAGCTGCCTCTTTATTATCTCCTGTTTACTCTATGTGATGAACTGAGGTGATTAATAACAATGATAATAATTACCCCTATAGCATTTTATGCTTTCAAAGGGCTTTACAACTTGTTCATTATGTAATCTTTAATCTTCACAGTTGCTACTGTGCTAAGTCAGTATTACTTGTTTGTTTACAATTTTTCCATAGAAATGAAGACATCAGGAACAGAGAGGGAGACTGAAGTTTTCAGGTTCACACAGCGCAGCAACATGGAGCTGCTGGATTTCAATTTGGGAAGTTGGGATGTGTAATGAGCTAGAAAAGGAGATGAGGTGGGAGGAGGAGAAGAAAGGCTGGGGGAACAGTGGTTAGTTACCATAGGGGCTGGGTGGCAGCTCACTGTGGTCTGGCCATGAGGAGCTGAAGCAGCAAAGGCAACTTGATTCAGAATTTGGAGGTTGAGGTTCCCACTTCAAAGTCCCCTCTCTGAAGGCCCGGGTGCTCCAGAGGAGCTCCGTGTAGCCTGTGTTCATTCAGCTGCTACTTAATACCTGGTCAAGGTTGATCAAGGGGAGTAGGGCTTTATGCAGCAGCTAATTGGGTGCTATAAGGAGCAGACCCTCAAACTGTAGTGTCAGCAACTGTGCATTGCATAATCAGCTTCTTCAAATGCCCGCTTGGGGATTAGACCGCATAAGCCCATGCTGGAGGTATCTGCGAGACAAGCAGTGTGTCAATTACCCTGTGGATGGCCAGATTTATGTGTTTTTTTGGCAGTGCCGCTGAGCTATTAATCATGTCTCATGAACAGGACCCATGTAAACCAAAGGCAAATGGCACATCTCTTGGACTATCCCAGCAAAAAAAAAAAAAAAAAAAAAATCAGCTTTGCCCCTATATCTTCTGCTGACGTGTAAGGTACTCAGAATGAGAATGGATACACAGAGGCATCAAGCAATCGTCAAGTACTACCTACTGATTTTTTTCTTTTCTCTTTCCCTTCCCTTCCCTTCCCTTTCCTTCCTTCTTCTTCCTTTCTCTTTCATTTTCTTTTTCTTTAAAAATAAAGACCAAACTACATTTTCTGAGCTGCGGAGACCAGATTCCTAGTTAGCATCTGGAAATGGCTTATTCCACATAAATATGCACGCATTACATTTTCTTTTAATGACAAAGTGAGGATTTCATGGCTTTGCTCTACTTTCATCACATTTTCCTGTAGACGGGCCATACATGTAGATTTCTTTTCACTTGCTAAGCTACATGCCATGATGTGCCGCGTATCTAATGTCATAATTAAATGTCATCAGGCTAATATGTATGAGTGTTTTGAGCTTTATCACTAATGGCCGTGCTAGCATGAATTAGACAGTGAAGTAATTAGAAGCCCAAATGCATGCGTGTCGTGTGGCGCAGTTGCTGGGGGAGGCTGTATGCTTGGGTATGTATGACCAAGAGTGTGCTTGTACGAACCGGCTCTCCCCTCTTCCCCCTTGTCCCTGATTGCCAGCCTCTCCTGTCTGCGCAGAAGTCTCTGAGACCATGTCCGCAGTGGAAGCCTTTGTCTGTAAGAGGGAGCCCACATTTCTTTAAATAAGCAATTTTCTGTAATCAGTCACCAGGGAAAGCTTCACTGTGAAAACCAGAATTAATGGAAGACAGGTTTTAGGTTTTAAAGAAAGCGTGTTTGTCTTCAGGACAGATTAGTTGGGACTGGGGTGTGCCTGTGTGTGTAAGAGGGGCTGGCGGTTGTATAATGGAGAAAATAGGGTGACATTTGTTTTTAGCTTGAGATCTTTTCTAATCTTCCCACATTTGTCAAATCCTTAAGGAAACATCCTGCCGATCATGTGACAGTTAAACTTTTCCTCTACCTCTTTCCCTCTGTTCTCAGTTTTGTATTAAACAGGAGTTAGAGGAAAGGCCTATAAAAACCATGTTCTGGCTTCTGGCTCCCTCCCCGGGGAACTAAAAGGCACAAGGCGAGGCCTTCAGCACTAAGGCTCTGGGTCCAGGAGAGCCGGCTGCCTGCCCTGGCCTACTCCTGCTTAGGGCTCCTCGATAGCATTTCTTCAGTCAATGGACATCTTTTTTGTTAGGGTGTGACTGTATCCCTGTGCAGCTGATTTTAATCCACCACGCAGCTGAGGTAGACAATGTAACAGCCTCAGGGAAAAGCCTATCCTCTGATAACTTCTATCGCCAGAGAGGCCATTACCACCTGCTTGATTTCTCAGGCAATTTGAATTTGTTGCTGCCCAGCGATAGGAAATCTGAGAGACAGTCCTCCACTCTGAGTTACCACAGCCCCAAGATACAATGTGTGCTTGGCCTGTACCTGTTTTATTCATCCAGATATTTTTTATATGACGGATTTATGTGCCAACCCTGCTAACATCTGAGCAGCTTTGCACCGTGGCGTTAGCCCTTGTCCTCAAGGGACTGGCGTAGCCCATGGAGCTGTTCCCCTCCTCTCGTAGGAAGAGAATGAAAAAGCCTCTGCTACTGCCTGACAGTTTTGACAAGCCTTGTCAAATTCCCATTCCCAGAGGTGTCTCTTGCCCATTAGGAGGCTGATTGCTTGTGGGGGAACCTCCTGAATTCCAACAGAGACAAGATCAAGGCCTAATGCTGCGCGTGAACATGGGGCCTCCCTCTCCTTGACCAACAAATTCCAACAGAACGGCTTGTCAACAAACAGGCCTGGGCTAGGAAGATAAAGAGTTGTCATTTAGAAATAAACGCTGTTATTTCTCTTCACAATTTGTAACCTCTTTTCAACTCTTTTCCTCCCCCTCCCACTCCTCCTCCTCAGCCCTGCATTTCGCACACCAGCAACGTGCTCACCCAGCCATGCCCAGACCAGTCTCCTGCTTGGCCCTTGTACATGGTGCTGGATCCTGCTGGGGCTTCTGTGCCTGACCTTCCTGAACAGCTCCCTCCCTGCTTGCAAGAAATTCTAAGACAGCGTGAAAACATGTCAGAGGCAAATCACAAAACCCATCATCGCGTGTGTCTCCAGAACACGCAGGAGGTATCTTTAATTCCTTCCTCTTGCTTCCATGCTCACCATTCCTTGTATATTGAGCAAGTTCTAATTTAAATCGTTTATATTTAATGTAATTCCATGAACTCTTCTTCACTCGGCTTTTCATTTTTCTGGTCGTACGTGTTGCCTCCACGTGCTCTTCCATTAGCCTGCAGTCTTCCCCCACCCCGGCAGACTGCTCACCACCTCGGGCTGCTCTTGGCTGTTTTCTGGTCTATATGGCCCGTAAAATTACAGGCTTCATGAGGGCAGGGCCTATGCTTATCTTATGACAATTGCTAGCACTGGACTTGGGGTACAAATGATGCCCCATAAATACTGGTTGAATGAATGCATGAATGAACGTGTGCTCTGCCGTTCATAAGAGACTGTGTGAAATTGCCGCGGCACTGACTGTAATCCTATTTATTTATTATTGTGTTAGGGCAGATGAAACCCAAGTTCACCAATCCTGAAAATAAATTGCTGTGTAAGAGTAATGCCGTATGAGAGAATAACACAAACTTCTAATGGTGGTGGCACTAGAAAGGCAAGAGGAATCCAGCAATTAATTCTTCTCTTTCTCTCTTAAGTATTTACACAAAGAAATAAAATAATAAATCTATAAGAATATTCATTGCAGCTTTATTCCTAATAGCAACACATTAGAAATGATCCAAATGTTTATCAGCAGCTGAATGAGTGAACTAAATGTGTCATGTCCATACCCTGGAATACCACTCAGCAAATAAAAAAGAATACAAAAACTTGGATAAATCTGAAAAACATTATTTTGCCCAAAGAAAGCCAAGTATAAAAAATTACACAGTTGTCCCCATTTACAAGAAGTTCAAGAACAGACAAAACTAAGGTAAGGGAAGAGAACTTAGAGTGATAGTTGCCTCTGGGCGGAGCGGTGGATCAATAAGAAAGGCGCACTGGAGGACTTGGGGGTATCGGCGTACATGTGTTTGTCAGAATTCATTGACTTTTCACCGAAGATCTGTGCATGCCACTGCAGTACCTTGATTTTTAAAAGCTAGGAAATTTACAAAAAGTTAGAAGAAAAAAATTTTAATAGTTTTACCATCTAAAGATCTCTATTGACATATTAGCTTAGTTCTGTCTAACACTTTTATGTATGCTTATTTAAAAAATAGAGCTGTAGCCATATTTACATTTAATCTTTTGTCCTTGTTTCAGTTAATGTTATATTATAACATGTGAGGCACTTCCCATGTGAGAATATGAATTTTAAAAAACACCTTTTTTACATGTCCCTGTGAGAGTGCTTACCTGATTGCTATCGCTTGCCTGTAGTCATTTCCTAAGCAAATAATGTCCAGGTTTCTAGCTTGAGTGACTGAATTGTTGCCTGATGACAAATACACAGAAATAGAATAGGTAAGAAAGAATGAACGCGTCAATTTTTTTTTAATACACGTGTAGTTTAAACCTCAGTTTCAGTACCTTATGAAGATGCAAGTACAGAAGTGTAGAGCTAAAATAGCTAATGGCAGTCAATTTTGCAGTTTTTAAAGATTTTTTTCATTTATTTTTAGAGAGAGGGGAAGGGAGGAGAGAAACATCAATGAGCAAGAGATACATTGATTGTTTGCCTCATGCACACTCCTACTGGGGACCTGGCTTGCGACCCAGGCATTTGCCCTGACAGGGAATCAAACCAGAGACCTTTCGGTTCGCAGGCTGGCCCTAAGGCCACTGAGCCACACCAACCAGGGCCATTCTGCAGCTTTTAAATGGGTTTCCTCTACTAGCCACAAACCTAAATTCACTTCTAAATCTCTAGTTTGCTTTGTTGTCTATACTGGAGTCAAAGGGCAAATATCCATTATGAAATGAATTATTCCTTGGCATGTGGGAGGATAGTTCAAATGCTCTCACAAACACTGTCAATCTCATTTTAATTTGTGGTACTAAAAAAATACATATGTCAAAGCTGTTAAATTAGCATTCATGTGTCCCTAGTGCCTAAGAGCTGTAGGGTTATAGCTGAGTGTTTGGCTTGATTCCTCCATTACTGAAATGTCTTACTTCTTCTGTTCACCAACCCATCCTGTGGAAAGCTTGTGATCTTGAACCGAACCCTTTCTTGTCTAGGATTCTTTGCCTGCATATCTCGTCTGTGTCCCTTTCCCACCTCTTGGGACTCCTCACTTCATATCCTCTAAGGGGAAAGCCATGGTCAAAGCCAGAAAGGGAAGGAGCTGACAAACCCATTATTCTGTGTCATGCGTTTTACATAAGTTTTCTTATTTAATTACCTCAACTGCCCTTTAAGGTGAATGTTGTGATTTCTGTTTTACTGTAGAGGAAACTGAGACCCAGAGAGTTAAGGTAAGCTGCTCATTGTAGAAGTGGTTGTTCAAATAATAGATGTTTATGGTCTGAAGATAAATTAGCAAGTCAGATCTTGCACTTATTCCCCACTGCAGTCACCCCTCCCTGGAAAGGCCCCCAGGCTGTTGCAGCAGGAGATTAGATGCCACAGCTTTCCGCAGACCTGCCTTCGCAAGAGCAATGTCAAATAGCAGTGCACTGGTGGGTAGATGTCTGAGAGCAAGCTCTGTGGGGCGGGCTCAGTCTTAGGCCACCGCCTCTCCTCACTAGTCATTTAATGTCATACCCCTCCTCCAAGCTGTGATTCCGTCAAGATGGCTGTATTTCCATGAAGCTACTTTAAAATGAAGAGAAAACAGCTGATTCTCCATGCTGCCATAGTTTCTTCATTGGAGCTGCTGTTCACTGTGAAGTGATGTTTTTTCAACAGAAAGCTAGTATGGTGGAAGACTTTAGAAAGGGTCAGGCCCAACTCAGAGAGGGGAAGAGACATACAGCAGGTTTAGTGACAGTGTCTCAATTTCAAACTTTCCCACATTTTTCCTAGAGGGGGATTAAGTATCAGTAACCTCTTTGAACACCTTGGGTCTTTTGGGGTATGTTTCAAGTGATACTTCTATCAAATGATTTTTTTGCTGAGCATTTGCTTCCCCACTTGAGGCAAGCAGAGCTCCCTAACCTTTCTTATGTGGAGGGACACATTGGAAATAATGACATTGGTAAGGGCTGTTCTTGGCTGGTGGTCATATTACCGGGAAAGGGACCAGCATGGAGCAGATCTGCCTCAGGCTGCCCAGTTGCATGTGGGTTCTTGACTTTGGGCAGGGAAGGTTTCACAACATGAGTCCAGGTGATTTTGAGAGTACATTCATTAAAGCTGGGCACAGGGAAACAAGGAAGGGCTTAGGATGGAAAGAAACAGCAAGAGAGCCTAGGCAGTGCTCTGCTTTGGCTCCCTACAAATGTCATGGGAAAGAAGTGAGCCATGGTGGGGCTGCTGTTGGCTCACTGGAAAGTCAGAGGAAAGGGACCTTGGTGATTGGTTCAGGGGTTTAGCTCAGGATAAGCTGCTGCTGCTCATTGCCCCCTGGTTGCAAGTCCTGTGGAGGCCCTTAGAGTTTAGGAGCTGCTTGTCTGTGGGGGAAGAAGAGTGGGAAGGGAAAAGCGTGGGCTGCTCCCGTGAGGGAGATCTGGCTATGGGACCTTGGTTTTTTTTAGGGTTTTTAAAGGCTGGGAGTTTAGGGCAGGTCTTAGGGGGAAACCTCAATAGAATATTCATCAGCTTTATGCTGATGAACAAAAATGAGAGTCCCTTAACTTCATCTGTCCTTGGGTGTGGTTGGCAAATGGCACTAATTGAATTGCTGCTATTTATCTCCCTGAATAGAACGATCTAAGCTACTTACCCTCTGGTTGGGGAGAAGTGTAAGCTATCTACTGGTGAGTGTCCTTGTTTAGGGAAGATAGGATTTTGCTTTTTACTAGATGGCTGTAAACTGCTTTGCCATTTTCTATCTGCCTCAGTTTCCCTATTCCACTTGTTCTGGCCTGTCTCAGTGACAGATCCCAGGACTCTGGCCATCCTGGTTCTGCCTGGCTGCCCTGAGGTCTGAGGGAATCACTATCTTCACTGTGACTGGTGCTTTCCACTGGTTGGAAAACTGTCTGAAGTACCAGCAGAAACATTCCAAGTACAACCTTAACCTTAGGGTAAATGGTTTTCTGTACAAAATCCAATGGCAAACTTGTAAGGTTAAGGGATATCTTTGTAATCTCTCCCTCCCTCCCCTCCTCAAACATTAAATAGAAAAATAATTTTGAAATGACATCTTGGATTTACACTCTTATCTTAATATTGAAGGGAATACTATCAAGTAGGGGATGGGAGAGGTATAGAAAGAGACAGAACCAGAAAAAGGAAAGTAGATGGAGAAGTTGCATTTTACCAGTAATATTCAGAATCCCTTATTTATGAATCATAAACTGTTTAAAAAAACTTCCTTGGAATAACATATTAATACACTGTTAACACAAATCCAATATCTAAGTTGATTAGGAAAATAGGTAACAACACGAAGAAATGTAATATGAAGAAACGACTTCCGGGTCAATGAGATCTGGACATGAATTCCAGTGTCTATGTATGTAAGACACGTTCAAACCCGTAGGGAATTTTTATGAGTTTACTTGAGCCAAAACTGACAACAATTGCTGGGAAGCAAGATCTCAAATGCTCTGGAGAAGAAGTTTTGCAGCTTCTTTTATGCATTTGAGATAAGGAGAGAACATAAAGAAGATTCCATGAAGGTGTGAGAAAGCAAGGCAGAGACTGGACTACAAGACAGTTAATAAGATTATGTGCTCTCTTGAGGGTGGTTATACTTTAGAGGGGTATTACGTCTGGCATTTCAAAGGCATGTTAGATGCACAAGAACAATGGGCAGGGCTGGCTTAAAAACCTTGCAGCGAAGAAGTTATAGGCCTGGGGTATGACTGTCCACCATGACCTGCTGAGACGGGAATTTATGATTTATTATAGCACCCCCTTCTCATCTACACCAGCTATGCTACCTGTTAGTTTTGTGACCATGGAAGTTGTTGAAACTTTCGGCAAAATGGGGATAACAACACCAACCTTCTGAGGCTATTCTATGAACTGAGGGGGTAAGGCATGTGAAAGTACTAAGTGCATACATTTAATAGGGAGCTCAACCCACATGAATTCTCCATGTGGTAGCTTTATTCTAATGTGGTGTCATGCTGTGGCACCACTGTTAGAGCGAGTTTCTCTTGGCACTTTGATAATGATTTTTTGAATGGAGTCCAGAACAGATCCACCTCACCATATGTTTTATGGTTTAATGATCAGTGTTTCAAAAAGGTATAATCTGACAACGTGAGAGGGTAGAAGGCAAAGCTGTCTTACTTGTAACTGTAGGCAAAATGCATGGCTCCCATAAATGCCTCCGGTCAGTTAGTGTAGTCAGTCCATGAATTATTGAATCTCCATGACAGCCCCATGAAGTAGGTATCATTAATCTCATGTTACAGATAGAGAAACTGAGGCTGGGAGACTAAAGTGTCCCAGGTGACTCTGCTAGTAAGTGGCAGAGCTAGGATTCCAGTCAGTTCTTCCTGAAGCCTCCTCATTTTTCAGGTTTATGAATGGACACGCAGTTTGAGTACAACAAAACAGTGTGGACAATCCTAACATTTTACTGTAAAACATGACATTACTTGGGAGTCAGGTGATGCCTTCCCTTCTTCATGCTCTCTGGGTGTAATACTTGGCCTGACAGTTGAGTACACAATACACTTTCTGATCTAGGTTGAAATGGAAACTTAGTGCAAGAAGAAAGAAGAATAAAGTTAATAACATCAACATCACCCAACTCTCACTGTTAACATTTTGGCTCACACACATTTTTATTAAAATTTTTTATTGTTTTAGAGGTGATTTTACCATTTGCTACCAAGTGGAAAATGGGACAATATGGATACCAGAATCTTACAAAGTTCTTACTTCTTTATCCATAACTGCTTTTCCGACTCCATTTCCTCAACCCTCAACCCTCTGACCCCGCTTCAGGCTTGTGGTCCCTGGAGTGCGCCCCATCCCCCATCTGCAGGAAGTGGCCCTCTTGGCTTACAGGACACACCCTTTACTTGCCATCTCTGAGGACCTAAAGGCTGGAATTCCTGCCTGCCCAAGAATCTTTCCTCTGGACATTTCATAGGAATTTTCTCTTTTGTAAGCCATGGAAGAATATAATGTATTTTAGAAAAATTCCATTCAAACAAATTAAAAATTTTAAAAGATATGGCTTTAAAGGGATGGGTTTTAGATATCTAAAAAGTTTACTTATGCAGAACATCTCATCCCCAAATAAAGGCATTTCACTCATGATAATGAGAAACAATCTGAGCTTTGTGTTCAGAGGCCTGAGCCTGGAAGCCCATTCTAAGCCTACAAATATCAGGCATGTCCCTTAACTGGTCCGTCTGCTCCCCCATCTTCAAAATGGGGTGATAACACGGATCTGAGGGAGTTTCCTTTGTAATCAGAGCAAGTAATTCAGAGGACGAGGCTAGCCATTCTCTCTTGCTACGTAACATGTGTCAATCTATGTGTCTGAAATGTTAATCATTCATTACTTAGCTCTTCCTGGAGCACTGTCCAACTGTGTGAGTCTTACATTTGTTCTGCAGAAAGAACGCGAAAGAGTTAAACAGGAATACAGTTTTATGCTGTTTTGAAGTTTTTCCTCTTTGTTTAACATCAAAGTGGTCTGCAGTCCATTTTGCCAGTTTATACATATTGTAGTACTCAGGGAAAGGCTTGGAGGAGCTGAACTGGCTGCCTGATTAGCTGTGACTCCCTTGCTGGCTTAAGAGACCAAATGGATTCGACCCCTTTAAGGTTTTAATGATAAGGGGATAGGTGAGGGGGAGAGGCTCCCTCCCTTTTTGAGTGAGACGTTGTGGAGGCCCCACTAATAAATCACTTGTTCCCTGTAAATGCACTCTCACACTCACACAGACTCAGATGGTTCCCACTTGAAATTTCTCATCAACTGCAAATAGCTCCCAGCCCAAATGGTTGAACTGCTTTCCAGCCTCCTCTTTGTGAGGAGGTTTTAGCTGTGACCAGCCCTGGGAACTGGTGGGTGTACAAAGCCTGTGCCACCCAGGAAACAGTCAGAGACTCAGTTTGTCACCACCCCACCCCACCCTACCACCCCTACCTCATCATCCTCTCCTTCCCCCTCAACTCTGAATGCCATAGAAAAAACACCAGCAACATAAAAAATTTGGAAGTCAGACCTGCCTGCCCACTCGTTAACCAGAGCAGGTTTGCCCAGCTCTGAAGGAAGCTACACAGGCTCCGCAACAGAAGGAGAAGCAGAAAGGAACTTGGCTGGAGAGCTGGGCATTGCCCTCACCTGCTTGAATCTTGTCCTGCTCCTCCTTCTTCTCCTATCAGGCTTGGGGAGAGCTGGGGGTGCCACTTGGCCACTTTTGGGTTGGTGTCCCCCACCTCTGCCTCCTTGTCCCGTCCATCCAGGCCAGAAAGCTTCTTGCTCACTCTGTCAGTGGGAATCATTTGGAGCGTGCCAGGTTCTCCTTTCCGTACAGGTGTGCAGCTGGGATAACCGATGATTAATGCGTGTGTCTGGTCGGGCCTTCAGGGTAATTTGATTTGCTTGATATCTAGAGTGATCACCTCTCTTTCCTGTCTCCTCCCTTTCTTTTTTCTGAGTTTGTGGCAGTGTTTACCTTAGTTGGTGTTTTAAGTTGATGAATGACACTTGTTTCTGGTGTTTGTTTCCGCCCAAGTTTTAATTAAATGTTGCGTGAGGATTCTGCAATTATGGATCTGGATGTCTCTGCCTCATCTGACCTCTCGAAAGTTACTCAGCATTCAGAAATTTCCCTGGTTTCCCTCTCTTCCTTCCTCACCATCACACCCTGGTGCTGATGGGCCAGCAGGAGGCCCCCATCACTGCAGCCATTCCTCTGGGTTTTATGGTCTGTGATGGCAAATCCACATCCCGCGCCTGACGGAATCCATTAGGCTGGAGGAAGGCACAGACTCCCAGAAAGATGAACTCGTCTGCTGGCAGAGAGCTGTGCTGTGCCCTGGGTAAAGGGACGTCTGAAAAATTACCCCTCTCAGTAGATGCTGCAGGAGGGTTCTGTCTCTATAAGGGGTGAGGTGGACGCTGAGTTTTCTCCTCCTTTCCCGCCCCCCCCCCCCCTTAAGAGCTATGTGTGTGGAGGAGGAAGCAGTCTGTGTATGTTCCAACTGAAAGAATGCTCACACAGCCGGGGCAGCCAGAGCAATGGATTAATGGTCTAGGAAATAGATGAACTAAACCAACCCAGGCTCACTATCTGCCTGCAAAGTTGAGATAAAATAAGAGCAAGTACATCTGGTTCAATTTATGGTAGGCCCACAGTTAGGGCCAAGAAGTAAACTGGACATGCTTCTGAGGTTGCAAAAACTGGCCAAATTTCTTCAGTTATATTATCCACCTGCTTTTGTTTTGTTTTGCCTAATTCACTCTTAGAAAACTCATACAGAAGATATTCTGAATTGGAAAAGGAGGAAAATATCATATTCTAAAGAAAATGTCAAGAGAAATTTTAGGCCCAAGTGGGTAAGGGCATGACTTAGAACCACTTTCACAATTTCAACATGGATGTATTAAGACTGTGCTGGGTGTTGTGAAGACACAAACAACATGGGGCACGGTCCCTGCTCTGATGTAGTCTTCAAAACCCTGTTGGGGACAATAGGTTAAACACACTGCAAGTAGTGAAATAGAGGCAAGCTGGTGCTACGGACAAGGGAATGGAGTAGATATCAGGATATGGGTTCTATTCTTTCCTCTGCCACTAATGAGTGCTGGGACTTTGGGCAAGTAATCATTCAGTCACGGTGTCCCTTGCTACATATGAAGGGAATTCAGTAAAATAATCTCCTAAAGTTTTAGAGCCTTAATTTTCAGAATCTAATTGCCCTCACCAGCAGGTCTATTCTAAAACCAAGCAATAAAGGGAACAATGCAGATGAAGGATGCTGTGAGACAGCGTTCAGAAAGGGCTTATGTTTCCGTGAGCAGGAATGCTTGAGGAGGGGACTACAGATGGGCTGGGGGCTCAGGTTGGACTTTGAAAGGTGAGCAGGAGATCCAGTGGAGAGTAACCTCAAAGTGTGTTTGGAGAATGGGAAGTGGCCAGGTGATTGGAGCAGATTGCAGAGGTGTGTAATGAGAGAGAAGGCAGAAAATTGGACCGCGGCCATGTGAGGAGGGTGTTGAACTCTGGCCTAAGGAATTAGAACTTGAGCTTGTGAACTGGAGGGAGCTATGGAAGGTGTGATGTAACAGAGGGGAGGCTGGACAAGGTGTGTATCTGGGACAGTGTGGAAACAGATCAGCCTTCACTTTTGGCAACAGTACTGGCTTGTCATTGGTTGTAGAAGCTTTCCCTTGCCATACTCCACTTTCTCCCAGACATGGCTCTTCCCCGGCTTGACTGCGCTCAACCAACACTACAGGAGTGGTCAGAAGATAGGGAAAAATACAAGTTATAGCCTGTGGGGGAGTGACATCGTATTAAATTTTTTTTGTTGTGGTAAAATAGACATAACATAAAATTTACCATTTTAGCCACTACTCGGCATACCATTTGGTGGTATTAAGCACATTTACATCATTGTGCATCCATCACAACTACCCATTCTGGAAGTTGTTCATCCCCCCCAAACAGAACTCTGTACCCATTGAACAATGACTCCTCTTCTCCCCTCCCCCAGCCCCTGGTAACCACTATTCTACTTTCTGTTTCTAGAAATTTGCCTATTTTAGGTACCTCATATAAGTGGAATCATATGCTCTTTGTCCTTTTGTGCCTGGCTTATTTCACGTAGCATAATGCCCTTGATATTCATCCATATTGTGACATGTGTCAGAACTTCATTCCCGTTCAAGGCTGAAAAATATTCCATTGTATATGCCACATTTTGTTTATCCATGCATCTTCTGATGGACACTGGGTTGTTTTCACCTCACCTTTTTGGCAATTGTGAATGATATTGCATTTAACATTTGAAATTTGGCTGAGGCCAGTTTTATTTTCTACAAGGTATGCTATGCATTGTTTTTTCCACAGAGGCTTTGAGCAGCTGAGGTGTGCGCATAGGACTCAGGTTAGTCTGATGATCTGGAGCATAAGATCTGAGGGCTGGAGGGGGTTTGGAACTAGAATGGCTTTTCTGACAGCTACTCAAAAATCTGCATAAGATTATTAGAGAAGGTCTTGGCAGAAGGAAGGGGGCCTCCCTGGAAGCCTCTTCAGGAAGGAGGCAGAGAATCAATCTTCTTCCCTCAGTACCTGCCCCTGGGTTTCTTCTCTGCTTCCTCTCCTGTCCCTAATCAAATCTGCTTGCAAAGAAGAATTAAGGAACAAGAACTGACTGAACTTAAACCAATGTGTCGTTTTTCCTGGGAGTATTTGCCTTTTAAATTTAATGTCTTGTGAGGGTATAACATGAAATGGGTTCCAGCACTTGACACTCAGATGGAAGAGTTGTGTCCTGACCTCCCACCTTGCCATAAATCTCAATCAGGTGCCCTTCCACCTGGACACATTTGGGCCTGAGGAAGAAGGTATTGGCCCTTTTGGGAAGCCTTCGCCTTCACAGGAGAAATGGGAGAAGGAATTAGAAATCCCAAGGAGGAGCAGTCCCTTTCTTTTGCTCCTTCTGGTTGTCAGCTTTGCTGGAGAGAATCTTGGCATTGCTCAGGGGTCTCTGCAGAACCTTGCAGTCGCTATACTTTTCTGGGGTGGGGTAGCTGAGGGCATGACTCCCTTCCTTTGGAGACTGTCTGGGAATGTTTTCTTTAGTTAGTTTCACAAGTATGACCTGCCTGAATCAGGGACACCCAGCTGTTTGCCTGCACAGCTGCAGGTGATTCAGAGAGGAGCTTCTCTGGGCATTCTGCGTGCCATCCCAGCCTTTCGGTGATGAGAATCACCCCAGGGGTTCCCAATCTGTCTCCACATGTCTCACCCTTGAGGCACAGGGAAGGTGTGTGATCCCAGGTAACCTCACAAAGTAGAGGTGACAGCAGCTGGGGTTTGTTGTGCTTCAGCATGATGGAGTAGAGAGAGGGAAGCTGACTGAGTAAGCAGCCACTGTGGCAGGGTGTGTTCAAGGAATTTACAAAGGGTCCTTTCTCTTTGGATACCCAACAAGGAGGACAAAGGTTGTAGTATGGCTATCATATATTTTAGTCAGACAGTCGGTCAACAAACATTTATTGAGTACTTCCAAAGTACTTTTAGTAGGGGCTAAAAAGATAAAGGGGCTATTTTCTGTGTGCATGCAGTCAAGTTAAGGAGGAAGGCAAGTTCATAATCAATAATAGAGTGTGGAAGATTGTATTTCCCCAAAATGGCTACAGTTTTTGTTCTAAAATAACATGTATTAATAGAAAACTTGAGATATAGTAAGGCCAACAGATCAGGAGACAAGGTAGTTTGTGATACTCACAGATTCCAGAGGATGGGGCGTGCCATGCTATGCGGGGCCACCTGGGGAAGCACCAGGTCGGGCTGGAGGCAGAGAGGAGGGAGAAACTGGGCAAGCACCTTTGTAGTGGTTTCTGTGGAAGGAACAGTGAAGCGGGATAGGCAGCTTAGAACTGGCTAGCTTGAATGATTTTAGTGGGCTCTGAGGCATGGGCACTTGCTGTCTGGGACCTGGCCTTGTGGTAATTAGGGCAGTGGGGTAGTAGCTCAGAGTGTGGAAATCCAGTAAAGATGTTGGTGGGGGTGTGGGCTCTGGAAAGCTTGGTTTGTATTTAATAAGTGTGTTTGTGGATAGATTGTTTACTATCTCTAGGAATTGGTTAACCCTGGGAGGGACCATCCCTCCAGAGTCAGCAAGGCCCCAGAGGTCAAAGCCTCAGAATACAGAAAATAAAGGATGTGACTCATACAGTAACATTTCTGGTCCTGCATGCTCTCCTAGAACCTTGCCGCTGCTTCATCAAGAAAAGGATTCTTTCCTCTTACCTTGAGCTTGGGGAACCTTTGTATCTGCCTCCATGAATAGACCATGGGGGAAATAACACTGTGGCTTCCAAGGCTGGGTCATTAAAGGTGATATGGCTTCCACTTGGCTCTTTTTCTGTTGGGACACTTGCCCTTGGAACTCAGCCACCACGTTTGTAATGTGAGGAAGCCCAAGGCATGTGGAGAGGCCACATGTCTGCAATCTGATCAAGAGCCCAGCTGAGGTCCTAGCTGTGAGCCTGCATCAAATGGCGATGTGAGAGAGCACGGCTCAGGCCCCAGCCCCTAGCCTTTGAGCCATGCGCCTGATGCCAAACGGGGCAGAAGAAAGCTGTCCCTCCTGAACTCACCACCCAGAAGTACAGATTTGTGGGCAAAATGAATGTTATAATTATTTTCAGGCGTTGGTCTTAGCGTAGTATGTTCCACAGCAGCAGATAACCAGGTACAGGATGATAGGCTGATGCTGGGTAGGGGAGCACAGGATGTTTTGAGCACTCATGGGGAGTGTGGGGACAGGGATAGGGATGAAGACAGGTCAGAAAAGACATCCAGGAAATAATGAGAGCCAAATTTGAGAGCTTACTACGTGCCCAGGTACTATTTTAAGCACTTTATGTGCCTCTGAAAACTGTTTCTCTCCGAACACTTCTGATGGCAAACATGTGGGATTTTTCCCCATACCAACCAGTTCTCGAGATACCAGCTGAGCAGCCTACAATTCAATTCAATTCAATTCTACCTGGAGTCAGTGCAGATCCACAGGTCCCACAAAACTGCCCCCCCTTCAGATGCCAATTTCAAGTTCCAGGTTGTGACTCATACTTTTGAACAACCAGCTGGTGTGACGCACATAACACAGGAAAAGTGTTTTATTTATAAAAGCTACAACTCAGGAAAGCCAAATGGAAGAGATGCACAGGGCAAGGGATGGCGGTGAAGGAGGTGTGTGGAACTTCCATGCCCTTTCTGGGTGGTAGTCCTCCTAACACTTTGTGATGTGTTCACCAACCTGGAAACTCTCAGAACCCATCTTAGGAGTTTCCATTATGCAAGCATCATTGATTAAGTCATTGACTACCGGTGCTGGAACTCAATCTCTAGCTCCTTCACTTCCCAGGAGGTTGGGGGTAGGGCTGTAAGTTTTAACCCTCTAATCACATGGTTAGTTTATCTGGCAACAAGCCCCCACCTGGAGGGGCCACGAGTGTCAATGTATTAGCATAAACTCAGGTAGGGTTTAAAGGGTCTTGTTATGAATAACAAAAAATGCTCTTATCGCTCAGGAAATTCCAAGGGTTTTAGAAGCGTTATGTCAGGAACTGGGGAGAAGAACAAATATATACGTCTGTCACAGTGCATTAACTCATTTAATCCTTATAACAGCCCTATGATGTTAGTACTATTCCTACTGGGATGAGGAAATTAAACTCAGAAGGTCACACAGCTAGAGGAATGCATAGAACTGGGATTTCAGTCAGGTAGCCTACTTTTTACTGCCAAATTACTCTGGCTTATTAATTCAACAGCCTCTTCCTTTACACAGGAATAACAGAGACCATTTGTTTACTCATTTGACAAAATTTATTGAGTGCCTACTTTGTGCTATACAGTGACACATAAACTGATTTTGAAGGATGAAGAAAAGTTAGATGGTATATGTAAAAATGATAAAGTTCTAACACAAAAGATAAAAACATGAAGGAACTTGATACATTTTTATTTTAACCTTTTTATTTTGAAATAAAGATCAATTTATATGAAGTCCTAAAAAAAAAGTACAGGGAGGTCCAGGACATCCACCAGCCCCTGTCTCCCAAAACTGGTCTCTCGTGTAACTGTAGTACAACATCAGCACCGTGAAACTGAAATTGGCACCACCCACAAAACCTCTTGAGTATTCACAGGTTATGTGTGCACTCGTGCATGTCTGCCACAGTGTGCGAGTGTGTCAACTCTATCTCACGTGCAGTTTTGTGTAAGTACCACCAGAATCAAGATGTATACTTGTTTTCTCCCCACATTCTTGGCATAGTTCGGGTGATTGGAACAGAGCACTGGTGGAGCAGAGGAATGGAGTGGTAAGAGAAGCAAGCAGAGGCCACATCCTGGAGCACTTCCTCACATGAGGGGGCACTGAAGTTTGAATGGAAGCTTTTACACAGTGATAAGGATTGAAGTGGAAGTACCTTTAGAGAGAGGCAATGGAATGCTTTATACCCACCTTGAGGTGTAAATAAACAATTTTTGTTAGAAACTTTCCTAAGAGTGAGCTTTTTGAGCTGAGAGGGAAGAGAGAGACCAAGGACAGTGGGTGACAATATGTAGATGTGGGTAGGGTGCAGGCGATGGTCACCCTGACCTATGACTGACCTATGACCAGCCCTCTGCCTGTCTCTCCCTGCCCCTTATAGTCACTGCCTCCCGAGCTGCCCTCTGACCATCAATTTACCAGTTTTGCTACTTACTCCCTCTTTCTAAGCTCTGGCCCGTTTGACTCTGGAAACAACTAGGAAGGATTAGTGTGTTTTGGATTTTTATGTAGTATGGAATGAAATACAGAGCACGCCTTCACAGTTTGCCTCATTTTCTTCCTGTCACCAAAGCAAAATATAAGGAAGACAGTTGTGGCAGCTGCTACTGAATTTAGATTGGAAAAATGATTTGCTTGAGCAAAGTGGCCATTAGATAAATTCCATGCATTTGTTTCTTTAAAAAATGTGTATGCTAGAGAAAGAGGGCTGCCACCTTAGTTTTTGAAGGGGTCGTCCCAGAAATGCTGGCTTCATTCGGAAGGAGTTTTCTGTTAGTATCCACCAACTTAAGAGAAACGTTGGAATAATAAAAATCACGAAGGCCTTTCAGCCTTTCGGCTTGTGTTAAACCCAGTCCTTTATCACGATCTCATTTAATCCTCATTATGAGATGGGTAAAGTAGCATAGGAGTATATTACCTGCAGTTTACAAATAAGGAGAATGAGAGGCAAAACTACAGATGAACAGCTAATAAGGAAAGAGTATGTCTTTCAGCATTTACTTCTTCATGAGAGTGGTGCATGAAAAAGTGGGTCTACAGAAAGTCCCCTCACAGGGTGATCTATCTGACCATCAATTGCTAACTGGGCAGGTCGTGGTGGGCAGTCAGTCACACCCCAGGAATGTGACTTTTTACTTTTTATTTTAGTTGGCAGGTAACCTTTTCAGTAAAAGGCTTATCTCTTCCTTAAACGAGCCCGGTTCATTGTTTTTGTGCATCTAGGTTAACATACCTTTGAAATAAGCATAACCACCATCAAGAGAACACATAATTTTGTTAACTATCCTGTATAATCCAATCTTCACCTTGCTTTCTTTCACCTTCATGTAATCTTCCTTATGTTCCCTCCTTAATTTCAAATGCATAAAAGAAACTGCAAAACTGTCATTCTACAGAGCATTTAAGATCTTGCTTCCTGGAAATTGTCATTGGTTTGGATCAGATAAATCCTTATAAAAATTCTCTGCAGGTTTGGCTGTTTCTTACCTTGACAGAGCCCATGCCATTTGGGTGATCCTTTTAAATGTATGTGGTCCAGCTGATCTTCAGGTGAGATTCACACCTTGAAGACAAGAAGAGAAAGACATTTCCCATTTATTTTGTGCTCATTTTGTGCCAGAAACAGGGCAAGGTGGCTTATGTTTGTTATCTCACTGAATCCAAATTGTGAGAACAACCAGAACCCAAAGCAAACAACAGCATTCTTCAGGGCTGTCTTTTTAAAAAACTGTAAGTGAGCTCAGTTGTTTCTGGTGACCTGGGCTTGCCTTGGAGGAGGTTTTCCATGCTGTGCCCTGCCTGCTGCCCAGAGGTAGAAGCTCCATTTCTGAGGCTGTTTGTTAAATCAGGGCTGAGGCATATGTCCTGTGGCCATGTCTCTGCAGGCTTCCGCGGCCCGTGGTAGACATGCGGTCCTTGTTACTGTAGCCTCTCACATCATGGCCCTTGTCTTCATAGGTTCACTGGGACCTCCACACCCTGCAGAATCTTCCGTAGGTATTGCTGAGAATGATCAGGGGTGTCCCACAGGCATTCCCAACCATCTGTCTCCACTGTGACTGCTCTGCCTCTTCCCCACGGGGTGCCAAGCTCCTGGCTGTCTGTGCTCCACTGTTACCTGTGGAGCGGGGTGGAGGCGCAGATCTGCTCCCCTCTGTGTTGTACCCTGTTGCAGGGCTGGCCAGTCTGGGAAGCTAGTACTCCAGTGTTTCTCAGAATTTCAGCATCAAAACTCTCTCGGCTTCTCACAGCATCCTTGGTTTCCTTAGGGACACAGTTACAAGTTCTGATTCCTTGTGAGGATTAACTCCAATCCCTGGTGTGCTTGGCACACGCACTCCTGAGTGACCACAGGGGACTTAGGGTCAAGCTGCCTCTCTGCAGATGACCATGGCTGGTTACTGGGTCAAGTTCAAGGGCCTGGCTCCTTCTTTGCTCTGGGTGAATTCTCTCAATATAATCACTGATAAGGGGAGTGTCAGCTATTTATACTCCCCTCAGCCCATTCAATACTAAAATGTGAGTCACTGATAAAAAGCAGTCAGCAATTGCTGATTACTCATACGGAGCCAGCCACTAAGCGAGGAGCTTTATGTACCTTATCTCCTTTTAATCCCCAGAACAACCCTGAGACAGCACAAGCTACCTTGATGGGATCAGAGGTCAGTAGGAACTGGAGAGCACAAATGTGAGCTGTTGCCCAGTGTAAGGGACTGTACTTTTCTGTACCATGTGTTCTTTAAATTCCTTTCTGACTCTAAAACTCACTTCTGTTGCCTTTTTAAGCAATATTGGCAACTTAATAAAAGTCAAAATTTTAAGCCCCCAAAGGACACAGGACTGATTATAGACATAGATCTACATTTAAATATCAATACATCAGTGGGTTATTATTCTGAGGAAGGAGTTGTTTAAAATGATCAGTTAAGGTCATTATATTTTTAATTGCAAGTAACAGAAAGCTCACCTCAGGCTGGGTTAGTGAATTAGGGAACTTTACTGGCTCATTTCTGAAGGGTCTAGAACTGAGTGGCCTTTTGCTCTTTTTGTTTACAGTTTGTGGATTTTGTCCTTGCTCGGGGTTCACCTTTGTCCTCAGGTTCACCTGTTCCTTCACCTGGAGGATGGTCATTTGGAGTGCTAGGGGCTTACTCCGATCCAGGGGAGAAAGCACTGCTTTCCATAATCATTGTATGGGTTTTACTTCCACTCTGATTGGCTTGTCTCTGAACTGCTCTACACAAATACTAGGAGTTAGTTGGCCTAGGTTATGTACCATACTTAAACCAATCACTGTGGCAGAAGATAACTTTATGCTGATCGATTCTGTCAATCAGGTTCTATCCCTTAGAGCTGGGGGTAGATTCAGTCCTACCCAAGACTGCATGAGGTTGGACAGATTCTCCAAAGGAAATTTGGTGTAGTGCATCAGTCAGGTTGGAATAGGTTATGCCGCAGTAGCAAACACACCCCACGTCTTAGTGGTTTGGAACAATAAAGACGTTTCTTGCTCTTGTTCGATGCAGGTCAGCAGGAGGGCTCTGCTCATGGCGGTCCCTCTTGGAACCAGGCTGATGGAGGCTCAACTGTCAGCACGTGCTTTCTCTATAACTGTGGCGGGCGGGGGTGGGGGTGGGGGGCGGCAGAGGGGGGAGGAGGCTGGAGAGGCCAGCCCAGCAGTTAAATGTTTCCAGCTGGAATTGACACGCACCCCTTCTGCTCACATTTCATTGGTGAAAGCAAGCCAAATGGTGACGTCCAACTTCCAGGGGGCAGGAAAATGCAGTCCCCTGAGTGCCGTGAAGGAGAGAGAAGCTGTGTCAGTGGCCAGCAGTGGTGTCTGACACAGCAAGAACAGATGCAGATAGGTATCAACAAAACTCTGGGCGAAACTTCTGAAATCCTAACAAAAGGAGATGGGGAGGTGGCTGTGAAGAACTGGGAAGAGCACCAACTTTGCGTCAGAACATCCAGGTTGGAATATGAAATTTACCAGCTATTCCTCTAGGCAAGGAATCTGATCATCTGTTTTCTCAACTGTAAAAATAGGGATAACGATGTTATGATGTTATTGTGGAGGGTCTTTATTGCAATTTGATGAAGTAATTCACGTGAAAGTGCGTTGTATTTTTGTAACCACTGTATACTACATAAGAGTTATCTTAACTCTTTTTTGACTCAGATTCATATAGAACCTTAATGTCAATCCTTTTCAGTTCTGGAATGAGCTTTTGGAAAGCAATCACTGACTCTGCCTTTGATCTCTGTGCATCACTCTGCCCCCGCGATGCTATCCCAAAATGTAGAAATGTGATAGAAATGGTTCTGGTTTTTCAAATAGAAGCATTTTCCTCCAAGGAGACTGTCATTTGTGCTTTCATTTCACAATCATGTCAGTGGTCTATTTCCTCCTAGATGATAGTATATAGTTTCAGTGCCATAAAGGTTTTGGCAATGTGAGCTTTCCGAACTGCACAAGAGGAGCAGGTAGACTGGGACATGGTACAATGGCAAACATTCCTTCTGGGAAGTCAGAAGATCTGGGTTCTATTCAGGACTCTGCTACTTGTAAGCTGTATGACCCTGGGCAAGTCACCGAACAATTCCAGCCTCACTTTGCTGACTTGAAAAGTGCAGATAAAAATTCCAGCCCCATCTTCCACAGAGGATTTTTGAGAGGATAAAGGAATTAGTATTTCCATTATATATCCACAAATATGCATATAATACTTACCAGGTGGGAACAAAACGCTGAGCCAGGTGCCCAGGGGAAGTCAGTTAATCGGATGTGCAATCTCCACATGTGTGGCTCTGTGTGGGGAGGCTGAGGGGTTTATCCTGGTAGGCAGAACCCTCTGGTTATTACAGGTACTGAAGACATGGAGGCAATATGTGAGGTGGGAAGATGGGGAGAGCCCAGAGGAAAATGGACACCTCCAAGGGGATCACACTGGCTGCTCCCCTCCAGGGGCCCCTCCCCACTTTTGGTGGCCCCATCAAGAGAAGCTCTAAGTAGAAGCTGCAAGTACGTGGTAGAAGGGGTGGGCGGATACCCAGTGATGGAAAGGCAGAGCGTGAGTATTCATTTTGAGTGCCCCAACTGGCATATAGCAGTGTGCCTGGGGCTGGTGACTTACCTGTTCAAGGGGTGAGGGAACACAACTTTTAGGGTTTTGCAAGTCATTCTTTCAGCCCAGCTTTCCAGTCCGGGGGGATGAGGGCAGAGTTTTCAATAGCCTTTTCACTGAAAGTGGTGTCACCCTGCCTCCTGTGGAAGTACCCGGCCTCATGCCCTCACAGAGAACCCCAGGATGTTTCTGTCCCTTCGCAGCTCTGAATCAGCTGTTCTCTTGATGGCTTTGTCGGAGCAGGGCTTTGAGTGAGGGCTAATTAGATAATGTCTGTGAAGCACTTGGAGTTCCTTGGAGACAGGCTCACTCTTGATGTATTATTAACAGTGGTGAGCATAGTGCTCCAAACAAAGCTGGTGTCTACTTAAATATCCAGGGTGGGGGCAGGAAGGACAGGGGGAGGGCTCAAGGCAGGACCAGCCAAAAGGGGCCATCCTTTGGGAAGGCCTTCAGGCCTGTCTTGTGACCTGCAGGGTTGGGCAGAGGGCAGGGACTGTCACTATGAGATGGAAACTTGTGGGTGCTCTGCTCCACAGACAGCACTTGTGTGGACAATGTGAGCAGGACAACTGGCCCATGATGGTGACGTGGGAGTCCCACCAGGCTATGCCCCACTCAGGGTACTGTGCCAGTTTCCAGGAGCACTGTTGGAGCTGGCCAGCATCCTCCCCTTGCCCCTCCGCCCCCCGCCCCGAGAGAGGACATTTTGCTTCAGCTGGCTCTGTTTTCTAAGGGAGAAGGGGAAATTACCTCCCTGGATTAACCCCTGCCCCTCCCAAAGGTTGGGGATTACTCCATGCAGATTTCAGTATTAAATGGCTGTCTTTACTAATTTGGGGTGCCAATGCTTGTGTTGGGGTTGTGACTCTCCTCTTACTGGAGGATTTAGCTGGAGACCTGCACCCTTGTCCCTGCTGACCCCTGTAGCTGCACAGGTGTGTGGATACCCAGAGCAGCTGTCCCCTAAAAGATTTGTTGATGTCTGTTAGGGACCATACATTTGTATCCCCTCAAAATCTATATGTTGAAGCCTCTGCTGGTGTTTGAAGGTGAGGCATTTGGGAGGGGCTTTGGAGTAGATGAGGTATGAGGGTGGGGCCCTGGTGATGAGATCAGTGCCCGTAGGAGAGACACAGAGAGCTCTCTCTTTTTCTTTCCCCACTTTGTACAGACACAGCAAGAAGGGGGCCATCTGCAAGCCAGGAAAGGATTTCTCACCAGAAATTCAACCTGCCAGCATCTTGATATTGGGCTTTCAGCCTGCAGTACTGTGAGAAAATAAATGTCTGTGGTTTATAAGCCACCCAGTCTGTGGTACTTTGTTATGGCAGCCCGAGTAGACTTCAAGACAAAAGTGCTAACCTCCAGACCCTCAGCATGTGAGCTCACTTGGAAATAGAGTTAGTGCAGATGTAATTAGCAAAGATGAAGTCTTATTGGGTCCTAATCCAATCTGACTGGTGCCCTTTCAAGAAGAGAAGAGACACAGACAGACACGCAGAGAGGGAAAACGTGAAGGCACACAGAGATAACATGTGAAGATGGAGGCAGAGGTTAGAATGACCAGTCTACACACCAAGGGATGCCAAGGATTCCTGGCAATGCCAGAAACTAAGAGAAAGCCATGGAATGGATTCTCCTCTGGAGCCTTCTGAGAGAGAGCAGGGAGCCTTCTGAGAGAGAGCAGGGCCCTATTAACACCTTGATTTTGGACTTCCAATTGGCAGAATATTGAGAATAAATTTCTGTTTTTTTTTTTAATTTTTTAATTTTTTATTGTTATGCAATTACAGTTGTATGCCTTTTCTCCCCATCCCTCTACCCCACCCCAGGTGAACCCACCTCCCTCCCCCCTCTCCACCCTCCCCCTTGGTTTTGTCCATGTGTCCTTTATAGTAGTTCCTGTAATACCCTCTTCCCACTATCCCCGCCCCCACCCCCCCACCCCCGCCCTGGCTATTGTTAGATTGTTCTTAACTTCAATGTCTCTGGTTATATTTTGTTTGCTTTTTTCTTCTATTGCTTATGTTCCAGTTAAAGGTGAGATCATATGGTACTTGTCCCTCACTTCCTGGCTTATTTCACTTAGCATAATGCTCTCCAGTTTCATCCATGCTGTTGCAAAGGGTATAAGCTCCTTCTTTCTCTCTGCTGCGTAGAATTCCATTGTGTAAATATACCATAGTTTTTGGATCCACTCGTTTGCTGATGGGCACTTCGGTTGCTTCCAGTACTTGGCTATTGTAAATTGTGCTGCTATGAACATTGGGGTGCGCAGATTCTTTTGGATTGGTGTTTCAGTGTTCTTAGGGTATAATCCCAGCAGCGGAATTGCTGGGTCAAAGGGCAGTTCCATTTTTAGTTTTCTGAGGAAATTCCATATTGTTTTCCACAGTGGCCTCACCAGTCTGCATTCCCACCAACAGTGCACAAGGGTTCCCTTTTCTCCACATCCTCTCCAACATTTGTTTGTGGATTTGTTTATGTTGGCCATTCTGACTGGTGTGAGATGATACCTCATTGTGGTTTTAATTTGCATCTCTCTGATGGCTAGTGATGCTGAGCATCTTTTCATATGTCTCTGGGCCCTCTGTATGTCTTCCTTGGAGAAGTGTCTGTTCAAGTCCTTTGCCCATTTTTTAATTGGGTTGTTTGTCTTCCTGGAGTGGAGTCGAGTGAGTTCTTTATATATTTTGGAGATCAGGCCCTTGTCTGAGGTATTGTTGGCAAATATGTTTTCCCATACTGTTGGTACTCTTTGTAATTTGGTGCTGTTTTCTTTAGCCATGCAGAAGCTTTTTATTTTGATGAGGAAATTTCTGTTGTTTTAAAGCACCCGCTTTTGGCTGTTTCTCTCTGAAGCCACCCACACCTTTTCCCTTTAGGTGTGCCTCCTTGCTTCCTCTCTCCCGAGCGCCCAGGCCCTTCTTTTGCATCTGTAGCTTGTTTCTTGAGTCTGCCCAGCCAAGTTGGCTCACTTATTCCACGGCTCACTGCTTCTACCTCTGTAACTTTCTAAATAAACTTTTGCTTGTTAAAAAACAATAATAAAATAAAGCACCCAGTTTGGGGACTCTGTTATAGCAGCCTCAGGAAACTAATCCTCTCAGGCAGCAAACTAGTGTGCTGTGAGAATTTTTGAAACAGGCAACACCTGACTATTTAGTCAGGGGCACTGACCTCTTTTTCCTTAGATTGTCAAATAAAAAAAGACAACAGCCAACACAACAATAGCTGTCTATTGTGAATGAATCAAAATTATACCTATTGTTTTTGTCAGATTGGCCAAAAGTATATTTTTTTGGTGTGCCACAGAATTTTAGTAATTAGTTTATGTGTGCCATGAGATGGAAAGGGTTGAAAATCGCTGCTCTAGCATCGAAGGATGTTCAGTCTCTCTTTCCCACTGACCACAAACACCTCTATTGCCATAGAAAGCCAGCCAAGCCGAGCAGGCCTCTGCTGTCTTTGTTTCTCTGTTTCGGGAAGTCTGTGCACTTGGACTCCCAGGTTCTCTCATTGAGGCCAGGCCTCCTGCTGCCAAGTTCTCACACAAAATGTTCCATGATACAAAAGAGCTTAGAAACCCAGAGGCTTGGGGCAGTAGAAAAGCAAAGCTGTCTTCCCGGTTAGCAAAAGGACAAGCATCTCTGAATATCAAAAATTACAAATTGTTATTTCTCTTTATGAATGAATCGTCATGTGATATTTTATTAGTGGACACCCAATCTCATTGTCGATTACTCCCATAAATTACCACAGGGAAATGGGCAGGTTTAGCACGGGTTAGCAAAATCTCAACGTGTTAGGTGACCTGGCAAGTTCTGGTATTGAAACATCTTTGCAGCACCTGTCAGCCACCCACTGGCTTTAAGGGCTGGGTATTACCAGCGTTCCTTTTCTCCCCTGAATAATCCCAGATCAAAGGGCCAAAATTAGGTAACTTTTAGGCACACAAAACCCCGCCTCTATTTGGCATGTGTATGAATAAACCCAATAAAATATATCATGTTACCAAAGCCAGTTTTACATGTTATTTAAACTAGTAATTAAGAGTCTTAAAGCTGGCTTTTCTACAGAGGCTTAACCACCAGCACCCCAGCTCTGGGCAGAGGGGAAGACCCAGGACGGGGAGTTGCGTCACAGACACCGGCACTATCTTGGGTGAGATGGCCTTTCAGAATAAGCATAAACCTTCTGGGACCTCAAGACCAGAATCAACCTCTAGAACTTGTTCAAAATAGGACCCTGAGGCTGTGCCTTCGGGGGTACCCTCCCCCACTGGCATCCTCACATCACTGGGAGGAGCTGATACCATTAACCCAGGAAATAAAGCCTTCTTTATTTGTGTCAGTTAAGCTTCCCAGTTGACTCACACCAACCAGGCTTTCTGCCTCCAAATGTTAATAGCCAGTATAATTTAGGTTGAGAAGAGATACAGAAACTGTGTGGGAGTAACTGATCTTTAAACGTGGGCTGCCAAAGGCACAATGGCCCCAGAGTCATGACTTCTTGTTATTAAAAATGTTCTCAGGCTCTGTGGATGCTAATATAAGCCAGCCCCGATGTTTAAGAACACAACTATTAATTAATGTGGGTAGATAAGTGTTTTATTTAGAGCAGGCAGCCTGCATAGGTTTTTGCTTGGGTGGGCATTTAAAGTGGAGGCATAAGTAGGGCTGGTCCTTGGAAAACTCAGAGCTAGGTTAATTGGTTGGGCAAACTAGGTGGCTACTGTGGGTGAGGCCTTGTGCCAGGCACCGAGGGAGGTGAATGAAGAATCATTCTTACTAAGGGCAAGGGGAAAAGAATGACTTCTGTGGTCTATCCCTTAGGCACAGACAGTACTCTGTTTGTGTTATCTTATTGAGTCGTTGTTATTCCCACTCAGAGCACGCAGTAACTTGTTGGATTCACCCAGCTAGAAAGGCCCCGGCTGCGATTTGAATCCAAATCGGCTTAATTCCAAAGGCCAGGACACATGCTAACCCTGATGTAAGGTAGACTGTTATAACGGGTATAAAGCTATCCAAAGAAAGCACAGGGGAAGGAGAAATTCATTCCAAATGGTAAAAGTTAGGTAAGATACTGTGATGAAGATAACATTTGAGCTGGTCTATTAAAGATAGGGAGATTATATCAATAATAGGCAAAGACGATTGAGGGTTATTCTCAGCTGAGAAGAAGCAGTTCCTGCCAGAGTGCCCAAGGAGGCAAGTGTGAGGGTAGCATAAAGTGTGGGAATAACTGCTATGACAGGTCTGAAGATTGTATGGTGGAGTCAATCTGACAAAGGTCATACTGTAAAGGGCCTTGAATGCCACCGGAAGGGATTTGATTTTATCCTGTTGAGGGGTAGTGAGTAGAGAATATCTAAAGAGAAGGATGTAATTAGAGCTATTCTCTGGGAAGATAATGTTGATAGTAGGGTGGTTGATGGGTTGGCCGGGATAAGACAGACCCAGACAAACCAGTTCAGAGGCAAATGCAATAGGGAGGTATGAGCTGTTGAGAGCTAGAACCAGGGCACTAGGAGTGAAAGACAGGGACATAGTCCAGCAGGAGTTCAAATCAACAGGATTGGGCCAGATGCAAGGCTAGGGCAGGGCCAGCTGCATGGTGCACGACCTGGTACAGGCCTGCATTTGGTCTGATTCTCTGGTGTTGTGCCTTGAAATTTTTGGGCATTTTTGAACAAAGGGCCCCCACATTTTAATTTTGTATCAGGTCCCCAAAATTTTATAACTGTTCCTGGACTTGGGTTTTACAGCTAGACAAACTGGGTTTAAGCCCCTAATCTATCTCTTCAGGCTGTGAAGATTTCAGCAAGTCACTTAACTTCCTGGCCTCTTCAGGGTCCTTGTCTGTAAAATGAGAATAATAATAATTACTCAATGGGTTCTCATGAGGATTGGAGAAAATTATGTTAATAACTACATTTTTTTGAGCACTCGTGTGCCAGGTTTTGGGCTAAGCATCTTTATATCAATGACAAACTTAATCATTATGACACCTTATGAGTTGGGTACTATTTTTATTCTGATTTTACAAGGAAACAGACTCAGATGGGGTCATGCCACTTTTAAGAGGTGGATCTGGGATCAATTCCTGGTCTGCCAAACTCCCAAGCCTGTGCTGGCATGGTGCTTGACACTATGCTCAATTATGTCATTATCACTATTATTATCATCAATATTAATGGGTGTAGGTGAGGAAAAAGGGAGAGCAAGGGGGCAGAAGTGAGCGGGGTGACAGAATGAATGGAGCTGCCATTCTCTGCTGAGTGATAGTAATAATGGAATAATGAACTTAGCTTTGGGCAGCCTGCCTTGGGACATTCTGGCTTCTCTTTGCATGCATTTTCTGATGACCCTCACTATAACTCTGTCACTTAGGTTTTATTTGTTATGGCTCATAAGGTATGAATTGAGTCCGCTTAATGGGTAACACTTCCAGGGACACTTTCTGTCACTAGGGTGACTGGGAAGATCAAAATTCCTCCAAGAATGGGAAATGAGTCTTATGGGTAGAAATTGATACCTTCATATGCCAGGAGACTTCCATGATTCCTGTCATAATCTTGTACAGTGGCTGGTAATTGGGTCTAGCTGAATTTTACCCCCCCCCAAAAATATATAAGAAACAACAAATGACACTGTACAGGTGTCTTAAAGTACATACTGCAAGGGCACACAATTCATCTTGTCCATCTTCCTCTTGATTCATCATTTACAACTCAGTGGGATTGAATTAATTAGTTACTTTCCAGAGAGCAGGGGGTGAGAAACCGAGAAGCTGGATGAAAGGAGGAAGGGCCAAGGATTAAGGTGTGTTGAGGTCAGTGGGAGGTAGAAGCAACATCCCACCAGGAGAGGGAGAAAACATGACCTGCTTTCCGACATCACCATAGTGAACAAGACTGGCCAATATGACTAGAATTTCAGTGAGCAGAGGGCATCTAAGGGGCCTGGCCAACAGAGGAGGAAATGTGCCCAGAGACTGAATGGCATGTTCCTTCCTGGGGCTTCTGTAGGTACAGTGAGATCACCCTTCCCTGCCAAGTGTGTTTCTGGATAGTTCAAAACACTGTCTGTTTGAACTGACTTTTTGCATGCTCGCCCTATGTTGGGTGAATTAGGATGTACGGAGGGAACATTGGGAAGGCCTGTTACTCTTTAAGGGGCCACGTCTAGAAATGGTCCAGAAAATTGTGTGCGAAAGAAGAGTGGCTCTTCATTAATCAATCACTTGCCCTGATCTGAAGGGGCAGCGACAGGGACTTCTGAATGCTTATTAAACAAATGGACCAGTTTCCTTGATATACAAAAAGATACTTTTCCATGCTCTGCAAATACTTCAATCATTGTAGGGATACACAATAGAGATAGTAATGTCCCAGTTCTTCTTCCCTCTACCCCAAGATGACCACTAACTTACTCTGAAGTGGGAAGTGGCCACTTCGCCTCTTGCACTCTATAATATTAAGTAATTTACACTTGATTTTAGCCAAAAGGCTGAGAAGCAATGTAATTTAGAAATTAAGAAATTTAGGAAGATTCTTTTGAATGTTAAGAAAATAAGTGTCCATGGAATGAAGTTGAATTTTGTGTAGTAGAAAGGGCATTGGACTAAGAATAAGGCCTTGGTGCCTCATTGTGCTACTAGGTTCTGCGGCTACCATGCTGTCTCACTGGGTCTTTAATTTAAGACCTCAGCTAGACCCATTAGGACAGGTTGGGACTGCCATTTGGAAACCTAGTGACCAAGAGACCCACTCTGGCCTAGTTTCACTGCAGCTTACAAGGTATCCGATTCCAGCACTGATTAACCATCCTTCTGTGTGTGTTTTGACTTTTTTTTTTTTGCCTTTAAGATTTTAGTACTTGTGTCATCAGTCTTCCTGACTTAACTTTCTGACTGTTGGGTTGGCCTTCTTTCTGATCAGATGCATTTGGACTAATCTCACAGTACTTCAATAGGTAATCTGTATCAATTTGGGCAAATGATCTACAAAAAGTGAGATTAGAGAATAATAATGACTATATGATCCAGGCATTATGCTAAGTACTTCACAGGAACTATCACATTTACTCCTCCAAACATTCCTATGAGTTTAACAGTGAGGGTGTTTTGGCTGCAAGTGATGGAAAACCCTATTCACAGAACTTTAAACAATAAGGACATTTATTGGCTCACATAACTCACAGGAAGTTCAAAGGCAGAATGGGCTTTAGAGTCAGTTGATCATTCATCTATAAGAATGACTTCAAGGACCCAAGGTCTTTGCATCTCTCTGCCCTGCCATTGACATTGTTTGGATTTCAGCCTAAGGCTGGGTGTCCTCATGGCTGAAGCTGGGTTGTCAGCAATGGTCAGGGCTCCTTGCTTTCTTCTTCTTCTTCATGTAAAATCTCAGGAAAGAAATTGCTTAAAGGAAATCCTCTTAGAGGAACTGTCCTAGAGACTCTAAGCAAATTCCCTTGTGCCTTATTGGCCTGATCTGTATCATGTATCATTAACTGCAGAGGAACATAAAACCATTTTGATTGGTTTAGATAAACCAGGACCCACTTCCAGAGCTAGAGAAAAAGGTAGATTCCCCTGAGTCACATTGGTCAAGTGGAGAAGAGCAAATTAGGGCTCTACCAACAAAGAGGAAGGAAGGACATGAATGTTGGTAGGGCACCAACAGTATTTACTAAATGAAAGTTAACTAACTTTCCCTCAATTGACCTTGCCCTTGGGCAAGCTAGCCTTATTCTTAACTGCTATGCCATATTGCCTGATGTCCCTTCCATCTCAAGCATTCCACATGTCTAAATCAATTAGAAATATTTCAGCCAGTATAGGGAAAGAGTATAAATAAATAATGTTTTAATATTTAGACACATTTAACTTCTCTAGATAGCCATTTTTTTCAAAAAATATTTTATAAGTGCCAGTTAATATGGAGGAATATTTTGTCATAAGATATCTGACTGTTAGTTTATGAGTGGGTATTTGAGATTCAAAGTTCCAGATCTCTTTTTGATTCCAAAATATGCAAATATACAGTTTTCATTCCAAACAAGTCATAAAATTGAATAGTTGACCCATAATAAAAGCTGGGAAAACAAAACCACATTTATCTTCCTTTGAGTTCACATTTAAAGACAAACTTCCCCAATTCACCTTACATTGGGAAAAAGAATCAGGACCAATGTATTAGGCAGTTATCAATTTCAACAACAGCTCAAATTGACTTAAATAATAAATGGCTATATTGACTTGCATTTATTGAAAAACCCACAGCTCAGCAAGCTTCTTTTAGTTCAATAATGTCACTGAAGACCCTGTTTATTTTATTCTCTCCTGCCTTTTGTGGTTCTGCTTTATTTCAAGACTAGTTGACCTCAAGTTCACAAAATGGCTGCTCATTACTCCTGGACTACATACTCTCCTATCCACATCTGTTGACAAAGGACGTCACTCAAAGAACAAGGGAACTTTATTCCCCAAAGTCTCCAGCAATAAACACCTCCTTGAAGTTCTTTGGCCTGAACCAATCTGTGTGACCAAGGGGGATCGAATGGATTGATTCGCCTTCCCTACATCATACATTGTACCTCACCCTAAGAGTTGATCCTCAATGGCCACCCAGACCTAAATCCCACAGGAGAGGAAAGAGAAAACGATGCTGGGAATATAAATCATAAAAGTCGATTGGAGTAGCTGCAAGAATTAGTGTTTGCCTTCAGTTGATCAGCTATTCCTTATAGACTACTTCTGGTGGGAATGTGCCACCACTTTCCACGGTGGCAGTGAATGGAAAATGAAGAGAAAGAGAACAGTAATCAAATTATAGGTACAAGTTGTTAGGATGTAGCAAGAATTCTCTAGCCAACAGTGTCTGAGAATGGAAAGTGGAAAATCATTGTTCTGGCAAGGCTTCCTGAGTCGCCCCTACCCCCAAATCCTCTCCCTCATCCCTATTCATAGGGCATTCTTTCCTAAGCCTCTCAGAGAGCCTCAAACTCAATTTAATTTTCTCACGTTTATCTGAAGCTCTAGTCGCTGGTCACCCCTCATTGTATGGGGTGGTATCCCTGGTAAAACCTTCTTTAGAAGACCCCTGTTGAGGACAGTTGGTCCTCAACAGTGAGGGAACTGGCCCAGAATCATCTTTAAGCAGTTTCTCCCAAATTCACAGCAGCCTACAGAAGAACTCTAATCCCAGAGGGCCCACAGCTGTTTTGTTCTTTAGTTATTATTCAACTTCATTCATTAATTCACTGAGTCACTCATTCACTCATTCCGTCACTTAACAAGTATTTATTGAGTGCCTTTTATGTACCAGACATTATTCTATGCACTGGGTTTACATAAATAAATGAAATTTTGAAAGTCTCCATCACATAAAGCTTCATGGTAGTGGACAGAAATAGGAATTTAAAAATGTATTTATACTATAAGTATAGGAAATAATAAATGCTATAAAAGATACAGCAGGATAAAAGTAAAGAATGCATGTGTGGGGTTATTTTTGATAAGGTGTTAAGGGAAGTTCTCCCTGGGGAAGAACCAGTACACTGTGCCTAACAGTGTTCAAAACATGGAGGAATCTCTGAATAATTAAATAATAGCTAACTGTTTTTGGTAGACCCAGAATTGGGGCTCTTTCAACCCTTTCCCCAGAAGCAGACCTGTTTTGTTCAATCCAGCCTAGGTACAAACGCTTTGGTCTCCAAAAAGAGGGATTAAACAAGTTATTCTACCTTAAAACTGAAAGGATAGTAAGAACAGAAATACTAACTTGCCTTTGAATTCTTTGCACATTTACAGATAGCTTTATGAGTGGACAGGTGGTCCTTAGGGTTCATCTGCCTGTTTGCAAATGAACACCTCTCACTTGAGGGCTAGGGAAGCTTGTGTGGATACAGGGAATGAAAGCACGGATTTGACCCAAGCATTCTTTGACCCACATGTTTATGTGGGGATTAAGAGTGGAATGAGTTGTCACTGAAAACATGTGCTTTGTGTATTTAGAAGATAAGTATTTTTTTATTGCTAATTAGTGTTGGTCTCACATACATTTGTCATGTTGGTATGTCAGATTCATTTGTCCTTTTAAACCCAAGTGCTGTAATTAATCTTCTTCCATCCACTCTCTGTTACAGTCTGGCTGTAACTCAGACTGCTAGGCTCTCTGGTAATAGGTTTTCTAGTGAGGAAATCTTGAATTTTAAAGTGAATTTGAGTTTGAATCCTGTGAGAGAACATACCATTTGGTGAATCCAAGAAGTAGCCTCAGCAGAGTGAACCCACGAAATGGGGAGAAGGGAATGTTGTACTCCTCAGTGTTTTCTAAGTCTTGGCCTGAGAGTCATTTTTTCATGAAGCATATCCTGAATCCACCCTCTCTCCCTCAGAACTTGACAATATGCCCTCCCTTATGTCTTACCTAGGTAAGACCTTTACACACAAGTATCAGAGCGTCTCTGATTTTATTTTTATTTTTACTTCATTGCAACTACTTTTAACCCATCTACCCTCACACCAGCTCTCTCCCAGCACTCAGCGTCCAGAATACAGAAATGGTACCCTATTCACACGTGTGTCCTCAGTACTCAGTATCTTGCCTGGCAAGATGTTCTTTGTGAAATGGCACAAAAGAGTAATTCTTTAAACACAAAATGAAATACTTAATGATTTTAAATCAGATCTCATTTGATTCATACAACTGTTAAGACAAGCAAAATTGGAGCCCAATGTTTAAGAAAAACCTAATTGATGGTAATTTAGTATTCAGAAAAATTCTGTCATTGAGTTTTTTTCCTGAAGAGTGAGAAAGAGTGTCATTGCTCAGTTTTAATAGCAGAACATCTTATGGAACATTACTGCCTCCTGATAATACACTTGAGAAGTATTGCCTTAATGAATAAGAATTGCAGTTTAAATAATATTCTGACCGAAAAAAACAAAAACAAAAACAATGATGACATTTGTATATCATTTTACTGCATATAGGGGCTATTATATTCATTCTATTATTTGATCCTGAAAAGAATCATCAGAAGCAATCATTATATTTATGACCATTTAAATGATGAAGCAAGTGAGAATGAATTCGATTATTTCAATGCACTTGTCTAGCAGGTAGAAGAATTGGAAGACAGGCAAATGTGCTATTCTTGGGGGTGTATGTGGAAGGGATGGCACCAATGGATGGAGAAGGAGACTGCTGATGTCCGGCTGACCCTCAGAGAGTTCTAATGAAGCTCTGAGAGTATCTGTAGCCCTGAGATGTCTGGGGGTCTGGTATGAGGCAGGGCCAGGAGGTGGAGATTTCAAGTCCTTCCACGTCTTGCCTTCATTGTAATTCAATCTGCACTGGTCATGGCCATGTCCTAACTGATATATGGCCTCTGGTGGACCATGGTGATAAAGCTGAGACCCAGGGGAAGGGAGAACTTAGGTCACATGTTAGTCTGTCATCTTTGATGAGGCTTGTTTAAGTTGCCTGATGCTGGTTATTTTACCTACCTCTGACAAAGATTTTTCAGTTACTATAACCAGGCTGCTCCCGCAAATGAGCTCAAGCTGTGGTTAATAAATGCAGTCCGAGGGAATGTGGTCGTTAAAACCCCCTGCCACAGGATCATAGCAATCACAGACCCAGAGTCCCACATCCAAAATTTTGGGGGCCAGATGGGTTTCAGGACACAGAATATTACCTAACACCCCGCGTGGAGACTCTTGAAGCATTGTGCAATCAAGCATCTTATTAAATCTGCAGCCAAAGGGACGGATTGTGCACTGGATGAGATAAAGACTATAAATAGGCTCACATCAGTTCAGGTCAGCCCTTAACACCTAGTGAGTTAGGAATTAACTTGTGTTTTGGAGAGCTTCTTAAATTTCAGAATTGTGGATCAGGAAAAATAGACCCTTGTCCTCTTTATGCCATTACTACTCCATTTTCTCTTTATTACTCATTTCAAAGACAAAACATAGTCTTTGGCTTGCTGGAGGTGACAATGGCCAATATTAAGTTTCTTAGAAAGATGCTACATCATCACCCTCTGGGTGCATCTTGATCGACAGGTAAAGGCCCAATTTGGCAAATGAGAAGTTTCTCCAAGAATGTTTGGAATTCAGTAGACAGAGGGGACTTGCGGGAGTCCCTCATGTGGCATTGTAGCAGGATCCTGGGAGCCTCTCTGCAGGAGTGTTCATTCTGTATAAGGGACAGATGGGGACAGGAGAGCTGCAGCACAGGCCTTGTGTTGGGAAGAAGCAGTTTGAGCTGAGTTACCAAAGGCTGAGACTCTAAAAGAAAATATGTGGGTTGTGTGTCTTAAGGAATGCAGTCACTAAAAGCTTTTGAGATACTGACGGGATGAAAATGGGGTCTAAATAACAAACTGTTTATTGTTTGCTGAATTCACCAACACCTTCCCCAGTCTAGAGCTGAGCTCCGGCTCTGTCCTTTGCCTGAAATGCCCTTCCTGGGCTCCTTCCTGCTTGGGCACACTCCTACTCATCTTTCAGGATCCAGCTCAAATGTCACTTGCTCTGTGGAAGCCTTTCCCTGACCCCAGGGAGTGCTAACTGCTTCTTTCTCTGTGACTCTGTAAGCCTTTGCACGCACTGACAGCACTTCTCTCCTTGCACTGCAGTTTGTCCTTGTCTCCCCAAGTTGAACCACAAGGTCCCCCAGAGAAGGCACTATGTCTTTTTTTTTTTGGACTGGTACCCCACACAATGCCTTACCCATAAGCATTCTAAGCAATATTAATTGAATAAATGCTTATATCTTCTATTATTTCTTCCTTTTAAAGATTTTATTTATTTATTTTAGAGAGAGAGGAAGGGAGAGAGAAAGAGAGGGAGAGAAACATCAGTGTGTGAGAGATAGATTGATTGGTTGCCTTTCGCCTGTCCCCAACTGGAGACCCAGCTGGCAAACCAGGCATGTGCCCTGATGGGGAACTGAACCAGTCACCTTTCAGTTCACAGGCCAATGCTCAATCCACTGAGCCACACCAGCCAGAGCCTTCTATTATTTCTTATAGTCTCTCTGTTGCCTGTTATTTTTTCTTTTTAAATTGGCCATATCTATGTAATTGCAGTGATAAATCTTATATGGACTAAATTTTGGAACACAGGAATCACCACCATCCTCCAATAAAGAACCATGGGATTGTGGGAAAATGAGACTTGTGAAAAGGTTGAAGTGAAGTTTGTTAAAGGCTGTTATGACTTGAATTGTATCCCCTCAGAAGATATGTCCATGTCCTTCCAGTCCAGTACCTGTGCATATGACCTAATTTGGCAAAAAGGTCTTTGCAGATGTCATTGAGGTAAGAAGCCCATGATGAGATCATCCTGGATTGGGTGGACTGTAAATCCCATGAGAGGTCTTTATACGAGGCAGAAAAGGAGACTGAATCACACGGGGGAGCAGGTGATGTGAAGATGGAGACAGATTGGAGTGATGCAGCTACGTCAAGAAAGGTCAAGGATTGCTGGACACCATCTGAAGGTAGGGGGATGGTATGTGGGGCAATTCTCCATCAGAGCCTCCAGAAGAAACCAAGTTTGCAGATGGTTGATTTTGAACTTCTAGCCCCCTAAACTATGAGAGAATAAGTTTCAAATTTGTGGTTATTTGTTATGGCAACCCTAGGAAACTAGAACAGATGTCACCAAGAATTTCAGTGTCATCTAATGGCTGTCAGGGAGGTTGAAAAGTAGTGTAGGATCAACTTTAGGAGCTCCGGATTGGATTTGACGGTATGGGGGTAGTCCTAGCTCTAATCTCTGAGTCTCAGTTCCCTCATGTAAAAAAATGGGGGTCATGGAATATTAGCGCCCACTGTAGAAGTCTCCAATTAAGGTAATTGAGGCACTAGGAGTCACTCGATATATGTTATTGGTCAGTTATTAGATGGAGGCAAGAGAATAGTTAACTGGCTTGCAAATGTTACCAGCACCACAGTGGCAATATATTAATGTTAGAAAGTGGGATTCAACTCTCAAATTGCTGAGAACTGAAAGCAACCCACTTTGCCTTTTAACTTTTTCATAGGTGTACAGCCTGCTTCCTTTAGGTTGGGCATTGGTACTGATTTGAAGGCATCTGTAAAGTTTTTAGAATAATTGAATTTTAGGGTTTATTGGTCATCAAGATGACCATTCACCTGGGACACCCAGATGGCTCGGGTCCCTGAGTGTGGCAATGTGAGTCCTCAAGCTCTTTTCAATATCTCAGGCAGTCTAACAGACACTGCATCATTTATCTGTGGAAAGAGGTCACAACAAAACTGAAAAAAAAAACCCATTTTTTTTGTCTTTCACTGGACTGATATTTGCTAGATTTGGTAACACAGGTTATCTCATGGAAAAAGGAATTAGCATATGAAGTTTTTTTCATATTGAAAAATTACAAAATAGCCCTGGCTGGCGTGGCTCAGTGGATTGAGCACTGGCCAGCGAACTGAAAGGTCACCACTTTGATTCCCACTCAGGGTACACGCCTGGGTTGTAGGGCAGGTCCCCAGAAGAGGCAGCCAATCAATGTTTTTCTCCTTCTCTTCCTCCCTCCCTTTCCCTCTCTCTATAGATAAATAAATAAATAAATAAATAAATAAATAAATAATCAGTCTTAAAAAATCACAAAATATAGAAAACATAAGGGAAATAATAAAAGTGTCTTTCTAATGTGTGCCAATCATTTAATGACATAATGCTGTATTATGTCATGTCATGTTGTATTATGTTATGGTATCTCTAGGACCAAATAGTGGCCCAGAGAGGTTTAATAAATTGTCTATGGTCACAATGATGTAATGGTAGGGACAAAATGATTACACAGGATTTTGACTCTCAATCTAAGACTCTTTCCCAATAAAATCTTTGATTGTCCTTGTTTTCTGAGGACTCTGATGTTTGGTCTTTATTGCAATTCACTTGTTCAACATAAAAGTGTGAACTGGACAGACACCGCCTCTGTATTCAGAGAGCTCCTAGTCCAGGCCCATTGGACTTCTCCTTGGGCAGCAAATAGCAGAAACCCAGCTTTAGCAAGAATGGGATTTATGATGAAGATGTTGGCATACCTCATGGCACCCAGTGGCAGGACTGGGATCAGCTACTAGGAGCATCAGAACCAAGGATTCCTACTGTCCTCTGTCCTTTGTCTCTCTCCTTCTCCATGTGTCCCCTTCCTTCCTTCCTTCCTTCCTTCCTTCCTTCCTTCCTTCCTTCCTTCCTTCCTTCCTTCCTCCTTCCTTCCTCCCTCCCTCCCTCCCTCCTCTTCTTTCCTTTCTTCCCTTTCTCTGTCTCTCTTCCTCTGTCCCTCCAACTCTCTCACTCATCTCTCTTTCTCCAAAAATTGGCCTCTAGTAGGTCCTGGGTCCTTGTGGTGAAATACACAGCTGATGTCTGCTCCAAGGTGACCTAAAAAAAGGTAAGAACTTTTTTGATAGGGTTTGACACAGTGCTATTTAGAGCACCAGAAAAAGGCATTTAATTTGGATTTGCACTGAGATCTTAGGTATGGAACAGGGAAGATGGAGGGCAAGAGCAAGAAGAAGGAGAAACTGAAAGCAGAGCAGGAGGCCTCGAGGGTAACATGCAAGGGGGGTAAGGAGGTGACGGCTGAGCCTAAAGAGGTACACAAGGCAGAGTCATTCCAGGCCCTGCAGGTCATTTAACTAGGGACAAGACAATCCAATGACTATATTTCACCTGCTGAAAAGAGTTTGTGAGACAAACTATTGGTAGAAAAAAGAATGAAAACAAACCATGTAAAATAAGTTATATTTTCTTTCTTTTTTAAAGATTGGAGTTTGCTGTTGTTTTTATTTTATTTTATTTTTTTTTGTGATAGTAGGTTTTATTTCTCTCTCTCTTTTTTTTTGTTGTTCATTCACAGTTGTCCCCTTTCCCCCTCATTACTCTCCCCTGCCCTGCCATGAGTTTTATTTTCTTATTGGTTTAGACCATGCATTTTGTAATTCTGTTATCATAGAAGAAAATACTAGGCCACACCCAGTATCATTCAGACCCTGCTGGGTGTCATGGGCAACGACCCACTAGCTCATGGAAGGCAGGGACCCAAGGTGCTGGGGTGTGTGGTCTAACCTTGCTTCTTTCTGCTCAAATATTTTTGGTCCTGATCAATCAACAGAATGACTAGTTTCCCATAGAAGTGAGGAAAATCCCCTTATTCTGCGTGTGCCTGTCACTCTTCCAGAATGCCAGCTGCCACCAGATTCAGGAATCCTGCTGCACTATGGGAGGGTCAACTCCAGTCTCTGCAATTGTCAGTTTGGTTTCCCATGTCTGAACAAAAGCTGTGCTCTTGTTGGGCTTGGTTATTCCTTCCCCTTCTCTGATCTGTTTACTCCAGTTGATCAAGTCAGTGTGTGATATACTGTTCTTTTTAAGTAACTCCAATTGATTTGTAATACTGAGAATAGTTCTGTGGCATCACTGTTCCTTTGAGGGTGGCAAATTAGAAAGTGTATAGCAATTTCCCTGTTATTATGAAAGTACTTTTCAAAGCCATTCATTCATTAAAATTTTAAGTACATGGTAAGAGCTGTTTTTTGATATTAAAGGAGCATTTGAAAGTCTTCCTGTTAAAGAATATTTCTCACACTGACCACTGGCCAAAATTCCCATGTTAGTTGTGTTTTCTTTTCAGGCACAAAAAGCCACCATTAAAATGCAATTTATACTTTAAAACAATGATTTTCAACCTTTTTCATCTCATGGCACACATAAACTACTAAAAATTTTCAGCACACCTAAAATATATTTTTTGCTAATTTGACAAAAAAAATAGGTATAATTTTGATTCATTCACACTGGATGGCTATTTATGTGTTGGCTATTGTCATTTTTTTGGACAACCTAAGGGAAAAGAAGTCAGTGACCATGACTACATAGATATTGCATATTTTAAAAATTCTTGTGGCAAGCCCTGGCTGGTGTGGTTCAGTGGATTGAGTGCCAGCCTGTGAACCAAAGGGTCACTGGTTCGATTCCCAGTCAGGTCACTTGCCTGGGTTTTGGGCCAGGTTCCCAGTAGGAGGTGTGCGAGAGGCAACCACACACTGATGTTTCTCTCCCTTTCTCTCTCCCTCTTTTCCTCTCACTCTAAAAATAAAATCAATAAAATCTTTAAAAAAATTCTTGTGGAGTACTGGCTAAAAATCACTGCCTCAGAAAAATAATCCATACCATCATCTGCTGTTATCATTTAGGTCGTATGTAGTTATTGGCTTGATCTCTATCCACTTGAGTGGTCTGGCTACTCCATGTTCCCTCTCCAGGCTGCAAGCATTCTTTCATTTCTGGTTGGTACAAGAGTCAGGGTCTTCCCTGTTTTCCTCAGCCCATCTGTTTGCTTCCCTGAGTGAGAAGGCCAAGGCATCACTTTACCTGTGGGGAAGAAAAGTGACCCTCTCACTAGTTTATCAAGCTCAACTTAATAACTCAAGCCCAGCAAGAAATGCTTCCTGAAGCCTCTATTTCAGAACCTTGGGCAGGTATTCTTCAGACCAGCCCCATCTTGGTACTGTCCCCAGAACAAGATCCTGAAGGAATTAGGGTAGGAGGGGATATGACAGCAGGTCTAGTCTAATGTCACAGAACATCTTTGGGTCAGAGGAACCCATATCAAAACAAATGGGGAAACAAGCAACAGCTGGCCTCAGTGAGCTCCCAGCCCCCATACCTCTTGTTAACTGGCTCCAGGCATGGCACTAGCAGCAGACAGCCTAGGTCCACAGCTTGGCTTTACATGGGAACCTCCAAACCCAGCACAAGTAGCAGCCATATCAGATTGCTTTATAGTTCATGCAGGGTAGCCCTGAGCAGAACACAAGTGGGGGCTGACCTTGGCTTGTACCACCCAGGAAACCCTAGAGCCTGTGCTCACAGTGGACAGCTACAGATCATGTTGGATCACCACCACCCTGTCCCTGCACAGCTGATCTTCCACAGAGGGTAGAGATAGGCAGTCAGTGTACACAGCCAGTCCTTGTAGCTGGCTGGCCTGGGTAAATCCCTCCCATTGACCTGCCAGCAGCAATAAAGGCTCAACTACAAGAGGAGGGTGCACTCAGCACACATGAAGTGTACACCTTCAGTACCCAGGTTGAGTGATAGGGAAAGCTGTGCTACTGGACCCTATAGGACACCTACTACATTAGGCCATACTACTAAGACAGGGAGTCATAGCTGCTCTACTTAATACATAGAAACAAACACAGGGAGGCTGCCAAAATGAGGAGACAAAGTAACATGGCCCTACTGAAAGAACAGATCAAAAGAGAATTCAAAACACTGGTTATAAGGATGCTCAAGGAACTTACTGAAGACCTCAACAGCATAGAAAAGACCCAGTCAGAAATGGATGATACACTAATTGAAGTAAAGAACAATTTACAGGGAATCAAAAGTAGACTGGATGAAGCTGAGAATCAGAGCAATGATTTGGAACATAAGGAAGCAACCAATCAGAACAACAAGAAGAAAAAGAATCCAAAAAAAGGGGATAATGTAAGGACCCTTTGGGACAACTTCAACTGTTCCAACATTTGCATCATAAGGGGGCAGAAGGAGAAGGGAAAGAGCAAGAAATTGGAAATCTATTTGAAAAAATAATGAAAGAAAACTTCCCTAATTGGGTGAAGGAAATAGACTTGCAAGTCCAGGAAGCACAGCGAGTACCAAACAAGATGGATGCAGTGAGGCCCACTCCAAGATGCACTATAATTAAAATGCCAAAGGTTAAAGATAAAGAGAGAATCTCACAATGTTGCATATATAATAGGAAATATTTTACCTACATGGGAGTTCCCATAAGACTGTTGGCTGATTTCTCAAAAGATACTTTGCAGACTAGAAGGGATTGGCAAGAAATATTCAAAGTCATGAAAAGCAGGGACCTACAGCCAAGATTGCTCTACCCAGCAAAGCTATCATTTAGAATGGAAGAGCAGATAAAGAGCTTCCCAGACAAGAAAAAACTAAAGGAGTTCATCACCAAACCATTATTATATAAAATATTAAAGGGACTTATTTAAGAAAAAGAAGATCAAAACTATGAACAATATATTGGCAATAAATACATATCTATCAACAAATGAATCTAAAAAACAAACTAAGCAAACAAGAAGAACAGAGACAGAATCATGGATACAGAAAGCATTTTGAGGGTCGATGGGAGGGCAGGTGTGGAGGAATGGGTGAAGAGGTGAGGGGATTAAGAAGTACAAATAGGGCCCTGGCTGATGTAGCTCAGTAGATTGAGCACCAGCCAGTGAACCAAAGGGTTGCTGGTTCGATTCCCAGTTAGGGCACATACCTGGGTTGTGGGGTAGTTCCCCAGTAGGGGGGTGTGTGAGAGGCAACCACACATTGAAGTTTCTCTCCTTTTCTTTCTCACTCCTTTCCCCTCTCTTTAAAAATAAATAAATAAAATGTTAAAAAAAAGAAGACAACTGTAATTGAACAACAATACAATAATTGAAAAAAAAAGTACAAATAGTTACAGAGTAGCTATAGGCATGTAAATTACAGATGTAAAGTACAGCATAGGAAATGGAGTAGCTAAAGGACTTACACGCATGACCCATGGACATAAACAATGTTGTGGGGCTCGCCTGACAGAGTGGGGGGTGCTGGGTGGAGGGGAGCAAAGGGGAAAAAATTGGGACAACTGTAATAGCATAATCAATAAAATATAATTAAACAAAACAAAACAAAAATGAGGCAGGTGGAGGTATGTAAAGAGGTGAAGAGGCAGGGGAAATTACCCTTTCTCCCCAGCCTTGTCCAGCGCCAGCCCTGCATTAATTTTCACATGAATTCATTTGATATTTTCTTTCCCTACACTGGAAATTGAGGCTGGGGGCTGTCTCATATTTGGAACCATACACAGTTGTGTACCAAATGTATGAGAAATGACCTTGAAGACTGACGCTTTCTGTTTTCCTGGACAGACATCATTCTACATACACTTTATGAGGTTTCAATGTCTTTTCTCTGGCCCTCCCACCCCTACCCCACTCACGTTTCTTTAAAACATATTTTACAAGATAATCCCTTGAGTATTCAACACTATTTTTTAAGTCTGAAAAAAGCCACATTCTCTTTCCTCTTTACTTTTAGTTATCAAAGCACTGAAGCATCTGATTCAAAAGCAAAACAAAAAGCACACACAGAAGGCCAAATTATATCCTCCCTGGAAAGGAACTGTGTGTGTGGATTAAAGAACTGAGTTGAATTACAGGAAGAAAATGACATGGGTTTTTTAGAAGTGATGAAGAGAAAAGTAGGTCAAATTTTTCAACCCCTCAACCCTGTCATTGTCCCTTTAAAGCTTTTACTGTCAGTGTTCGGTGAAGTCTGTGCAAAGCCGTGGATACTGAACTCATGCTCCAGTGAAATAAGGAGCTTAGCATTTGAGAAAGTGTGAGCGACACTGGGTCTCCATAAAGACATCATAAGGGAGAGTCAGTTACTTTTATTTCCATATTTCAAATCAAGGCTAATGGACCCCCAAGTAATACTTGACCATTTTGGTTGCCAAGTCAAATTTGATCAAAAAAACTAGGGTTTAGAGAAATATTTTAATGAGATCATCTCTTTCTGAATCAAAGCTAGAAGAACCCAGGACATAGTCATTTAAACAACTCTTTTTTTCCTCCCACAAATATTGACAAAGTGCTTACTATGTGTGTTAGTTTCCTGTGTGTGCTGTAACAAATGACCACAAACGTGGTGGCTTTAAGTAACAGAAATTTATTCCCTCCCAGTTGTGGAGGACAGAAATACAAAGTCAAAATGTCATCAGGGCCTGCTGCCTCTTAGGGCTCTTGGGCAGAACTTTCCTCACTTCTTCTAGCCTCTTGTGGCTCCAGATGTCCCTTGGCTTGTGGCTACCTAAGTCCAATCTCTGCCTCCATCCTCACATGGCCTCCTCTGTCTGAGCCATCTCCTCTTCTGTCTCCTGTCTCTTATGAGAACACCTGTTATTGGATTTAAGCCCACCAAGATAATCCAGGATGATCTCATATCAAGTTCCTTAATTACATCTACAAAAACCTTTTTCCCAAGTAAGGTCACATTGACAGATTCTGGAACATGAACATATCTTTTTGGGCCACCATATAACTCACTACTATGTGTAAGACACTGGGTCTGCTACTGTAGAGTAAAAGGCCTGTGCTCTTCAGGGTCTTATTTGCTCAGGCAGTAAGAGCAAGAGGACATGAATGTGAGCATGTACTTGGAGTTAGAGACAGATATGAACATGTCTACATTCAGAAGCAGAGGGATGGCATTTCTGGATGGGTTTCTTGCAACAGAATGTTAAACAGAATTTATAGGAGGGATGTCAAGTGATCTGGGCCTTAGGTAGTATTTTGGTTTGTTTTTTTCCTCTTCATAAGAAATGTATGCTTATTCAAAAATTGAGAAGTTACATAAGCAAAATCAAGTCACTTATATTCCCAACACTTAAAAATAAGTTCTATAAACACCTTCCAGATTTTTTCTGCTTATGTAAACATATTTAAAATATATTTCCCAATAAATGAAATCAGAATGTAACACCCCATTTTGTGCTCCCATTTTCATATGGAAGCTGAATAAATTTCGGTTCTTTTTGCTATTTTTTAAAATATATTTATTGATTATGCTATTACAGTTGTCCCATTTCCTGTCCCCCTCACTCCACTCCATCCTGCCCACCCCCTCCCTCCCACATTCCCCCCCTATAGTTCATGTCCATGGGTCATACTTATAAGTTCTTTGGCTTCTACATTTCCTACACTATTCTTATCCTCCCCCTATCTATTTTCCACCTATCATCTACGCTACTTATTCTCTGTACCTTTCCCCCCTCTCCCCCTCCCACTCCCCTGTTGATAACCCTTCATGTGATCTCCATCTCTATGGTTCTGTTCCTGTTCTAGTTGTCTGCCTAGTTTGCTCTTGTTTTTGTTTTAGGTGTGGTCGTTAATAACTGTGAGTTTGCTGTCATTTTTACTGTTCCTATTTCTGATCTTCTTTTTCTTAGGTAAGTCCCTTTAACATTTCATATAATAAGGGCTTGGTGATGATGAACTTCTTTAACTTGACCTTATCTGAGAAGCACTTTATCTTCCCTTCCATTCTAAATGATAGCTTTGCTGGATACAGTAATCTTGGATGTAGGTCCTTGCCTTTCATGACTCGGAATACTTCTTGCCAGCCCCTTCTTGCCTGTAAGGTCTCTTTGGAGAAATCAACTGACAGTCTTATGGGAACTCCTTTGTAGGTAACTGTCTCCTTTTCTCTTGCTGCTTCTAAGGTTCTCTCCTTATTTTTAATCTTGGGTAATGTAATTATGATGTGCCTTGGTGTGTTCCTCCTTGGGTCCAGCTTCTTTGGGACTCTCTGAGCTTCCTGGACTTCCTGGAAGTCTGTTTCCTTTGCCAGATTAGGGAAGTTCTCCTTCATTATTTGTTCAAATAAGTTTTCAATTAGTTGCTCTTCCTCTTCTCCTTCTGGCACCCCTATGATTCGGATGTTGGAATGTTTCAAGATGTCCTGGAGGTTCCTAAGCCTCTCCTCATTTGTTGGAATTTTTGTTTCTTCATTCTTTTCTGGTTGGATGTTTCTTTCTTCCTTCTGGTCCACACCGTTGATTTGAGTCCCAGTTTCCTTCGCATCACTATTGGTTCCCTGTACATTTTCCTTTGTTTCTCTTAGCATAGGCTTCGTTTTTTCATCTGGTTTTCGAACAAATTCAACCAATTCTGTGAGCATCTTAATAACCAGTGTTTTGAACTGTGCATCCGATAGATTGGCCATCTCTCCCTCGTTTAGTTGTATTTTTTCTGGAGCTTTGAGGTGTTCTGTCATTTGGGCCATTTTTTTTTTTTTTTGTCTTGGTGCGTCTGTTACTTAAAGGGGCGGAGCCTTAGGTGTTCACCAGGGTGGGGTAATGCTGGTGGCTGCGCAGTGACACTGTATGTGGGGGAGGGGCCGAGAGGGAGCAATGGCACCCGCTCCCCTCTCCACTGGACCTCAATCTTTCACTCTGCTACCCACAATCAAACTGATTTTTGGTTCCCAAGTGGGTGGGCTTGTGCACGCCTTAGGCCCCTGTGGGTCTCTCCAATGACCTCTCCTGTGAGGCTGGGAGTCTCTCCTGCTGTCGCCCCAACCCCCACGGGCATTTTCAATCAAAGGTTTGAGGCTTTATTTCCCCGAGCTGGAGCCCTGGGTTGCGCGGTCTGCTTTGCTCCCCGCCGTTTGTCCAGTTTATCTATGTACGAATGTGGGGCCGCGGGGTGCTACCCGCCACTCTGCCTGCCCCGTTCTCTGCCACTCTGAGTCTGGCCCTCTCGGTTTATCTGCTCGAATGTGGGGATGCAGGGTCTGCTAGTGGTCAGACTGCCTGCCCCGCTCCTCCCACACTCCGCCAGTCTCGGTCCCGCCACGGCAACGCGAGTCCTCTCCGCCCTGGCTGCCCGTCTCCGCCCCTCCTACCGGTCTAGATGAATGTTTATTTTTTATTTCCTTGGTGTCAGACTTCCTTGCCGTTAGGATTTTCTGTCAGTTCTGGTTGTGCGAGGAGGTGCAGTGTGTCTACCTACGCCGCCATATTGGTTCTCCTCCCTGTTCTTTTTTTTAATCCTCTGAGGACGTGCTTATTTGATTTTAGAGCAAGGGGAAGGGAGGAGGAGAAGGAGAGAGAGAAACATCAGTTGGTTCCATCTCACATGTGCCTTGACCGGGGACTGAACCTGTAGTAATGTATGTGCCCTTACCGGGAATCAAACCTGCAACCTTTTGGTTTATGGGATGATGCTCCAACCAACTGAGCCACACCTGCCAGGGCTAAAATTCTGTTCTTTTGAGTAGGAGAGTCCTTCATAATCCACACTCCTGATGTTAACCTTGATCTTAGTCCCTCCCTTTTCTCACTTCTTGCTAACTTTCAGATTTCTGGCAGCTGCCCACTTCCTTCACCTCCCACTGTGTCAGTTCCTCCTCCTGTTCCTCCCCTCACCCTGCCTCAGTATCCGGGTACCACTTCTGCTCAGTTGTGTACAGGGCATATTTTGTTAGTTTTATTTTTGTGCTTTTCATGATAATACAGACCCCCTGACCCAACACTGTTTTTTATTAACTTAGCCGTAACAGAAACCCACATTTTACACATTACATTTTTTGGATCATGCTTATCACTTGTGTGTTATGTAGGGCTTGTCGTATATTAATTTATTTGAACCTTACAGCAATTCATGAGATGGGAACTACTGTTTCCTTCCATTGTATAGATGAGTTAACTGAGGCAAAGGGATCTTAGGTCAAGGTTCAGTAGTGGCCTAACCAGGAGTGCAACAGGCAGGCTGACTCTATCTAGATCGTATATGGTCATCTCCTGCACCACAGAGAGTACCATCGCCCTTGTCATGACTGCCAGGGCTCACCCGCCGTCACAATGGTGTACGTTCACTTTTTAATCCCTTCACTTACACGTTTTCTTCCTAGCACACTTATTTTTTGACCAGGAACAATTTCTAGTTCATGGCCTACTTACTTTTCTCCCAACCTATTAGCATCTTTCTTATTCTATTTCCTTTTCTTACATAGTCAGATCTCATGTTCTATCATTTCTACCACAGCTCAGGTATCTGTTTTTGAGTTAGAGTTTTATAAACCTACTGTCACCACAGTATTTCCCACCCTCACACTGTTCCCGTCATCACACTCTTCCCCTTATCTATTGATACATATTATCTTTATTATTATTTACTATTATTTACCTATTTTTTCCTTTAAACCATCTCACATCTTTAAAGTAAATGATTTAACAAAAACATCCTCCTAATTGAACATAGGAAGACAACATGAGGAATTATTCATTTTGGTTTGTGTAATAATGGGTATGGTTTTGTGGAAGAATATTATTGTTTTCTGGAATTGCATGCTGAAGTATTTCAGGGATGAAGTGCTTCAATGACTGTAATTTACTTTTAAGTTGTTGAACAAAACAAAATTATAGATGAAGGAAAGCTGAAAACTGTAAATAAAGTAGAATCTCTGTGGTGGGAATATGGATGTTTGTTGTATTCTTTTTATTTTTTTGTGTTTGATTTTTTTAAAGTAAAAATTAAAAGGATACTTTCTATTACTAACATAAATGGAAAACTTCTATCACTTGCCATACTGAGAAGATAACTCTAGAAATAAATACATTGAAAATAAAACAGTCTCTTCACATTCTAAGTGTGCCTGATCAAAGGCTCTGTATCTATTCTCCTTGCAAATAAAGGGGATTAGTAAGTATTAGAAAGGTGCTAAAGAAATTGAGTCCCAACCTAAGAATTCTCCCTAAATGATTAAAAAAGAACTGAGAAAGAATAATTCTTTTGTTACATGTTTCAGTGTTACTTAATGCCATGGCCTTGTACCTCTTAAATCACCAGCAGTATTCATGCCATCATTTGGGAGATGTTATCCAAATCATTTTTCCCCTTTCTTTTCCTTAAACTTGCCCTGCAAAATATGAATCCAAGATCACTCCAAATTTCAGTCTCATAATTTTAGGCTGTTTTGGCACTGGAAGAAACACACATTAATCAAGTAGGATTTAATGTAGGAAATAGGAGATATTCCAGAGATTTCTAGCAAATTGATTTGATGTAAGGAGTTGAGTACTTGTTAAACTGTGAAGATGTGCAGGAGTAGAGATTGGGGCACAATTGAGCTTTTGGATTCACAGCTACACTTGGAATTCAAGTGGAAGGAATTAATACTTCCGTCAGCATGTCCACCACTGCCTTACACCCAGCAAGCTCCTGACCAGACAGTGGAGCACACTGCCAACACCCACATCTGCTGAGCTTGCCCTTACCAGAGAAACTGGCTTCTGCCTTCCTTCCACCTTCCCAGTACCCAGGGGCACATCAATGGCAGAGCCGAAGTGACATCCAGAACCCAATTTGCAAGGGAGTCTGAGAAATGTGGCTTTTAGTCTTCCAGCCCCTGTCGTATGGGGAGAATGGTAGGAGGTGGGAATAGATGCTGAGTGCGAACAACACATAACATGGTGGCCTGGTCACCTCAGATTCTCCCTCCCACAGTCAGCGGGGTCCTCAGGGCTGCTGGGCCATCTCCAATTACGATGAGCATACTGTCCTCACTGTTCTCAAAGTTTCCTCATTAGATTTTGTACTTCTGGAGTATCTGTTTTTCTTTTCTTAATCTAGTCTTATTATTATTTTATTTATACTTTATAATTTTTAGCATTTAATTCTCCATCAAAATTCAACCACAAATACTTGAGGAAATTAAATAACAGATATATTTTAGCCATCATCACTTTATTCCCAGTAGCTAACCTACAGAATGTATATTTAAAGGTAGATTGCTAAAGCTGAATTTGCAAATCCATTCAGTAAAGTATACATCAGAAACTTCTAGTTTCCCAATTCATGAGAAATAACAAATCTTTATATGTAAAGAGCAGAATAGTAAGCTCTATGCAGTCAACTGCAGACAGGACTCACATTTTGGGCAAGTAGGGTGATGGCAGAGATGCAGGCCGGAGGACTGAAAGATGATTCCATAGAAAGTACTCCCCCAGGGGAAAGAGTTGTTTACCCTGTAAAGAGGTTGAACACAATTACATTTTTAAACTCATCATTTTAAGTAATCTCAACGTGTCCATTCCCAAGCTTTGCTCCTTTTCTTTTACAGTTTGCCATGCGGTACGAGGACATGGATTTCCTGAGAAACTGAGTTAAGTCTCATTTCCTTTTCTTCTTATACTATTGATTCTTGCCATCTGGCAGTGGAGGGAAGTCAAATAGACGATGTGTCTAGTGCCTTATCCACCCCTCATATGCTCTATTTGAAGGGTTTTTTTTAACTCATCGTGGTAGGATATAAAATGTGGGTAAGTTATTACATTCCGTAAAAACACGTTCTTTCCCCTTTACATTTGTTAACCCTTGATGATTATATAGTAATGTTGTGTAGAGAATTATATCTTTGGTATTTTTTATGTGTTATCTAATGTCTATAATTAAAATTAATAACAATAAAAAGAAAAATTCCTTAGGAGCATGATGACCTGCCTCTTACAAAAGAATTCTTTGCTATGAAAGTGACAATTTTACATAAGCAGTTTCTGCCTGTAGTTCCACCCATGCCAAACACCAAAAATAGAAAACAAAATAATTGAGGTAAAGAACATAATCATTACTTCACAGTTAATGGATAGAAAGCTATAGAAGCAGCAGATAGCATACCCTGGAATGCAGGTCCACAGAGAAAATGTTAGCTTTTGGAAATGAGGCTCAGAGAAAGGATGAAAGTAGCTATAACTCTCCTCCTGTGATTTGGAGATAGCTTACTTATGAAATTAAAGTGCCAGGAAGCAACAACCCTAAAATGTAACTAATGTCAGATAAGATATAATCTAGGAAATTGTAATGTGCCCATCATGAGGTAATGTTGTAATGACAGTAGCTTTTGGTGGCTGATAAGGAATATTGAAAAAGGTTCCAGAGTGAGAGAATGACAGTTTTTAGTGTCTGCAGCAGTGACCCAGGGTGCAGATGGCCCGACCACCACCTTAAGTTATTCTGTGGCCGGAAGGTGTTGTGGAGAGGGGCGAGTCAGCCTAGCAGGGCTGGAAGCTCTTCCCAAAGACCTTCCCATTCTAGTCCGCTGCTGTGCTCCTCTAGCCCTTGAGTCATCTTAACTGGATTTCCCCAGTGAATTTCCCTACTGCGAGGAGAAGGTGCTGAGCAGAGTGAAAGGCAGAAGCAGGAGTGAAAAAGAGTGTGGTCAGACTTTGGGGCAGTTGGCTTTAGTTGCCTCTCCCCATCCATTTCCTCACCTATAAAACTAAGATGATTTTGTGTGTGTGTGTGTGTGAGTGAATATATATATATGTATATATGTGTGTGTGTATATATAAATATATATATTTTTTTCACATGGAGTTGTTTGTGAAAGGTACATCAGGAAAAGTATTCAAAAGCGCAGTGCCTCCCCCACCTCCCTACACCTGAGTGTTGAGTTAGCTTGGCACTTTTATTTTTGTATGTAAATGAATGTTCTGCACTCTGTTTTTGTTTATTCATCCCCCGCCACCCCACCTCTCTCATGCATTTACACAATGGACGTTGATTAAGTGAACCTGAGGTGAGTTTGGGTAGTGTATCTTGAACCCTTAGGGACAACTCCCTGAGGGGCAAATGTGACTCTTTGAAAACAAAACAAAGATGTTTTGTCACTACATTGGGCATCACGGGGCACAAGGCTCCTTGGGTTGACCTCCTAGAAGCCTTTTCTGAGCATCTTGGCTCTTCTTCTGTGCTTTCCCGAAACTGTACACAGATAGGCAGGTCAGGGAGAGGTGGACAGCATGGATTCTGGGGCCAGGTTGCTTGCCACTTAGTAGTGGTCACTTACTCATTCCCCTCTGTACAGTGGGGTAACTGCATTACACACCATTAAATTGCTATGAGGATGAACTGAATTTGTGTGTAAAAGCTTAGAACCTTCCCTAGCACATAGGAGGTGCTATACAGGAGTTAGATGTTATTACTTTAGGTTGAACTGTATAAAGTTTCTGCTTTTCCAGGGCAAAAATGATTCAGTATTGGAAACCTCATTTGGTTCATCCTGATACTTGCCACACTGTGCTGCAACTCTGCTTAAGGCTGTCTCCTGAGTTTGGGTCACCGGTTGTATTGCTGGCTTCATGGGCGTGTCTGTATGCTTCTGCCTTACTAGTGACTTTTATAAGCAAGACCAGAGTCAGCGTCATTTTTACTTGGGCCAGCTTAGCTATAGAGCAAGTAATGAGATCATCACAAGGCCCTGCCCAGCATAATCGCACATGCAGGGTAGTGGTGAGGGTGAATAGGACAGTTAACAGGGCTCTGATTCTGCTGCTTTGGCGGGTGCGGTGGGGTTGTCCTGGATGGTTTAGCCAGCAGAGAGTTGGCCCTGACAGAAGGCCAGGCCACCAAGCTGGGCTGTCATTTGAGTACCTAATCCTCTGTGTGTACTGGTTGTCACTTGACAGACTCTTATCTCAGGTATTCATTCTAATGTAGTAGTATGTCGTTGCAAGCCTTATGACCAGGAGTGTTAAAATATTACTCTGAGTCAGACAGCCAATCCAGTCCTTCCTCTGGCTCATTGCAATAGGCTTATACCTTTCAGGCCAGGCAAATGAACACTTAACCATAAATAATAAGTAAAATTTAAAACTTTTTGTTTGGCTCAAGGGATAGGTCTTATAGGCACTGGGGAATCACCCATGATACTTTGTCAGGGGTAAGAGGAAGCCAGACACAGCACGCCAGTGGTCTCAGCATATCATGCCTCTTGAGACCTTCATGTATTCCTTGAGGGCTAGAGTATCTTGTTCATCGTTTGTCTGCAGTGCCTAGTGCAATGTCTTGCATAAAATATGCAATCAAATAAATATTTATTGAATAATGAAGAGGAGATACTCAGTACATGTTTGCTTGTTGTTTATTATGACCTCTAGCATAATTGCCTTCTTTCCTGACCTGGACTCTGGCAACTTTTGGGTGTGTGGCCAGGGGAACCGATTGGTAATTGGGTTGTGTTTCATCCCAATTCATGTGCCAACATTCTCGAGCATGCAGCACTCAGAGAATTCACGTAGGGTTTTGTGGATCCTCTCCTAAGACTAGATGCCTGCTCACTTAGAGAATTCACCCCCTCAGCTTCCAGAGAAGCTGGGGAGATTAAGATAAGAGTCCATCTCAGCCTGCCTCCACCCACTCGGGCCCTTCTCATAAACTTCCTTCTTCCAACCCCATGCCTAGAAGAAATGGAGCCATTCATTCTTGCTACAAGCATTTCTTGAGCTCTTGGTACATCCCAGATTCTGTAGGGAGTTGAAAAGAAATACCTTCAGCTCTCAAAGCATTCATATCCTATAATGAATGAACTTTGGAGTTTGAGAAGAGAGTCAGTGTAAAGTAATGGGGTTGGGTGGAAGGGCAAAGCAAAACAACTGCCCCCACCACCAACCTACAATCAGGATAACAATAGACATACTATCTTTATGCTGTGCTTGTCACTTTCAAATTTAGAACTTGTGAAAAACCATACCTTGTTCCTAGATTTTAGCTCTGGGAGGTATTTGAAATAATCAATGTTTTTAGTTGAAAGCACTTAGGGACTGAATTGTGTTCCCCCAAATTTATGTGTTGAAGCCTTAGTCCTCAGTATACCTATATTGGGGGACAGGACCTTTAAGGAGTTAATTAGGTTAAATGAGGTCACAAGGGTGGGCCCTAATACAATAGGAGAGATGTACTTATAAGAAGAGGAAGAAACACCAGGTATCTCTCTTTCTCTGTAAGCACCCAGAGCAAAGGCCATATGAGGACACAGCAAGAAGGCAGCCATCTGCAAACCAGGAGAGTTGTCAGTAGAAACTAACCCTGCCGACACTTTGATCTTGATCTTCCAGCCTCCAGAACTGTGAGAAAATAAATGTCTGTTGTTTAAGCTCCCTGGTCTGTGGCAGCCAGAGCAGACCAATACAGAGCAGTTTTAATTTTTCCTTCACTGCAGATTCAGAAATAAGTAAATTTAGAGGTTATCTTTTTTCTCTGCAAAATTTGTTAAGTTTAGAAAGATACTTCCTAATATCTGAAAGGTCACTCACTCAAACTAAGTATTTAAGTAACAGATACAACTCAAAACCTTTTCTCCTTTGTCAAAAGTGCTAACTAACATTTTCCCCCTGGCTCCTCCAATCTGTTTAAGATATGTTCATAACAAATGTGTTTGGAAATAAAGATGCAATTTCTGCATCGTATATGTATTTTCAGTGGCGTGTAATGCATGTTGATTTAATGCATGAGCACAGATGTTATTTATCCACTACATTGTGGGGTTGGGATGGGCACAGGGGAGTGCTAGGTGAATAATGGGATGGTACTCAAATAACATCTGTTCCCTGACGTCAGACAGCCCAATCCCACTACAGGAATTGAAAGGGACTGCTGTCGGGGCTCATACACAGGGCCTGATTCTGATCAGCTTCTCTTCATTTAGTTCTCATATGTATTGGTACATATTTATACAATACTATGTATATTCAATCAGTATTTGTTGAATTGAATTATGTAAATGTGTGCTAGCTGGTAGTATAAAAATGGTACTGCCAGGCTAGAAGCTCTCCAATCACACTGTGGGTCTTATTTATACACCTCATAAAGAATGCTAAGCTGTGAGGTATCTGTAGAATCACAGCTTTCATTTATTGCTGGGGGAAAATATTTACAAGCAGGAATGTGGAATTTCATTTGTTTTGACGCATTGTGGGAGGTGTTCTTAGAAAGGTGTTTGGAGAAAATGCAACATCATCTATCACCAATCTAATTTTGGGATCTCCAGAATGTGTGGGGAAATGAACAGACTGTCTTTAAGGACCCCCCTCTCTAGTGAGCTCATGGCTCTTCCCCTTGCTACACAGAAAGTTTTCAGTTCTGCCCTTTCCTCTCTCACTTCACCTCATTTCTTTCTTTTCATCTCTTCATTTTCTCCTCCTCTCCAACTTTTTATTCTCTTCTTAAAATCTTTTTATTTTCCTTTTGTAAAATGAAAAATTAGCTGAGTGGGTCAGGCTCAAGGGTGAATGTGCAGCCATGTCAATGGGAAACAACCATGTGTTTAATGATGACTTTTGGGAAGAACTACGTTTTGCTATTTAACTTAATATGTGGGATGGGCCAAAAAATTAAAGCAGGAGTGTATGTTCCACTGAACTTCTGTGGAAGGTTCTGTTTCTCTCTGCTGGCCTGGCTGCCCCCAGCCCAGGCTGATTAGTGGAAGCCTTCACACAAAAAAGAATAGCTCTGGAGGGGAACTGGGCAGAGGCCTGAAAGGGGTGGGGAAAAGGATTTAAATAGGCTTCGGTACATTTCCCTTTAGTGTTTTCTTACTTTTATAGAAACCTTGACAAAAGATTCAAATTGCTTTTCAATTATTTTGGGAAGTCAGGCTGGGGCTTGTCAGATTAGGACTCTGTTCCGACACTTGGTATGGCTGTAATCGTTACAAGAGGGACAACTCTTTTCCCCAATTCAACTTTTGTGCCTTATGCTGGGCACAATGAATGAAAATAGGTGTGGTTGGTGTCTTGGCCAATAAGACTTCAAGATGTTTTCAAACCTCTGTGGCTGGAGGAGGATCATGAGAGTCACTGAAGATGCCAACAGTTTCTTTCCTTTTTTTCTTTAAATTTTTTTCAATTACAGTTTACATTCACTATTATTTTTGTATTAGTTTCAGGTATATAACAGTTATTACTGTATGATTGACTGTTATTCCCTGTGCTGTACTTTACATCCCATGACTACTTTGTAACTGCCGGTCGGTACTGCTCAGTCCCTTCACCTCTTTCACAGGCCCCAACCCCCTTCCCTCCTCTGGCAACCATCAGTCTGTTCTCTGTACCTATGAGTGTGTGTGTGTGTGTGTGTGTGTGTGTGTGTGTATAAAATGGAATGTCACTTGGCAATAAAAAGGAACAAAATTTTACCATTTGTGACAACATGGGTGGAACTGGAGGATATTATGCTAAGTGAAATAAGTCAGTCAGAGGAAGACAAATACCATATGATTTCACTTATATGTGGAATCTAAAGAACAATGTAAGCGAACAGTTTGTTTCTGCTTCAGGGAAGCTTATACTCCCTCCAGGGACAGACTTCCTCTATATTGGGTCTCACGGACCTGCAGAGGGAAAGCACTGCCTATTTGGTGATGGGGGAGCTGGGGGTGTGCAGCTCAGCAGCTCTACTGAAGAACAAACAAGACTGTCTTCTCAGTGGGCAAAGCTGCACCTCTGAGATTAAGTTCCTGTTTAAAACAAAAGAAAACAAAAACTCTTTTTTCCCTCTTCTCTGTGGACTTAAATGATATGGGGCCTGGAGATTGTGGGTTTTTTTTTTTTCTTTTTTGAGAGGAAGAGAGACAGCCCCTGAAACATAGTGGTACACTTGGACTCAGGGTTGTTGAGAATTTTCTGGGTGTAGGTCACTTTGGTTATCCCCAAGCCTCCTGAAGGTCAAGTCCTAAATGTGAAGGCTTAGGCCAGTGCTGTGGGGATGAGGGCAGGTGCTGGCTGATTTTGGGGTTGAGGGGAGGTTGGGTGGTGGGGTAGGAGAAGCTGGTCTGAAGGTACTGAAAAGACAGAACAATGGGCATAGGCCAAATGCTAGTTGGTGGCAAGCAACAGCCAAGGCAGATTTGTAGAATTTCTCTGTAATCCCTGGTATTCCCAAATGCCTGTAAAAAGGAACTTTGTAAATAATTGCACCTTGATGGCCAGGCTAATTAGGTGGGCAGTAGAGCAAAGTATAATCTTACACAATTGAAAATTATTACTCTGAGAACGATTGTCAGAGTAATAATAATTCCCATTTAATAAATGCTTGCTATGTCTCTGGTACTATGGTTTGTCCAAATTATCTTGTTTAATCCTCATGAAAACTTGTGAGGTCTCATATCTGCTTTATAGATAAAGAAACTGAAGGTCAGAGAGGTTATTTAACTTGTTCAAAGTCACGCAGACTATAAATGTTGGAGCCAGGATTTGAACCCCATTGGTTTAATTCTGGAGCCCACATTCTTGGCATGAATGCCATGACTACCAGCCCAGCTGGTACAGGACCACCAGGAAATTAATGATCACTGGGGCACAAATTATATCTTCGTTGTCATTTTGCCTTTCATACTCACACAGGTCCAAGCACAAAGCAGGCCCTTAGTAAGTGACAGTTGGTTGACTAAGTCTCTTTGCTCAGGGGATTATATTCTTGTTGGAGGGAAAATACTATCATGCCTGAGAGAGAAAACAATTTAGAATGAAATACCCAATGCCAAAAAACCATGGGAGGGTCATAAGGGAGGAAAACACATAATCATTTAACAGATTGAATTCCATTAGCTCCTTCTCTTCCAGTGAGGAAACCATCAAAAATCAAATTAAGATCAGAAGGTTGCTTGATGAATGTAGAACCCAAGGAAAGGAAATTAGATTTCCTAGAGGGTATATTTTCATCACATGGTGACAGCCCCGGTGAAAAATCCTCCTTCAGTGAGTAACGTGTTTGCCCAGTGGACTGGGTGTTTGTGTTGGCCAGCTGTGCTCCGTCCTGGTCAGTGCTGGAGAAACACCTAGTGTCTCACCCTCCAGCTCTTTCTAAACTCCATGGTAACTCCTGGCGTTCTGTTTGCCCTTGTCGTTAAGACATCCTCCTCCACGGTTTCCACACTCTTCTCACATTGCAATTTCCATGTCTACAGTTGATTTTACACGGATTAGAGTGCCTGCTCCTCAGGACAGTGGGTAATTTGTCTCCTGATCACATTGTAGGGGTGCCTCCTCCAATAAATGAGTACTTGTTAGCCTTGATCACGGAGCTAGCCTGCTGTAGGCTTGCATCGCTTTTACCTTTCCCTAAAGCTTGTATTAGGGCCTATCTTTCTTTTTAAACTATGGATCTCTGAAAAGCTTAGGTGGATTCCTTCCATAAATACCTATACTTACTTATTTAAAAACATATAAAATAGTTATATATTTATATATAGTCTATTATACTATATTATACTATGAGTTAATATTATTTATTTAAATACATTTTTTGTTTTGCGATCATTATAGATTCACATGCAGTTATAAGAAATAATACAGAGAAATGCCCTTTACCTAGTTTCCCCCAATGGTAACATTGCAAAACCACAGCATATTATCACAACTAGGATGTTGACATTGACGCAGTCAAGACAGAGAACATTTCCGTCACCACAAGAGTCTCTCATGATGCCCTTTTATAGCTAGCTACACCTGTTTACCTTCTGCCCTAACCCTTCCTTACACTGGTAACTCCTACTCTGTTCTTCATTTCTACAATTTTGTTCATTTGAAGATTGTTATACAAATGGAATCATATGGTATCTGATATTTGGGGATTGCCTTTTGTCACCAGCATAATTCTCTAGAGAACCATCTATGTTGTTGCCTGTATCAATAGTTTGTTATTTTTATTGCTGAATAGTATTCCATGGTATGGATGAATCACAGTTTGTGTAGCCATTCACCATTAAAGGACATCTGGGTGGTTTTCAGTTTTCGTCTATTACAAAAGAGGCTGCTATACTCATTCAAGTGCAGTTTTTTGGTGTTAACATAGATGTTTATTTCTCTGGGATAAATGAGCAGGACTGCAATGCTGGGTCTTAAGCATATTTTTAGTTTTTTCAAGAAACACTAAAACTACTTTCAAAAGTGGCAGTACCACTCATTGCACACTTCCACCAGCAATGTATGAGTGATCTGATTTCTCAACATTCTCATGAGAAGTTTGTGTGGTCACTATTGTTTATTTCAGCCATTTTGATAGATAGCCCAATGGCTAATAATGCTGAATATCTTTTTATGTACTTATTTGCCATCTGTATATCTTCTTTGATGAAATGTCTCTTCATGTCTTTTGCCTACATTCTAATTGAATTGTTAGTTTTATTTTCACTATTGAGTTTTCTGTGTTCTTTATATATTCTAGACACCAATCCTTTACCAGATATGTGGTTTACAAATATTTTCTTCCACTTTCTAGGTTATCTTTTAATTTTCTTAAGAGGGTTTTTCACAGAGCATACATTTTTTAATTTTGATGAAGCCCAACTTACCAATTTTCCTTTAATGGATTATGCTTTTGGTGTCAAGTCTAAAAACTCTTTTTACATAGCTCTAGATCCTGAAGAGTTTCTCTTGTGTTATTTTCTAAAAGTTTTATAGACTGTACAGCTTCCATTTAAGTCCATGGTCTATTTTGAGTTAGTTTTTGTATAAGGTATGATACTTAGGTTGAGGTTTTTCTCCCTGCTCCTCCCTTTAGATGTTTAATTGCTCTAGCACCATTTGTTGAAACAGTTATCTTTCTATGTCAAAAATCAGTTGGGTGTATTTTTGTGGGTCTATTTCTTCATCTCTATTCTGTTCTACTGCTCTATATACCTTTCCCTGCCATTTCCACACAATTTTGATTATTATAGTTATATAATAAGGCTTGAAATCAGACAGACTGATTTCTCATTAGTTTTTAGAATTGTTCTAGCTAGTCTAGTTTCTTCGTCTTTCCATATAAATTTTAGAATAATTTGTCTATTTCTGTAAAAATATCTTGCTGAGCCCTGGCTGGTGTAGTTCAGTGGATTGAGTGTGGGCTGCAAACCAAAGGATTGCTGTTTCGATTTCCAGTCAGGGCACATGCCTGGGGTGCAGGACAGGTCCTTAGTGGGGGCCACGTGAGAGGCAACTACACACTGATGCTTCTCTCCTTCTCTTTCTCCCTTTCTAAATAAATAAATAAATAAAATCTTAAAAATATATACCTTGATGAGATTTTAATAAGAATTCTATTAAACAGCCTGTATATCAATTTTGGGACTATTGGCATCTTTACTATGTTGAGTCCTTCAGTCCATGAACATAGTATGTCTCTCCATTGATTTAGATCTTTGATTTTAAAAAAATAAGGAGTTTAATTTTCAGGCTACAAGTCCATGTTTTGTTAGATTTATACAATTTTATTATTTGAATAAATGCAAATGTCATTATATTTAACATTCATGTGCCCACATGTTCATTTTTAGTATATAGAATAACATTAGATTTGTTTTTAATGTTTATCTTATATCCTGCAACCTTGTTGAACTTATTATTACTTTTTCTTTTTTGGGTATATATATATTTTTTGATTTTCTGTATAGACAATCATGTTATCTGCAAATATCAATGATTTTATTTTTTAGTTTCTGATATGTATGTCTTGTCTTGTCTCCTTGCCTTCTATCATTATGTTGAATAAGTGTGGACAGGGCAGACATCTTTACCTTGTTCCTGATTTTAGTGGGGAAATAGTCTTTCACCATAAAGCATAATGTAGCTGTAGGGTTTTTTTTTTTTTTTTTTTTTTTGTATGCTCTTTATCAAGTTCAGGTAGTTTCCTTCTATTCCTATTTTCTGAAAATTTTAAAATCATAAATGGGTGTTGAATTTTGTCATATGCCTTTTTTGAATTGAATGATACAATCATGCAATTTTTTCTCTTTTAGCCTGCTAATATGGTGTATTATATTGATTGACTTTCAAATATTGAACCAGCCTTGGATTCCTGAAATAAACCACATTTGGCCATGATTAATAATTCTTAAATATTGCTGAATTCTATTTGCTAATAATATGTTGCTAAGGATGTTTTGCAACTGTATTAGTAAGGGATATTTTGTAGTTTTCATTTTTTGTACTTTCTCTAGTTTTGATATCGGGGCAATATGAACTTCATAAAATAGATTGGGAAGTGTTCCCTTCTCTTCTATTATTTTTTTTCTGGAAGAGAGTGTGTATAACTGTTGTCAGGTCTTCTATAAAGAAGACCTGAACTCTTTGGCTTGCTTTCTCTTCCCCCCATATTTAAAAGTATACCTTTAAAAGTATTTAAATACACACTTACTGGGACACTTTGTGTCCCAATAACTTGATTACGTAATTTAAAAAAACACAAAGCAAATCACCTGAATGAAATGCTTTTTTAAAGTTCTGCCTACAAAATACAAAACTGTCATTCACAATTTTGGTTTGAAGCTTAATGGCCAAGGCTTCATGTGTCTTTCCCTTAGCACCTTCTGTTTGCTCAGTGGTTGGGTAGAAATGCAAGAAATATCTGTGCGTGTCAAGTTTAAGACCAAAGCATGATTGTTAGCAAGAACTCCTCCCTGCCTGACCATGCACCTCTCTGTCTCTGGTAATTTGGGTCTATCACACGGTCTGTGTTACCCTGGCAAATTATTTACCCCCTCCAGGCCTCAGTTTGGTTCCTCATCCTTGGAAAGGGGATGCTAATTGGACAGGAACTTGCCTTAGAGGGTTGTCAGGAGCAGAGGAAGTTCTCAATGATTTTAGTTGTTCTGCCAACATAAAGAGAATGTCTTCCTTTAGTTGGTCTCACTTTAGACAGGGGAAGAGAGAGTCACTACTCTCTTTAGATGAGTATTGGCCTACAGCAGAGTTTCTCAATGTCAGCACCATTGACGTTTTGGGGTAATTCTTTTTTGACGGGGCTGTCCTGTGCATTGTAGAATGTTTACCAGCCTTCTCTGCCCTCAGTTGTAACAATCAAAAATGTCTCCAGACATTGCCAAATGTCCCTTCAGGGTGCAAAATCATCCCTGATTGAGAACCACTGGCCTATAGTTATGTTAACTTTCACTCAATTTTTTTTTTGAAATTAATATTTGCTGTGGGGAAAGTTTGTAAAATACTTGTAGTAGAGGTAAAACTTATTTTAAACCACAGCTGACTGCAGCTGCTTCTGCCCCTCAAGGAGTGACATAATTCCTCCTAGTAAGTAGCCTTTTGTTAGGTAAAATACCAAGGGGGAGTCATTCACCTAGGCTGAGTAGATGGATGAACTGGAGACACAAAAGGCAGTTTTCCGGCTCTGCATAAGAATGTAGTGGAATCTGTGGGTGTTGACTGAAGGAGAGGAAAGTGAACAGAGGGAGGAATGTGAGGATGCTGGAGTGGGCTGAATGGGTGTGACAGGTGGTGGGTAGCCAGGGGATGGCTGGAGAAATTTTAAGTGCTATGATGAAATGTACACCCTTCTCTGCCCTCTCCTTTCCAATTTCCCACACCTTTAGTGAAGTTTGTTATACCCAAAGGCCCCTGTAAATGGTGTTTAAAGAAAAGGAAAAAAAAAAAGAACAGGAAAAAGCTGAGGGAGGTAAGATGTCAGTGGGACTAAAAGGGGGAACAAAAGTGGGAGCAACAGATCTGAGAAACGAAGTCCTCAGGAATTCTTGGAAATCTGAGGGAGGATCTCAGACTTTGTCGTGGTTGGAAGGATCCCAGACTTCCTTCTGGCTTGAGTGAGATTTATGGAAATTTCAAAGGATGCGATGATTTAGGATGCTATTTATCTATATATGTATATATAAACCACTTATTGTGTTTCCTTCCAGTATTTTTTTTCCTATGCATTAAAAAATGTAGTTAATCTTGCTGTATATGGTATAGGAGATGAAAAATACTTTTTTCCCTACCCTTATAAATTCTTGGCTGAGACCCTCCTGCTCCGACACTCACCCCTCATAATAAAAGGCAGATTAACAGGAGAAAATAGAAGTTTAATAACGTATACCTCATGTACACCTGGGTGATACTCAGGAAAACCAAGCAATTCCTCCAAATGGCCCAAGCCACCACCTAAAACATCATTTCCAGCACCCAAAGAGGATGTTTAAGAGTTGGGAAACCAGTAATGGGAGGTGCCAGAAAAAGCACAGTAACAGGGGCAGCATTGTTATGCAGATTTAAGTCTTCTCCATAGATGAGAGTTTCTAGAGATTTAGTCATCCTTCTTTTCTTGGTACTGAGAGGAAAACACCTTTACAAATGGAGATTTCCCATATACATGTAAATGTCTCTCACACACGAAAAAGGTAACTTCTACTTAGTTTTCAGAGCTTCCCTGTCTGCTGTTTTTGTTTTTTTAATAATCAGCTCAAGATAATTCTTATGCCAAAGAGGCATATTTTGGGGTGACATATTGTGCTATCCTTAAAAACCGTGACAATACTCTATCAGCTTTTTCTACCACCCCCTAACTCACACATGTTACCACAAATACCCATTAGCCAGTGGAAAAGACAGTCCTTTTAAGATCAAAATGGAAAGCCAATTTCATTGCCTCCAATAAGGCTGGAGACAGTGAAGACCCCAGGTAAAATGTGAGGGAGGAAGGGGAGCATGTTGCCATCTTGGTCAGAGTTCATTACCCCTCATGCCCCTCCCATTCCCCCCCCCCCCGCCCCCACAAGAGACACAGTTCTGGCCCTATCTTACAATGTTTATTCTTCAAAGGTATGCATAAGGATTTTGGTTAACTGAGGAAGCCTGAAGACTGCTATGGACTAAATCGTGTACCCTGCTATGGATTAAATCATGACCCACAACCCAAATTCACATGTTGAAGACTGTAGGGGAGAAAAATTTTTTTATCTGTCTTCTTATTTTCTGAAAAAGAGCCCTGTGAATTGAACTGACCAAAGGAAGATTAACAGGAAGAAAATCTTTGTTAATATGTATTGGGTTGGCCAAAATGTCTGTTTAGTTTTTTTCTGTAAAATAAGACTTATTTTTCATTGTTACCAAATAACTTTATTGATTTGGATATTTTGAGTATGTTGGCTATCTCCTGCTATTGGCTTCCAGTGGGTAGAGGCCAGGGGTGCTGCTAGACATCTTTCAATGTGTAATAAAGCCCCACAGCAAAGAACTGTTCAGCCAAAATGTCAATAGTACCAAGAAACTTCACAAACCACTTTTGACACATTTGATCAGTCACAGCACCTTCTCTATACACAGCACAAGTCTTTTTTTTGCATTTCAGTGTGTTTTTTTTACCTTTCTTGAAATAATAAAGCATAATATGCCACAAATATTGTGTATTTTCCTCCATCTTCAATATTAAAATGGCTGCACAAAAATCCACAAATTTTAGCAAGTTCTGTTTTTAATTCCCGCTGATATGACAGCTGTCACAATACAATCTAACAAAATTGTTTTGAGTAATATTAAAGACAACTACTAAGTGCTACTAGAGCCATTGTATGGAAAAAACTAAATGATCTTTTTGGCCGACCCAATATATGGGACTAAGAAAAGAAGTAGCTGGCTGGTTAGTTAAAGCTAGCAGCTTATACACCTAACTTTGTAGGGGCAAGGGAAAGGGGAGAAAAGGCTTTCATGGAAGAACAAATAGGTTTCTGTAGGAAAGCCAAATGGGTTTTTAGAAGAACAAACAAGAGATAAGAAAGTTTGTGATAATGTTTGTCTTTACAGGTAAGAGTGGTCTTCCCATCTCCTTCACGGCTATTAAACTTTCATGGAGAAGGGATTTGGGGTAGGTTTTATTTCTATTTGCCCCTCTGGGTGTAAATTCATCCTAAAGAGACTTTACGGCAGCTTTTATTTCCTAGCGCTTGCTGTTTTTAGTCAGATAAGGGAAACTCTGAGAAAGTTTTCTTTCTGTATCTGTTGATTGCCTTCAGCTCAAAATAACCCTTATGCAAACACAGTATATTTTGGGGTGGCATATTCTAATCTGTTTAAACTCTAAGCCTCAATGTGACCTTCATTGAAGACAGGGCCCATAAGGAGGTAATTAAGCTTAAATGAAGTCACACAAGGATGGGGCCCTAATTTGATAAAATTGTTGTTCTTATAAAGGAAGGAAGAGCCCTGGCTGGGTGGCTCAGCTGGTTGGAGTGTCATCCTGTACACCAAAAGGTTGCGGGTTTGATTCCTGGTCAGGGCACATACCTAAGTTGTGGGTTCGGTTCCCCGTCAGGGCATGTAGGGAGGCATCTGATTGATGTTATCTTTCACATTGATGTTTCTCTTGCTTTCTCTCCCTTGCTCTCTCTCTCAAATCAATAAACATATCCTTGGGTGAGGATGAAAAAATATTTTTTTTGAAAAGGAGAAAGAGACAGCAGAGGGTACTTCACCCCATCCCCAATGAGCTCACAACAGAGAGGTTTTATGAGCATATGGTGAGATGGCCACCTCCTATAACCCTGAGAGAGCTCTCACCCTGCTGACACCTTGACCTTGGACTTCTAGCCTCCAAAACTGTAAGAAAATAAATTTCTGTTGTTTAAGCCACCTGGTCTATGGTATTTTGTTGGGGCAACCCAAACTAGGGAAAAAGACTAAAATCCTCTCTAAGAGCTTGTTAAAGAGAAACAACAGGCCCCAAATGGAGTCACTCCTGCTAAGCCTTTTATCACCAAACCAAGACTTAATACCTCACCTAATTGCAGTTTCAGCCTCCCGAAGCAATATAATCTTAACCGGTCAGTCTAGAATTACCCGGTCAGCACTACTGCTAGATCCCATTTGTCCCCTAAAGGAAGGTGACCTTGCCTGAAACAATCCACTCTTCCTCCTCTGCCTGTAAAAGACTTCCATGTTGTACAGCTCCTCAGAGATCCTTTCTGTCTATTAGGTGGGATGCTGCCTAATTCATGAATTGTCAAGTAAAGTCAATTAGGTCCTCAAATTTACTCAGTTGAATTTTCTTTCTTAACAAGCTAAAAAGATCAAGTTTTAAAAATGGTAGCATAGTAGGTTGGGTGTGTGACATATTGGGGTCAGTCCTGGACTGACACCACAAAATCAGATAATGAGGGAAAGTGGGCACTTTATAAACTTCTAAGGCCAACCCTGGTGAGGTACCTCAGTTTTTGTCAGGACTAAAAAGAAGTAAGAGAAATTTGCAAATCACATATGTGTTTCTAAAAGCTAAGAGTTGCATTCCTTGAAGTCCTACCCTCTGCTGGACTTCCTTTCTGCCAGAAACCCCCTCACCCCAGCCTGGTTCAAGGTAGAGGGTTACCTGCTGATGAGTCAAATTTTGGACTACGGCCTCAAAGTCTTCTGTTTGTTCTTTTCACTGGGTCCTGATAGAAGAGAGAGCTGCCAGAAGATCCTAATCAGATGCATGCTATCATCTGGAAATGATTAAAGTCCTAAGGACAGATAGAAGCCATGTTGATAGCATTGATTGGTTCCTTATTTCTGAGTTGGGCCTGCTTCATTGTTTAAGATTCCACTCTAATTTGTTGGGATTTTCAGTTCAGCATTGTAAAAAGCAAACTGATTTTGCTGGATGAGAACAGAACCTTTTAAACTGGGCTTTGAAGTTTGCAGCTTTGTAACGTGTCAGCCAGCTGAAAGCCTCTGCTCTTTTGCCAGCTCCAACCAACTCACAGCCACGATTAGCATATCAAAGAGTAGGGGTGGTGTCCTGATGGGGTGGGGGGGCTAGGGGTGTGGGGGCTGCAGCAGCAGCAGCAGCAGCGATAGCTCAGGCCCAGGTCTAGGATGTGAGGAGATACAAGCCTCTCTAACACACACCCTGCTGCCAGGGTGGTTACCCATCCCACCTATTAATTCCATTTCCTCTCCTTTCCGGCTGTGCATTTTGACAATTAAGAACACATAACACACTCACACATGCACACACCCCAACTCTTCCTCTGAAAGACAAAAAAGAATTTGAAATGAAAAAAAGGAAAGCAAAGGAAAGGGAAGCATTTTAAGGGGCCTAAAACCCTATTTTCTTTTCATCTCCTTCTTTTTTTAAAAGATTTTATTTATTTATATTTAGAGAGAGGGGAAGGGAGGGAGAAAGAGATGGAGAGAAACATAAGAATTAGAGAGAAACATTGATCAGTTGACTCTTGCATGTGCCCAACCAACTTAACCACACTAGTCAGGGCTCATCTCTTTCTGAAATCCAAACACCTCCTACAGATAAATACACTAAGTATTCAAGAGTTAATTTTAGTGTCTTCATTTTCACTAATTGCTGGGTTAAGAAAGAACCTTCAGAAAGGTTGGGGAAAGCAATTCAGACTAAATTTTACCATTGCCCTGAGGTGCTAATCTGAAATAATTGTAGCCCTCACTAGCCAAACTGAGTGGTAGATGGCCTGATTACCAACAGAAAACTCTGACACTGCCAAGGAAATTGTCCTGGGAGATAAATGCCTTTGTGGCTTCATCAGCAGCAATGATAAACCTTTGGGGACCCAAAGGAGCATGTAGACATGGGTGACCTTACATGAAGAAAGGGAGAAAAGAGAGAAAATTGATAAAAACTAAAGCCTCTCAAGATAACACATCATAGAAATAAACAAAAGGCTACAGAAATGACAGGAGAGATAAAAGACATCACTGTAATGAACTGATTTTGAAAGACAATGATTTGAATGCTTCTCCTCTTAAAAGAATATGCAAATAGAGAAGTGGCTGACAGTGGTAAAGAGGTACAAACTTCCAGGCAGTCCTAAGGATGTAATTCACTGCATGGTGACTCTAGTTAACAGTACGTTACTATATATTTGAAAGTTGTTCAGAGAGATCTTGAAAGTTCTCATCATCTAAAAGGATATATATACCCCATGTTCATTTTAGCATTTTTTACGCTAGCCAAGGTATGGAAGTAACCTAAGTGTCCATGGACAGATGGAAGAATAAAGAAGATGTGAGACACACAGACATACACTCTCCACACAGGAATGTTACTCAGCCTTTAAAAAAAAATCTTGCCATTTGAGACAACATGAATGGACTTAGAGGCCATTATGGTAAGCAAAATATGTCAGACAGAGAAAGACAAATATATGATTTAATTTACTATAGTGGAATCGAAACAACAAAACAAAACAAACAAACAAAGTAGAAAAAACAAACTCATAGGCACAGAGAACAAAACGATGTTCCCAGAAAGGGGGATGAGTGAAATAGGTAAAGGAGATTAAGAGATAGAAACCTCTAGTTATAAAATAAGTAAGTCATGGGATGTATTATACAGCATAAGAATATAGTCAATAATACTATAATAACTTTGTATGGCGACAGGTAATTACTAGACTTATTCTATAAATTGGTTTTCTGTTCCTTTCTCTGTCCCCATAATGTAAATGTTAGTATGCTTAATATTTTCCCCGAGTTAAATTTGTTTTCCTGTTTCAATTAGTTGATTTCTACTACCTTGTCTTTCAGATTCTTGATACATTCTTCTGCATTATCTATTGTTGTTGATTTCTTCTTGTATATTTTTCATTTTAGTTATTGTATTCTTAAGTTCTGAGTAACTTCTTAAAAATTTATTTATTGATTTTAGAGAGATAGAGGAAGGGGGAGAGAGAAACATCAATTTGCTGTTCCACCTATTTATGTATTCACTGGTTGATTCCTGTATGTGCCCTGGCGATCCACCAGCAACCCTGGCGTGTCGGGACAACGCTGCAACCAACCGAGGTACCTGACCAGGGCCTGAGTGACTCCTTTTTAAAGTACTTTCTATCTCTTCATTGAAATTCTTACTAAATTCATTCATTCTTCTCTTGAATTCATTGAGCATCTTTATAAGAATCACTTTGAACTCTTTATTCTGTAGATTGTTTATTTCTGTTTCATTTAGTTCTTTTTTCTGGGGTTTTAACCTGTTCTTTCACCTGGAAATATTCCTTTGTCTCCTCATTTTGTCTACCTCTCTTGTGTTCGTTTTTATGTACTGTATTAGGTAGAACTATGTCTTGCAGTCTTCAGTGAGTGGTCCATGTAGAAGGTGTCCTACAGGGCCTAGTAGCACAATTTCTCTTGGTCCCTAGAGCCAGGTGCTCCAGGGGTATGGGTTGTGTGCACCCTCCTGTTGTAGTTGGGCCATGATTGCTCTGGCACACTAATGGGCAGGGTTGGCCCCAGGCCAACTAGTTTGAGGACCATCCTCAACCATTGCAGGCATTCTTGTGGGTGGGGGCTGGCCCCTGAAGTGGGAGCCACTTCTATGGGGCTCTGGAGCTCAGAGACTGTCTGTTGGATATGCCAGCACTAGAGTCTCAGGGAAGGGCTCTGTTGGGGTTGGATAGTTTGGATGGGGCAGGACCCTAGGGGGATGCAGGGATGGAGCTAAAAGAACCCTTTTAAAAGAGCCAGGTTAATGGAGACTCAGATTTATGGCCTGCTTGTGAGGGTGGAAGGAGAGCAAAGTTAAAGAAACAGAGAAATATAGCACCCATCAGTACTTCTGTCCCCAGAGAAATTTCCCACTGATACCTGCCCCTCTGGCACTCACCCTGCAGTTAGTCAGTGTAAGTCCTTCACACATGACCAAGTGCATTTCAAACTGCAGGCTCTGTACTGGAACTCAGAGAGAGTGAGTCTGTGTACATACCCTTTGAATGTTGAGTCTCAGTTTCTTATAGCCCATCAGCTGTCTTGTACATAAGCCCAGCTGGTTTTCAAAGCCAGATATTATGGGGGTTCCTCTTGCCAATGCAGGTCTCCCAAGCTGGGGAGCCTGATGTGGGACTAAGACCCCTTGCTCCTCACAGGGACCTCCTTGGTTGTGATATCCCTCTTGCTTGTGGATCATCATAATGGGAGTGAGGGTCCTGACTAAACTGAGTCTCTGCCCCTCCTTCCTGTCTCGATGTGGCTTTTTATTTATAGCCTTAGCTGTACAAAAGCTGTTCAGCTAGTCTTCAGGTTGTTCTCAGCAACAGCTGTTCTATATGTTGTAGTTTTGTTATGGCTGTGGCAGAATATGAGCTCAGGGTCTTCCTACTCTGTCTTCTTGACCCTTACCCACCAGAATTACCTTTCTTTTTTGCTGAATTATATTCTATTATATTGATATAACACATTTTGCTTATCTATTCATCCATCAATAGAGACTTGAGTTGCTTCCTTCTCCTTGGCTATTGTGAATAATGCTGTTATGAACATTGGTACAAATATTTCTTCAAGACCCTGCTTTCAGTTCTTTTGGGTATTTGGCCAGAAGTGCAATTGCTAGATTAGGAAGGCATTTTTAGCCTCACCTTATGAACGGGAAGACTGAAGCCCTGAGAGCTCCTCTAACTTGCCCATGGGCAGTAGGCTACAGAGAAGCATTTGACCTTAAACTCTAGCCTATTCCTATTTTCACTGCATTCTGACGATCAGCCTTACCTGCATCACTGAGGTACACCCAGGTTTAACTTGGAAAATTGGGGGATTACTTTTATCATACATTTAGTAACACATGATTTTGTGGTTTACGTAATTGAAAGTGAGAGAATGCTTAGAACTCTGTTTTGTCCAAGGCTCAAATTGCACAAGTGGTCGACACCATAAATTGGCTGAATTCTTTTCTGAACAGAGGTTTCAACATTGTTCTGCATTTGCTCCACTTTTGTGTTAATGCACACAAAAGTCCAGGGTGGAATGTTTTAGAATTAGCTGACCCATTTATACTTTCTTAACCTAGGGCGTGTAAAAAATCAAAAGCAATTTTAACCTGAGCTGTTTAACAATGAAGTTGTAATTTATGCCAATTATCACTTTGCCAAGTAGTTTTAAATCCATTTTAAGATTTTAAATGGAATTTGGCGAGTCTGACTTTGTGGCAGTTCTGAGATTAAGATGTGTGAGGAGAAAAGAATTGATTTCTTTGTTTCCTTTCTAACCCTTATTGTTCTTTATTCTTCATCTGTTGACATTTGGGATTTGCGTGGTATGGATGGGGCAGTGTTAAGTATGTGGGAAAGGAAAAGCAATAATAAGAGGAAAAGGATGGGGGAAGGGCAGGGAAAGTGAGCGGGTTCTGGAGAATGATCTTATATCATCAAGAAGAAGGGCAAGGCGCAGACAACTTGGATGGCTCTAGCCAGTCCTGCTGCACGGTGGACAAATGTTGGGATGCCGCTGGAACTCCTGCAGGTCCCTTCACTCCCATTCCAGGACTCTCTGGACTTCCATATACCTATTTTCTCCTGTTCAAAAGTTATTTTGGGGCCTGAGCAGGAACAGAAAGGCACATCCCAGCTGGGTTGTGTAACTGCAGGGCAGAGTGCCGAGGAACCATAGGAAGAGTGCAGTATGCCAGGGTAGATACCTATGAGGAGCCATCACAATCAATAGGGTAGAAGGATTGAAGTCAGGAAGTGGTTCCTAGAAACTCTAGAGTGACAGCTTTAGGGAGAGGGCTACCCAAAAGGAGCTGTGAGCTTCGGTTGAGGGTCTCTGCCACCTTGCAGTAGCCCACTAGAATGGAGACTCTGACTGTAAGGAACTGACTTGTGTCCCTTTCAAATTCATTTGTTGAAGCCCTAAACCTCAGTGTGACTGTATTTGGAAATAGGGTTTATAGGGAGGTAATTGAGGCTAAATGAGATCACAAGGGTAGGGCCCTGATTTGATGGGATCAGTGTCCCTATAAGAAGAGACGGGTTTTTCTCTCTCTCCCAAGTGAGGACACAGCAAGGAGCTATCCTTCTGCAAGCCAGGAAGAGAGCTCTCATGTGGAACTGAATCAGCTGGCATTTCGATCTTGGACTTCTGGCCTATAAAACTGTGAGAAATAACTTGCTATTGTTTAGACCACCCAATCTGTGGTATTTGTTATAGCAGTTAGAGCTGACTAAGACAGATTTTCTTCCTTTATCACCTGCTAGTGCTCCCGATTGGACAAACCCAACTAGAAGACAAGAGAGCTGTTTGATGTAGTCCTTATAGTTCAGTCTTTTGAGTGGAGAAGGGTGAATCTAGAGGGCAAAACGTACAATATATACCCAGCACAAAGGCTGAAAGTGCAATTCAAACCTTCTAGGGGGAAAGAAATATCTAGATGTGTATCCTTCCATAGCTCCCCGGATGCTGATTTAGTTTCTGAGATATTTTTTCCATGGTTACTTTGTTTTCATATGAGCAGGCCTTTCTGCTCATATGGGTTTTGGTCTTTCTGCACCCAGCTCTGAATTGATCATGATCTCTTTCAGTGATTTCATGATCAGGCATGGGAGAAAGTGATTAGGTTGTAGTTTATGTCAATTATGATGATATCTAGGAAGACAAGAGGCCCACATTGCATTCTGATCACTTTCCCTGTGCACTTATGGGTTTTAGCTTTATTGAAACTATTTTGGGTTTGCCCTGGCCAGTATGGCTCAGTTGGTTGGAATGTCAACCCATAACCGAAAGGTTGCAAGTTCGATTCCTGGTCCAGGCACGTATGATCCCTGGTCCCAGCATGTATGGGAGGCAACCAATCAATGTTTCTCTCTCTCATCAATGTTTCTCTCTCTCCCTTCCTCTCTCTCAAAAAGCAGTAGAAAATGTCCTAATCATACAATGAAACGAGGTGGATACTGTAGTTTCATTTTGGTTGGGCATTTATCTAAAGTCATGGGAGAATGTGATTTCAAATGGAAAAACTGTGATTCTCTACTATTCTATTGTAAGTTAGCTGTAGCTCTTACATGCGTGACCATTATTTACTCACAGGTGCAGAATATCTTCTATATGTCTGCTGACTTATGTCTTCCTTTCCCCACCAGTGACACTATTCAGGAAATTGAGGATGATCCTGTTGTGAAGAAGATCTGGGCTGGCAAGATGACTTCATGCACAGAGACATGTATGTCTTTGGAGGGGGATGCAGGGGCTAGGTGTATGGTCCAAATACATCACTAGCATCCTTCAAAGTCTTTTCTGAAGTCTGGTGTGGGAGGGGAGTAACTTTCACCATTAAATACTGGTCTTTACATCAGTTTTATTAACTTATGTAGCAGATAAATCAAATGCTTAATTACGCAGTAATCTTGGAACCTTACATTATTAGAGAGTTGATCTTTACCTCTGTCACTTCTGTGATTTTATAACATTGTGTGGGGCTGGATAAAAGTAAATGGACAAATGCTGTGTAATTCTTAATCAGTAAACTTAAACTATATGTGGGATCTGAGAGGTATGCATTTCTGCTCTCAGATTGCCTGGCTCTCCATTTGCCTAGTGCTCTTAGGCTTTAGACGAGCTACCCTCCAAGCCTCAATTCTCTTATATGTAAGAATGAGGAAAGTTATATATAACGAATTAGGCGTAGGTTTAAAAATACAAACCAAAACATCCCAGATAATAGTGGCTTAGTCACATATGAGTTTATTTTTCTCTTGTATGAAAAGTCTGGTGGTGGACAGACATGGGCTGGAATGGCAGCTCCATGATTTTACCAGAGACCCAGGTGTCCTTTATCTTTTTCCTCTGCTGTCTTTAGTTTGTGGTTTTATTCATAAATTGCAAGGTGGCAGTTGGTGCTCCATCCATCTCATCCAAATTCCAGGCAGCAGGAGAAATAGGAAAGGACAAAGGGGCACATGCATTCAATCTGTCCCCCTTCTTTTCTGAAGTCTTCACTAAACAACTTTTGTTTATTATCTCATGGGCCCCTGCTAATTGCTAGAAATTTGATAAATTAGTTCTTTAGTTGGGCACATTAATGTTTCACATAAAACAGGGGCTCTTTCTTAAGGGAGAACAAGAGGGTGGATGTTGGAAGGCCACTTTCAGGTTCTGCCATAGGAAATGGAGACAGACACACCTTCTTGAAGTTGAGATGATAAGTCCACATAAAAGTGTCCAGCAAAATGCCTGGTACTTGGGGAGCACTCAACGTGTAATTATTTCACACAATAGGTAGCTATTATCTAATATAAAGCAATGAGAATTTTTATAAAAGTAGAGTCAAATAGAACATCCACAAGCTTTTGCCTTCAAAAGTAGTTCATCTTGAAAGGCAACACATCATTTCCATTAATTTTACATTACTACTGTCAGAACTACATTGGGAGCCACTTACTCTTATATAAGAACAAAGCTTTGTAGGTTATATCTCACCACCATCTGCTTGATCACCTATTGTACTCAATGACATTCATTTTGAATGATACTTAAAGGATGATGACTGTTGACTGGTAAGAATATGTTAAAAATATTCAGCAGGCTCTATAGGGAATTCCGGTTTGGTTATCTCTTATTTCCAGAAGCCAGACTTCCATACTTCCCACACAAATGGGAGATAGTTATATAAACATAATGGAGGAAAGTGTGTGTAAAACATTTGTATTACTATGAAGATTAGTGCAGTCTAAAGTACTTAATATGCTTTGTATTAACCTTTGGTAAGGTATTCATGGTAATTTATGCTTATAGATGAAATTAGGTAGTGTTCCACTAGAATTATACAGATATTCTCTTTTCTTTATTGAAGGTGGCTGAAAGTTTAAGAAAAATAGAGATTTTTAACTTATGAATAGAACCAGTAAGTATTTTTGTAAGACTAAAAGTTTATGATCATACAAGATTCATTTACCAAAAAAACTCATTTGCAAACTTAATAATGCAATAATTTTTTAAAAGTGGGCTCATTTTACACATTCCATTTAAGAATAAAACCCTGCCATGATGTGAGTTATGGTCATTTATTGGTCAACTTAAGGGGATATGTTATGTTACAAAGTGTACCTGTTATATTGTCTACTCTGATGTCAGTAAGTGTAAGATCTAGAAGTAACCTCAGATATCACCTGGTCCAATTTTCAGTTTTATAGATGAGGAAACTGAGACCCAGAATTTGGATGACTTGGCCAAGATCTCATAGCTAACATGACAGAGCAGGTCCAGAGCTCAGCTTATCTGGGTCATACGTTCAGGCCTGTTTCACTACGCCAGATTCCTTCTAAATCACTTCAGGGTTGACATTGCTCTGTTTTTCCCCACTGGGGCACAGAAGATGGAACTCTGAATCTGAGTATTACAGATTTTGCCTCTTAAATGTAGTGCGACAATGACCACTACTTTGTCAATGTCAATACTTCTCTTCCTTTTACAACTTCCAATTTTTTGCTGGGCATTCGGCTACCCAACCAGGCTATATTCCCTAGTCCCCCTTAAAGCTTATCATGGCCAATGGGATACAAATGAGAGTGAGCGGGTACAATGTCTGTGTCATGTCAGGTTCCCTATCCCTTTCCTGATTGTTATGATTGGTGAGACTGAAGCAGACACTTGTACTCAAAAGACAAAAGCCACGTAGTGGGGATGGCAGAGTTGCCGTTCCAGCTTTGGATGATCTACCTCTGGGCTATTATATGTGACAAAACAAAGTTTTTTGTTTAGTCTGCTATGTATTAGGGTCCCCTTGCTTTAGGAACTGTGACTGTACCCTAACTAAAACTCTTAATATCAACCAAATAGCTGTGTGTAACAGCATGAAGCAGACTCTCCCCTCTTCAGTCCAAGTTGAATTCACCAAGGTCTCTTTTGATTTGGCTCAGACTTTGAACTTACACTGTTGTTTTACATCAACTTAAGGACATTCATGCTACAAGGCAAATAAATGGTTCACTGGAAAGAGCATTGACCCAGGGAGTTTGGTCCAGGTTTTTAACATTAGCTTGCTACTAACTTCCAGAGTGCCTCCATGGCTGTTTGGCTGGTATAATTCCAGCCAAATGACTGGTATAATTCCTGTATTAGTTACAGAATGCAGATTGGTATTGTTCATTTATCTCCCAGGATATTATGAATAAAACTTCATAAAAAATGGTTATAAAGCATCTGGAAAGTGCAAGCCTTCTGCCTATAATAATGAACTAATACAGTAGTTTTCTTGGCACTCTGGATCTCTAATGATTTATAGATGGGCCTTTTTACTAAAGGGGGCTGGCTTTGGCATGACCTGCCTAGGCTGATGAACTGTTTCTGTCTTAATCTTTAGAACTCAGTGGAAGTATCTACGTTATCCTTCCCCTTAACTCCTTGCTTAATAGCACTGTGATGAAGAAGGCATCTGAGCTATGGAGGGGGGATCTGGAGGTCCCTGGTTGACATTGTAGTCTTTTTCCAGCAATGATGTTTGTATGCATGTTTTGATGACTACTTTAGCCTAGACATGTTAAGTAAAGAAGACATTTCTGAGACCATGGTCATGTGGCCAACAGCATGTTTGCAAAAACAAAAATCACCAAGTTCATATTATGCTTTAGTTGTTTAAAAAAAGCGTAATGACTGGTATAATTCCTGTATTAAGTCCCTGTCACATACCTATAATATAGCTCCTTGTGATGGAGGACCTGGACTCCCAATATGTTGCTTTGGAGACTTAAGTAGATGACTTACTTAAGTGGATGACTTCTGACCCTTTTACTTCAGCACTTCCAGAAGTTTGCCAGAAAGTGCTCGCTTCTGCCAGGCAGTCCTTAACATTTCCCTCTGGGCAGCCTCAGCTCTGAAGTTATTATTGATCATTAATCCTTCTTTTATCCTAAGCACCTCTATAAGGAATATATCTGGAACACTTTCAAGATCAGACCCCTTTTTCTAAGGAGCATAAATCTGTTAGAATGTAGTAACAGTATGTAAAAACATAGTCCAAGCACATTTTTAAAGTAAAGTATAAAATTAATGTCAATGAGAGAATATCATTGTCCCAAACTGGTCCAGCCTGAAAATAATTGGTTGGTATCAGAACCCACTTACCAAATTGACATCTGAATGGAATAGGTTTGGATGAAATTACAAGGCAGTTATCTTCTAGTGTGATCTACTGTGGCCATCACCGCATTACCAGTTTTAGATGTTCTTTGAGATGCAGGAGGAAGGAAGGTAATGATGTGGGGTAGAAGATGAGAAACAGCACAAGGTTCTGGAATTCATACCTGCTATATGCTGTATCATTTAATTCTCATGACTGTTATGTCACTTAATTCTCTTGACAGCCCTATGTGGTAGGTATTATCTTAAATGTACAGGTGAGGAAGTCAGGATTCAGAGAGGCTAAGTATCATTTTGTGAAAAGGTATTAGAGAGAAAATCTCCATCTACATTTACCTGACTCACAAGTCCTTACTCTTGCCATGATAACCATATTGTTTTTCTGGTGAATGGGAAATGTTCCAGAGGAAGGAAAACTACCCAGAGAGAAAAGCCTGTTATCCCAGCCAGTTTAAACATATGCCAACAGAAGGCTATAACTTGGAACACAGTCAACATAGGACAAGAAGAGAGAATGATGAGTTACCTTGCAACATCCCTGGAGAAAACCAGATGTAAGAATAGAATAGTTTGGCAAGAATGCTTGAGTTAGAGAAAGAAGTCAAACATGTAGGGTATGTGATGTCAGCTTGGAAAATGCACGAGAGCCTTAGTTGAGTACTTAGATCTGCAAAGTAATAAGATTTATCCTTATTTAAAAAACTATGCCCTGGCTCATGTGGCTCAGTGAATTGAGCATTGGCCTAAGAATTGAAAGGTTGCCAGTTCGATTCCAGTCCGGTCACATGCCTGGGTTGTGGGCCAGGTCTGCAGTTGGGGGTGTGTGAGAGGCAACCAATCGATGTATCTCTCACACATTGATATATCTCTTGCACATTGATGTTTCTCTCCCTCTCTTTCTCCCTCCCTTCCTCTCTCTCTCAAAATAAATAAATAAAATCTTAAAAAACAAATCACTAATGCTTTAGTGGAATGAGACCCTTGGGAACCTTGTGAGAGGGTAAATGTATTTTGCATTTGGGAAGGCTATGAATCTTTGGGGGCCAACAGACATAATCCTAAAATAGCCTTCCAAAATTCTGGCCTTGGTGTATATATACCTTCTCCCAGTTATTCAATCAAACACTAATTTAGATAATTCTGTAAAGAGATTTTGCAGATATAATTAATATACTAAATTAGTTGAACTTAAAATAGGGAGATTTTCAGTGGGAGTAGAAGGATGGAGGATGACCTAATTGCACAAGCCCTTTCAAAACAGGGTTTTCTCTGGCTGCTTGTGGAAGAGGAAGTGAGAGATACCCTGGTTTGCTTGGAAGAAGCAAATATCCATGTTGTGGATTGCCCTTGGAGACCACATGGCAAGGAACTATGGAGAGCCTTCAGCACCGCCCAGTGGTCCCTGGCTGACAGCTAGTAGGAAAATGAGGACCTCAGTTCTATACACAAGGAAATGAATTCTGCCAACAATTTGTGAGCTCAGAAGAGGACCTGAGCCCCAGATGAGAATGCAGCCCCGGTTAACACCTCGCTTTCAGTCCAGTGAGATCCTGAGCAGAGGACCTAGTTACTCAGTGTCCAGACTTCTGGCTTACAGAAACTGTCAGATAACAAGCAGGTATTGTTTTAAGCCACTAAGTTTGTGGTGACTTGTTACGCAGCAATAGAAAACTAATGCACATGCATAATTGATCCTTGAATAGGGGGGTGCTGGTCATTAGGGGTACTGACCCCTACACAGTTGAAAATCCACTGTAACTTTTGTCTGGCTGGTGTGGCTCAGGTGGTTGGAGTGTTCCATAAACTGAAAGGTCACCGGTTTGGGTTTGATTCCCTGTCAGGGTACATGCCTGGGTTGCAGGTTCTGTCCCCAGTTAGGGAGCCTGCAAGAGGCAACAAATTGATGTTTTTTTCACATCAATTTCTTTCTCCTTCTCTCCCTTCCTTCCTCCCCTCTCTATAAAATTAATAAACATGCCTTCAGGTGACAAAAAAATATCTATCTCTCACATCAGTGTTTCTCTCCCTCTTCTCCTCCCCTCTCCCTTTTTTGTGTTCTTTTAAAAAAGTATTTTTTAAAGATTTTATTTATTTATTTTTAGAGAGAGGGCAAGGAAGGAAGAAAGAGAGGGAGAGAAACATTGATGTGCAAGAGAAACATCAATGTGAGAGAGAAACATTGACCGCCTGCCTCTTGCTCACCTCCAACCAGGGACCCAGCCAGCAACCCAGGCATGTGCCCCAGCTAGAAATCAAACCAGCAAACTTCTGGTTCACAGGCCAGTGCTCAATCCATTGAGCCACAACAGCCAGGGCCCCCATCTCTAAAATCAATAAACATGCCCTCAGGTGAGGATAAAAAATAAAGAAAGAATAACTTTTGACTCTACAGTTGGACCTTCACATTTGCAAATTCAACCAACTGTGGATGGCAAATAGTTATTTTTGATCTGCCATTGTGAATCCGTGGCTGGGAATCCATAGTTGAGAATCTGTGGTTGGGAATGTGAAAATACTGTTTTCAACCTAAGGTTGGTCGAATTTGCCAATGTACAACCTGTAGATATGAAGGGCTGACTGTATTTATTGAAGAAAACCTGTGTATAAGTGGACCTGTGCAGTTCAAACCTATGTTGTTTGAGGGTCAACTGCATTCCAGTTTGCTGGTTTCCTCTCTAAGTTGATGAAGAAGGTACAGCAAATATTTTTATCTCCATTTAATATTGAGGTAATTGATGGAAAAATAGATTAAATAACTGGCTCAAGTTTATTTAACTCATTAATCATAGAGCCAAGAGGAGACTGTTTTTTTTGTCCCTTGTAGAAATGTACCTTCAGCTCCACCATATCCTGCACATCCTGATATGTTCATGTGTATCCTCAGTACCAGGGCAAAGCATTTTGTCCTGTTTTGGTTCAGTGAAAGAGGTGGTAAGAAGGAGGAGAATGTTGCAGGGGAAGAAGTTAGGAGAGGGAGAGGTGATGGGGGCACCATCTACCTCTTCATGTGATTCCTGTATACCTGCAAGAGAGCCTGTTCTGGACTCTTAGCCACAGTTACATCTGATCTACAGAATTCTCTGATATACGGTTCTAGTTTTTATTTTCTTTTCCTAATGAAAAACTTATGGTATTACATTTGTCTGTGTGTGCATATGGATATGTATCAAATCCTCCAGTGGTTTCCTGGGAAACCCTTTCATATCTGTGGCTGCTTTGGAGGGGATGAGAGGAAGAGGACGACTCGTGTGCCTTGGCAGAGATGGCCAGTTTCCCCTCATATCCATTTCCCCTCATATCCATATCCATTTCTTCTATGTAATACAAGTCTTTAGCTGTGTTCCTGGCTCCCCTGAATAAAGAGATGTGCATTTCCAGAAAGAACAAACATCTATCTGCTTAAGCCACTCTTATTTTGGATCTTTGTTACATCAGCCACACCTAAGTCCTAACTAATGCATATATTTACCAAAGCATCTGGGAACAGTATGTGTATAATTCAAATGTGACAGTGTGTCTGAGCTACACAAATGGGAGCTTTACCTTCTATTGTTCGTGATTTGGATGAGAACTTGCTGCTTTGCTCTTCCAAGTCTCTCTGACTTACTCCTCCTTTAAAAAAACCCAGCCCCAATGTTATAAACTTTGGTCCCCGTGGCTCATTCGTATCCTCTCGTGTCGGATCTTAGACCCCTGGTGCGTGCCTCTGCAGTGGTACGCACTGGGTTGCGATTTCTCCCACCTTGGCCTTTACCGCATTGGATGGAAATGGCCCCATTCCTGGGTTCCCTCCCCATAGGGTTGTGAACCCCCTCAGAGCAGGCCTGTCTCCTGTCCTAGTGAGAGAGCCTGTTACATACTAAGTCCACGGTACGTATTTGTTAAATGAGCATCCCTGGGAATAAAAGGAGGAATGGAAGAATGCATAAATGCCATTGTGAACTGGAGCATTTACAATGATGGTCTCCTCGTTAGAGCTGAAAACTCATTTCTCTGAATGTTTGATGTCAGCCTATGTGGGACTTTGCAATATAGACGATTGATATAAAATGAGGTTTTATTTGGGAAGGACATACTACACATTTAAAGTTAAATGCCCTTTATTCTTTGTACAATTGGAGCTTTCAAATCAAGTCATGGTCATATCACTTTCCATCCTATTTTTCCTTCTCTGTTTCCTTCTACCCTCAGGAAATCCCCCTATCTCTATCCCTTTATTTTCAAGAAGCAATCATGTTGTAAATCCCATCCCACTGAGTCAAATTTAGGTCATCTTTTATTTGGTCAAAATATAGTCTTACTGGCAAGTGGTATCACTATTATTCAGGAACACACATATTGTTTTACTTACAGCTGTGTAGCATTTTATGTTCTCATATAAATGTTATGCCTGGATTATAGCTGAGGCAAACTGGACTCCATTTATTTGAAAAAATAATGGGAAATCAGGTTCATTCTAGCCACCTTCCTGACAGTTTCCCATTTCTCAAAGGGGCCCTTGCATGGGCTGTGTGGTGCTGCTTTGCAAACAGGTTCTTCACAGATTCTGTGGGATGGCTTTCCTGTCCTTGCAGGAAGCCCTCAGCCAGGGGAGGGGGAGGGCCAGAGGATCTGCCGCAGCACAGGGAGGGAACGCTGCTTTACTGAGCTCCTTGGAGGGAGAGCGGTGGACAAAACAGACAGGTTCTTGGGTTAAGATCTTAGGAGGGAGCTAGAAAAATGGTGACACTTTCATTGGGCAAGGTGTTCAGAACAGATGGAAGAATCCAGTTCTGGTTGTAGATTTGTGATTCATTATCACCATTGTTCTGCAATCAAAGAGGGGCCACTTCATTTAGGTGGTGTGTGTGTGTGTGTGTGTGTGTGTGTGTGTGATTACTTTGCTTAAGCTCCCCATCATTACCAAATGGTGAAACCAGAATAGCAGTCTGGCCCTAAACCTCCTAAAATCTGTCTGCTGTACTTCTCAGCTCCTCTAAAAATATGATTGCCTATTCCATGTCTATATTTATGTTACCTTGTACTTATATGTGTATATACATATGTATGTATACACATCTCTCTATTTTTATGGGGATTTGTGCAGGAATACAGTTCTGGAACTTCTTTTACAGAATTACACAAACTGGAATGGCATTATGGAACCTTATTTTTAACATAACTCCGCTGCCTGTATAATGAAATGCATGCTACATACAGATGAAATTGAATGTTCAAGTCAAATACAGAAATATGCTCATTTATGCACAGTTTCTCCTCTCCTTCTGAAGTAGCAGGAGACACATTTTTGTCAGATGCTTTGCTTGAGTGAGTGAGCTTCCTCTGGGGTCTGAATTAAGGCCAGCATGTCGTCCCATAGTTATGCCCACTGGGGAACTACCAGAGAGGAGAAGGAGACAGGTGAGCAGTAGATTTAGGATTTACTGGATGATGACACCACATGATGAAGTGGTAACTTGACCACACTATTCCTCCCAACTCCCCTTGTCTGATATACCGGAATTAATCAAGTCATACAGTATTATTTATAATTGCTCAAAAAGTGAAATGCTTACATGTAAATTAAAAAAAATGTGTGGTGTGGTGATTGCTGGGGGGAGGGGGTATAAGGCGACTAAATGGTAATGAAAAAAATACAATAAAGATTAAATAATAAAATAAAATAATTTATTGATTTGAGAGAGAGAGAAACATCAATTTATTGTTCCACTTATTTATGCACTAATTGGTTGATTTTTATATATGCCCTTACTGAGGATTGAACCTGCAACCATGGCATATGGGAATGATGCTGTAACAACTGAGCCACTCAGCCAGGGCTTCTGTAATTTTCATTTAAATTGTTACATTTAATAGTATTGCTAAGGAATCATGTTAGATTCATAGGTCATAGATATATGCATATATATATATACATATATACATGCACACACGTGTATTTAAATGGTGGTAAAAAAGCACATAACATAAAATTTACCATCTTAACCATTTTTAAGTGTACAGTTCAGAAGTGCTAACCATATTTACATTGTTGTGTGAAAGACCTCTGCAAGTTTTCATCTTGGAAAACTGAAACTCCATACTCACTGAATAACAGCTCCCCAGCCCTGGCAACCACTATTATGCTTTCTGTTTCTATGAGTATGACTACTTTAGATTCCCCATGTAAATGAATCATGCAGTATTTGTTTTAATATAGGAGTTTTGTGGATTTAGGTCTAATATTCAAGTCTTTAATCTATTTTGAGTTAATTTTTGTATGTGGTGTAAGGTAAGGGTCCAACATCTTTTTTTTTTTTTTGGCCTGTGAATATCCAGTTTTCCATGATACCATTTGTTGAAGAAACTACCTTTCCCTATTGTGGGCCTTGGTACTCTTGTTGAAGGTCATTTGACCATATATCAAAAGCTGGCTCTCTATTTTATTTCATTGGTCTGTGTGTGCCTGTCTTTATACCAGTACCATACTGTTTTATTACTATAGCTCTGTAATATACTTTACAAAAAGGAAGTGTGAGGTCTCCAACTTGGTTTTTTTTCAAGATTGGTTTTGCTATTCAGAGTTTTTTGATACCATGTAAATTTTAGGATGGTTGTTTTCTATTTCTGCAATAAAGGCCATTGGGGGTTTAATAGGGACTGTATTAAACCTTCTATATATATATATAAATAAATATGTATTTATATATATTTAAACAGAAGATTGCTGTGCCCTGGCTGGAGTGGCTCAGTGGATTGAGTGCTGGCTTTTGAACCAAAGGATCACTGGTTCGATTCCCAGTTAGAGCACATGTCTGAGTTGTGGGCCAGGTTCCCAGTAGGGGGTGTGCAAGAGACAACCACACATTGATGTTTCTCTCCCTTTCTTTCTCTCTCCCTTACCCTCTGTCTAAAAATAAAATCTAAAAAAAAAAGATTGCTGTAATAACACATTTATTGAATGCTTGTTATGTGTATTAGTTTCCCAGGGCTTCCAGAATCAAGTACCAGAAACTGGATGGCTTAAAATAACAGGAATTTATTCTCTCATAATTCTGGATCTGATGGTCTGAAATCAAGGTGCTGGCAGGGCTGTGCTCTCTCTCTAACCTGTTGGGAAGAATCCCTACTTGCCTTTTCCTAGCTTCCTGGCTTACCAGCAATCCTTGGTGTTCCTTGGCCTGTAGCTGCTGCATTTCCAACTCTGCCTCTGTTATCACATGGCCATTTTCTCCCTGTGTGTTTCTTTCCACTGCTTATAAGAACACCAAGCGTATTAAATTAAGGGTCCACCCTGCTCCAGTATGACCTCATCTTAACTAACTGCATCTGCAATGACCCAATTTCCAAGTAAGGTCACATTCTGAGGTATTAGGGACTAAACATGGACATATATTTCTTTGGGAGTTCATGATTCAGCCCCTAAAACCATGTGTCAGGCACTGTGCTAGAATTTAGACATCTCATTTACTCCTTACGACACCCTTATGAGGTGAACAATTATTATATTCATTATTTAGATGAGGACATTGAGCTTTAGAGGAACTCAGCAACTTGTTCACATTTTCCAATTGAAATGACTGTCCTCCAGTCACTTGCCTTTGCAAGTAACCAGGCACTTTGACATTTACAGGAAAAACTTTGCTTCTAGGAACCTCTTGCATATTAACAATTTAGCAGTGGTTTGCATTATGCTTCTGTTTGATCCAAAGGTTTTTCAGAGGGTCAGGTTACCTGGGCCAGAAAGGAAGTTTCCCACAGACAAGGGCAGGCTTGTCTGTTTAGATTTTTCCCATTCTTTCTGGACATGAGTACGATGTTGACCTCTCAAGGTGCTTTGGTCTTGGACCCAGCAGTACTGAAAGGTCCAAAATCCAGGACTTAGAGGATACCCAGAGAAGACTGAAGACACACATGGATATTGATTCCCTGGTTGCATGGATGATATGCACTGCAGTATATACACAGCAATATATAAGACCTGAGATGGACACGTGTTATTGTTCTTCAAGGAAGAGAGAGAAAATGGCCAGAAAACTGTTTGCTTCCATCCCTGGTCTTTCTCAATTCTTTTTGTCTCTAGCCTTCCAAAGACTGATCAAACTGGGGAAATGGAGGCAATTCTGTGTTACTTTTCATCTTCACTTTAGAATTGCGTTCAGAAAAAAAGCGAGCCCATGAGACCTGAAACTGCACGTCCAACTCTCATCAGGAGCATTTACATATTAGCAGCAGGCAAAGACAAAGGAATTGAACTAGATTGATTCACTTCACCCCCTTTCTTAAAACAACATATTTTTAAAAAATTTAAATTAAAATTTACATGAGAATCAACAAAGAAAAGGAGCTGGAATCAGAGGCTCCTGTGCTGGGTCAGGGGTAGAGAGCCTGCGCTGTCCTGTTCACTCCTCCTTGCTCCTTGGGGCAGCCTGCGAGGACCCCTCTATAGAAACTCAAGGGCCTTGGGGAGCCTAGTTACAAACCATTGGCTCAGATAATCTTTTAAATTCCTTGAATCAGGAAAGATCTTTAAGATAGTTTAAGAGAAAAAAGTGAGAGACAGAACAGCTCATGTGATTTGGTCCAATTCCTCCCCCCCAATACTTGTCATGTTTCTATTATTTACGTCTATGTAAATATCCAGAAAAATAACAGGAGGAATCCACAGTACCTGTGAAAACAGACACTTCTAGGAAAGGCAGAGTTTTTAGAGAGAGGGCTTTCAAACCTGAATTGTTTAAATGTTTTTTGTGGTGTTTATGCATTTAGATATTATTTGTATAAATAAAAATAAATGAAAAAATAAATTAATGAAACTTCTGAATGCTTATATGTCTGTAATAAAAGCATCTCACTTATCAGCTCACAGCATGTTGGGAGAGCATATTTGTTTGGATCGAATTAATATATTTATTCTTATTTACACAGCCACATTCCCACCTGGTATACTTGTAGCTTTGAGATACGTGATCCATACATTTCTGATCTATTTACATGTTTATTTATCAACATGGTGAATCTTTAAAGAATAAATTCATACCAAATTGAAGGTGTCTTTAACAAAAAACTCCTTTGTTTCTTCCTCACTCTTTCTTTAATCAATAAGAAGCCATGTTTACCACAGGCAGACCCTGACCCAAGAATGTTGGCGGAGACTTCATAGGGAAAGGCATTCATCTCACAGTGAAAGTAGGCACTTTACTTTTCACTCACCTCGCTGGGTAAGCTAAGAATGAGGGCTTCCCTCAGCCCAAAAGGAAACTGAGTGTGCGATTATTTTTTAAAAGATGGGTTTATGGCCTGCCTTAGCTTTTACCACCTGCTGTCTCACACAAGGTTTCTATTTCAAAGAAGGCATGAAGGTGTGTAGGGCAAACAAACTTACTGCTAATTCACAGGCCCCCATGTCTCTCTTTTCTTTTTTCTTTCTTTTTTAAAAATTTTTATTGTTATTCAATTACAGTTGTATGCCTTTTCTCCCCATCCCTCCACCCCACCCCAGCTGAACCCACCTCCCTCCCCCACCTCCACTCTCCCCCTTGATTTTGTCCACGTGTCCTTTATAGTAGTTCCTGTAATCCCCTCTCCTCACTGTCCCCTCCCCACTCCCCCCTGACCATTGTTAGATTGTTTTTTTAAATATATTTATTGATTATGCTATTACAGTTGTCCCATTCCCCCCCACTCCACTCCATCCTGCCCACCCCTTCCCTCCCACATTCCCCCCCTATAGTTCATGTCCATGGGTCATACTTATAAGTTCTTTGGCTTCTACATTTCCTACACTATTCTTACCCTCCCACTGTCTATTTTCCACCTATCATTTATGCTACTTATTCTCTGTACCTTTCCCCCCCTCTCCTCCTCCCACTCCCCTGTTGACAACCCTCCATGTGATCTCCATCTCTATGGTTCTGTTCCTGTTCTAGTTGTTTGCCTAGTTTGCTCTTGTTTTTGTTTTAGGTGTGGTCGTTAATAACTGTGAGTTTGCTGTCATTTTTACTGTTCCTATTTTTGATCTTCTTTTTCTTAGGTAAGTCCCTTTAACATTTCATATAATAAGGGCTTGGTGATGATGAACTTCTTTAACTTGGCCTTATCTGAGAAGCACTTTATCTTCCCTTCCATTCTAAATGATAGCTTAGCTGGATACAGTAATCTTGGATGTAGGCCCTTGCCTTTCATGACTCGGAATACTTCTTGCCAGCCCCTTCTTGCCTGTAAGGTCTCTTTTGAGAAATCAGCTGAGTCTTATGGGAAGTCCTTTGTAGGTAACTGTGTTCTTTTCTCTTGCTGCTTCTAAGATTCTCTCCTTCTCTTTAATCTTAGGTAATGTAATTATGATGTGCCTTGGTGTGTTCCTCCTTGGGTCCAGCTTCTTTGGGACTCTCTGAGCTTCCTGGACTTCCTAGAAGTCTATTTCCTTTGCCAGATTAGGGAAGTTCTCCTTCATTATTTGTTCAAGTAATTTTTCAATTTTTTGTTCTTCCTCTTCTCCTTCTGGCACCCCTATGATTCGGATGTTGGAACGTTTCAAGATGTCCTGGAGGTTCCTAAGCCTCTCCTCATTTTTCCAAATTCTTGTTTCTTCATTCTTTTCTGGTTGGATGTTTCTTTCTTCCTTCTGGTCCACACCATTGATTTGAGTCCCAGTTTCCTTCACATCACTATTGGTTCCCTGTACGTTTTCCTTTGTCTCTCTTAGCATATCCTTCATTTTTTCATCTAGTTTTCGACCAAATTCAACCAATTTTGTGAGCATACTTATTACCAGCGTTTTGAACTGTGCATCTGATAGGTTGGTTATCTGTTCGCTGCTTAGTTGCATTATTTCTGGAGCTTTGAAGTGTTCTATCATTTGGGCCTTTTTTTTTTTTTTTTGTCTTGGCGTGCCTGTTACATAAAGGGGCAGAGCCTTAGGTGTTCACCAGGGCGGGGTAACGCTGGTCGCTGCGCAGTGACGCTGTACGTGGGGGAGGGGCTGAGAGGGAGCAATGGCGCTTGCTCCCCTCTCCACCGGATTTTAGTCACTCCCTCTGCTACCCACAATCAAATTGGGCCTCTCTGGTGCTGGTTCCCGAGTGGGTGGACTTGTGCATGCTCTAGGCCCCTGTGGGTCTCTCCAATGACCTCTCCTGTGAGGCTGGGAGTTTTTCCTGCTGCTGCCCCAACCCCCATGGGTGTTTTCAATCAGAGGTTTGAGGCTTTATTTCCCTGAGCTGGATCCCTGGGTTACACGGTCTGCTTTGCTCACCTGCCGTTCCTCCCAGTTTATCTATGCGCGAATGTGGGGCTGCGGGGTCTGCTAGAGGTCAGACTGCCTGCCCCGTTCGTCCCACACTCCACCAGGAGTAACGCAAGTTAGGGCAACACGAGTTCTCTCCACCCTGGTACCCGTTTCCGCCCCTCCTACCGGTCTGGATGAATGTTTATTTTTTATCTCCTTGGTGTCGGACTTCCTTGCCGTTGGATTTTCTGTCCAGTTCTGGTTGTGTGAGGAGGCACAGTGTGTCTACCTACACCTCCATCTTGGTTCTCATCTGATCATTCTTGAGCTGGGATAAACATCGAATTTCAGACAAGGTTATATGATTCTACAGGGCACAGCTGAACAAAGCCCACTTTACTACCTATTTTATAGCCTGTGACTTTTAATGGCTCCTGCAGTTGACAGTCCTTCTGCCTGAAGCCAAAGTGAACTTGTTATCCTGCAGTTTATTTTGCATTTAAATAGCACTTTGCATTTTCAAGGCCCTTAACAATCACTAATTCATTCTTGGCCCTATTTTCTCCTGTTTATTTATTTATTTACTTAGGTTTGCAGGGTGGGCAGCTGGCTGAACTCAGAGATTTGCCCAAGGTCACAGAGACCTGTTCAGGGAGTTATGGTCCTGTTCTTTTTCACATCCTGGTTCTGCATTAAGTTTACCGTAGCGTGTTATTTCTCACTGCTCAGGGGTCATCAGGCAAGATCAAAGGACTTTTGGGTCTTTGGGAAAAGATTCCCAAAGTAAGTGTCTGCTAGAATTGCTCGTTTCATTTTGAGAAGTTTTACAGGAAATGTACATGTCCTAGCCCTCAAACCTTAGGGGTTTGAAATGCCACATTGATTCTGAGGAGAGTTATCCAAGCAGTTGAGGTCTTCCATCTGATGTCACTTTGAGTCCACTTGGCCATTGTTTAGATGTTGACTCAGCCACTAGGGCAAAACAGCCAATCAGAGTGGCCCCTTCTCTCACAGAAAGAATCCATTTTGTAAGACAACCACTCTCACTCTGAAGTCAGAAATGATCCACCTGTTGCTCTCCAAATGCCCGTTGTTCCTGGCACCTACCCTCTTTTTCCCTTCCTCCAGGCCTACAGCCCTACTGTCTCCTGTTCTGTCTTCCCCCCTCCCCGCCCCTTCCCCACCAGTGTCAAAGTGTTGGTCTCCATAAGAAAAACATTTAATACTCGTATCACAGCCAAATTATTTTCCATGAACAGTAAGTTCAGAGGTGAATTTGCAGTTTCATCCACATGCTACTACTACCAAAAACATTTTAATTATCTCTCTGTAGTTTCTGCTATTTGGTTTTGTTGAGAGTTTTTTTCTTTTGTATCATTTGCTCTTCTAGTTCATTCTTGGTTCCTCTCTCTCACCTGAAAAAGTCTACTTTGAAGATTACTACCTCCATTTTAATAGCTAGTCTTTAGAGAGTACTGTATCTTAGTTCTGTGGTAATCTGCTTCTGATGGGGAGGGAGACAGAAGGAAACTAAGCCAGTTCTTGTCCTCTAGGCAAACCTATATCAGCATAAACACTGAAGTGCTGGAATGAGGGGCTCTGGTTACTCCTTGAGCCTAGAATTGTGCCTTAACCTCCCCTTCGTCATTGTCATGTTCTCATGGTGTCTTGCTAAAGCCCAGTGTCGATTTTCCGTTGATGTTTTTGTTTTCTGGAGATTATTCAACCATGGTTAGGGGGGTTGATCAGTGTCTTTCATCAAGAACTTCAGGGTCTTTGAACTGTTCTTTTGGTATTATTTATTTTTCTCTCTGAAGAGTAGTTTCCTTTAAGCAAACTCTAAGGACGAACGTGGGCATTCAGAGAATGACAGGTGAATGGTTGGGTAGCAAGATAGGTTGGAGAGATGAATGCAATTCTTGCCTTTTACAGAAGCACAGGGACACAGTTACACTATCTCTGAAAAGGGGCTTAAATGTGAGGTTACTATCTCCAGAATACCTAGTATTTTTATGAAATTTAAAAAGGTCTAAGAATGAAAAAAAATTGCCTTACAAATTTGCAAGTTCCCTGAGCTATATTTAAACATAACTTCCAGGTAGACAAAATGAACTCAAAAAAGGGGGGAGGCATTCCAATGAACAATTCATAAGCTGAAAAAACACTTATCAAGCAGCTACTATCAATCAAGCATTGGTAACATTAAGATGAATAAAACAGAATACCTGCCCTCAAGTTCTCAAGTAAGTGATTATAGGATGAGATAAAAATTATGAGAGAAATATGTATAAAGCGCAGAGTAACTTTTTCCAGAAAGGGAGTACCATGAACTTAATGTTCCTAGGGGGATGGTAATTCTGAACTAGGTATTTTTTTAAAAATAATTTTATTTATTGATTTGAGAGAGAGGGAGAGAGAGAAATATCAATTTATTGTTCCACTTATTTATGCATTCATTGGTTGTTTCTTTCTTTCTTTTTTTAAATTTTAATTTAGAGAGTGTGGAAGGGAGGGAGAAAGAGAGGGAAATAAACATTGATGTAAGAGAGAAACATCAACTGGTTGCTTTCTGTAAGTGCCCCGGCTGGGGACAGAGCCTGCAACCCAGGCATGTGCCCTAACCAGGAATCAAACTGGTGACCTTTGGGATGATGCCCAACCATTCGAGCCACCCCAGCCAGGGCAGGTTGTTTCTTGTATGTATCCTGACCAGGATTGAACTCACAACCTTGGCCCATTGGGATGATGCTCTAACCACCTGTGTTATCTGGTCAGAGATGAACTAGGTCTTGAAGGACAGACAGGAGGCCATCAGCTGGGAAAAATGGGACATTTTAGGTATGAAATTTCATGATGTTTAGGGGACTCTATGACTGGACTGCGTAATGAAAGGGGGAGATGAGAGCAAAGCTACACTGTTGCATTTGGACTTGATTCCTTTAGGTGAAGGAGAATTAATGAAGAGTTTTAAGTGACATGATCAAATTGTTTTGCTTTAGTTTATAAAGCAGCTCTGTATCAATGCTTCAAATAGAACTCACTTATAGTTTTTGTCTAGTAGCTCCTCATTCTGCTTTGCATGATGATGGTTCTGTTATTAATAGTATATGAATACTTATATTATTCATGGACTGATGGGAGCTTTGGGGCTTGTCTCAGGTATGCTGGGGCATTTGGTTAATTCTTAGAATCATATAAAGGTAAACTAAATTACAGAATTTAATAGGAGTTTAAGCTGTATGTTATGTAATAAAGGAAGAGGGAAGGGAAATAATATTTAATATGTTACTAATAAGTATATTTGATGGCAATACTGTGTATGCTATACAAAGAGGTGGCTTATTCTTTTTTTCTTTCTTTTTTTGCTCTCTAAAATCAAAGTTTTTGCCACTACATTCTCTTCACAGTCTTCACAATAGTATTCACAAGAAGGAGGAAGCTGTTGAGAAAATACTTTCTTTTTAAATTTCATATAGGTTTATTATAGATCTCATAAAATAGAGGATTAAACATGACCTAGAGGAATATTGCCACATAGCCATCAATTGAAGAACACATATATAAAAGTCTACAGATTATGAAGCAAATTCTTACCCTTAGACGTAATGCTGAACATGCTGAAAAACTGACTGATAACTTAGTTCCCTACATGTTTTTTTGGTTAGATGCCCAGCAAATGGTACCTTTAAATAAAAACTGAACTAAAGCTGAAAAGTGCTATTCAGCATGTTTTGAAAGGACTCAAGGTCCCCCACCTTTTCCATGTTGAATAATAGTAATAAGGCAAAACGCTCCTAACCTAGAGGAATGGACAAACCCAAGAAAATTACATTGATAGATGCTAACTGCAATGATACCAATGGTATATAGATTATTAGAGATGCACATCATGGCATCCCTCATCCACTCCAGGGAGGGCTCAGTTAAGGAGTTAGTGAGAAGGTGTTACTTGATTATTGAAGGGCTGCTGCAGTTTTCATGAGAGTAGGAGGAGGATATAGTAGAATGCCATGGTAGGAAGGAGAACTGCTATTAAAGCCCACTGTTTTATATACATGTGCAATCAGGTTAATTACCTCACTATTCAGAACTCTGATTAGCTATCAGTTAAATGGACATGAGAATACTTAGCTCACTGGTGGGTTGTGAGGACTACATACCTTATTGAGGTAGTATTGTTATGGGGGTCATGGGTGAGGGCTCTGGAATCAGATGATGTACTAGCTTACCTAGTGCACCTCCAAAATCCACGTCTACTCAGAACCTCAGAATCTGATCTTATTTAGAAATGAGATCTTTACAGATGTGATTAGCTAAGTTAAAATGAAGTCATATTCTATAATAATAATACTTTTAAAAACTGGAAAATGAAAGTGTTGGCCAAGATGTGGAGAGATTGGAACTTTTGTGCACTGCTGGTGGGAATGTAGAATAGTGTAGCTGCTGTGGAGAATAGTATGGTGGTTCCTGGAAAAGTTAAACATAGAATTACTTGTATGACCCAGGAACTCCATTCTTAGTTATATACCTAAAATAATCCAAAACAGAAATTCAGGCAGATACTTATACACCAATCTTAATAACAGAATTATTCACAGTAGCAAAAAAGTGAAAACAATCTGAGAGTTCATCAATAGAGGAACAGATAAACAAAATGTCTCTATTTAGACAATGGAAGTAATGAGAAGCAATGTGGTTTTGATATGTGCCACATGGATGAACCCTGAGAACATTATGTTAAGTAAAAGAGCCAGACACAAAGAGACAGGTATGGATGATTCCAGTGATGCGAGGTAACTAGAATGGGCAAATTCGTAGAGACAGAAAGTAATATAGAGATTACCAGGGCTGGGAATAGGGCAGAGTGAGAAGTTATTGCTTCGTGGGCACCCAGTTCCTATTTAGGGTGATGAAAAGGCTTTGGAAATAGGTAGTGGTGATGGCTGCACAACACTGCGAATATAATTAATGCCATTGAATTAAACACTCAAAAATAGTTAAATTGGTCAATTTTATTATAGAGTAGTTCCCCCCACTCTGATCCACAGTTCCGCTCTCCATGGTTTCAGTTACCCATGGTCAACCCCTGGTCTGAAAATATTAAGTGGAAAATTCTAGAAATAAACAATTTCTGAGTTTGAAATTGCATGCTGTTCTGAGTAGTGTGATGAAATCCTGTGCCGTCTGGCTCTATCCCGCCCCAGAAGTGAATCGTCTTTTGTCCAGCATCTCCATGCTGTGTATGCCTGCCTGTTAGTCCCTCAGTTTCACTGTCGCTGTGTGCTGGTGCTTGTGTTCAAGTAACTCTTACGGTTACTTAGTAATGGCCCAAAGTGCAAGAGGATTGATGCTGACGATTCAGGTATGGCAAAGAGAAGCTGTGAAGTGCTTCCTTTAAGTGAAAAGGTGTGTATGGATAGGAAAAAACATAATATGTATAAACTTCACTACTGTCCATGGTTTCAGGCACCCACACACTAGGGGTCTTGGAATGTGTGCCCCACAGATAAAGGGGGACTACTGTATATACTTTACCAAAATAAAAAGAGCTGAGGTTATTCAGGATTAGGGTGGACCCTAAATCCAATCACTGATGTCCTCACAGGAAGAGACAGAGAGACACGTAGAGAGAACACCATATGAAGTTGGAGACTGCGATAGGAGTGATGTGCCTGCAAGGCAAGGAATGTCAACACTGCCCGCAGTCAGCAGGAGCTGGGAGAGGCATGGGGCCAGCTTTCCTCAGGCTTCCACAAGGAGCCAGCTGTGCCAACAACTTGATTTCAGATCACTTGCCGCCAGAACTGTGAGAGAATAAATTTCTGTTGTTTCAAGCCATCAGTGTGGTACAGATGACCTAGGTCTAAATCCTCGCCCTACTACTTATATTTGCTAATTTAGGTAACTGACAACTTCTCTGAGCCCCAGTTTCCTCGTCTGTGAAAATGATATATCTCTTGGGTTATTAGGAAGCTCAAATGAGATGCAAGCATAAACTCTTAATGTAGTGCTTGGTGTGTAGTAATTGCTCAATAAATACGAGTTACTAATAACAATTATAATAATAAATAGCGACACAAGGAAATGAGAATTGACTCTCAGGAGAGGCTGGCTTGGCAGCCCCTATGCCAGTAGAAGTGGTTTGAAAATCAAATGGTTTACTTAAAAAAATTTTTTTTTTCTCATTCTCATCACAGAAAAAATGGTAGGGAAAATGTGTGTTATTTGAGCTGGCATCACTGAAATGGATATGAAAGTTGAATGATTTGTTTCTCAGGCTCTGAGAGGCTTAGAGTAATTGACAAACTCATTGTCTTCCTTCTAACCACCTCCCTGCCTTGCTGATACACCTCCCCAAGCACCCATGCAGTCTGTCACATTTAGAAGAGAGCTGCTTTCTTACGAGTGTGCTCTTTTTGCCCAGCATCACAGGAGAAGGTGCCTCAGTTGCACAGGTGTGACCCTACTGTCCAGGTGTTCTACGCAAATTACAGACCCTGCTCGAACACTAGCAAAGCCAGAATTACTTGGTGTAGAATTAAATGGGGAGTATATTTGATTTCATTTGGTGATAGATGAGAAAGAGAAAATCTATTTTTCAAAGAGCAGTCTAACATCCTTGATGTACTATAAAATGGAGCTAAATCCATGGGCGAGTGGGAGGCTTTGGGGATGGATCAGTGGGATAGCAATAGCCGTTGTCTATGGCCTCTGGTTAGATTACTGTGATCTCCTCCAACACACTCACTGTCAGCATCAGCATTAACACGTCCGCCTCTTACAGGTGCTGTGTTGGGATGGTTAAGTGTACGTGCTCCCTGGCACTTGCAAATATTTACAGAGAGGAATCCATAGGTCTGCCCAGGACCAGCTTCTTTTCTTAGTTGTCTCTTTCATTAGTGGGCTCTATGATGTACAAGGGATTTCTACATGGGTCCTCTAACATGGTCCTTAAAATAGCCTTGGAGCTGTGATAGGACTGGCCTTTTCATCTCCACACTGCATGTAAAGGCTCTGCCTCTCAGAAAGGTTAAATGATTTGTCAAGTTCAAAGTGCTGGTACTGGTTGTCCAGTGTGTCCAGCAACAAGATGGGCTTCCCAGAGTCAGAGTCCCAGAAGCCAGAGGCAGGTAACATTGATCTGTCCTGAAGGAGAGTTGATAGAGGCAGCAGATACATGCTCTCAGTGGTGAACAGGGGAGGCTCAGATCTGTGCCCAGGGCAAGTAGAGGTGAGAGCTGGCAGGTCAGAGTGGCCACAGAGGCAGGGGTGGTGTAGGGGAGAGAGTTGAACTGCAAGGGGAGCTTGGCAGGCAGGATTAATTGTTAAGTTCTGTTTTGGACACCAGAGATGGAGGCTTTTACCTTCTCCCAGCATGGATTTGCTGGGGCAGGTTGAGTCTACAGGAAAGGGCTGACTGAGTGAGGGCGCTGCAGTCTGGCCCCTGACCATCAAGTTCTGCACACCTGACACCCTGCTATGTCCTCAGCGTAGGTCGATTGCCGTCTCCAGGAGTTCTCCAGACTTAGACCCTCTACCACATCTTTGAGCACATTATTGGGTACTGTATACTGAATTGCTTGCTGACTGTCCCACAGATACCACACCTTACATACCTGTGTTCTTTTCCCTCTCATTGCTCTTTGGACAAAACAAACTCCTAATACACTCACCAGGCCCCAGCCTTTCCCTCTGGCTACCTCTCTCTGGCCGCTGCACCCCTGTCCTCTCTGCTCCAGCCATCCTGGCCTTCTTTCAGTTCCTCTTGGCATCACTTGCTCATCTTTCATCTCAGTTTAAAAGTTACTTATTCAGAGAGGCATTCCCGGAATCCCTATTCAGGATGTCTGCCTTAAAAAAAAAATAAAATTATGGTAGAATATACATACATAAAATTTACCACTTTATCATTTTTTAAATTAAATGTATTAGGATGACATTTGTTAATAACATTAGATAAGTTTCAGGTGTAGAGCTGTAACACATCGTCTGTATTTATGTGCTTAGCACCCAGTCTAGTCTCCCTTCACCACCGGATATTTGATTTCCATCACCCTCTTCATCCTCATCCCAACCCCTTCTCCTCCTGCACCTATTTCTGTTGTCTATGAGTTTGTTCGTTTGTTGTTTTCTGTTTTATATACCATATAAGAGTGAAACCATATGGTTCTTGTCCTTTTCCATCACCATTTTAAGTGTAAATATGGTTCAGTACTATTGTTTATTTATATTGTGTAACCTATCAACAGAACTCTTCTCATTTTGCAAAACTGAAACTCTGTACTCACTAAACAATAACTCCCTATTCCCCTTTCTCCCTGGGCCCTAGCAGCCGTGATTCTATTTTCTGTCTTTCAGGATTTGACAACTCTAAGTGTCTCATGTAAGTGACATCATACAGTATTTGTCTTTCTGTGTCTGGCCTGTTTCACTTAGCTTAATATCCTCCAGATTCATCCATATTGTGGCAGAGTTTTCTTCCTTTTTAAGGCTGAGTAATATTTCATTGTATGAGTATACCACATTTTGTTTCTGCATTCATCTGTGGGTAAATTCACCTGTGGGAAGCAACGCTTGGGTTGCTTCCACCTCTTGTCTATTGGGAATGATGTTGCTATGAACATGGGTGCACACATATCTCTTGCAGGCCCTGCTTTCAATTCTTTTGGATATATACCCTAAAGTAGGATTGCTGGATCATATGGTAATTATATGTTTAAGTTTTTGAGAAATCTCCTTACTGTTTTCCATAGAAGCTGTACCATTTTACATCCCCGCCAAAAGATCACAAGGGTCCAATTTTTCTTTTCCTTTTGAAACTTCTGCGCAGAGGGTCTTCTGTTGTAGTTAAGTCCTGGGCACAGCTAACATTCTAATCAGGAATATACACTTAGTTAAAGCCAATCACCAATACACAAGGTCAACGACCTTTCTCAGTAGGGCCTCACATTTACGTGCCCCTAACATTTGCAGGGCCCCAGGATGAGAGTACACAGGGTCCGGCAGAAGTAACACCTGCTGGAGTGTGGTTGGCAGGGTAATAACATGGGTGTAATAATTTATAGTTTTAATTCAAACATTTCACCTAAAATGTCATGTGGTGTGCTTGAGTGTGATATTATGTCACAGAATTACATGCTTATGATTTTGTAATAAAAGATTTTGTAATAAAGAGGGGCGTTATTTGTGCAGGACCCTGTACATGGAGGCTCAAGGACCATGCACCTAAATATTTAAAAGTTATGGGCCATAACTAACAAGCTGCTAAATAATACTTTTTTATCCTCTAACTTGTCAAATATATCATCATCACCTATCAAGTTTGTAAAGCTGAGGTTTTTATTTGACTAAAAGTTGGCAATGTATCCAAGGCAACTGAACGTAATTAGGATTGCTGACGTCAGTGTTCTACGGATGGGCTGGCGGTGTTTGGACCAGCCATAATGCAAAGGCGCGCATCACTCAGAAACGTGCTGTAGGGGTTCAGAACAAGTCACCCCAAGACGTGCCTCTGTGATATGAAGGTTCTTTTCAGTTAAAGGCAACGGAGACCGTGCTCGGGAGAAACTTCTCCCCACCCCCTCACCTTTACCTGCCTAGGAGAATTTAAATTTAGATTAGGGGCCTTTCCCATAAGAAGAATTTTCACCAGAAAGAACTCTTTATGACCTACCTGTATGGCAGGGCAAACTGCTAATTACTGAACATCTGCTCTTCTGATCATCTTGCAGGGACCTTCCTCCCCTCTGAAGCCCCAGGATGCCTTATCGCATCCTTAGCACAGAATGCCATATATACCTCATTTTAACTTCTGTCCCAGGACCTCTCATGTATGTGGGGTCTCTGCCTCTGTCATGTATGTGGGATTCCCACATCTACACGTGTAATTAAATTTGGTTATTTTCTCTTGTGAATTTGTTTCATATAGATTTAATTATTAGAGCAGTCAAAGCAATATTCAATGGTAGGGAGTAAAGTTTCCTCTCCCCCTATGATATATCGATTCTCTAACAGTTATTTTTTCTTATGTTTGTTTCAGCAAAGTCATTATTTTGCTATGTTCATAATTTTCACATAATTTGTGTTTTATGGATGGTGGTACTATATTACATTTTGAAGGTATTTTCATCACAAAAATCTAATAGAAAGTAAAGCTAAAAATTGAAAAATTAAGATTATTTTTCACACCTTTGAAGTTTTTTCCCTAAAAATCAAAATTATCAAAAACAAAAGGCAAAAATGCAAATTATAGTGTCTAAGAATTTTTAAATAAAAATTACTTAAGACATTTAAGTTTTTTTTGAAAATTTATGTGTGTCTCACTCAATGTTTTATAAAATTAAAACTTCTTGCAGTTTTAGTGTTCTATCTGCATCCAGTTGCCTGTGTTGAAAATCCGTATCACTGAATCAGCATCGTGGTACTGATCTCCTACAAATATACACTTGTGTGTTTGAGAGTTGCATGACTTGTTTAGTACTGTGGAATGTTCCTCGATGTCAAGTGCAGTAGTTGGAAAAACCACACTAATTTTCAAGTAGCTTTGGAACCACTAGTTGGAATACAGAGAGAAGATACTTCATTGTGCAAACATCTATGGCATTTATGCAGTTTGAGAGGAAGTTTCAAACTTATCTGAGTCTTCTGCCTCTCAAGTTCTCCCACACTTTGAAGCAGGGTCTGTTGTTCGCGTTGGCAGTGCCTCAGTCCACAGTTCTTCATCTTCACCTTTTGAGGAAATAAGGAAGGGCAGCAGAGAGGCACATCTCTAGGGCTTGAGTGCGGTTAATCAGGAGGCTGTACGGCGCTGGGGCAGGGACTTCTAGCCCATATTTCTGAGGCTGTTTTTGATATGGGCTTATGACAATTGCTTTTCTAATGAGCATAGTGAATGTTGGAAATGGGGGTTGATTAGCTTGATGAATGGTAGAAATGGGCTTCTGGAGAAATTCCAGGTACTCAGTGTTTGTGTGTTGGTTGGAACATCTTGGAGACTTCCTCCTAACTTGCAGGAATGGAGTGTGAGAATGTAGAGGCCCACAGCCTGTACCTGTGGGAATAGCTCCTGTGGTGTGATTCCCAAATAGTCTTGTGCCCAGTCACGGGTCTGGAGGACTTCTAGCTGCTGCCCGATGCCAGCTGCAAGACGGCAGGGAATGAACTGTTCTTTCATCTGAAAGGATACAGAGCAGGGACTCCTTGGGCATACAGAAGGATTTCAAGAAAATGCATTGTGCTTATTTGCTAGTAAAAGTACACGAGATGTCAGTGTGTATGGCAGAATTTGGTCTGAGATTGGCTTTCCCTATTATTTAGTAGTGAGATTGTAGGAGCATCGCCAACCTTCACATGATACAGAACCTGAATTATACCTGACCAAATTTGCTTTGGTCAGTTTTAAAACATCCTCGACCAGCCCTAACTAGTGTGGCTCAGTAGGTTGGACGTTATACTGCGAAGCAAAAGGTTGCTGATTTGATTCCCAGCCAGGGCACATGCCTGGGTTGCAGGTTTGGTCCCAGTTGGGGCATGTGCCAGAGGCAACTGATTGATGTTTCTCTCTCTCACTTAAGTGTTTTTCTCTCTCTCTCTTTCTCCTTTCCCACCTCTCTAAACAATAAATAAATAAAATCTTTATAAAAATAAAAAAATAAAACACCCTCAAGTAGGTACGTAACTCTAAACTTTTCCTTTGTAACATTAGACAATATGAATGGTGTGTGTGTGTGTGTGTTCCTTGTGGTAGATTTCATATACAGTGCCTAATGATTACCATTTGCAACTACTTTGGGGTTTAAAAAAATAATATTTGATTTGTTAGAGTTAAAAGTTAAACTAAGTTAAAAAAATTAGTTTTCTTAATCATTTAACTTTTATTTATGAATCTTACCCTTCCAGTTATAACTCTAGTAAATTTTTACAGCCTCTAAGAAGCTTTATAAATTTATTATATTCCCTTAGACATTTTAGCTGCATTTACAGATTTAATATGTTAAATTTTCTTTTTAAGTATGTTGATGATCTGAATAACAAAACCTTCCCAAGTGTTTATATAATAGTTTACATAATAGTTTTATAATTCTAATAAATTAAATTTATAAGTAAGACAAATTTTAAGTTCTTTGAAATGTTCTACCACTGATTACAAGCAATAATATTTAATTTAACAGATTGCACAACAAATATTTGTTGAACACCTGTTATGGGTTCCTTGCACTGGGTGCTTGAGTCTCATCTGTGAACAAAGCAAAATTCTTACTCCTGTTAAGTTTACATTCTAGTTAGAAGGAAGGACAATACATAATAAATATACACATTAAGTAGTATGTCAGAAGGGAGTGAGTATTTTGGAAAGAGAAAGAAGGGTTGGGGGATCAGCTTTGGGGTGGAGAAGGGACAATTGTATTAAGTTGAGTGGTTAGGTCTCACTGAGGAGGAATTTGAGCAAATACTTGAAGGGGGTGAGCAGCCCACTTAACATCATAAGTCAAAATCAATTTCTCTATTATGTATCTTAAATCAGAATCACAAGGCCAATCTACAAAATTATTTGCCAGATTCTTTTACATAGCACAAAACCTTATGTATTGCTAAATTTAACATAAAAATATTAATATTGTGGGTTTGACTTACTTCATTAATTGTAAACCTTCCCAGTGTTAAAAGACACTTTCCCACTTAGGAAAAATGGATTTTCTAAGTGGGGGAGGGGTCCTGTCTCAGTATACTGATGTTACCTTGCAACCAGAGAACTATTTGGCCAGGACAAAGAGTTTGATTTTTGCCTTTGGCGTTGATGGGGCTCAGTGAGCCATTTTTGACATCATCAAGACCTGGATTCCCTATCTTGCTAAGGTGTTGTTTTCACAGTTTCTTTGAAGCATTTATTACTTATTTTCCTGTGTGATTTTAATCTGCAATGCTCATCCCAGTTTGAGGTTACTTTCTTCAATGCTTGGTAGAATTTTGCCTTTCTCTGGCTCTCCTAAAGCATCTTCACATCTGCCCATCTGACCCTGTGGTCATTTAAAAAATTGGCTGCATATAGTCAGACACACCTTCCATCAAGAGTCAAGGTCTATGTACCCTCCACTCAGATCTGAGCTTGGGGACTACTTCAACCAAAAGAGACCCACAGACTTCTATGTGACTTCTAAGGCTAAGTTATGGAGGGCCATGCAGGTTCCACGTTGTTCACCAGAACACTTGCTCTTGGAGATCTGCTTCACCACGTAAAGAGCTCTGATTGCTGTGAGGCCACCATGTCATTTGGAGAGGCCCCGTGTAGGTGCTTCAGTCAACAGGTTCCAGCTGAGCCTTGAATCATTTCAGTTCAGGTACCAAACATTTGAGTGAAGTCGCATCCAGAAAATTCCAGCTAAGGCTCCAAAACTTGTGGAGCAGAAATAAATCATTCTTTCTGTTTGCTGTCTGAATTCCTGACTCAGAATCCTTGAGTATGATAAAAATGGTTGTTTTACACTGATAAGTTTGGGAATGTTATCAGGCATTGATATATTGGAATGAGCATCCAAGATACTTTGATGTTCTATCATATTCTTTCCTAACCTTTTTGAACTTATACTACACAGCTTGGTTGCTCTTACAGATGTGAAGATGCCATTTGATTGGATTCTGCATATCTCTCATGGCTTTTGCTTCATTCTTTAGTTACAACATCATTAATGACTGTGAAGGTCACTGTTGTAACTAGTCAATTTTGTAATCAATTGCTTAATATTTATTTTCTTTACCATCATATTATCTGCATGAAGGCAGGGGTTATATCTATCTCATAACCATGCATCTAGCACAGGGGCTGGCAAATTTTTTTAGTAAAAGGTCAGCAGTGCGTATTTTAGTTCTTGCTGACCATACTGTCTGCCACAACTGCTCAACGGGGCTGCCGTAGCGTGAGAGAACATGTAAAGAACAAGTAAGTGCGACTGTGTTCCAATAATACTTTATTTATGGATAATGGAGTTTCAATTGCATATACTTTTATGTATCATAAAATCTTGTTTTTCTTTTGATTTTTTTAACCATTCAAAAATGTGTATTTGTTTCCCAGGGCTGCCACAACAAATTACCACAGCTGGTGGCTTAAAACAACAGGCCTTATTCTCTCACAGTCCTTGGAGTGCCCAAGTCTGAAATCAAGGTGTCGCAAGGCCATGCTCCCTTTGAAGGTTCTAGGGAAGACTCCCTCCTGCCATTGCTTAGCTTCTGGTGGCTCCCAGCAATACTCGATGTTCATGGTGTGTAGCTGCGTCACTCCAGTCTCTGCCTCCATCTTCATGTGTCCTTTTCTCTCTGTGTCCTCTCCTCTTTCTAAAAGGACACTAATCATTAGATTTGGGGCTCATAAGAAGACTTTATATTTTTGTACTGATTACATCTGCAAAGGCCCTATTTCCAAAAAAGGTCACATTCAGAAGTCCCTGGTGAACATGAATTTTAGGGGATACTATTCAACCCACTACAAAATATAAAAACTATTCTTAGCTCTTGGCTGTACAAAAATAGCTGGCACAGTTTGCTGACACCTGCTCTAGCACATTGTCTTGAACAGAGTAAATGCTCTAAGGTCGTGTTGAAGGAACAAGGAGTTCCTCAAATGGCCCTGGAAGTATAGTAGGGCCTCAAGCAATTAAATTACACACACACACATGCACATGACATCAGTAACTATCCATTTTTTATACATACAAAATTAACTATTATGAAAAACTACATTAACACTTTGCAATATTATCTGATCTATTCCTTATATCAACTCCATGAGGTAAATATTCTTATTCTCATTTGTGAGTTGAAGTAGATTTAACAAATTAGAGTCTGTGGGTGACGTAGGACTTGAGCCTATCACAAAGCAGCAAGTATTGTAGTGTGTATAGGGAGGATGAAGCTGCTACAAAGCATGTTAGTGAGTTATGGTGGTGGGGAGGGGAAAAAGGGATGGAGACATCACCTTATAAAGACTTCAGCTTATAAGCTAAGACAACTTTGTTTGGTTATTGCATATGCAACAGATCACAAGACAGGGAAAATGCTAGCTGAGCTGGAAGAGGCTGTTGGAGGCACCAGGGTATTGTGGGGGAAAGCCAGGGCTTAAAGAAGAACGAATGGGTTCTGCCTGGGAGTGAAGGGGAGAGACTTAGTCACCTTCATAACCTGGTTAATGGCTTCAGGATCCTGAACTTGAGTTATAGGACACAGAGAAGCTTTTAATGACTGAAGGAAATAAGAACATACCACCCCCAAATATGCCTCTTTGGCATAGGATTATTTTGAGCTGAAGACAATTGAAAAACAGCAGGCACAGGAGGAGCTTTCTGCCCTCCTCCCTCTGCCTAAAAGCAGGACATAAATTTCCTGTGAGAAAGGTGTCCTCCTTGTACCAGGAAGGGGAGAGTGCTCCCATCACTGGAGAAGGGGTTTCAAGGCTAAGGTGAATTTACATAAACAGACCTTACTAAAATAACCCTTACCTTCCATTAGTTTTCCCCATATATTTCCTACTCACCTTCCCACAATTTATCACTTCTAGAAGCCCAAATCCCTTTCCTTTGTCTACTTATGGTTTTCCACAATTTATCATCCTTTGTTAAAAGGATGATTGTTTCCCTGTGAAACCCCCATGTGCATAAAAATATTAACATTAATAAAAATTGTATGCCTTTTCTTCCATTAATCTGTCATTTGTCAATTTAATTCACAGGCCCCATACACTGAACCTAAGAAGACAGAGGACAAGTTTTTTTCTTTCCTTATGTGACTTCTCCTTAATTTAAGATTTTTAATTTAAATGGCCCAGATTAATTGTCTGAAACTCTCTGATATCATCACTCTATGGAGAATTCCATGTGTGGAATTCTTAAAGCAGGACTGGCTATTTGGTGAACTCTAATGACTACAATGGAGCCTGCAGACCCCATGGTGTTAGCTGGCAGGTAGTGATTTAATTTTTAAAGGTTTTATCAGTGGGAATCAAATGGACAGTAACCTAGGCAATCTCTTGTGCATTTTAGTATATTCTTCATTGTTTTCAAATGTTACAATATTGACTAAGATCATGCCTTACTTTAACTTAGGCTGGTATTAGCAATCTGCGGCACCCTGCCAACGCTTGAGACAGTGCCAGGGTCTAGTTTCTTCCTCTAGTGCTAGAGGCCAGCTTGCTGGACCTCCAATCCTGCAGGGACAGACAGCGCCTTGTTTTTGTGAGCATTCCCAGGTCCTGGCCCAGTGCTTGGCACACAGCAGGCTCTCTATTCAGATTTGTGATGTTGCAACTGCAGCAAATTTGTCTTTTGATTCCCTTTAACCCAGCAGCCCTCTTACACCTGTTGGCCTTTCTCCTGTGGAAGCCCAGACCCTCTGCTACCCTGTTTCTCATGGAAGCCTTCAGGGCAGATCCCCTTCAGTCTGCAGCTTACCCTGATCTACTCTCTTACTAGTTAAAACCTCCACCATCTGGGTGGGGCTGAGTTCAGCTAAAGGATAGCAATCTGATTAAAAAAGTCACAGGAGGTTCCTCCTTCAGGGGAGTGTTTGCATTTTAAAAAAGAGTTTAGTGTTCTAAAATAGTCTGCTTGGTAGGCTGTGGGCAAGATTGACTATTAGGTCTGAGAAACTTCCTGGTGCACCTTATCTAACCCAGGCTATTGGGGTTGTAAACTAATCATTCAGCTGTATTCAAAGCAGGGGTGGTGGCAGCCGAGCACCTGGAAGTTTATTAGAATATGCTGACTTTCTGGCCCACCCTGGGCTGCTGCAGCAGAAGCAAGGGGATCTGAATCGCATTTACCTTGTTTGAGAGGTAGTGCTCTAGCCTGGCTTACCCTGGTGCTTCTGCGGTTGCATTCCTACAGGTGAACACAATAATGTCTTGATTCCTCCTTGTGAGAACCCTGTGACCCTTGCCCTAGAGAGTTATATACTTTCTATATCAGTAGTTTTCAAATTTTATTATGCACAAGACTCATCTGAGGGCACTAGTTAAAAATGCAGAAGCCCCAGAAGCTCAGATTCAGTAGGTCTGGGGTGTGGTCCAGGAATTTGCATTTTTAACAAGCTTCTCAGGTGATTCTGAAACAGGTGGTCCTCAGTTCACAATTTGAGAAAACTAGTCCTTCCTCTGTTCCAGCCTGGCACAGTGTTTCATGAGAAGGGCCACAGAACATCAAAGATCAGAGCCTGCTTGTTCCACAACACAGAGAAAATACTGGGATGAAAATAGATCTTCATGTAAAAACCCTAAATTTAGAGTATAAAGTCCTCGTTATTTACTGACTGGATCTCCTGTCTGTTTGTTGATGAAGGATGGTAACTTTAAATTTCAGGGTTGGTTTAGGTAAGTAATTGGAAGCTATGTTTACCACCTGGGCATATGTTTCATTCTTTGCAAGAGAAATGTGATTTTTTTCTCATCCGCCTGGCTCCCTCCCTCCATACCTTCTCTTCCTGCCCTTGGGACCCTCTCCTTGGCCAGGCATGCTTTCTCGAGTCTGGGGAATGGCTGCACAGTGCAGCAGGCGAAAGCTTTGCAGGTCGTTGATGGAGGAGCTGGAACTGCATCACTTTCTCAGTCTCTTCAGAGCCATTACAGAAAGTGAAGAAGTCCTCGGCTGTAGGGGATTATTCGAATATGGTGAGCCCAGAACTGCTAAGAAAATTTACCTGTTCTTAGACTTCCCGGAAAAGAACACTATAGAGTGCGTTTCCACTTTGCCATTCTTCCTCTAGGGTTTTCGCCCGTGGGGCTGTGGGACGGCCAGTGGGTATGTGGTCACACTTTAGATCACGGCAGGTGCACAGAGAGTATGGATAGGCAAAGTCGTACAGACTCCTTGCTCCTCTAGAGTTTCGTTGAAGACTCAATGTGTCAGGATCGTTCCCACTGCAATTCTGAAGGCTGTGGTTGTTTCTAAGGTTTTGGGGTCTAGGAAAAGGACTGTTGAATATTCCAGAATGTGTGTTTTATTAGGAACGTGGTGATTGTATCCATGTGTGATGTAGCTATACTTGCACCTGAAGAGAGGGCCTAAGAGAACGAAGACCTCAGGAAGTACGTGTGCATTTGTTCTTCAAACTAATGAAGCAAATTCCCAACATTTTGTCATGCCCCGATCTTGGGCCAAAATGCAGTTGTTTTGTGCCTCTTGACATCTGCCCTGTATGTCTTTTTCCCAGAGAGAAAGGCAGTCACTATTTTGGAAAAATGCCCCAAATGTCCACATTTTGAGGTGTTCTCATATAATCTCATTTGTTTGGATCCCTCTGCCCCATCCTTGTCTCTGAGCCCCAAATGGTGCTGGGGCCTCCCCATGATGGACTCACTGTTTTGACTTAAGCCACTGTGGCAGGAAATCTGATGTCATCAGCAGCTGCTGCACTGAGATTCAAAGAAGTAGTCATTTAACCATTACAAACATACACACGAAGGCCCCGTGGCCCTCCCAATATTCTATGCGTCAATAACCATGGTGTGAGGTAGGTTTCTGTACCGTATTTACATTTTTGGGGCACTGGCAAAAGAGCTTTTGGCTCTTTCACACATTCGATAAATGCACATTCATTACACCCTTACAATGTACCAGGTAAAGGGGATCAGAATATGCCACCTCAAACACACTATTTCAGCATGAGGAATATTTTGAGCTGAAGGCAATTGAGAATCAATGTACATGGGGAGTAGTCCCTTCCTACCCCCTTTCTGCCTCAGCGCAGCACACATTTCTCACTCATGTCTCGGAGAGGAGGGTGACTTATCACTGGAGATGGAGAGTTGGCCTTGAGATGAGTCTGCACAAACAAACCTCATCGAAGTAACCCTTATCTTCCACTAGTTCTCCCTTATATTTCCTAGTGTCTTTCCCACAATTTATCACCCCTGGCAGCCAAAATTCTTTTCTTTTGTTAATATGACATATGAGCCCCAGAGTCTCATAACTTCTTTGAGTTTCACTTCTGTGAACTCCTGCACATATAAAATATTAATAAAATTTGTATTCCTTTCTTCCTGTTAACCTATCTTTTGTTAGTTAATTTGCAGGTGTTCAGGTTATGAGCCCAAGAGGGTAGAGGGCAAGTTTGTCCTTGCTGACACAGGCAAGTAAGTAAGCTGGGTCGTGTCCTTAGTCTCTCTAACTGGTAGGTGCCTCAAGGATCCCCCAGCCTTTAGGAAAAGTTTTGGTTCAGGAGCACTGACTAGGAAAGGAATTCTGTTTTCAGAAAGGTGTTGGGAACTTGCAGTGCTGCTGCTGGGACCTCTGACTCTCAGATCCATGGCCCTGAGAGCCCTCAGAGAGTAGGAGGGGGAGGGTTTTGGCATCAACAACAATGCTGTGAGCTGTGCGTATGGGAACAGGAATCTGTTAGGCGGTAACATCTGGGGAGTCCTTAGGATCCATCAGACATCAGGTGCAGGGCCCTCAGGATTGATCTTTTACATTTAAGTTTTTGTGTATCCTCAAGGGCTATTTATTTTGTATGTGAAAGAAAATTCTGTAGTTTATTTCCATTTTATGGGTTAACATTTTATTTACTGAAGTTACAAATTCAGAAATGTATATCCTTCTTAAGTTTTAAAGTTCAGTGTAAGAATCTTATTCTAGTTATCATTCTACCATGTTTTAACACTCATTTTAAAGTGGCTTTTCAATTATGTTTGCTCCATATCATAACCTCAGTTAATTGAACTCCTTTATGTATTTTAAACTGCATTTATAAACTCAACATATTATCTTTCTTTACTGTCTTAAATTATTTGACTGACAAATCTTTTTAAACATTTAAGTAATTCTTATAAGTCTAATAAATGTATTGATACGGTAGACCTTAAATACTCTTAAACCTTCCAATATTGTATAAACATTAGATTTCAACTTAAAATCATAAACCTCAATCCATTACTCAGCTACATATTCTAAATTGCAGTTATGAAGCTGAACTGTTACTCTAATTGGCTATATTATCTGAAATTTTGCAAAATTTGAGAATACTGCTATAGACTAAATATTTGTGATCCTCCCTCTTCCAAATTCATATGTTGAAGCCTAACCTCCAATGTGACGGCTTTTGGAGGTAGGGACTTGGGGGGTGATCAGGCCATGTGGGTGAAAGCCTCATGAATGGGACTAATGTCCTTATAAAAGAGAGTCCAGAAAGCTCTCTCCCGCCTTCCACCATGTGAAGACACAGTGGCAGCCATCAATGAACCAGGGCCTATGGATTGACCCTGCTAATGCCTTGATCTTGGACTTCTCAGCTTCTATACTGTGAGAAATAAATTTCTCTTGTTTCTATGCCACTCCGTCTATGGTGTGCTGTTACAGCAGCTTGAACAGAGTAAGACAAACACCAAATACTATAGCTTAAAACCTAAAACACAAGTAATAACAGTTTCCACACAAAATTCTAAATCTTCCTGGGATTGCAAGGTGTTGGCCCACTAAGGGAACAGTTGTGCACTTCAAGCAGTTTAGGGAAAAAGTTCTCAGATACTTGATTCACGAAGATGAGAGAATTCAGTTGGAACACTAAATACAACTTTTTTTGTGACCCTGGTGGAGACCTATTTGCAGTCTGTGACAGAGACCCCAGCGCTGGGATCAATGGATTAGATTTTGTGTTTCTTCGGCTTTTCAGGTAACAGAAATGTCTTTTCCTTCTAATTCTAAGTGAAGAGTTACTTTGAACTGAAAGTAAACTTGCCTTCTTTTAAAAAATGTTTATTTCTTAGGACCATGCAAGTCTTAAAGCATTAAAACAATACTTGACTTCCTTCTGTGTATCTCTTTGCTTTGCCTCATTATTTGATAATTGTCTGAAAATTTGGCCCCAACTTTCATTCTACTAACACATCCTGATTAAAAGTGGAATGTTTTAATGCATATAAAAGCATGTCCCCAACCTAGTGCCTGGCACCCAGTATATGCTCTGCCAATGGTAATTGTTATTATCTGAGATTTATGACCAGGTTCCCCAAACCACTAAGAGGGCCCAGTGTTTATACTAGGTCTTCAACAAACACTGAAAACTAGACAAAATATAAAAAAAAGAAAAGATAACTCCTAAATGGGAGGTGTAAAAACTTGACAAGAGAAAGGGAATGGATAAGACGGAGAACATAGGCAGAAAATAACCTATAACCATAGAGAGATATTTATATGTAGTAAAATATTTTCAGCTTCAGCTTACACAAAAAACCCAATGAAGCATCCAGTTGAATACACGAATGTGTCACTGCAGGGAGATGGTGATTCACAGAGATTTTCTTCATAAAGAAATAGAGACTAGCCTATTCAAAAGCACTTTCATTTAATGCAACACTGCATTGAACAGGGCTCCTTTTCAAGGGGCTACTATTAAAGGCAAGATTATTATCTTCAGCATTTAGATGGCATGCTGACTGGGGCCATAACACCAGGGCACTTAGATGCTCCCATTATCAATGTACAGTATGGTCTTTGGAAGTTTAAAAATAGCATTCACAACCTTTTGTGGCTTCCCTTGCATGGCTACGGCTGTGTGCTGTGGAGAATGCTGGCACCCTGCAGGGAAGGCTGCTGTGTTGTGGAACCTTGCTAGCATGTGGACCTTAGGGGGTCCAGACTATAGGACCACCCTGGATGTATAACCCTGTCGTAACAACATCTTTTCAGACCACAGGTAAGCTAGAGTTTAGAGGAAAGCGATGTCCCGGGGACATGGTTCATGTTCCAACTGTGACATTGGGCAAATCATTTATCTTCTCTTGGTTAGATAACCAGTTAGGGACATTGTATGATTTAAAATTCTCTCTCTTTTTAAAAAAGTCTCAGTTATGTTTAATTAATACATATCGAGCACCTACTATGTTCAATGCTATACTTGGCGCTAGGAATATAAGAAGGAATATGACTTTCTCTGCCGTTTTGCAGGCTGAGTGTGGAAAAGGACATGTAACAGAACCTTTCAATGTGATTCTTCAATTCTTCCTCTCTGATGGGGGTCGCAAATGCAAATGGTTCTGGGGGCCAAACCCATCTTGTGAATGAGTGGACAGGCCTGTAGGGACCACAGCACAGGGACAGACTGAGCTCCATCTTTCATGGGGACAGTGACTCAGTTCCAGTTGTTGCCAGGCAGGAGTGCAGGCCCAACATTGCCTGGACTTTCCCTTTCTGAAATGGAATTTGAGATCTGAATTTTTATGAGGAATATGTCAATTTTTTAATGCTGGGAATTGTGTGGGCACCCCGAAAGACATCTGTAAGCCATGTCTATCTTGGAGTCACCAGCCACATCACCTCTCAGTGTAGAGAACGAGGAAAGGATGGGCAATTTTGCTCCAGTCCTTGCATTATTAGGCATTTCTTCAAAATATTTCATTTTGACAGGTTTTGCTCATTGTAAAGAAAAATATTTCTAATACAACAATCCCAAGACTTAAATAGGATGCTTTTTGAAATGATGTGTTGCTGAGTACTTAGAGAGGTTTGAGTAGATACTAAATGCTGCTGGGTGGGCACACCATAGAGGGCCCTCCAAGAAAAACAATGCACAGAAGGAGATACAAAAAGCCATGAGAAGTGCCAGTGAGGGCACACCTAGTTCACAGAGGCAGGAGCAGAGGAGCTGACACAGAGCGTGAGTCACATAATGGTAGAGTCTGGAGCTGGGGCAGCCACTGTGGTTGTTTCCCTGTAAATTATTCTTTCTTTCAATTAGTGTATCCTCCATTTCTGACTGGATCTTTTTTATGCTACTGAAGTCCTCACTAAGTTCCTTGAGCATCCTTATAACCAGTGTTTTGAACCCTGCATCTGATAGATTGCCTATGTCCATTTTGTTTAGTTCTTTTTCTGGAGTTTTGATCTGTTCTTTCACTTGGGCCATGTTTCTTTGTCTCCTCATTTTGGCAGCCTCCCTGTGTTTGTTTCTATGCATTAGGTAGAGCTGTTATTACTCCCTGTCTTGGTAGTGTGGCCTAATGTAGTAGGTGTCCTAAAGGGTGGCATGGCCTCCCCTATCACCGAAGCTGAATACTCGAGGTGCCCCCTTCTTGTGGTCTGAGTACACCCTCCTCTTGTAGTTGAGCTTTGATTGCTGTTAGTAGGTTATTGGGAGGGATTTACCCAGGCCTGTCACCTACGAGGACAGACTGTCCACTGACCACCAACTTCCATGGAGAAGCAGCTGTGCAGGGGTAGGGTGGTGGTGCTCCGATGTGGTCTGTAGCTGTCCACTGGGTGCACATGCTCTGGGGTTTCCTGGGTGGTACAGGCCAAGGTCAGCCCCCACCTGTGTTGTGCCTAGGGCCACCCTGCATGAGGTACAAAACAATCTGAAATGGCTGGTACTTGTGCTGGGCTTGGAGGTTCCCATGCAAAGCCAAGCTGTGAACCTAGGCTGGCTGCTAGTGCCATGCCTTGGGCCAGTTAATAAGAGGTACAGGGGCTGGTAGCTCACTGAGGCTGGCTGTTGCTTGTTTGAAAGAATTTAGGAAGTTGTGAAGCATGAGCCAAGACCAGCCATTCATATGGAAAAGCCATTGTTAACAGCTTGAGTGGGCCAGTAAGCTGAGTGGGTCAGAGCCTCAGGGAAGCACCAGGATGGGGCAAACAGTGTTAGCCAGGTTGATGGAGTCCCAGATATGGCACCCTCCTTATAGCTCTGTGTCTCTGTGGGGGTAGGTACCAGAAAAGGAACAGTGGCCTCTGCCTGCCTTTCTGTCTGGGAGAAAGCTGTCCCCCAGCTCTCTCCTTGATGCCAGACACTTCATTTCCTTGTGTATGCCACTGGTGCCTTTTAAGTTGCTACTCTGGTGCTGAGTTCAGAGGGAGTGAGTCTGAGTAAGTCTGTGTGTGGGTCCTTTTAGAATCCAGCAGTTTCTTTTACCTACTCAATCCCCACTGGTTTTTGCAGCCAGAAGTTATGGGGACTTATCTTCCTGGCATTGGGAGCCTTGGCTGGGGGCCTGGTATGGAGCTGGGACCCCTTGCTCCCAAGATATCCCTCCCGAATTTTTATCTATCACGTGTGGGTGTGGGCCAGCCCATTCTGCATCTCCGCCCCTCCTACAGGTCTGTATGGATGTGGTTTCTTTAATTCTGTAGTTGTTAGACTTCTATTCAACTCTACTTCTGATGGTTCTGAGTGATGGTTGTTCTATAGCTTAGTTGTAATTTTGATCTGGTTTTGTGAGGAGGCAAGCTGTGTTTACCTACACCTCCATCGTGATTGGAAATCAATTTTTTTGTAGGAAAATCTTCCTTCTCCTTGATCTTGGGGCAGATCAGGGTTTGGACTTACGGGGTTTGGTAGGGTGGGGGAGAACTGACTCCTGAAAAATAAGCTTGAGATCAGAGCTTAAGATCAAAACTCTTGGCCCAGGGCCCACGGACTTGAATAGCAGCCATGTGGAGTACCTAGTTTTAGCTTCTGGAGTTGCAGTTATCTTTGGTCATGCCTTAGTCTCTCCTAAATCCCAAATATTATAGAATGTTATTAAACTGACACCAAAGGGAATTAAGGGAAGGGTTTGTGCCCATGCTTTCAGTGAAGATAAGGCAACTGCAGCTGTTTTGAGAGTCAGGTTTTGGGGCAGGAAGAAGGGTAGACTAGTGGCCTAAGGCCAGATGGTGGTTGAGGTGTCGAGTGATAGATGGGACATATTTGTGAGACATGGTTGCAGACCCTTAAGATACTCAAGGGGATTTGGGGATGAGAGCCTTAAAGGCTAACTCTCCCATAGTCAAGTGCAATGAGGCTTGTGCTGTGATGATTTGGGTATAAGATGGAATTGTGACATTGCTTTGTAGTCACAGGCTGGGACTACAGGCTGTAGTCTCAGCTTTGTGGGTTCCACATCCCTTACATGGTCACCACTTAGGGATGGTTTCTCTGTCACGTTATGCCCACTTGCTTCTCTCTTCTGCTAGTTCTAACTTTTTGTAGTTTGGGCACCCCAGTGGTTCACCAAACATTGTCCCTGAGAGTGGGAGTGGGAGTCATTTGGCTGGCCTTGAAGTCTACCCAGTGACTATTTTAGTTGTGTGTGATAGGACATTGTTTGAGGTCCTGTAAGAGAAAGTAGGGGGGAGCATAGCAGGACAGGCATGGTTAGAGAACAAATTTAAAAAGGTTTAAAAGAAGAGGTTATAAGAGGGCTTTTTGTTTATTTATTTGTTGGTTGGTATTAAAAAGGCTTTTTTAAATGTTGAATTTGTTGTTAAATTTTCATTTTGGTCTGAGTCTTGGGGTCTCTCATCTTAAGTGAGAGGGTTAAATCAGGTCAGCTATTTTCAATCCACTGAGCCACACCAGCCAGGGCTGGATCAGCTATTTTCAATCTGTCTTCCTCAAAGTTCTGGGGTTCTGAGGAGTTCCCTGGGGCCTTAAAGGAGGAAGCTGAGCAAGTCATTAACCAGAGGAACCTCACCCTTCTCACTTTCATAAATGGTTTGATTTTAACAATGGATTTCACAGCTAACAAGGCTTGAAAACCAGGCACCAGTAACCCTCCAAGCTCATAACTGGACACACTGCTTCTAGTATACCATGAGTTGATTTGTATGCTGTATAAATGTTGCAATTATGTGAAAAAATTATTTTGTGTTTACTACCTTTCTATAAATTGATTTATAAAATGATATTTAAAAGTCATAAACATTTACAAATAACCCACAATCTGGCTTCCCTTTTTTAGCATTAGTTTTTCCTCTTCTTTTCTGTGTTGAAGGTACCCAAGCTCACCCCAGTTTCAAGGATTGTCTAGGAGGACTCATAAGACTCGGCATACAGTCATACTCATGGCTATGATTTATTACAATAAAAGGGTGCTAAGCAAACTCAGCAAAGGGAAAAGGTACATGGATTAAAGTCTGGGAGAAAACAGGCACAAGCTTCCGAGAGTCCTTTCCTGGTGGAGTCATGTAGGACGTGCTTCAGCCCTTCAGCAACAAGTTGTGACAGCACATGTGAAGTGATGTCTATCAGGGAAGTTCATTAGAATCTCTGCATCCAGGGTTTTATTGAGGGTTGGTCATGAAGGCAATTTTCGACTGGTATGTTCCAAAATTCCTGACTCCCAGAAGGAAAGCATAAACTGCATTGTTTGTATAAATGGTTCAGGCATAATGAGCCACTCTTATCAGGAAATGGCGGGGATCTCCAAGTTCCCAGAGGCCATCTAAGGGCCAACATTGTAAGCAGGCTATCTAAAGATAGCAGTCAAGATTGTGTTGCTAACTCTTATGCACATTTTCCTTCTCCTTTTTTTTTTCTTGTCTTATCCTTCTCATTTGTCTTCCTCTTTTTTAAAAAAAAATAATATACTTATTGGAAGCCTCAAAAAATGGAAGTAGGTCTGGTTTCTTTCCATTTCTGAGGTGCCTAGTCATACTGGGTGTGTACAGTCCTCTTTCTTCAGGAGCACTGCTCCTCCTGGAGAAGCCCTGACTGTGAGGAGGGTTGTAGCAGCAAGACTATGCAGGAGCCTGATGCTGGGTTCAGCTGTGAAATGATGGGCACACATCATGGAGATGGTGAGGGAATGGAAAGAGAACACTTTTGAGAGCCACCACCAAAACAGGATAGATGGATACTTCTTGGAAGATGCTTTTTGTTGTTTTTCCACATAATCTACCGTGCTTCTGGGCTGTCTTCCTTGGCCTTTGATCAATAATGTTCATAAAAGGTCAGTTCCTCTCCCTTCCCTAAATAACACATACAATAAAATCTTTAACTCAAACAACTGTTACTTTTCCATTATGTTTTATTATCTATGTCACAGTTTAATCTCTTCATATTGATACTTTAAACATGTCTACTAATTTCTGTGCATGTGAGAATAGAAGTGGTGTCTTACTGAATGCAGAAGAGCCTATCTTCATTGATGAGGGGAAATTTAACTTAATTCAACCTTCATATTCAGAAGCTAACCTAAAGAAAAAGTCATGAAAAGGTATTGCTTTCTGCCTATTTTTTATACTTTTTTGATCAGTTGAATTTTTCCTGACTAGAAATTCCATATATGTGTGTATGTGTGTGTGTGTATTTGAACTCAAAGTGAAGACAACTCAAGGTAGGCAAAGCAGAGAAACCTCCATTATAGAGTGATTAGCCCTTTACTTTGAATTGGTTGAGTAACTATCCTGATGTCTCAATTAGGTTTGGTTGAGGGGGGCAGGGAGGTCTCATAAGATACTGGAAAAGCCCAAGTGTGTGCCCTGAAGTGTGACTCTTCCAGTTAGATAACATCCTTCAATGTGAGGGTTCCCATGTTGAGAACTGGAAGCACCTAGTTTTGATTGCTGAGGCTGTCTCCGTGGCTGCTTACAGAAGGTGCTTTCCATAAAAGTTGCACTGAGAAGGAGGAAAGGGGAAATGAGAGCAGAAAATAGCATTATGAGTCTAAATAAAGGAACTCAGTTTAATGAATTATTCAGAAATTAGGAGCCTAAAAACAAAAACTAGTTTTATATTTATCATGTCTTGATCTTTGAGCTAAATTAATCAGTACAATTACTCCTACTTATTTTGGGGTTTTGACCCTCTCACTTCTATGGTATTTGTTTTAAAGTCTCTTCTTATTTGAATTCAATGAAGTAAAATTACTTTGAGAAATTGATTTTGAGAATTTGAGAAACTAACCAATTAGGGGTTCATAACTCAAAAAAAACCCCCCCATGGACTCTGTTATGTGAGTGAAATGTTTGCACCCCTTCTCAGAATAATGTCTTTAAATGCATAAAATGAACTATACTGAATTATAAAGAAAACCAATTTTATTAAAGTACATTTATAAAAATATTTTAAAAAACCAAATTTACCACATAGTAATATATGTGCCTTCTATTAGTGCACCAAACAACAAGATCTAGTGGTGGATCTAATACCATAATTTCAAAATAATAATATAATAAGTGATATTTTGTGATACCTAAAACAACTATATGTGCAGATGACATGGTACTGTACATAGAGAACCCTAAAGATTCCACCAAAAAACTATTAGAACTGATAAATGAATTCAGCAAAATAATAGGATACAAAATTAATATCCAGAAATCCGTTGCACTTTTATACATCAGTAATAAACTATCAGAAAGAGAAACTAAGAAAGTAATTCTACTTACAATTAAAAAAAATCACCTAGGAATAAATTTAACCAAGGATGTGAAAGACCTGTACTTGGAAAATTATAAGACACTGAAGAAAGAAACTGAGGTAGTTACAAAGAAGTGGAAACATATCCCATGTTCATGTATAGAAAGAATTAACATCATTAAAATGTCCATACCACCCAAAGCAATCTATAGATTCAACACAATTCCTATAGAGATACTAATGCTATATTTCACAAAACTAGAACAAATATTGCAAAAGTTTATATAGAACCATAAAAGACCCAGAATAGCCACAGCAATCTTAAGAAAAAAGAATAAACTTGGAGGAATCACACTACCTAATATCAAAAATACAATAAGGCTGTAGTAAGCAAGACAGCATGGTACTTGCATAAAAACAGACATATAGATCAATGGACTGGAATAGAGAGCCTAGAAATAAACCCACACCTTTATGGTAAATTAATATTTGACAAATGAGGCAAGAACATACAATGGGGTAAAGGTAATCTATTCAATAAATGGTGTTGGGAATATTGGACAGATGGGGAAAAAAAAAAGAAACTAGACCACCTTCTGACACCATGCACAAGAATAAATTCAAAGTGGATTAAAGACTTAAATGTAAGATTCAAAACCATAAATTTCCTAGAAGAAAACATAAGCAATAAAGTCTCAAACATTTCTCTTAGCAATATTTTTTTCTGATATATCTCCTCAGGTAAGGGAAACAAAAGGAAAAAAACAAAAACAAATGTACTACATCAAACTAAAAAGTTTCTGCACAGCCAAGGAAACCATCAACAAAATGAAAAGACAACTCACTGAATAGGAGAACATATTCACCAATGACACATCTGATAAGGGGTTAATATCCAAAATTTATAAAGAAATTACACCACTCAACAACAATATCCAATTGAAAATTAGGAAAGGACCTGAATAGACACTTCTCCAGAGAGGACATACAGATGGCCCATAGACATACGAAAAGATGCTCAACATCACTAACCATAAGAGAGATGCAAATTAAAACCACTTGTTTGAATGTCTATCATCAATAAATCAACAAACCATAAGTGTTAGTGAAGATGTGGAGTAAAGGGAACTTTCATGCACTGTTGGTGGGAATGCAGATTGGTGCAGCCACTGTGGAAAACAGTATGGAGTTTCCTCAAAAAATTAAAAATGGAATTGCTTTATGACCTAGCAATTTCACTCTGGGAATATATCCAAAGCAACCTGAAACACTAATTTGGAAGAATATATGTACCTCTATGCTCATTACAGCAATACTTACAATAGCCAGAAATTGGAAGCAACCCAAGTGCCCATCAGTAGATGAGTGGATAAAACAGCAGTGGTACATTTACACAAAGGAATAATAGTTGGCTATAAAAAAGAAGGAACTCTTACCCTTTGCAACAGCATGGATGGACCTGGAGAGTATTATGCTAAGTGAAATAAGCCTGAGAAATAAGCTTAATAAGTCTAAGAATGACAAATACCATATGATCTCACTCATATGTGGAATCTAATGAGCAAAATATAAGAACCCAAACAAAATAAAAACAGACTCGTAGATAGAACAGATTGGCAGCTGTCAGAGGGGAAAGAGATTTGGGGCTGAGTGAAAAAGGTGAAGGGATCAAGCAAAAAACCAAAAACTAAACCAATAAAAACCTCATAGACCACAGGCAACAGTATGGTGATTACCAGAGGGAAAGAGGGGTGGGGGAATGTAGAAAAAGGGTAAATGGAGGATAAATAGTGATGGAAGAAGACTTGATTTTGGGTGGTGAACATACGATACAATATACAGCTAAGGTATTGATATTATAGAACTGTAGACTTGAAGCCTATATAATTTTATTAACCAATGTCACCTTAATAAATTCAATAAAAATGTAAAAAAAATGCAAGTATACATGATACATGATTTTTGTTGGTGAAAAATCATAGTTAATGCTCATACTACTGTGCTCTGTTACATTCAAAGTAGAAGAAAGTGCTAAATTTTGGATAGAAGCTAGTGCGTATAAGAATAAATATTTCCCACTCCAATTTTTAAATCCCCTGAATTCTATCTATAGGCCCCTTGTGGGGTGGGGGAGTCCAAGGATCACAGGTTAAGAACCTTTGCTTTAGAATATTGCAGATAAAATATCTACTTCTTTTGTTAGTTCTGTGATTGATTTTCTAAGGAGAGTGTCCTGAATGAGTAGGGATCCTGTCTGTCTTAGTGCAGAGCTCTCAAGGCATGACACCAGCTCATCTAATAACCTGTAGCTTCAGAATCAACATGGGTGTCAGCTTGAACCGGTTATCAATTCTTGCTCCCCACTTCAGACCTACTCAAGTGAGAAGCTCTGTGGTGGGCCCAGCAACTCTCCAGGTGATTCTGACTCAGGCTCCAGTGGGAGACGCAGTACTTTAGTAGCTGGGCAAAAACCGGTTCTGATGCTGAGTTGGTTTGGCTATAAATTCTAGTCATGCTGTTCCCAAGCCTTGTTCTAAAGGAGACTCTCCTGAGACATCAGGTTATGATTGATGGCCGGATCTGTCAGAGAGCAGTATTTAAATCAATGCCCATCTGTCTTGTGGTATCATTCAGCATTCAAATAGCACCTACTCATTTGAGGACTTATAAAAGCACAATTTTCAGTAGAAAGCATTTCTACTGGAAATTGAGGAATGAGATGTCCTCTATTCCTCTATTTGAGGAATGAGATTCTTCACTAATCGAGGCCTCAGTTTTATTATCTCTGAAATGAGAAATCTGGATTCCTTTTCTATCTTTGACAGTCTGAGCATCCATACGAATGACTCAGAGCAACTAAATCTCAGCAGTGGCAAGTGTTATGACTTTCTGGGATTCCCTGAGTGGTCAGACTAAACAACCAAAACCCAAGCAGAATGCCTGAAGTTAGAGGTCTCTAGAAATTCTCCAGCTGGGGCCCTGCAAATGAGACTGGGCAAGACAGATTAACAAGAGAAAAACAGTCAAGTTTATTAACATGTGCGTGCCACATGGACATATGGGAGCACCCAGTGGTGAGCTACTCAAAGGGGCCGCCGGAACTTGGTTTCTATGCCATCTTAGGCTAAAACAAAGAAACTATGTTTGGGGGCTTCTAGGTGAGAGAGACAAGTTATGGAAAAGTGACCAGAAAATTATGATAAGGAAGGGTTGTTTAGTTAAGGTTTGTTGTTCAAATTTAAGGCAGTGTCTTCCCCATTGATAAGAATTGTTAAGAGTCCTTTTCTTTCTGGTATGGGAGAGAGTGACATCTTTACCAAAAAATTTCCTTTATAAATGTAAATTTCCTTTACAAAAGGAAAACTGTGCATGTCTAGAGATTTTCCTGAGTCTGCTAGTGCTCAAAGGCTTTTGGCTCAAACTAATCCATATGCCAAGGAAGCATTGTTTAGAAAGGCATATTCTGGTACTCCTCAATTTGTGTCCAATTGTTGCTGTGACTTCACCGGCCCTGGTTAAGTGCATGCAATGAGTGCTTGGTAAAAATGGAAGATTTAGGTTAGCATCAACCAGATTGCTCCAAATATCCCAAACTTCCTCAAACCCAGGAAGCAACCTGGCCTTTGGAGTTGGTCCCAGCAGAACTGTGCAGCTCAGTGGATTGAGCATTGGCCTGCAAACCGAAAAGTTGTGGGTTCAATTCCCAGTCAGGGTGCACGCCTGGGTCGTGGGCCAATGTTTCTCCACCTCTCTTTCTCCATCACTCCCCCTCTCTCTAAAAATAAATAAATAAAATCTTTAAAAAACAAACAAAACACCCCTCTGCGGGGCTGAGTGCTGCCACTTCATCAGCAGTGCTCAGTATTGCGCCTAATATTCCCAGTGAGCAGTGCCATTTCTTTCTCACACGTAAGCTCTTTTGATCTCCGTATCACAGCTTCACAAAGCAGGCAAGGAAGAGTTAATTATGTTCATTTTACTGCATTTTGGCATCCTTGGGAAAGTTAAACATTTTCCCAAATTCACAAATTGGCCAATGAAGAAATTAGGAAGAAAACCCACTTGGTTCATGCCAAAGCATTCCCTACTACCCCAAGTTTTTGTTTTTTGGAATGGGTATAGGAAGGAGAAAAAAATATACACAACAACCCAACTTTTGAAAAATGAGGCATGCCTTGGAGTTTCCGCTGTGAGTGGCCGCAAAGCCCTGGGCAGCTTCTCTTTCCTGATATGATCAAATTTATTTTTAAACATGTTGAGTTGATTAAAGTGTCAGGTTGGGATGGAGTGGGTGAGCAGGCATAATAAGACCTGTTTGATTCCTACATTAATTTCCTGCTTGTAGCTGTGGAAAATCCTACTTACTGTGTTTCTGGGGAAATTTAGAAGGCTACTTGTTATTCTTATCAAGGGGAATTGTGGCTTGGCCTACGTGGAATGAAATCAGTAGGAGGATGAGGAACATTGTGGACAAAGCTGGCTCTGCCTGAGATTTGTATAAACAAATCTTCAGCATCATTACATGCCTGCTTACAGGATAACAATGTACTGTGTGCTGTACTGATGTATCGCCTGTGTATTACTGTTAATTATTTAAAAATGACCATAACTACTATTAACATGTGACAGTGCCTCATTAGAATGTGTAATTGTGTCTGTCAGTAATGATATTATTACGTGTCTTTTAACAGAATACAGGACATTAATTCTAGTCCCTCAGACCCTTCACTATCAATTCTCCAGGTAGAGTTCTAAGCTCCAAGCAGTCAACTCATCTGTTCTTTTATGTCTGAGTGGGGTTGCACTTAAACCATTTTAGGAAGATGGAAGGTGGTTATCTTATTTGTTAAATACACACACACATACACCCTCATCAGTCCAAAAAGTCTATAGCCTCTCTTTGGCAATTTGCTATGATGTTTTACAATTGACTCCCAAAAGGTTTTGCCCAGCTCAAACCTAAATTCTTTTTGATGTGCATAAAGCTGTTCTTTCTCTTCTTTTTCCCAGAACTCAGTTATTCTCAAACTAGGAGTTTGCTCTTGCAGCATCTGGTTCCAGGTTTCTTCTAGGGGTGGTATTCCCCCAAGAGGGCATTTAAAAATATATGGGGGATGTTCTGATTTGTTGTTGTTGCTGTCACAATACCTGGGGCATGTTAGGAATTTCCTAGGCTGAGGCTGGAGCTGTTAGCACTGCACAGTTCAGTCCCATCACACAAAATGTTGGTCAGCCCCATGCCAGTGTTGAGAGACACTTCCCTATGCCTCTCTGCCCCTGGACTTGTGGGACACCTTGAGTCTTTTCAGTTCCACAGAGCAGTTCAGTCTCCTTCCCAGAAGTGTTCTCAGCTTTGTGGGTAAACCCAGGACATGGGAAATTCCTGCTTTTTGCCAGGAGAGTTTGGGACTTTGGGTGCCATTTTGTGTCCTAGGCCTTGAAATTACAGAGTTTTTTTTATGAAAACCCAACTCAACCCTATGTCCTGTGGTTCTGCCAGTGGGGCTTGTTAAGTAGTCACAAGATATCATCACCCTGTTTTTATAAATGGAAAAGTGGTAAAGTAAATAAAAACGAAGGCTCTTGCTCAATCAAAACCTTCCCTTCTCCTAGTGTCTGGTTCAGAGGAAGTCTTCCCTACCTGGGACTGCCAAGTGAAGAAGACCACAGCTGACTGGATCCAGGATGGACACCTGAGTGGAAGACCCTGCCTGTTACCTCTGACTTGTATGGTTTGGTTCAAACAAATGAACTAAACCCATAGTCAGCTCACTTGTTTGAAATTTGTGCTGAGATGTTCCAGTTAGCCAAGAGGCCTAGAACTAGAAGTTTATGGAGATGCAGGCCAGGGTCAGCACTCTGGGTTAGGTTTAAGATGACCAAGCAGAGGAAACTTGTTTAGAGAGAAGAAAGTGGAGCAGGAATGCCAGGTGAGAAACAGAAAGAGACAGAGACTAGCTGAGAGGCTAAACGTGTGGCTTTTTTTTTTTCAGTTCCCAGTCTGGGTTCCTTGAGTTATGTGAATGGCTATGACTGGCAGTTGAATTCTTACTGCACATTTTCCTGTTTTATTTGGAGCCAACTTTGAAGAATTTCAGTTTGCAACCTCATGTAGTCTGATAGGAGACACTGCTCCAAAAAAGGAATGGAGTTTTATTCAATTCTCAGGTCTTACTTCTGAAAAATGTTGCTTGTGTTCCTGAGGATATATTTTTTTTTTTTTTAGGGAGATGGGCAGCCTGAGAAGCTATATCAGGGAAAGATTATCTCTGGTGCTTCCTAAGTTTCTAGTTTTTATGCTTGCCTGGGGTTATCTCTAAGCATCCCTATCTCCCACAATTTAAGGCTTCCAGTTGCTTCCCTGAAGCAACATCTCCTGTCATCAGTGTTTTCTTTCCTTTAAAACAGAAAAACAAAGCATCAGTGTTACTCTCAAGATGGGAAGAGCTGTTTCTTTTTCTTTTTCTTTTTTTATTTTTACAGTTTGTTTTATTATTTTTTTTAAATTTTTATTGTTATTCAATTACAGCTGTATGCCTTTTCTCTCCATCCCTCCACCCCACCCCAGCTGAACCCACCTCCCTCCCCCACCTCCACCCTCCCCCTTGGTTTTGTCCATGTGTCCTTTATAGTAGTTCCTGTAATCCCCTCTTCCCACTGTTCCCACCCCACTCCCCCCTGGCTATTGTTACATTGTTCTTAACTTCAATGTCTCTGGTTATATTTTGTGTGCTTTTTTCTTCTATTGATTATGTTCCAGTTAAAGGTGAGATCATATGGTATTTGTCCCTCACCACCTGGCTTATTTCACTTAGCATAATACTCTCCAGTTCCATCCATGCTGTTGCAAAGGGTATAAGCTCCTTCTTTCTCTCTGCTGCGTAGAATTCCATTGTGTAAATATACCATAGTTTTTGGATCCACTCGTTTGCTGATGGGCACTTAGGTTGCTTCCAGTACTTGGCTATTGTAAATTATGCTGCTATGAACATTGGGGTGCACAGGTTATTTTGGATTGGTGTTTCAGGGTTCTTAGGATATAATCCCAGCAGCGGAATTGCTGGGTCAAAGGGCAGTTCCATTTTCAGTTTTCTGAGGAAATTCCATACTGTTTTCCACAGTGGCCGCACCAGTCTGCATTTCCACCAACAGTGCACTAGGGTTCCCTTTTCTCCGCATCCTCTCCAACGTATGTTTGTGGATTTGTTTATGTTGGCCACTCTGACTGGTGTGAGATGGTACCTCATTGTGGTTTTAATTTGCATCTCTCTGATGGCTAGTAATGCTGAGCATCTTTTCATATGTCTCTGGGCCCTCTGTATGTCTTCCTTGGAGAAGTGTCTGTTCAAGTCCTTTGCCCATTTTTTAATTGGGTTGTTTGTCTTCCTGGAGTGGAGTCGTGTGAGTTCTTTATATATTTTGGAGATCAGGCCCTTGTCTGAGGTATCATTAGCAAATATGTTTTCCCATACTGTTGGTTCTCTTTGTAATTTGGCGCTGTTTTCTTTAGCCATACAGAAGCTTTTTATTTTGATGAGGTCCCATTTGTTTATTCTTTCCTTTATGTCCCTTGCTTTAGGGGACATGTCTGTGAGGATGTTGCTGCGTGGAATGTCTGAGATTTTCCTGCCAATGTTTTCCTCAAGGACTTTTATGGTGTTACAACTTATATCTAAGTCTTTTATCCACCTTGAATTTATTTTTGTGTATGGCGTAAGTTGGTGATCGAGTTTCATTTTTTTGCACGTAGCTGTCCAGATCTCCCAACACCATCTGTTGAAGAGGCTGTTTTTGTTCCATTTTATGCTCCTGCCTCCTTTGTCAAATATTAATTGACCATAAAGACTTGAGTTTATTTCTGGACTCTCTGTTCTGTTCCATTGGTCTATGTGCCTGGTTTTATGCCAGTACCAGGCTGTTTTGATGACAGTGGCCTTGTAATACAGTTTGATATCAGGTATTGTGATCCCTCCTGCTTTGTTCTTCTTTCTCAAAATTGCTGCAGCTATTCGGGGTCGTTTATGGTTCCATATACATTTCTGAAATGTTTGTTCTATATCTGTGAAATATGTCATGGGTACTCTAATAGGGATTGCATTGAATCTATAAATTGCTTTGGGTAGTATGGCCATTTTGATGATGTTAATTCTTCCAATCCATGAGCATGGTACTTGCTTCCATTTGTTTGTGTCTTCCTTAATTTCTTTCTTCAGTGTTGTGTAGTTTTCTGAGTACAGGTCTTTTACCTCCTTGGTTAGGTTGATTCCTAGGTACTTTATTTTTCTTGTTGCTATATCAAATGGGATTTTTTCCTGATTTCTGTTTCTGCAGTTTCGTTGTTGGTGTACAGGAATGCCTTTGATATCTGAGTATTGACTTTGTATCCAGCTGTTTTGCCAAATTCATTTATTAGGTCGAGTAGTTTTTTGGTGGAGTCTATAGGATTTTCCATGTACACTATCATGTCATCTGCAAACAGTGACAGTTTCATTTCCTCCTTTCCAATTTGGATGCCTTTTATTGCTTTTTCTTGTCTGATTGCTGTGGCTAGGACTTCCAATACTATGTTGAATAGGAGTGGTGAGAGAGGGCATCCTTGTCTTGTTCCTGATCTTAGTGGGAAAGCTCTAAGTTTTTGTCCTTTGAGTATGATGTTGGCTGTAGGCCTCTCATATGTGGCCTTTATGATGTTGAGGACTGCTCCCTTTATTCCCACTTTGCTGAGTGTTTTTATCAGAAATGGGTGCTGTATCTTATCAAATGCTTTTTCCGCATCTATTGATATGATCATGTGATTTTTGTCTTTGCTGTTGTTGATGTGATGTATTATGTTTATTGATTTGCGAATATTGTACCATCCTTGCTTCCCTGGGATGAATCCCACTTGGTCATGGTGGATGATCTTTTTAATGTATTGCTGGATGCGGTTTGCCAATATTTTGTGGAGAATTTTAGCGTCTATGTTCATCAGCGATATTGGCCTGAAGTTTTCTTTCTTCGTTGTGTCTTTATTTGGTTTTGGGATTAGGATGATGCTGGCTTCATAAAAAGAGTTTGGGAGTCTTCCATCAGTTTGGATTTTTTTGAATAGTCTGTGAAGGATAGGGGTTAGCTGGAAGAGCTGTTTCTAAAAAGAATCCCGGTCCCCAGTTTCCTTGATGTTTCCACAATATAATTATAGAACAGACACCTACTTGGAGAAGAAAAAAATATATGGAAGATCCAAGATGGTGGAGGAGTAGGTGGAGGCTACACTAACCTCCTCTCAGGACCAATCTGGAATTACAGCTAAATTGTAGAGAAATCATCCAGAATAACCAACTAAACAATAGCAGAAGAGAGTGTGGTCTTATAACCACAAACAGACAGAAGAAACCACTTCACCACAACGTGACTAGTAGAGAGTCCTGAGGAGGCACAAGAGTGCTGGCTGGGCTCCCATGGGTTGAAGCTGAAGAGGTGGAGGAATATTTCAGTGGCTGGGGTGTTCCCTATGAGAAGTGTGGGTCTAAACCCCAAGCTGGGCTCCTTAGTCTACAGCACCAGAGCCAGAAAGCAACCCAGATAACATCCAGCTGTGAAAACGAGTGGGGTTTCTGTCTTCCAGGGAGAGAGGGCTGGAGATTCAGAGAGCCTCTCACAAAGCCAACACACAAAATTTCATTTGCAGCTGCTTACTCTGGGCTCCTACTAGGGAGGGCAGAGTGGACTAGAGATGTTTGAGGAGAGTCTGAGTTTGGTGGTTCTGGGGAAAGACTGAAGGAACAGCTGCCAGGATCCATGTGCTGAGTCCTTCCCCATACTGCAGGAGCCATCTATCTCTGGCAGAGCACTCCTCTCTGAATGGCATCAGCCTAAGGGGAAGCAATACTCCTGTCTGCAGGAATTGCTCTGCTCCATCCTGTGGTGCTTAATCTCAGCTCCTGCTTAGGGCTTGATTAGATTAACAACAGATCTACTTAATGGCTGATTAGTTTAACAAATAAAGTGGGAACAGAGAGAAGCAGCCAAAATGGGAAGACAAAGAAACAGACCCCAAATAAAAAAAACAAGTGAATTCTCCAGAAGAACTAGATGAAATGGAGGAAAGCAATTGATCAGTTAGAGAGTTTAGAGTAATGATTATGAGGATACTCAACAGCATGAAAAAAGACATAGAAACCATAAGAAAAGACCAGTCAGAAATAAAGAATGCAATATCTTAAATAAATAATATACTGGAGGGAATAAACAGTAGGTTAGATGAAACAGAGGATAGAATCAGTGTTTTGGAAGACAAGGTAGAAAAAAAACCCAGGCAGAGCAGCAAAAGGAAAAAATAATTTAAAAAAATGAGGAGAGCTTCAGCTTTAAACGACACACTAGATCAAATGGATTTAATTGAAAACTTCAGAACATTTCTCCCCAAAGCAGCAGAATATACATACTTTTCAAGTGCACATGGAACATTTTCTATAATAGACCACATGTTGGGACACAAAACAAGTCTCAATAAATTTAAGAAAATTTAAATCATACCAAGCATCTTCTCTGATCACAATGCTTGTGAAACCAGAAATCAATCACAAGAAAAACACTGAAAAACATTCAAAGACATGGAAGCTAAGTAACATGTTATTAAATAATGAGTGGGTCAACAACAAGGTCAAGGAAGAAATCAAAAGATACTTTAAAACAAATGAAAATGAGAACACAACAATCCAAAAATCTGTGGGACACTGGGAAAGCAATCCTAAGAGGGAAATTCATAGCATTACAGGCCAATCTCAAAAAAGAAAAAAATGCTCAAATAAATTATCTAAGTTCACACTTACAGGAACTTGAAAAAGAACAACAAAAAAAGGTCAAAGTGAGTAGAAGGAAGGAAATAATAAAGATTAGAGCAGACATAAATGAAATACAGTCTAAAAGAACAATACAAAAAAAAATCAGTGAATCTAAGAACTGGTTCTTTGAAAAGATAAATAAAATTGACAGACTTTTAACCAGACTCATCAAGAAAAAAAGAGAAAGGACCTAAATAAATACAACCAGAAATAGAAAATGAGAAATACCAACTGACACCAAAGAAACACAAAGGAATGTAAAAAATATTATGAACAATTATATGCCAACAAACTGGACAACCTGGATGAAACGGATAAATTCCTAGAAACATACAATCTTCCAAAAATAAATCAGGAAGAATCACAGAATCTGAATCGAGAGATTTCACCTAATGAAATTGAAGCAGTAATCAAAAAGCTCCCAACAAACAAAAGTCCTAGACAAGATCTTCATAGGTGAATTTTACCAAACATTCTGAGAACTAACACCTATCCCACTCAAACTATTCCATAAAATTCAAGACAAGGGAAAGCTCCCAAACTCATTTTATGAGGCTAGCATTATGCTAATTTCAAAATTAGATAAGGACACTACAAAGAAAGGAAATTATAGGCCAATGTCCCTGATGAACATAGATGCTAAAATTCTCAACAGAATACTAGCAACCAAATACAGCAATGCATTGAAAAGATCATACACCATTATAAAGCTGGATTAATTCTGGGAATGCAAGTTTGGTACAATATTTGCAATCAATAAATGTGATTCACCACATAAACAAAATGAAGGATAAAAACCACATGATCATATTAATAGATGTAGAGAAAGCTTATGATAAAATCCAGCACACATATATGATCAAAACTCTCAGCAAAGCGGGAATAGAAGGAACATACCCAAACATAATAAAGGCCGTATATGACAAACCCACTGCCAGCATCATACTCAATGGGCAAAAACTATAAGCGTTCCCTTTAAGATTGGGAACAAGACAGGATGTCTGCTTTTACCTCTCTTATTCAACATAGTACTGGAAGCCCTAGCCACAGCACTCAGACAAGAAAAAATAAAAGGCATCTATATTGGAAAGGAAGAAATAAAACTGTCATTATTTGTAGGTGGCTTGATACTGTACATAGAGAATTACAAAGATTCCACCAAGAAACTACTACAACTGATAAATGAATTCAGCAAAGTAGCAGGATAAAAAATTAATATCCAGAATCAGTTGCATTTTTATATGCCAATAATGAACTAACAGAAAGAGAAATTAAGAAAACAATCCTATTCACTATTGTTACAAAATGAATAAAATGCCTAGGATAAACCTAACAAAGGATGTTAAAAATCTGTACTTGGAAAATTATCAGACACTGAAGAAAGAAATTGTAAAAGTTACAAATAAGTGGAAGAACATACTGCGTTCATGGATAGGAAGAATTAACATCATTAAAATATTCATACTATCCAAAACAATCTATAATTCAATGTAATTTCTATCAAGATTCCAATGATGTATTTTACAAAACTAGAACAAATCTTTCAAAAATTTATATGGAACCACAACAGGCCCCACATAACAAAAGCAATATTGAGAAAGGAAAACAAATTTGGAGGAATCATGCAACATAATAACAAATTATACTCCAAGGCCATAGTAATCAAAACTTCATGGTACTGGCATAAAAACAGACACATAGATCAATGGAACAGAATAGAGAGCCCAGAAATAAACCCACAACTTTATAGTCAACTAGTATTCAATGGAGGAAGCAAGCACATACAATGGGCTAAAGAGACTTTATTCAATAAATAATGTAGGGAATATTGGACAGATACATGCAGAAAAATGAAATTAGACCGCCTTCTTACACCACACACAAGAATAAGTTCAAAATGGATCAGAGACTTAAATTTAGACTGAAACCATCAAAATCCTAGAAGAAAACATAAGCAGCAAAATCTCGGACGTTGCACATAGAAATGTAAAAAAATATATATTTTATTGATAATGCTATTACAGTTGTCCCATTTCCCCCCCTTTACTCCACTCCATCATGCCCACCCCTTCCCTCCCACATTCCCCCCCTATAGTTCATGTCCATGGGTCATACTTATAAGTTCTTTGGCTTCTGCATTTCCTATACTATTCTTACCCTCCCTCTGTCTATTTTCCATCTACCATTTATGCTACTTATTCTCTGTACCTTTCCCCCCTCTCTCCCCCTCCCACTCCCCTGTTGATAACCCCCCATGTGATCTCCATTTCTGTGGTTCTGTTCCTGTTCTAGTTGTTTGCTTAGTTTGCTCTTGTTTTTGTTTTAGGTGTGGTTGTTAATAACTGTGAGTTTGCTGTCATTTTTACTGTTCCTATTTTTGATCTTCTTTTTCTTAGGTAAGTCCCTTTAACATTTCATATAATAAGGGCTTGGTGATGATGAACTTCTTTAACTTGACCTTATCTGAGAAGCACTTTATCTTCCCTTCCATTCTAAATGATAGCTTTGCTGGATAGAGCAATCTTGGATGTAGGTCCTTGCCTTTCACGACTTGGAATACTTCTTGCCAGCCCCTTCTTGCCTGTAAGGTCTCTTTGGAGAAATCAGCTGACAGTCTTATGGGAACTCCTCTGTAGGTAACTGTGTTCTTTTCTCTTGCTGCTTCTAAGATTCTCTCCTTATTTTTAATCTTGGGTAATGTAATTATGATGTACCTTGGTGTGTTCCTCCTTGGGTCCAGCTTCTTTGGGACTCTCTGAGCTTCCTGGACTTCCTAGAAGTCTATTTCCTTTGCCAGATTAGGGAAGTTCTCCTTCATTATTTGTTCAAATCAGTTTTCAATTTTTTGCTCTTCCTCTTCTCCTTCTGGCACCCCTATGATTCGGATGTTGGAATGTTTCAAGATGTCCTGGAGGTTCCTAAGCCTCTCCTCATTTTTTTGAATTCATGTTTCTTCATTCTTTTCTGGTTGGATGTTTCTTTCTTCCTTCTGATTCACACCATTGATCTGAGTCCTGGTTTCCTTCCCATCACTGTTGGTTCCCTGTACATTTTCCTTTATTCCACTTAGCATAGCCTTCATTTTTTCCTCTAATTTGTGACCCTATTCAAGCAATTCTTTGAGCATCCTGATTACCAGTGTTTTGAACTGTGCATTTGATAGGTTGGCATTTTCTTTGTCAGTTAGTTGTATATTTTTCTAGAGCTTGATATGTTCTTTCATTTGGGCCATTTATTTTTTTTTTTGTCTGAGTGCACCTGTTGCATAGTAAGGGGTGGAGCCTTAGATGGGGTAATCCAGGTTGATGTGTTGTGACGCTGTATGTGGGGAAGGGGTCCGAGAGAGAACCATGGTGCTTGCTCTGCTCTTCGCAGGCTTTCAGTCACTTCCCCTGTTGCCCACAATCAAATTGGGCCCTTTTGGTGCTGATTCCCAGGTGGGTGGGTTTGTGTACATTGTAGGACACTGTGGGTGTCTCCATGAACTCTCCTGTGAGACTGGGAGTTACTCCCGCTGCTGCCTCTACCCCATGGGTGTTTTCAGTCAGAGGCTTTGAGGCTTTATTTCCCTGCACTGGAACCCTGGGTTGTGTGGTCTGTCTTGCTCCCCAGTTGTTTCTCCCAGTTTGTCCATACGTGAATGTGGTACCGCCCAGTTTGCCAGCAGCCACTTTGCTGGGTCCTCCAGCCACTGCCTTGCTGGTCCCAGTCCTCCAGCTGCTGCCTTGCCCTGAGTCCTTTCTGTCCAGCTGCCTCTCTCCGCCCCTTCTACCAGTCTGGATGAATGTTTCTTCTTTAACTCCTTGGTTGTCGAACTTCGTATAGTTCAATTTTCGGTCAGTTGTGGTTGTTTTTTGTTTTTAAATTTGTTGTTCTTCTTTTGGTTGTACGAGGAGACACAGTGTGTCTGCCTACGCCTCCATCTTGGCCAGAAGTCTGCCCATAGAAATTTTTTATCAGGTGTATATTCCCAGGCAAGGGAAACAAAAGATAATATAAACAAATGGGAGTACATCAAACTAAAAAGATTTTGCATGGCTAAGGAAATCATCAACAAAATAAAAAGAGAACCCACAGAATGGGAGAACATATTCGCTGATACATCTTATAAGGGATTAATACCAAAAATTTATAAAGTACTTACAAAACTCAACACCAGGAAAAACAAACAACCCAATTAAAAAATGGGTAGAGGACCTGAATAGACACTTCTTCACAGAGGATATACAGATGGCTAATAAACATATGAAAAGATGCTCAACATCACTAATCATCAGAGAAATGTAAATTAAAACCACAATGAGATAACATCTCACACTTGTTAGAATCGCTATCATCAATAAATCAACAATGAGGGCTGATGATGATATGGGGAAAGAGGAACGCTTTTTCACTGTTGGTGAGAATGCAGACTGCTACAGCTACTGTGGAAAGCAGTGTGAGAATACTTCAAAAAATTAAAAATGGATCTGCCTTTTGACCCAGAAATCCCGCTTCTGGGAATATATCTGAAGGAACCCTAAACAATAATTTTAAAGAACATACGCACCCCTATGATCATTGCAGCATTATTTACAATCGCCAAGGTATGGAAGCAGCCCAAGTGTCCATCTATAGATGAGTGGATAAAACAACTATGGGACATTTACACAATGGATTTCTACTCGACTGTAAAGAAGAAGAAAATTTTACCTTTTGCAACAGTATGGATGGACCTGGAGAACATTATGTTAAGTGAAATAAGCCAGTTAGAGAAAGACAAATACTGAATGATTTCACTTGTATGTGGAATCTAATGAACAAACTGATCTAACAAGGAAAACAGAGACAGACTCATAGATGGAGAGCAGATGACAGCTAGTGGCATTGGAGGGTGGTAAGTTAGGGAGTGGAGGGATTGAGCAAAAAAGAAAAAGGACTCATGGACATGGACAACAGTGTGGTGATTGCTGAGGGGAGGGGAGTATAAGAGGACTCATTGGTAATGGGAAAAAATACAATAAAGATAATAAAAGAAAAATATGCCTACTATGTGTTTAAACACAGATGCACTTTAGATGTTATTATTATTCTACATTGATGATACTGCCAGCCATTATGGTAGGAAGTAAAACCACCTGGTTTACATTATCACGACTTGTATTTAGGACTAGTTCACAGGCATTTGGGCAGGGGATGTGTGCATGCTCAGGAAAGCAGTATCTGATCCCTACGGGTGGTTTTTGATTTATCTTTCCCATCTCTCTTTCTTGTTGCATTTCCTTGAAATTGACTTCTTTCTTCACAGTTGCAATTGCTGCTGGCCTGGGTTGGTGTCGTCTTCTCTCACTAAGGAGACACACAAAGCCAGAGTCTTAAATATTCTGAGGTATCCGGTGTCTAATGTGGCCTTCTCTTGGCTGTTTTTCCCTATGTGACATTTTGTTTAATCTTTTAAAGTAATTAGTAATTTAGACATGATAGGATATGAGTATGTGCAGGTGGGGAGTTTCCAGCTCTGATCTTTTTCTCTGCCTTCCTTTCTTTGATGTTCTTGTTTTACGTGCAAAACGAGAATGGACTCCTGGATTCTGAGGTGACTCCTGAATCCAATCTTGGGGGTGATCACTCTCCTTTTGTTGCTGGTTATGCCAATGAGGGGGTTGTTGAGCCAATTAATTGAGCACCAGTTAGAAAGCTACAGAGGGTTACTTGTTCTGAATAAGAAAGACAAGTTTTATGAGAACAAGAGTGTTTGGGGAACATAAAAGTTTCGAACTGGTTGTAATGGAAGTCTGTTGAAGTCTTCTATTAGTCTATGGTTCAATTTACCAAGGTCATAATTGAGGAGCTCTGAGTGTGGCATTCATTGACAAACCTGTAGGTCCCTGGAGTCTTTCCAGTGATAACAAATAACACTGCATGGAGGATGGTAAAGCCATTGGATTTCACTGCCTGCTCCCCAGATGGATCAGTGCAGAAAATTTGTTTCATGACTTCATCTGGATGATCATCCTCTGAGGGGCTGATGCAATCTTGTCTAATTCCCAGCGGGGCGATTTATGTCACAGAATGCTGAGGTGTTGTTTTATGATGGGACTATAGTTATGACAACTACCCAGAAGTTCCCTGCCCTGCCTCTCTCTTCCTGGTGAAACACGAATGTCCCCTTCCCCAATCCCCCTGCCCTGAATTGTACAACTCCATGTGTAGTCTCTGCACCAAGCTAGATGCAGAGTTTAGAACTCCCTTATGTATCCTCAGATTAGCTGCAAAGGCTTTTTTCAGTGTTTTTTAAGACAGTTGGAGGAGGAGACTTAAACCATGTACTCAACAGCAAATAACTTAAAATTCCCATTAAATATTCTGTTCTCTCCAAAGTCCCTTTAATCTACCCAGTGCCCAACATCTTTGGCTGCTTTCTTTACCCCTCCTAGCCCCACCCCTGATTTTCCTGTAATTTTCAAATTCTTCACCTTTTCATCATGCAGAGGAAATTCAAATGTGATCAAACTCATAGTCAAGTTTATGTACCCAGACCTGCTGAGAGGCTTATGAAATAAAGGACCGTAAGGTATCGGGACAAACCCTTGGAAGGCAGATCAGCACTAGCATTTATTGCTTGGGATCTCATTCCTCAACTCAGGTGCTTAATCAATGGATTTCTTTCTGGTAAATATAGGACTGTCCCCAAGAGGAAGTCTTATCCCAGCTGCTAAAGGAGGAACATTTCCTCTATCTCACTACCTGAGAAGCTGGAAAGCAGAACTAGTCACAAGAAGGTTGCTCTGCATTCAGGGAGTCAGAGTGAAAATGGGTGGCTCTCAGAGATTTCAGTCTAAGTGAAGGGCAGGCTTGGCACTTTCTCTGCTATGCTGGAGTGTGTTATTCTTATGATGCTGTGAGGATTCATGGATGGGTGAATGCTGACTGTCTCTTCCTTCCCAGCTCTCCTTCTGGGCTCCATTTAGACTTTTTTCTTTCTACTTGATCTGACATTACAACATTTTTTGTTACATCAGTACTTTCCCAATATAGTGCTCTTCTGAATTTTATTGACTTCATAGTTGGTTGCTTTTTGATGGCAAAGAGAGAGGCACCTTTATCTCATGAGTTAGGGTTTGCCACATCTCTCTTGTAGGACACACTCCTTTGGGAAGAACTGCAGGTGATCTCTACTCTGCTCATAGATTCATTAAGGCTATTAGAACTAGGAAAAACTTTTATAGCATCTGTACTCCTTGTACTGAGGAGAAACTGAGGCTCAAAAGAATAAAACTACTTTTTCAAGTTCACATAGTTGGTGTTGGAGCCGGACTAAATTTTGGGTGTTTTGATGTCTAGTTGCTGTGTTTCCACCCCTCTCACCATCTACTTAGCAGCCTAACTTGTAGTTCTTCTTCCCTCTAGTGTCCCTATAATTAGACCCAAAGCTCCTTGATAACAGGAACTCTGTCTCCTCTAGGATATGGTTAGGTTCCAAGTGGACACCCAGTATTGTTTATTCATTTCAACAGACAATTTTTGATACTTACTATGTTAGAGTCTAATGATTAATATATGCAAATGATGTGTATATATTAGCATAGTATATATTATTAGTATAGTCTATATATTATACAATATATACATATGTAAGTATATATGTATCTATGTATACTGGGGCTGGGCCTGTAGGAGAATAATTTCATCAGAACAGTAGGAGAAAGAAAGGCTTGTTAGTGGCAGCTTGAGCCAACAGAGGCAGGAGAGCACAAGGGTATGAAAAGAATGGCCCTCAGGCCACTGCAGCTGATACGTGTGAGCTGCTAATGGAAGGTTTAAGGTAGAAAAGGAGGACACTGTAGAGCACTTTAGCTTGAGATGTGGAACACATGTGGAGCAGTGCAATGCATTCCTCTATCATCTGCCTGAGATAAAGCCTGGCAAGAACAAATGTGCTATAAACAAATGTGTTTGTAGAATAAATTAATAAGTATGCTATGGTTCCACTGACTACAGAAATTATGGTATCCAGAAGCAGTATATTGTTGAAGAGCATGGATTTTGGTTTAATCCCTAGCTTTCCTAGTTACAAGCTGTGCAACCTGGGAAACTTTTTTTAACCTCTCTGGCCCTCAGTTTTCTTACCTGTGAAATGTAGACGACAATAGTATCTACCTCCTACATTTGTTATGGCGATCAATTAAGTGAGTTAGTATATACAAAACACTAACAATTTACACTAGTTTCATAGTAAGCACTATATTTCTTAATCATTTGTATTATTATTACAGTTATTACTGGCTTTGAATACTGTCAAAATAGGGAAAAACCTGTCTTCCCAAAACTGTCTTTTACTATGTACTGTCTGAAATTCATCCATTAGGCTTTCTTAAAAAAATTCAAGGGTCTTAACTAAAATACATATGTAATTAGGAGCCAACTGTAGGTGTATTAGTCATTAACATTTTTGCAAAAATTCAGTTACCTAATAGAGCCCAGAGGAAATGAGCTGTATAGTGCCAAGTCAAGAGAATTAAAAATAGTACAGCTAAATAAGCCACTTATCTAGAGCGAAAGGGACTTATGGAAAATGCAACAGCCTCGAGTCTAGCAGTGTTCCACAAACTTTATGTTCTCCAAAGCCCTTAAGGGCTTTCATTAATGTTTTATGAGTTTTCCTTTAAAAATAATTTAAGGCATTAAAAATATGTGCCGAAAAATAATATATACACAATATCAAATGCTTAAAAATTGGAAATTGCCAACATGTTATTTGCTATCAAATTAATGCATTTTCGTGTAGACTTTATAATATAGCTTCTTCTAAATCTTCTACTTAATTGGAAAATTTCTGATTGTAAGGCACATTGGGAAGTAGTTGTAAATGGTGTCTCTTTTTAAACAAATCTTTTAAAATCATTTTCTGATATTTTGTAACTGAAACAAAATACAGAACTAGATGATAAGGTTTATAGAAGATTGCCAGTGTTTTTCATAACTCTGTCTTCATACTAGGTAAATATCATTAATTTCTGATTATGAAACAAGTGTCTATTAATAAAATACAACTTTTATCACTTTCATGTATTAAATTTTCTATATGATGATTTCATATAAAAAAAGGGCTTCACTATAAAAAATGTTTAAAACCCATCAATTGGGAAAGTAGCTTTGAACTTGAAGATGATATAATAAGAGAAAAAAAATATCTGTGATAAAGTCTGAACCACTGGTTATGGGAGAGGCATGGTGCTACCCTCAAGCCCCAGGATGGTGACTCATAGTTCTAACAGGGAGAGCAGGGTAAAACCACTGGTATATCATGACATTTTTGTATCTCTGAATTTGTCATTTGTGGTTTTAGCTATTTCTAAACAATTCTAGATTGACCACGACATGTGGCATGTTGTAATTTTACTAAGGCATAAGTTTTAAAAATAATTCTGTACAGATGTATTAATCAGAAAAAGGATAAAGTATTTTAAGATAAAAACTGAGGCATGAAATTGACTACTCATCACCAGGCTGTGGGTGGGGTGTGGCTAGCAAGAAATGTCCTTAAGGAGGTGCCCAACAGATGGATCACAAAGCTTCCAACAGTTTTTTTTCTGCACTAGTCTTGTCTGTACTTTAACTCTTTTGTATTGTGATAGAACCTCAATTTCTTTGTGAAAATGACCCTGGAGTTCCTAGGAGAAATGGCTGATTTTTTAAAAAAATTTTTATTGTTATTCAATTACAGTTGTCCGCATTTTCTCCCCATCCCTCCACCCCACCCCAGAAATGGCGATTCTGAGGCTGGGGCAGAAAATATACCAGGTGAACTGGGAGCATCCTGTAGTGTCAGCAAGTAAGGAAGTGCTAAGCAAAACAAAACAGAATGAAACACCAAAACCCACGACAATAATGGGGTGTGCCAAAGGGCCAAACTGCAACAATTTGAGCCATAAAAATAATAGAGTAGTATTGAATTATAACCCCAAATATAAAATAAATATCCATGAGGCCATACTGATATAAACAAATGATTGAATATATCAACAAATTGGGGTGAAGGGACAAATCTCCTGTTCAGAAAATTCCAAATAATTCATATAAATACTCTGCACTCCAGGAAGAGGAGCATAATTCCTTACTCCTGAAGTGTAAGCCAGGCTTATTAACTATCTTATAAAGAGTATAGTGTGGGAAAGGGGAAAAAAAAGAGGAACTTTACTGTGGAGAAACCTGACAGACAGAAACTTAGCCTGAAAATCAAGGTCAATATCAACAGTGATAAGTCATGCTGATTGTTTGTCCAGGATATGGAGTGATGAAATGGTACTTCACCTTTGTGACCTTCCTCCTCAAAGCCCATAACTGTAGTCTAATCTTGAGAAAAATGGCAGACAAATTCCAATGAAAGGCTGTTTTACCAAATACCTGACTGGTATTCTTTAAAACTATCAAGGTCATCAAGAACCAGGTAAGTCCGAGAAACTGTCACAGCCAAGAGAAGGCTAAGGAGACATGACAACTAAATGTAATGCAGTGTCTTGGATGGGATCCTGGCACAAGAAAGAGCATTTGGTGAAAACTGAGGAAATCTGAATAAATATTGACTTTAGTTAATAATAAGGAATTAATCTTGGTTCACTAATTGTAACAAATATGTAATACTAATGCAAGATGTTAATAATAAGTCAAATTATTGACTTTTTGGTGTGGTTGAGGGTGGGGGTATATAGAACTCTGTGTGCCATTTACTCGTTTTTCTATAAATCTAAAGCTGCTCTAAAAAATGAAGTCCCTTAATTAAAAAAAATAAGCCCCTGGGAAGAAAGAAATGCAACTGCTAGTGCTGTTGATGGAGTGAAGAGGTCTAAGAAATATAGTTCTTAAGTAGACAGTGGATGCTTCATGGGACAAATTATGTCTGGAATTCATGAAGATTTGGAAATATATCCCTTTTGAATGTCACAGGGTTACTGTTTTCAGTGACAGTTTAATAACTTTGACTTTAGGGAGTCAATATTTACAAGTATCTTACTAACTTTCATCATCAATCTTTTTATTTTTAAGTATATTTTATTGATTATGCTATTAGAGTTGTCCGATTTTTTTGCCCCTTTATCCCCCTCTGCTCTGTACCCCACTTCCCTCCAGCACTACCCCACCTCTTAGTTCATGTCCATGGGTCGTACATATAAGTTCTTTGGCTTTTCTACTTCCTCTACTATTCTTAACTTCCCCCTCTCTATTTTGAACCTACCATTTACACTTCTTATTCCCTGTACTTTTTCCCCCATTTTTTTCCCTCCTCCTCCCCATTGATAACCCTCCATGTGATCTTCATTTCCGTGATTCTGTTCCTGTTCTATTGTTTGCTTAGTTTTCTTTTCTTTTTTTTTAGGTTCAGTTGTTAATAGTTGTGAGTTTGTTATCATTTTATAGTTCATAATTTTTATCTTCTTTTTCTTAGATAAGTCCCTTTAACATTTCATGTAATAAGTACTTGGTGATGATGAACTCCTTTAACTTGACCTTATCTGGGAGGCACTTTATCTGCCTTTCCATTTTAAGTGATAGCTTTGCTGGATAGAGCAATCTTGGGTGTAGGTCCTTGCCTTTCATGACTTTGAATACTTCTTTCCAGCTCCTGCTTGCCTTTAAGAGTTCTTGTGAGAAATCAACTGATGGTCTTATGGGAACTCCTTTGTACGTAACTCTGCTTTTCTCTTGCTGCTTTTAAGATTCTCTCCTTATCTTTAACCTTGGGTAATGTAATTATTATGTGTCTTGGTGTCCTCCTTTTTGGGTCCCACTTGTTTGGGACTCTCTGAGCTTCCTGGACTTGTATGTCTATTTTCTTCACCAGATTGGGGAAGTTTTCTTTCATTATTTTTGCCAATAAGTTTTCAATTTCTTGCTCTTGTTCTTCTCTTTCTGGCACCCCTATGGTTCAGATGTTGGAATATTTAAAGTTGTCCCAGAGGTTCCTAAGCCTCTCCTCATTTTTTTGAATTCTTGTTTCTTCATTTTGTTTCAGTTGAATGTTTATTTTTTTTTCTTTTGTTCCAAATTGTTGATTTGAGTCCTAGTTTCCTTCCCTTCACTGTTGGTTCCCTGTATATTTTTCTTTATTTCACTTTGTATAGCCCTTGTTTCTTCCTTTATTTTGCATTCATACTCAATCATTTCTGTGAGCATCCTGATTACCAGTGTTTTGAACTCTGCATCTGATAGGTTGGCTATGTCCTCATTGCTTAGTTCTTTTTCTGGAGTTTTGATCTGTTCTTTCTTTTGGACCATATTTCTTCATCTCAGCACTCCTGTTATGTTGTATGTGGTGGAACCTTAGGTATTTGCCAGCATGGGGCAACCCCCTTTGCCTCATTGTGGTGCTGTGTGTGAGGGAGGGGTCGGAGAGGGAACAATGCCACTTGCTTGGCTCTTACCCTGCTTTCAAGAGACTAGAAGTTTCTCCCACTGCCACAACCCCCACAGGTTTTTACAGCCAGAGGTTCTGAGGCTTTATTTTGCCCACACTGAAACCCTGGGTTGCACAGTTTGTCTTGCTCCCCACTTCTTCCTTCTGGTTTTTGTGCATGCGAATGTGGAACTGCTCATTCTACCAGCCACTGCCTTGTCTGCCAGGTCTGCCAGTTGTGGACATGCTGCAGATCCTCTCCACTCGGCTGCCCGTCTCTGCCCCTCCTACCAGGTTGGATGAATGTTTCTTCTTTTAACACTTTGGTTGTTGGACTTCCATTCAGTTCTATTTCCTGGAAGTTCTGGTTGTTTTTTGCTTTTAAATTGGTTGTTTCCTTCTTTTAGATGTGCAAGGAGGCAAAGTGCATCTACCTATGCCTCCATCTGGACTAGAACCATGACTTTTTTACACATGTCCTTTTCTAATTTGTCATGTCAGAGAGGAAAAGTTTTTCCTTACCCTCTATGTTTAGTGCATGCAGTACTTCAAATTAAACTGACAAAAGGCAGATTAGCAAGAGAAAAGACAATTTTATTCACACACTTAAGTGGCTTCCCAGAAAAATGTGACTAAGAATGGCAGTTACAATTTGGGGCTTACATACCATGATAACAGGAGAAGGGGAGGGGGGAGAAAGGCACTCATGGGAAAACAAATGACTTTTAGGAAAGATAAAAGAGCCCGTAGGAGATTAGATGGGAGATAGGAGAGTTTTATGAAATGTCTCTTTAGGTGATTTCTTATCAGAGTTGTAGGCTTCTTATTTCTGGTGATAGGAGTCAATTTTTGCTGGTTGCAAAACTTTCAGGGAAGGGATTTATGACAGCTGAATTCTTTGGGGAGCTTTGCTTTTAGACAGGTAAAAAGGATTCGGGAAAGCAACAGCTAACCCCCTCAAAACCCCTCTTCATAGTGCTATATTCTGGATCCCTTCAGTAGAATGCAGAGAATGAAGGCTTTTCAAATGGCACCAACTCCACCTCTCTTTCCTGTGGTAAAGGTGACACCATTTAGAGCTTTGGCCAAATCTCCAGAGGAAATTGCAATGCTGAAATGCATTGAGGATCAGAAATTTAGTTTAAGGCATGACTTCCAGTGTGGTGGCTTGATTGGAACTGGGTAAGGCTCATGCTCCAACAGTCCAGGAGCAGTGGAGAGAGCAAGTAAAGAAATTTGAGGCAAGGGGTTGAAAATGTCAGGTCTCATACTGTCTGTTTTACATGGAAGAACTAATGGGGTTTTCACGAAGTTCCTGACTAGAGTCTGCAGGTATTGTGAAGTCTTGCTAATGCAGACAATGGAATAGCAAAGTCAAATTGGTGTAGAAGGTTAGATGGGAGTTGGTGGGTATACATGGAGGGTGGTTTTAGTGCTCAGTGTCCAAAGCTGCATGTAGGGGTAAATGGTTTTGGTTCTCAGATTTTACTGCAAGAAAAATGACCCATATATAGTAGACAAAAATGGAATTTGTACTGTACTTCTGCTGCTTTCTCTTTTAACTTAATAATCTATCATGGCTTCCCTTCCAAGTCTGACACTCAGACCCACATCATTCCTTTTTTATGGCAGTTTTACGGCAAACTTTGAGACCAATGGCTTTGTGGCCTGTGGTTCTGTCTTCTGATCACTTATTTGGGGGCAGAAGGGGCAATGGGACAGATTCTTGGGTTATTATCTCCACTGTCTTATTTTAATTTTATTTTTTAAATATTTTATTTATTTATTTTTAGAGAGGGGAAGGGAGGGAGAAAGAGAGGGAGAGAAACAGCAATGTGTGGTTGCCTCTCGTGTGCCTGCAAATGGGGACCTGGCCCACAACCCAGGCATGTGCTCTAGACTGGGAATCGAACCAATGACCCTTTGGTTCACAAGCCAACACTCAATACACTGAGCCATACCAGCTAGAACTTATTTTTATTTTAAAGCAAAACAAATAATTCTCTCCCAGATGATAACAATTTTTCCAAGAGGAAGAAAGTTCAAAAAAGGAGAGATTTTACCTAAATATTAGGGTTCTTAGATCAGTCTAGTTTTGGCTTGGGGAAGAGTTCCCCCTCCCCCTAGGTTTGGGAGCACAGGATGAGGACCCTAGAGATCTTTGAAGCTCAGACCCTGGAGGTCACTTGGCTAATACCACACAGGCAACTCTCTAGTTTAAAAGTAAACTGCTAACTGAAAGAGTTGGTTGGAGTATAGCTTTGAGGATTTAATGACTCTCTCCTAAGGAGTCGTTAAATCAGCTCTACCCTGCCTGCTATGCAAGGCAGTTTTTGAGCAATATTTTAAATTTAATTCTATTTCATTAAGTAATATATTATGATATAGCATATGTATAATCTATACACATAGCTGCTCTCTGGTCACCCTGGATGTGTTTTAGCCATAGCCTGAGTGTCATTTTTTTTTTCCCATCCTGCATAGAAGGCCCAGGATATGCTGCTAGAATATTCCAGAAAGTTCCAGACAAAGTTTTTAATCTGGCCATCAGGCCCTGTTGCATTTCTTAAACTGCCCCAGAATACCAAGCCTTCTCTGCTCTTGCCTCCCCAACCTCCAACACTGTTCTCCCCTTCCCTTAGCCCTTGGCAACCTTAAATCTTTCTCCTGCCCCTATTTTATTTTAAACAGGACACAATATCTCTCTCGTAAGCAGGCTTGGCATGGCCTGTAGGAGCAGCTGACAAAGAGAACAAGTAATTTCTTAGCCTTTCAGCTCCACACAGACTCTCTGTTTTGTAAGTGGACTGTGCACCTGTTGTAATAAGCAATGCTTCCTTCACAAGCAATTTGAAAGAGGGCAAGTTCTGCACCCCACTCCTACCCCCTTTCTTTTAAGGCTGTTAATAATTTAAGAAGGAATGGAGGAAGAAAGAGACAAGTTCTTTGGATCGATTCTTTAGCCTGACACTCACCGTGCTGACATGAAAGCTAATAATGATGGGACAGAGTTGTCCTCACTGGCTTTATTGGGTCTGCGCTGAGCTGGGCTTGAGCAAGACTGAGCTGGATGTTGGCTCCATTCACAACTGGGGGCTTCCTCTGTCTTGCTCTCTGGGGGCTATTTTGGTTTATTTGTTCTGTGGTTCTGCTCTAAGCTTCTTTGTTTAAGCATGGCTGATAAAGAGCCTGGAGGCGTGTTGAAAAGAAGCTTCTCCCAGCGAAACACATTTTGGCAAAAGGGGAATAAAGGGCTCCCATTTTTCCTAGGCTGGGTGGGAGGGCATGCATGTGGCCTCTTAGATTTTCTTCTCTTTTAAAAGGTCTGTAAAACTCGTGCTGTCAAAAGGTGTTAGCCTGACAGACTGGAGAGAGGAAATTCTCTGTTTAACCCTGGACAAGTGCCCCACTGGGTGGCCTGGTCATGTGTGCTTCTGTGGTCAACGGGTGGCACTACCCCTTGGGGGAAAAGGGTGTCCCAACATTTTGTTCGTTGAATTTAAGTGGGTACATTTCCCTTCTGTTACCTCCATTTCCTCCTGCCTGTGTGTAGCTCAGACTGTGGAGCTAGGAAGGGGTCCTGGAGGTCTCCGTGAACCTGGGCTTACTACTGTAAGGCGCTGTGACCTGCAGTTGCTCTCTAGTGTGCGGTAGCTGGTGGGTGTTTGTGAGAGGCTGCAGGTATGCAATGTCTGACCTTCCTGCACTAACTACCCTGCATTGCTGTTGCCTGTGATGGGGAAGGAAACCTTTTCTTTTATCCTTTTATATGAGGGGGACCCCCCAAAATTGGAATTATCTTCTGGAGGGCAGGCCCCTTGTAGTACATACAGGCTTCCCCTGCTAGGTGAGTGTTCTAGGAACCCATCTGTATCAGTGTGCCAGTTGGCGTTGCTGTGAGAGGCTGTGTTCAGTTTTAGTGACTTATTTTGGAAGACTTTGCATGCATTTGCCATTTCATGGTGGGTGATTTACGAGCACATCTGCCCACACTGTGCTGAATGTTCAGCAGTTTTTGTACAAAAATGGCATGACACTCGTGCCCCACCCTCCCTATTCACTCCATTTTACCCTGAGTGACTTTTTTTTGTTTCCCTGGTTGAAAAAAGTCCTCAAAGGGAAACATTTTGCCAATGTGGAAGAGGTGAAACAAAAAACAACAGAATCACTAAAAGATATCAAAATCGATGAGTTCAAAAACTGTTTTGAACAGTGGAAAAAATGTCTTGATGAGTATATTGCATCAAATAGAGAGTACTTTGAAGGTGACTGAAGTTTAAACATGTAAGAATAAATACACAATTTTTTATAAATAAATTCTATTTGGGGGGTTCCCCCTCATATTCAGTACTTGAGGGTTGGCAAATTAAACTAACAAAAGACTATTTAGCAAGAGGAAATAAAAACAGATTTAATTATATATATAAACATCAGAATTCACAAAGAAATATGGCTCAGGAAGGAGTTAGAATTTGGGGCTTACATACCATCTTCATAGGGGATAGGCCTGGGCAGGGGCACTTCTGGGGAGGAGCAAACAACTCCTTGGAAGGGGAGTATGGAGAAAGGTTACTTATGGAAAAGCAAATGACTTTTTGGATAGATAAATGAACCCTTAGAAGAACAGATGGGAAATACAATAGTTTTGTGACAAAGTTTGTCTAGGTGTGATCCAGACTTATTTCTCAAGAAGAGAAGATTATAGAGTTTCTCTAGGAAGGGGGTTTATGACAACTGGGTTCCTCAGGAGGCCCTGATTTTAGGTAAATAAAGGATTTCAGGAACTCAAATGCTTTTAGTTCTAAGTAATTTTTGTGCCACAGTGGCTGATTCTAGACCCCTTCACCTGTGTTCTTATCAAGACCACTCTGTAGCTTGGGAAGTCTTTGAGAATACCAGACCATCGCAAGCACAGCCTGTCTCCTCAAAGTCTTGTCTGAAAGATTTGGTGAATAAAAACTATGTTATTCTGAGTAATAACATTTAAATATAAGTGGTCTTGACCAAGTCCGCATCTTAGTGATGCGGATTTCAGTTGAGAACTGTGAAGAGTGTGACAGAGGTTTTGAGGAAGGCATTTGGAGGGAGGGGACCAGTCTCTGTGCAGGTCTTGAGTTGGGGGTGTAGGATGGGGGTGGGATCAGGTGTGTGGCCACATGAAAGCAGTTTATCAGGGGTGCACCTCACATTGTGATTCTAGGTGTGTTTCCTCCAACTCGGTGTTTCTTGGCCCAGAGCTTGGTGAGCCAGCCAGAGGGCAGTCAGACCTTTTTCTTAGTTTGTATTGGGCACCAGGGAATTGTAAGGTTTTGAAACCAGGTGCTAAGTTCCCAGTGTTTGGACATTTAGTTACCTCTGGAAGGCTGTCATTGGAATCTTATTTCTGATCTGCTGTTGGTTCTGCTACTGGCCATCCCCAGGTGAGCTTTTGTCCTCATTCTGCCAACTCTTCCTTATAGGTTTGTCTTGCTTAACTGCCTGCCAGAATCAACTACTTGATAAGGCCTGCTTTCAGGTATTTTGGAAAATGGGACTTTAATGGGTGTGTCTTTCAGCCTGCCCTAATTGATATGTAGTTGCCACCGAGCTATAGGTTCATTCACTTGTGTATATCAAAGCCCAATCAAACTTGAAGAGGAGTTTGCTGCCAAGAAAGTAAAGGCTTATTTTTAAGGAAATGTTACCACACACAGAGTCACAGGTGACTTTGTGCTCAAAGAGCCTGATGGCTTCCAGGGGATGGGTTACACAGGGAAAAAATCATTAATCATGGCGGCTAAAGGAGTTGGGGTCGTGGGCCCCACTGACTGGTTGGGCCAGGTCCTGAGGTCAGCCACGGCACTGTTCTGTCTGGTGGCATGAGGGTGTGGTCTGTAGGGCCCTTCTGCTTTCATGAGCTTGGGGCTGAAACCCAACTGAAATTAAGATGTTATCTTCAGCTTGACCTAAACTCTGCTTCTGTGGCCAACAGATGTGAGGCTTTGTTTTTAAGACAATTTGATGTTGACTGGAATCCAGTGTCCTAAGGGCTTCATAATTAAGGCAGGGAGTGGACGGACAGAAGGGAGAAAGGGTTATGTTAAAGAAATGGAGTTTCTGTGTGGTTACATAATCAATAGAAATATTATAAAAGAATTTACAGCTGCAAAGGGTTGGATGTCATCTGAAAGAGAGATTTTGGTGTTAAAAGTTGACAGTATTATTTTAAAGAGTAAATGTTATTATTTCTAAATAGTTCTTGCATTTTATAAGAAAATGAAACTTTTTAGTGGTTATTGTGGGTGACGATGAACCCATGTTTTCTGAGTGTTGAGGGTGGGTTTTCTTTCCTCTGAGACAGTTCAAGCCCTTTCTGCCTGACACTGGGGGGCCTAGGTGTTTCCTGAAGAGGGCGAGATGGTTGCAGGTGGCCCCACATTTCAGGTGTTAAACAACATTAAACTGCATAGTGAGAAAGCACTGCCTTTTCAATTCTGTTTCAACCATTTAAGTCAAAGAGTCTCAGTTTGATCCTAAAATGTCTTGAATGCTTCCCTAACTCTAGTTCTCCATTTTTGTCCTTTTCCTCTTCATCGTCATCACTGTTAAACAAAGAGGGAGCCAGGCCCCAGAACCCTAGACTTCATTCAGCATCTTGCTGGAATCTATACCATTGTATTCATTGCATCTACTTTCATGGTTCCTTCCTGCTTAAGCAAGTGATATTGGTTTTCAAATCATGGGTGTCAACATTTTATTTAACATGACAATATTTAAAGATAAAATGTGAATTGATTTTAAAGAAAGATATTAAGTAGCTGGTAGAACTTGGATGTGACATAAATTTTGAAGGTTCTGTGCTGGTGACTGTAGATGGGAAACAGAGGTTCAGATAGTTTCTATTCTTTCCTGATTGTTATATCTCCTTATCTCCTAGCCTCTCCTATTCCTGAGGGATTATTTTTCACTGCTACCAGCTTCCCCTCCACCATCAGTTCTGATGCTGGGAGGTTTGCTTTCTTGAGAAGATGCATTATTACTTTATGAAAAATTTCCTCATTTTCCTTTTGCAGCCAGTGAACATTCTTCCTGTAGTTTGCTGTGGAGTGTAGACTGGGTAATAGATACAGCAATATCGGTAGACGCAGGAATGCTCTCTCTTATCCGAACATTTTTAACATTTGTTTTGCACCTCCCTTTGGGCACTGATCACTCACCTGCCTTATACTGTTTCCCAGATAGCCAGGCCTTACAGGTTTGGGACCCTTTTACTCACGTTTGCCTCTTGTACAGAGCACAAGGGAGGTCAGTAATAGTGGAGACAAACCAAACGTGGCATGTCAGCAACTGTCAGATTCATTGGGTCAACATTGGCAGCCTTGCCCTGGCTGGTGTGGCTCAACTGGTTGGAATGTTGTTCCGTATACTGAACAGTCACGGGTTTGATTTCTGGTTGGGGCACCTGACTAGGTTGCCAGTTCTGTTCCTGGTCAGGGAGCATACAGGAGGCAACTGATTGATATTTGTCTCTCATATTGATGTTTCTCTTCCTCTCTCCCTCCCTTCTCTTCTTTCTGAAGGTAATAAGCATGTCTTTGGGTGAGGAGAAACACACACACTCACACACACATATACACACACATATTGGCAGCCTCAGGCAATGAGCAATAGATGAAGGTTAGAAAGCTTATTTCCCACAATGTCATCAAGAGGTTGAAAGCGAAGTCTGAGACCAAACATTTACTAGCAAGTTCCTACAGGCAGGTGAAGTGGTACTCTCTGTGCACAGGCACATGGACAAGCACCTCCTATTACATGTTCACTCTGAAGTGACAGTTGCCTTGTTTTTGGGTCAGGTGACAGTGTCTCTGGAGAACAGAGTGACATGGGCCAATGAGACTTGAAGACCCACTGTACTGCTTCTAAAATATTAAGATTAGGGCTGCCAGGATTCTTATGCCTTATTCATGCAGGGTGATATTACCTGAGCAGTTTTTCTCCCAACTAATATATTGTACATTGAACATTTCACCAAAAGAAAGACACAATTTAATCTTTCATGCTAATACAACCCCTCTGGTGTACATTTTCATTAGTTTTTTTTTAAATAAGATTTTATTTATTTTTAGAGAGAGGCGAAGGGAAGGAGAAACAGAGGCAGAGAATCATCAATGTGAGAGAGAAACATCTATTGGTTGCCTTTCACATGAGCCCCCAACTGGGGGCCAGGCCTGTCACCCAGGCATGTGACCTGACCAGGAATCAAACCTGTCACCTTTTGGTTTACAGGATGATGCTCAACTACCTGAGCCACACTGGTCAGGGCTTCATTAGGTTTTTTGATGTACTCCTGGAGCACCTTTGGTGGATTCTTGACAGAGAAACAGAGAGAGAGAGACAGAGAGAAACATCGATGTAAGAGAGAAACATCCATTGGTTGTCTCCCTTACACACCGCGATGGGGGATTGAGCCTGCAACCTAGGTATGGGCCCCGATGGGGGATCAAACCCTCAATCTTTCAGTGCATAGACAAAGCACCAACTGAGAGAGCTACCTGGCCAGGGCACCTTTGGTAGATTCTTGACTGGGGAAGTTTAAATGGTAACTAACCACCCTTGGACTACAATGAACATGTATATAAAAATATCCACTAATGTTGAAATATTTTAGAATAAATTATCACAAGGGCAATGTAATATTTTTGGATTTATAAAATGTTGTCAGCAGAGGCTGATGTCTAAGTTTTGGCCTTTGTTATACCTGTCTACACCCTGGAGGGAGGAGAAGGAGCACCTTCCTTGGGTCTTGATGTCCTCGCAGTACTGCTATGTGACTTGTACAAGCCCAGCCAGTCACAAACACACTCTTGTCATGAATGTCTTGGATTGTTTCCTTATCTGTAAAACGAGGATTATAAGCTCAATTAAATTACAGGTGTTTTTCTCCTCTGAGGAGCTCATGAGAGCATGTGAGTTAAATGGCCTTGTAAGCTGTAAAAAGCCGTACAAATGTCAGATGTTCTTGTTTCCCCGAAAGCCCAGCAGTAGCAAAGAATGCTGGGTATTGTCTCGTATGTGGGACGGATATGTAAATCACCTGTACCTGCTAAAACCAAGGAGCAAATTTAAGTCCCATCTTTCCTTCAGTGGTGTTGAGCAAAGTCTAAGACAGTCATCAGAAATAGGACATTTTCTGCTCTGAGCTTTTACATGTAGTCCCCAGGTTTAATAGCCAGTATTACAAAGCACAGAGAGAAACTTATTTTTTAAGGCTGGTGTTGAAGATATGGATGGTCAGTGGCTTGTCAGAAGTAAGGTCATAACTTTGTAATCTGCCTTAATGTGAAATTTGTACAGATCTCATTTGGCTTAACCATACCAGTGTGTTATCCTCTTTCTGCCTTCATATATTTCTGCCCACAATGCTTGCTTAAGAAAATACGCATCTGCCAGCTGCACATGAACTAAGGACCCTCCTATGGAATTAGATTTGCACAGAAAGCAAAGAAAGGGAGTAGAGGGAAAAGAGATGGAACACATTAGATTTCTTTTAGGCCAATGCTTATTTTCTTGGCTGGTGAATGCTTTTTTTCCTCACCTTTTGACATAATCCTAATGGTCCCATTAAAATACATTTAGCCTTTTCTCTCGGCTCCATCTGCCAGCACACTGTGTCATTTGGTGAACGGCAGGCAGGTTTTAAGTTCCGAACAGCAGAGAACAGGCTACGTATTGGAACAGGATCATGTGTCTCCTGTTTTTATTTTCAAAAATATCCCGTTTTATTGCAGAGTGTTGAGTTGCAGCTGGATGGAGAGAGGCTGGGATAGCAGGAAGACCGCTCTGGTGCTGAGTTTTGCGTGATACCAGGACGGGTTTTCCAAGGAGATTGAGGAATCTCTTTTATTAGGAATCTTCTGGAGTAAAACATTCTGACTGTGTTATTTTTGGAAAGTCCGATTTAGCCTTGTTTAGATGACTCTCAACATTCCTTCCATTTCTTTGAGTGGGTGATTTTTGTGGCTGTAGCTTAGGTTCAAATTCATAAATAAATGTAAGTGTGCCTTGGCCTCATACAGACATTCTGCCAACAGGCAGAGCTGGAAAGAGCTGAGGTGGTTGCATATTAAGGGTAAATATAGCTCATGTACAGTGAAAATGAGCTGTATTTACTCAGCTTCTTTTGACTTCAGCTCTTTGCCTAACAGTGGGCAGCAGCAGCTGGGGTAGGTAAGTGATACTCCACTGGAGAGCCTCTTAAATTCCCTTCTTTGTCACCAAGAGTGACATACAATCTCTTCCAGGAAACAACGTGAGCCCTTCACAGCTGGCCAGGGGGAGATTTCTCCTCTGGTTGGGAGGGTTGTGCTGTGGTTTTAGCAGCCTGGCTGCAGCAGCCTTGTGGTAAGTTTTGCACGCTGGTGGGTGAAACAGGAGGGAAGGATGAATCCATCTCCTGCAGGGAAACTTCAAGACCCAGGAAGCAAGTTCAATTTCGAACTCCAGGACTTGGACTGGGGCTTGGGGAATCCTGAGAAAATGCCCGTCATGTCAGGCAGAACTGGAGGAAGAGCTTTCTGAGAGGTGGCTGGAGCTGCAGGCGGTTATAGATCAGATGGAGGTCACAGAGACCAGGAGCTGCAACTCTGAGCTGCCTCAGAACAGAGGACACTCACACACTGCTCTCTTTATGGCTTACAGAGCTGTATTTTCTATTTTAGTGCTTACCTGCACAGCTAAGGTTCTGGGTCCCCAGCAACACTTGGTGCCTTTGTTTCTCCACCTGGATACTGCTGTTGGCATTTGGGCAGGATAATTCTCTGTTCTGTGCGTTGTCCGATGCTTAGCAGCACTTTGGTCTCTGCCTCCTAGATGCCAGTAGCATTCCCCATGCCATTGTGACAACCAAAATATCTCCAGCCATCAGCAAATGTCCCCTGGAGGGGAAAATTACCCTCAATATAGTGCTTGAGAAGCACTGTATTTTACAGAGAACAATAAACACTGCTCCCCTTCCCCACCCAACCTGCAAATTTATATGTACTGCTTAGGAAGAGAGCAGGTGGAAAGTCAGATAATATGTTTTTAATATTTGAATACTAGGCTCCTTTATTAGATTGGAGCTCATGAAATTGTTATGCTTTTTGGATGTCAACATGGTTGAATAACGACAATTTCATATGGTTCAACCTAAGACTAGCCTCTGAAATCAGATTTGTATAAAGCTTGGTCACATGGGGCCTCAGGATGGGGTCATGACCTATATTGTTTATTAAACAGTCAGAGAAGTGTCCTCTGCAAGGAATTGCATATTTGAGGTGGGTGAATGGGGTGAGGGGAGGGAGAGCTGGAGAATGAGCTAGAGTGAACCGGAGAATGGAGCCAAAGACATTTAAGAATATCTGAGAGGGGATTGGGGCCAGAGAGTTTTACATGTCCCTGGCTGTGGGAAAGGAAGACTCCCACTGGGGTCATATGGTAGAAGGATCATTATGGAGTTCATGAGACACAAGGGGGCTTGGCGGAAAAGGGGATTTCTAGGAGGGAGGCTGATGTTAGGAGTCTTAGAGCAAAAATGGACACTGGAGTCCTCCTTACTGCCTTTATGATTTATGGGCAGTGGTGAAGTGCAGGTGCTACTCTAGGGGCAATCAGAGACTTGCCCTGGAGACTTGGGAATGACCCAAGTTCATATTACTTTGACAGAAAGAGACTAGCCGTGGCTGACCCTGCCCTGCACATTTTCTCTAGGCTGGTTGATATCACAGGAGCCTGCCTATCTGGTTTGGTAGAAGTTATTACTTCCTGAGAAGGGCTTGGGCACCTCCTCTCGCCCTTGGCATTGGCCTCTTTGGGCATTGGATCCTTTGTTTTCATATTCTTTTTGTACATAGCTATCATGGCACCAAATAGCACAAGTTCTTCAAAAGAGGTAGGCACTTGCTCTTTTTTTTCTCACCTGTGTCAGTTTGCCCTTTTGAAAATTGGTGCACTAAAAGTTGTTTTCTCATTTTATTACAAAATTGTTTGTTGGCAGTTTGATCAGATAGAAGCCTTGTTTGGGACAAGAGGGTTGTGGGAGCCTGGAGCTTGGGCAAGTCATGTAGGGGACTTGGTGACTGTATGAGAGGCATGATGGCTCAAATAATTACCATGAATCCCAAGATGGAAATCCTGCAAGTTCACAGGATGAGCAGGGACCTCAGATGTTCATATCTGTAGCCCCATTTCACAGATGAAGCAATGCGGTCTCAGAACAACCTCCTGACTTGCTCACACCACATGATTAGTTCCAACGTGGGGCACTTAAGTTGAATTTTTTTTTTTCAGCTTAAGCCCACATTTTTTTTCTTTGACTTACTCCTGCGTGATGTGGCATGATCAAGGGTTGCAAAGCCCTCCTGACACATGCTTGTCTAACGCCGGCTTGGGCAAGTGACTCAGCATTAGCCTGCCTCCTCCAGCCAGGAGCTCATCAGGAGTGCAGCCAGGCAACCTGGACCCATTACAGCTTCACTCAGCATGACAAGCCCTGGCTCAGACTCAGCAAATATCTACATCCATTTGTGCAGCATTTAAGTGGGAGGTAGGAAGTGAAACGAAGAAGGAAGATACTTAGAGGGTAGTTTCCCTTGACTCCTGTGAGTAGCTCCCTAATACTCCCCTGGCATTTTGGTTGGATTAACTGGCCCCTTCTTAGGAAGCCAAAACTTGAGAAGAAGATTCATGCATATACATCTCTCTAGGTGCAGTTTACCAGGAAGCTAAGGGAACTTAAGTTTCAGGGCCTTTCACTTGTGTGGCCTCTTTCAAGACTCCACACCTAATTTGTATTTAAATTTTGTATACGTTTTGCATTACAAATTGTACATGCTTCAGGTTGTGCAAAATGTGGATGGCCTCCATTGGCCTCTGCAATAAGAAACCACAGCTGTTGGTAGACCAATAGCTCACGTTTTCGATATGGCTGGCTGTCAGAAGGCACAAGGCTCAGGAGGGCATTAAGGCCCAGGTGTGTCAATGACAGGGAAGCAGAAAATGTGCACCAACAGGAGCAGTTCTGCATGGGACCTTCCCACCCCCAACCCCATTTAAACAATATCAGCTCTTCCAGTGAAGGCAGTGTGAATCCACTTGAATTTAGCTTCCTTTTTCCTTCTTTCATTGGTGACATCTTGGGATGTGGGAGGAGAAACCGATTGAGTGGGGACATCCAGAAGGAGCAGGGCCCAGGAAGAGGTTCCAGGTGTGAGGCCTTTGGGGACTGTGGAAGTACATAACTCATGGTATCTCCCCAGCAGAGGACTATTGAGGGAGCTCTGAAGGCTCCTGAAGCCAGAGACTAGCAGAGCTTGGGATGTCCTCACACAAGTCACGAGGCGGAGGTTTGATGCTGCCTTGTTGCTGTGTCTTCTAAGGGAACAGGGGCCAAGCTGGGATGGCTTGGGAGCAATTTTGATCCATTTCCCCTCCATTCCTCTAGCTCCTCTTCACCCTGTTTGTGCTTGTAATTAGGCGCCGGCCTGCTTACAAGGGGAGGAACTTCCTCCTCCCACTGCCTTTGTGGTAGTGTTAAGTGGACACTCTATTCTTCTGCGCTTCCTGCCTTGAAAGTACTGACCAGGGTCACTTGCAGGGCTGTTAAACAGCTGCTGCCCCTCACCCTGGTGGCAAACAAGGCCATTCCAGGCCCATCAATCAGCTTGGCTTGACAAGTGTTTTGGGACCTGCCTGGGTGAAGGATGGGAAGTGAGCGTAGGCGTGGCCCCTTACTCACCCAACCTGCAGACCTAATTTGTCTAGAGGCCCTCTGTTCCCCCGAAGCAGGGAGTAGCAGAACCTGTGCGAGGGTGCTCAGACATCTCCATGTTGTTGTCTGCGTGGTGGCCAAGGTTACTTTTTTCTCTCTCGTTCACTCATCAAGTATTAATTGATTGCTGGCTTAAGTCTGGATAAAAAGCTGCATCGTCAACCTATTTATTTCAATAGCTACCATTTAGTGTTGATGGATGTCAAAAAAATATTGCTTGATTCTGGAAAAGAGAAGGTCTTTTTTTTGGTCTTATTTCACCCTTCGGGGTAGCTAAAATCTAACCCAAGTGTTTGGTGTTTTTCAATAGATGATGCCATCTATTGTGCCAGACTGCCACAGAAAAATCACACATAATTTCTAGTGTTGTAAATGGAGAATCTCAGATTTAGTTGGTCACTCTGTTCTTGAGAACCCAACATTGAAAAGCCAAACCTTTTGTCTTCTCAGCCTTTTAGCCATTAGGAAACCATGTGCATCTGGTTTCCCCCAAACAAAACACCCCCCAGCCCTGGTACCTTTAGCGTCTGCTGCACTTCTGGTCTCTGCTGTTAAGGAGAGGAGAGGAAGTGACAGGTGGAGATGAGTTATGGGTGAAACAATATTCCCTTCCCTTAAACCTCTGTCTGCCTGAGAACTAGTGCTAGGATTTGTGAGCTCTGGCCCTGGGACAACCTGTGAGGTTAATCCCCAAAGAAGGGACATGGAAAGGAGGGGAGGATTTGGCAGGGTGGAGACTGGGGGTTGGTGAGTGAATAATGTCTTCTACATAAGTTTTTCAGAAGTCTGCAGAGGTTGTTGTGTTATTATACATATTTATTATAAAAGAGTTACATAATTTATAATAGCCTTTTGTCATCAGGTGTTTTCTCCAGCAAAGGAAATTAGAATACAATTACTATCACATGGTAGTCAAAGACATTATTTGACTTAAAAGGGATCCTCATGGTTGAAAAGTTCACTCATCTTTAGGAAATAAAATATGGATGTGCATTCTGTGTTTTTTTTTTTTTTTTTTTCAAATCCTGGGAGATAAAATAGAAGCCTTAGAAGCTGACTGTGCTGTAAAAACTGCCTAATCTGCCTTTCACGTTCAGATCATTTGCCTTTCAACAGTGTACGCAAACTCTGAGCCTTGTGTGGACTAAAGATTATCAGCACAACTGCTTTCAGAACATCCTCTGAGCGAGAGTTAGTGAGGCAGGACTCCGAGGAGGAAAGACAGAGAAGGAAAGTTAATCTTCCAACAGCTACTGGAGTGTAGAAAGGCCCCTCAGATCCCTCAGCACACCTCAACTGTTTGCCTTCTGGCCGGGTTGCCCTGGCTTAGTTGTTGGTTAAATATTTTCTTTGCTTTCCCTTTGGCATGATGGACTGTGCACATCTAAACATGGGCCCTTTCCCACCTGGGCCTACTCTGCTTTTTTCCTGGGGATATAAGGGCCTTGTTTGAAGGGCCTGACCTGGCATGGATATGGGCAAACAGAAGCAAGGGCAAAAGCATCTCTATGAGTATAGTGCTTGGGTTAAGTAGGCCTTTCATTGCAGTAGTCAACACCTTTTGTTGGTGCCAGACCCTCAGGATTGATCCAGTATTAGCGTACTTTGAGGTAGGTTGGAGAGGGGTAAATGTGTCCGGAGCAGCTTCCAGAAGAGACACACTGAACACTGCTTCCTTTTGATGCCTTCATCCAGGAGATCTGCTAAGGAAAACAGAAGCTTGTTAGTGTCAATTTTGGTGATAAGTAGAATATATAACCAGAGACAGTAAAAACCCTGTAGGAAGTTCCCACTTAACATATTTGCTTCTATGATTCTTCACATTTTTATATCCTACCCTTGATTTTCTATTTCCTTTTATAAAATTTCCATGAGTTTGTTTCTTTTGAAAAAAATGCAATCTTAAATCACACATAATTATATTTACTTAGATTCACTTAATCTCTGAACTCATGAGAACTGAGAGGGGACTGCTCTACTTGGAAAACCCAAATTCAATCCAGTGTTTCAAGTGGGGTATACCAGAAGCTGAAGCCTATTGGGTCTGGGGTGTGGTTTTTCAGTTGTGAAGATGCACTTGTGAGCTAGTTGGTGGCTGGTTGATTAAAAACAGTACATCTAGTTACTGTTGCAAGAGATAAAGCTGAAATATGGTGATGGAAACTATAAGGGAGAATTCTTAGCCCATTTTTTTCTACCCTCAAACGTTCTTCCTTTCCTAAAACCGTCAACATTCTGCCTCCAGACAAAATCCAAACAAAATATGACAAACTCCCAAGCAATTTTTCCTCCAAAACATCTATCCTGAATCCTCTCTCCTGTATTACCTACTTTAAGGGTTTTGTCTTTTTAGAATGGCAAATAGAAGTACCAGGAGGAATTTTGTATAAATACATATGCTCAAACCCTCAAACTCTTTGTTATTTATTTATTTATTTTTTAGAGAGAGGAGAAGGAAGGGAGAAACAGAGGGAGAGAAACATCGAATGGTTGCCTCTCACATGTGCTCCAAGCCGGGACTGGGCGCACAACCCAGGCATATGCCCTGACTAGGAATTGAACTTGTGATCCTTCACCTTGTGGGACAATACCCAACCAACTGAGCAATGCCAGTCAGGCCTTAAACACTTTTTAAAAGTTGAGATATAATTGACATACAACATTATATTAGTTTCATGAAATGATCTCCAGAATGATTCTAATTAATATTGAAAAACTCTCCAAATTTAAACTGTTGTTCAAACTCTAAGACTTCGAAGTCCTTTTGTTATTATAACCACCTTGTTATTAAATTTGCAATGGAAACCAGTGAAACCCTGATAATGCACATGGCACTGTCTTGTATACAAAGGCATGAAGATATATATATTCTCATTTTCTTTCTATTTTAAAAACATTACATTTTATTAATTATGCTATTACAGTTGTCCCAATTTCCTCCTTTGCCCCCCTCCACCCAGTAACCCCCACTCCATCAGGCAATCCCCACATCATTGTTCACATCTATGGGTCATGAATATATGTTCTTTGGTGACTCCATTTCCTATGCTGCACTTTACATCCCCATGGCTATTCTGTAACTATCTATTTGCACTTCTCAATCCCCTCATCTCTTCACCCTTCCCCCTACACACCCTCTCTCCCATCTGGCAACCATCAAAATGTTCTCTGTATCCATGATTCTGCCTCTGTTCTCGTGTGCTTAATTAATTTTTTGTATACATTTGTTGACATTATATATACATTTTGTAAATGTTTATATACATTTGTAGATATGTATTTATTGCCATTTTATTATCCATAGTTCTGATCTTCTTCTTTTCCTTAAATAAGTCCCTTTAACATTTCATATAATAATGGTTTGATGATGATGAACTCCTTTAGTTTTTCTTGTTTGGAAAGCTCTTTATCTGCTCTTTGATTCTAAATGATAGCTTTACTGGGTAGAACAATGTTGGCTCTAGGTCCCCACTTTTCATGACTTTTAATGTTTCTTGCCAATCTCTTCTGGCCTGCAAAATTTCTTTTTTGAGAAATCAGTTGACAGTCTTGTGAGAACTCTCCTGTAGGTAATTAACTGCTTTTCTGTTGCTGCTTTTGAGATTCTCTCTTTATCCTTAACCTTTGGCATTTTAATTATGATATGTCTTGAAATGGGGCTCTTTGCCCCATCCATCTTGTTTGGGACTTTCTGTGCTTCCTGGACTTGCATGTCTGTTTCCTTCACCAAATTAGGAAAGTTTTCTTTCATTATTTTTTCAGATAGATTTTCAATTTCTCACTCTTTTTCTTCTCCTTCTGGCACCCTTTGAGGCAAATGTTGGATCTCTTGAAGTTGTCCCAGAGGCTGTTTATACTATCCTCCTATTTTTGGATTTTTTTTCTTCTTGTTGTTCTGTGTGGTTGTTTTTTGCTTCCTTATGTTCCAAATCCTTGATTTTATTCCCGGCTTCATCCACTCTACTATTGTTCCCTGTAAATTGTTCTTTATTTCATTTAGTGTATCCTTCATTTCTGACTGGATCTTTTTTATGCTGCTGAAGTCCTCACTAAGTTCCTTGAGCATGCTTATAACCAGTGTTTTGAACCCTGTATCTGATAGATTGCTTATGTCCATTTTGTTCAGCTCTTTTTCTGGAGTTTTGATCTGTTCTTTCATTTGGGCCATGTTTCTTTGTCTCCTCATTTTGGCAGCCTCCCTGTGTTTGTTTCTATGCATTAGATAGAGCTGCTTTGACTTTCTGTCTTGGTAGTGTGGCCTAATGTAGGGTCTAGTGGCACAGCCTCCCCTATCACTCAAGCTGGGTACTCAAGGTACACCCTTCATGTGGGCTGAGTGTACTCTCCTCTTATAGTTGCGCCCTGGTTGCTGTTGGCAGACCAATGGGAGGGATTTACCCAGGCCATCAGCTGCAAGGGTTGGCTGTGACCACTGACCACCAACCTCTGCCTTTGGTGGAGGATCAGCTGTGTAGGGGCAGTGTGGTGGTTGTCCAATATGGTCTGTAGCTGTCCACTGTTTGCATAGGCTCAGGGCTGTCCCAGGTGGTATAGGCCAAGTTCAGCTCTCACCTGTGTTCTGTCCCAGGGCCACCCTGCCTGAGATATAAAGCAATATGGGATGGTTGCTACTATATGCTGGGCTTGGAAATTCACAGGCTAAGCCAAGCTGTGAACCTAGGCTGGGTGCTGCTAGTACAAAGCCTGGGGCCACTTAGCAAGAGGTATGAGGTCTAGGGGCTGACTGAGACTGGCTGTTGCTTGAGAGAATTTAAGAAGTTGTGAAGCATGAACAAAGACCAGCAATTCATATGGAAAAGTCACTGGTAACGGTTTGAGTGGGCCTGTAAATTGGGTGGACAAAGCCTTGGGATCTCCAGGGTGGAGTACATAGTGTTAGCTCCATCACCTGGCTATCAGAGGCTGGTGCCTCATATATGGCACCAGCTTGTTGGCTATGTGGATCTGTGGGGGGGACTGTTCAGAAAATGGACAGTGGCCTCTGTCTACCTTTCTGTCTAGAAGACAGCTATCCTCAAGCTCCCACCTTTATGCCAGACACTTCAATTTCACCCTATATGCCACTGGTGTTTTTCAAGCTGATAACTCTGGTGCTAGAGCTCACAGGGAGTTGAGTCTGACTAAGTCTGTGTGTGGGTTCTTTAAGAAGAACTGCTTGGGACTCCAGAAATTTCTTCTACCAACTCAGTCCCCACTGGTTTGCGCAGCCAGAAGTTATGGGGACTTGTCTTCCTGCCACTGGAACCCTGGGCTGGGGGGCCTGGTGTGGGGTGGGGACTCCTCACTCCCAAGATATTCCTCCCAAATTTTTATCCACCATATGGGATGTGGGACCTGCCCATCCCACATCTGTACCCCTCCTACCAGCCTGTATGGATGTGGTTTCTTTAATTCCATAGTTGTTAGACTTCCATTCAACTCTGTTTCTGATGGTTCTAAGTGATGGTTGTTCTGTAGTTTAGTTGTAATTTTGATCTGGTTGTGCAGGAGGCAAGCTGTGTTTACCTGTGCCACCATCTTCACCAGAAGTATATATATATATATATGCATAGTCTTATTTTTAAGAAACTTACCATCTAGTAGTCCAGGCAAGACTTATGAATGAGTCAATGGAGGGTAGTATTTGATGGACCCTCGTCTAGTCTCTAATTTAGTGCTCTTCATGTGAAAAGAGCTCAGTTGCTGTTAGACAAATAAAATGCTAAATCGTGATGGTCAGTCAGTAGCACAATTGGAACTCAGGGAACTAAGAGATCGTGTTAGTTGTTAATAGTTGGTGTAGTTTGTATGCAGGATGTGTGTGTGCACATGAGCCAGTTAGGGAAGGACAATGGAAAGAGGTTGAATGGATTAGAATGAGGGTCTTTCAGTTTTGGGACATTTAGTGAAAAGACCCAAAGAACAATGCCTTGGGTGGATTAAAGAATGAGGATTAAAGAACTCCTGCTCTGAATGAGGACCAGTAATAGATTAGGCGGGATTACAGTTGATCCTTGAACAACTCAGGAGTTAAGGGTGCTAACACCCAATGCAGTCAAAAATTTATGTATAACTTTTGAGTCTTCCCAAACTTAACTACTAGAAGCCTACTATTGAGCAGAAGCTTTACTGATAAAATAAACAGTCCATTAATATATATTTGTATGGTATATGTATTATGTTATATACTGTATATGTATTATATACTATACTCTTAATAATAAAGTAAGCTAGAGAAAAGAAAATGCTATTCTGAAAATCATGATGAAGAGAAAATACACTTATAGTACTGTACATATTTATTGAAAAAAATCTGCATACAAGTGGACCTGTGCAGTTCAAAATTGTGTTTTTCAAGGGTCAACTATAATCGTATGAGGGGTTGAAAATCAGCTAGAATTGAGACTTGGCTAAAGCCAAATTAATAAATCTATGAGGAAGCTATTGTGGATTTGGAAGGAGAGACATGCATGTAGTAAATTTCTTAGGATGAAGCAAAACTCATTGCTTTAAATCAAATGTAGCAATGTGAAGTGTTAAAATTTTTTTTAAATTAAGAAACTTAAAAAAATAATTGTGGTAAAACACACATACCACGAAATTCATCATCCTAATGATTTTTAAGTGTACAATTTAGTAACGTTAACTATATTCACGCTGTGCAACCGTCATCAATCTTCATCTATCTCAAGAACTCTTTCCACCTTTCCAAACTGAAACTCTATAAGCACTAAAAACTCCCAACCCCTCCCCACCTTAGACATTAGCAACTGCCATTCTACCTTCTTTTTCTTTATTTTATTTCTTTAGGTACTTCATGTAAGTAGAATCATACAGTATTTGTCTTTTCGTGACTGTCTTTTTCATTTAGAATAATGTCCTCAGGTTCTTCACACTGTTCTATGTGTCAGAATTTTCTCTTTTTTTTTAAGGCTGAATAGAGTATTCCATTGTGTGTATATGTCATATTTTATTCATCCACTAATCAATTAATGGACATTTGGGTTGCTTGCCACTTCTTAGCTATTATGAATAATGCTGTTATGAACACCAGTGTATGGGTGTCTTTTTAGACCCTGCCTTCAGAATTTTGGATATATACCCCAAAAGTGAAATTGCTGGATTATACGGTAATTGTTACTTTTGAGGAACCACCATACTGATTTCTATAGTGGGTGCATTTTATGTACACAAAGGTTTCCATTTCTCCACAGTCTTGCCAACACTTGCTTTTTGTTTTATTTTGTTTTGTTTTGTTTTTGTTCTTGATTTTGTTTTAAATTCTATTTTATAGGAACTGTCTGCATGTGTATGAGATCATTTGTCATTGTGATTCTGATTTGCGTTTTTAAGACTAGTGATACTGAGCATCTTTGTACATGCCTGTTGCCCATTTGTATATCTTTGGAGAAGCATCTGTTCAAATCCTTTGCCCATTTTAAGTTGTTTTTGTTGTTGTTGTTGAGTTTTAGGAGTTTTTTAAAAATACGTTTTGGATATTATTAGTTCCTTATCATATGTGGGATTTGTGAATATTCAAGTCCTTTGTCCATTTTTGAATCAGGTTTTGTTTGTTGTTATTGTCAAGTTCTAAGTGTTCTTTACATATTCTGGAAAGTAGACCCTTAACAGATACATGACTTGCAAATATTTTCTCCTATTCTGGAGGTTGCCTTTTTACTCTTTTGATAGTGTCCCTTGATGCTAAAATATGTTCAATTTGTCTCTTTTTTCTTTTGTTATCTGTGTCTTTGATGCCATATTCAAGGAATCATTGCAAAGTCCAGTATCATGAAGATTTTTCCCCTGTGTTTTCTTTTTAGAGTTTTATAGTTTTAGGCCTTACATTTAAGTGTTTGATCCATTTTGGGGTAATTTTTGTATAGGTATATATAAGGCAAGGGTCCAAGTTTGTTCTTTTGCATCTTGATATCCAGTTTCCAAAACTAATTGTTGTGTTTTTCCCTATTGAATGGTCTTGGCACCCTTGCTGAAAATCATTTAACCACATATATAAAGGTTTATTTCTGGGCTCTCTATTTTATTCTACTGGTTTATAGGCCTGTCTTTATGCCAGTACCTCATTATTTAGATTTTGTAACTTTGTGAGTAAGTTTTAAAATTAAGAATTATGAGAACTTCAGCTTTGTTTTTTTATCTTTTCCAAGATTATTTTGGACTATTTCAGGTCCCTTGAGATTCTATATAAATTTTAGGAAAGAGTTTTCTATTTCTGCAAAAAAAAATGTCATTCGGGCTTGATGCGGCACTATAGCACTGCATCTACAGGTGGCTTTGGGTAGTATTGGTATCTTAATAAGGTTAGATCTTACAATTCACGAACACAAGGTACTTTTTATTTGTGTCTTATTTAATTGCTTTTAGAAACATTTTACAAGTATAGTTTTCAAGTATACTTGAAATCTTTCACCTTGTGGGCCAATATTTTTTAAAGCATTTTATTTTACATATTTTTTGGTGCTATTGTAAATGGAATTGCTTCCTTAATAAAAACAGAAGTTTCGCTTTTCCTGATGGTTCTTCTCTCTCCATTCCACTCTCCTTGTCCTGAAGACCGGCTGATACTAATTAGGATGAGCGTGTAGGCCACCCAGAGAGTCACCTTTGCCCTAGGAAGTGGCTACAATTCTGAATCTTCAGAAGGAGGAAGTCAGGGCTGATTTAGTGTGGACCTGAGGTTGTTCAAGGTCTGAGCCTTACAGACATATTATCTAAAGTGCTTTATGCAGAGCACAAGTATGCATAACTTTCTTCCAAATGCTACTTCAAGCAAAGGGAAGAGAAATGTAGCCACTTTTGGAAGGCTATTCAATTTTTAAAGTTTGACTCTAGTAAAAATCAGAAGTGGTTGACAGTATGTCCTTAGCCGCACCATCTACTTGTGCTAATTCTGCTTTGATCTTTTCTTCTATCTTGTTTCCTTGTTTCCCATTATCTCCCCACCTCACTCTTTTTTCCAAGTTCCCTTTCCTCAGTCTCCTTAACAAAATGTACCTGTCTCACTAATCCCCTCAGCTCCTTGCTGGGCAACAGCTAGCTCTTCCTGGTATATGAACTCTCGCAAAGCAAGAACAGGTGAAGTCTTTGCATTTTACAAGGTGACAGCATCTTCATCTGAGCAAGGTCACATGAATCAGTCTGATCCTGGTGACTTTAGTAGCCCACAGAGCAAGAGGGAAAGTGATGCTTGGGTTTTGCCTAGAGCTGGACCTGATTTGACAGTGGACAGAGAAGCCAGGGTCAGACGACTTGGAGGCAAGATGACATGTTGATCTTTGAGGAAAAGCAGCTGTAGCAGTGAAGGGGCCCCAGAAGCTGACCTCATTCCTGCCTTTGAGTGGATTGTCACAAGGTCTCAGGGAGCCTGGAGCTGTAATTGATATTGGTCTCTTAATGACCCGTTGCTAACCTTAGAGTTTCCTACAGGCTTGATTTGGGGAGGGGTTTATCCTTGAACTATGAGGTTGCAAGAGCCTCAGTGTGCTCCAGCAGGAGTCTGTTAACTAAACTTCAGAAATGAGGACGATTTGTTTACAAGTCATTGCCTGCTGAAAATTGGAGGGCCCCAAACTGCTTGGACTGGCCAATTATCACAGAATGGGTTACTGTAGACGGGGGAGGCTTGCAGGTAACAGTCTCAGGTCACACCTCTGGACTTCTGTCAGATGCCACCAATGTGACCACTGTGGGTGGGTAACAGGCCTCCATCTCTACACATCCTGGTGACTTCCTCCTTTTCTGGAGACCACCCGAGACCAGGGGTGGGTATTCTTCACTCCACAGTGGGAAGCAGGGCTTGGCAGCGAGCAGGATTTGGGATTCTGCTTTGTGTCCAGCTGCTCCACAGAACTGTTTGCAACGTGAATTCGATACAAAGCCCACAAACATTTCACTGCATAAGGAGCATTTTATCTCCCTTTCCAGAACCTCCGAGAGAGCCAAGCTTGGTGGCTTGCCAAACAGGCTCTACTCCTAATGTCTGATCTAGTGTAAGTATTGTTGATTGCCATTCACCTATTGAACCTCACGTCCAGAGCTCTGGATGTGAAATCAAGGAGACTATAGTGGAGGGAAGCTGGAGGAGGAAGACAGTGCCAAGGATTCCTCAGGCAATGGGTGATGGGCTAAGTACACGAACAGATTTAGGTAGACCAGAAGGAAAAAAAACACAAAAACCCCGAACAAAGGCAAACACTTCTTTCCTACTTCCTTCCTACCATGCACCTAATTTGTGTTGCTGGAGGCTGAAGATTGATTACTGTTTAGGGGCCTCTGATTATAAACCCATATGTGTAGAATTCAGCTGTGAGATTAGGACCTTCCTTGTTGAACCAATGGAATCTCATGTTATTAAACCTTCTCTCTCAACTTGCCACCTGTTCGTCTCTTTCCCTGGCCCTAAGACCCTGAGCCCATTTCTCCTTTTATCTTTGTTGCCTGTTAATTCTTGTTTCATCAGGTGGAGGGCTTGTTCTGGAAATTAAGGTTTTGGGGATGAAGTTTCTTTGGGTAGAGCGGAGAGTCCTGAATATTTCAATAATCACACCTTCCCTGTGTCTCCTGAACTTATTCTCTCTCGCATGCATCTGATGCCTTTAATTTATAGCCTTGAACCAGAAGGAATGTTTGCCAGTGTACGTAATTTTGTCTCCAACCAGATTGTCAGACTGGATGAAATCAGCTCCAAAGCCACTTCCAAGCAGTTCTAGAATTCTCTGATTCTAAGTATTTTAAGTTCCCTGACTCTTGGTGACTTCAACTTTATGTGCACCCCAGCCCCTAATGGCATCTGGCATTAAATACATGTTTACAGTTACCACCCTCTTGGGGCATTCAGGGTAATTGCCTTCGAAGTTTTCTGGTCAAGCACTGGGGTGGGCAGCACCATTCTCTCCAGATTAAAGTCAAGAGGCAGAAGCCACAGTGACGGATGCGCTTTCCAAACTCCTTCGTAATAGGAGAGCCCAGATGCCACTTCTTAACAACTGTGAAGCCATGATAATAGGCCTCATAAATTTTCACTGCAGTTTCAGAGGATGTGGTATCTTTTACTTCCTGTCCCAAACTACTCCGCATTGTTGCGCCATGGAACAGCTGCTTCATATCAAGGCGTGGCCAATTCCAGCTGTGAAGGAGGACTGCCATTTGGTGTGCCACAGTGATGTAGGGACAACTTTCAGAGGTGGTATAGGCTCTTAAGTCTCCACTCACAAGCTCTCTGGACATTAGGTCTAAAGCAGGACATTAAAACGTTAGAATGGGAAGAGACCAGATCTGCCATTCCAATTTTACAGATGAAACATGGGCTCCTATGGGGTGATGAGACCTGCTAGCTGCATGCTAATTCACTGTCATATACCAGGCATGCTTTCTTCTGATTTTGCTTCTTTCATAAAGAGAGCACAGCAATGAAGAGGTAAAGGATATGGGAAGGAGCAGGGGAGAAAAATGTCAGAAATCTCCACTGTGTTCCCAGGGTACTCTGTTTATACCAGTTTTACTATACTTTGCTTGCATCATGGGAAAACTCAAACACGAACAAGTTGTCATTGACTTCACTGTAAAATAACAGGCCATTAATGAAACCGCTGAGGGACTCAGAGATGGTCCTTGCAATGTTGGTGCTCACCTTTCCCTGAATGCACTTTCCTTCCATCAATTCTTTAGTAGTGCTGTAAAGATGGACCTAATTTGTGTTATGTCTACACGAACAAAAATACATGAATCAGGGGTCAGTTGATTTATTTTCTAAACATTGAAATTTTGAAATAATTTCGGATTTACAGAAAAGTTGTAGAAATAATAGGAAGAATTCTTATACAACCACTACTCAGATTCCCTGATTATTAAAGTTTTACTACATGTGCTTCATCATACTCTCACAGTGATATACTGGAGTTTGTTCTGGCTTAGGAGAGCCGATTGCTAATATTTCTGGGACTTTGGGAGCTAGTTGTTTGATTTGGCCATTGTTAAACATGAAATTATTTTAGCTTACCATTAAGTTATATTACAAGTAAAGAGGCAGTCCTGACTGGTGTGGCTCAGTGGTTTGGGCATCATCCCACAAAGTGAAAGGTGGCTGGTTTAATTCCCAGTCAGGGCACATGCCTGGGTTTCATGTTTGGTCCCTGGACAAGGTGCCCAGGAGAGGCAACGGATCGGTATTTCTCTTTCACATCGATGTTTCTCTTCCTCTCTTTCTTTCTCCCTTCCCTTTGCTCTAAAAATAAAATAATCATGTCTTTTAAAAAAGTAAAGAGGCAGGTGACAGTGACTAATGTCTCCTCCAAATTCCAAACTCATATCAACATTTAATACCTAAAATTCATCTCTTCTTAGTCCTTTTACTAATATTTATGCTCTGGGGGTGATTTCCCTCTATTCTATTCTATGTTATAGAATGCTACTGAGCATCTCTTCCCAACTCGGTATTCGGTGAGCTCCCATGAAGACAAATCAAGGCTTGATTTATTGTTTTATTGTTGGTCTGGACTGAAGTGCTGAGACTGTGCTAATAATACAGACTATAGTGTGGTATGTCTGCAGCTGTTACACTGAATAGCAACTTCAGATTGGCTACAGATACAAGGGTTAGGCAAAAATCACTAAAAGCATTCTGTGAGAATCAGTTAGTTATATAGAATTTATAATAAAGGGGGTTGCACATTTAATGATTTCCTACATTGTGTACTGCATGTACATATATACACACATATTTTTGGAGAACTGGTTATTAAACAGCAACATACTACTATATACACATATTTTTTCTAAGAGGAAGTTGCAAACAGTGCCCCTTACATCTAAATACTTCATAATTTATTTCCTTAAAAAATTATGTTTTCATATGCAACTAGAGTAAGCCATCAAACCCAGGAAGTAAACATTAATACAAGACTATTATGTAATTACTGGTTTTACTGGAAATTTGCCAATTGTCCTAATAATGTCCTTTGTTGTCCAGGATATAATCCAGAATCATTCATTTTACTAAATTCTCTTATCTGTATATATCCTTTAATTTGGAATAATTTCTCATTAAAAATTTTTTTATTACTTTAACATTTTTTTAATGGTACAGGCCACTTATTTTGTAGAACGTTTTTTAATTTTGATTTGCCTGATGTTTTCTCATGCTTCTATTTTTAAAAAATATTTTATTTACTTAGTTTTAGAGAGAGGGAGAAGGGGGGAGGAAGAGAGGGAGAGAACCATGGATGTGAGAGAGAAACATCAATCAGTTGCCTCTCGTAAGTGCCTGAATGGGGCCGGAACCTGCAACCCAGGCATGTGCCCTAAGTGGGGATCAAACTTGTAACCTTTCACTTTGTGGGATGACACTCAACTGACTGAGCCACACTGGTCAGGGCTCACATTTCTGTTTGGATTTTGCATACTTCATAGGAAAACCACAAACATGATGATGTGTTCTTCTTAGTGTTTTACATCAGAGATGTACGATGGCAGTTTGTCTTGTTACAGGTGATAAATTTTTATCACTTTGTTAAGGTATTTGTCTACCAGGTTTCTCTACTGTAAAGTGATTATTTTCCCTTTGAAATTAATAAGTATTTTGTGGGGAGAGAATTTGAGACTACACAAGGACTTAGTTTCTGATCAAAGTTTTATCCATTGATGATTCTTGAGTGTGTTAATTATTATCACAGTGGTAACCATGTGCTTATTTTCTAGTGTTATTATTCACACTGATGAATTAGCCTTTTCCAATAAGCATGAATTTCCCTTTCCTCCCATTTGTTTGTTTATATTATCTCAGTATAGACTAGAGAGTCCCTTTTTTATTCAATAGGTTGTTACCCCTTACTATAATTATTTACTTTGACGTTCAGTTTGTCCCAGATTTCATGGATGGGAGTCCCTTCCAACTGGCTCCTGTGTATTTCTATAAGTCTGGTTTATTGTGGTATGATTTGCATACAGAAAAATTCAACTTTTTAAAGAGAATAGTTGGATAAGTTTAGAGAAACGTATACAGTTGCATTACCACCACCACAACCAAGACATAGAACATTTTCAGCACCTAAGAAAGTTCTCTTCTGCCTTTTGGTATCAGTCCTCTTTCTCCACTACCAGTTCCTGGATGATATCACTTCTCTAATTTTTATCTCTAAAGTTGCCTTTTCAGAGTGTATTTTTGTTTGTCTTTTTTCATATAGCACAATTACTTTGAGATTCATCCATGTTCTTGTATGTATTAATGTTTATTGCTGAGTAATATGCCATGGCATGGTATACCGCAGTTTTTAAAGAACATTTTATTTGGTGTGGGCTGGGTTATACATTTCTATTTTTTATAAAAATGTAAAATTATATGTTATTTATTATGCTATTTCAGTTGTCCTGATTTTCCCACTTCTGCACCCCTCCACCCAGCAACCCCACTCCCTCAGGCAATCCCCCCCACCATTGTTCGTATCTATGGCTCATATGTATAAGTTCTTTGGCACGCTATTTCCTACACTGTACTTTACATCTCCATGGCTATTCTGTAACTACCTATTTGTACTTCTTAATCCCCTCACCTCTTCCCTCATTCTCCTCTTCCCCACTCCCATCTGGCAACCTTTGAGTAACTACTTTTCTCTTGCTTTTAAGAGTCTCTCTTTATTTTTAACCTTTGTTTTCTTAATAATAATGTGTCTTGGAGTGGGCCTCTTTGCCCCATCCATCTTGTTTGGGACTCTGTGCTTCCTGGACTTGCATGTCTGTTTCCTTCACCAAATTAGGAAAGTTTTCTTTCATTATTTTTTCAGATAGATTTTCAATTTCTCGCTCTTTCTCTTCTCCTTCTGGCACCCTTTGAGGCAAATGTTGGATCTCTTGAAGTTGTCCCAGAGGCTGTTTATACTATCCTCATATTTTTGGATTTTTTTCTTCTTGTTGTTTTGTGTGGTTGTTTTTTGCTTCCTTATGTTCCAAATCATTGATTTTATTCTCGGCTTCATCCACTCTACTATTGTTCCCTGTAAATTGTTCTTTATTTCATTTAGTGTATCCTTCATTTCTGACTGGATCTTTTTTATGCTGCTGAAGTCCTCACTAAGTTCCTTGAGCATGCTTATAACCAGTGTTTTGAACCCTGTATCTGATAGATTGCTTATGTCCATTTTGTTCAGCTCTTTTTCTGGAGTTTTGATCTGTTCTTTCATTTGGGCCATGTTTCTTTGTCTCCTCATTTTGGCAGCCTCCCTGTGTTTGTTTCTATGCTTTAGGTAGAGCTGCTTTGACTTTCTGTCTTGGTAGTGTGGCCTAATGTAGGGTCCAGTGGCACAGCCTCCCCTATCACTCAAACTGGGTACTCAAGGTACACCCTTCATGTGGGCTGAGTGTACTCTCCTCTTATAGTTGCGCCCTGGTTTCTGTTGGCAGGCCAATGGGAGGGATTTACCCAGGCCATCAGCTGCAAGGGTTGGCTGTGACCACTGACCACCAACCTCTGCTCTCCACGGAGGATCAGCTGTTCAGAGGGATGGTGGTGGTGCTGTAGCTGTCCACTGGGTGTGCAGGCTCTGGCGTTTCCTGGGTCATGCAGGCTAAGTTCAGACTCCACCTGTGTTTTGCCTGGGGCATCCTGCCTGAGCTGTAAAGTAATCTGAGATGGCTGCTACTTGTACTGGGCTTAGAGATTTGCAGGTGAAGCAAAGCTGTGAATCTGCTCTGGCTGCTGCTAGGGCTCACTGAAGTCAGCTGTTGCTTGTTTGATAGGATTTAGGAGCCAAGACCAGCCATTCTTATGGAAAAGCAGTTTAGGTGGGTCCGTAATTTGGGTGAGGTGGAGCCTCTGTGGATCTTTAAGGTGGGTCACACAGTGTTAGCCAGGTTGGTGGAGTCTCAGATATGGTACCAGCCTACTGGCTCTGTGCGGGGTAGGGCTCAGCAAAGGGAAATTGGCCTCTGCTTGCCCTGATGCCAGACACTTCAGTCTCTCCCTGTACACCAGTGGTGCCCTTCAAGCTGCCACCTTGCTGCTGGAGCTCAGATGGAGTGAGTCTGAGTAGGTGAGTCTGTGTGTGTGTTCCCCAAGAGGAACTGCTTAGGGCTCCAGGAACCTCTACCAACTCAATCCCTGCTACTTTTTGTAGCCGGGAGTTATGGAGACTTATCTTCCTGGCACTGGAATCCTGGGCTGGGGGATTTGGTGTTCTTGGGAAGTCTGGGACTACTTGCTGCCAAGATATCCCTCCCAAATTTTTATCCATGTGGGTGTGGGGCCAGCCCTTTTCACATCCATGCCCCTCCTACCAGTGAATGGATGTGGTTTTTTCAATTCAGTAGTTGTCAGACTTCACACAACTTGTTTTTGTAATTGTCAGACTTTTGTTTAACTCGATTTCTGATGTTCCTAATTGATGGTTGTTTTATATTTTAGTTGTAATTTTGATGTGGTTGTATGAAGAGGTAAGACATGTCTGCCTGCATCTCCGTCTTGACCAGAAGCCTCCTTATATGTTTCTAGTTTTAAAGTGTTTTCCAGTTTCAAATGAAGCCAGATGAGTGACTATCACTAAGCAATGAATTGAGATACTCAGGGAGTTATCTTAATGAAGAGATAAGAATAATCTCTAATTACTGCATTAATTTTATATAAGTAGATGCTTCTGAAGGGTTTGCAATTTTTAAAAGTTAATAAGCAGTTAAAATACTGTTTCCTAAGGACTCCCTCTATACTTGATTGCTACTACTGAGCTTCTTAACAAACTTTTTTTCATACATCGTGAAAAACAAACTTCAGTACAGCCTCTGCTGAATTTTCAAAAAATTCCAATTGATGGACTTTGAAGAGTCTAAAATGTGTTGTAGAAATTCAAGCCCATTACCGTTTATTCATTCATAAGGACAAACAGCTCAATCAAAACAGTATCTTTGATGGATTAAATGTGTTTAAACAAATAGTTAACTATAATACCAGGGGATTAGTATTTTTGGAGGGCTCTAGTTTTGATAGAGCTTTGATATTCTTTTGATAATCCCTGTTTTTCCCTGGCATATCTCTATTTGCTTTGAAAATAGTTTTCTAATATGTTGCATTTTAACATTACACTTGCAGTACAGAAAATAAAATTCTGTTTGTAATGTTAAGTCTCTCAGGTAAGCCTGGGAAGTGACAAAATAGTTGCTTGCCAATTGCGTTAGCCCTCAGATAGAAAGTCTAAAGAAATTATTAATTTAATTGTGATTTGTTGATGTAAGACTCTAAGCTAGTTTTACATATTAAAACATCTTATCTATTATTTAAAAAATTATCTAAAACTTAAGATATCATCTGAGGACATTGTCTAACAAGCCTACCCAAGGGTTGTTTAATTCTCTAGAGAATGTATTTTGGTGTGCATTACTATATACTCTTGTTTAGGGCTCAGATGCTGCAAGGATACCTGGTAACTTACAGACTTTTGTTCATTAGAGGTACATTTGGTTTCTGATTAGTAGAGAAGATAACGCCAGTGCTTATAGTTTTATTATCCTGTAGATCATTGATTATTTTGGTCTCAACTCAGTAAACTTGTTTTGGCATACCTTTGTTGAGGGGCCATATAAACCTCTGTCCCTTAAATTCTCCTCTGCACCAGCTTTACCATCCGAATGAATTGGATTCATATTAATAGATTACATAAATGTTTGATATGTGCTTTACATGTGCAGAAGTTTCATGTTTTTAACTTTTTGAAAATTGCCTATTTTGTTTTTTTCTTCAGTGATCCAAAATTAACTATGTTGTTTTTGTATATAAATGAATTTTGTCCCTAAATTTTGCAATTTTCTAATTGCAATCATCAATCCTATGAATTGAGTATTCTGTCTTTCACTTGTGAAGATGGTTTTTCAAACTCACTATCAGCAAGACATTTAATGTAACTAGAAAAATAACTGTTATATTTATACTACATGTGCCAGGTATAGAGAATACTGAGGTAACCGGGGCATGCCACTGCCTTCCTGGTGTGAGAGACAGGTAAGCAGTGCCATGTGCTGAGTGCAGAATCAGAGATTTGCACCAGGTGTACAGTCCACGTCCATCTAACTTAGCCTGGCTTAAAGTTCTATCTTCATTGGAGGAAGGAGCATGGAATCCTTCACTAGCTTTATCATGTCCTTCTAGAGACCAGTGGCACATGAATAGGGCAGTCACAGGGCGAAGTGCATGAACATGGACTCTGAAGCAGACAGACTTGGAATGGAATCCTAGCTCCTCTGTTTACCAGTGTGCAACCTTGCTATTAGCCTCAACTGTCTCAGCCTTTGTTTTCTGATCTCTCAAATGGGGACAATAGTACGTATTGTATTTGTGAAGATTAAATGGGACTTGAAACAAAGGGTTGAGTCAGCAGGTTTGGGGTATTCAGCCCCTGCACATTGCAAGGAAACTGGCCCTTCACAGGCTCTTAAGAGATGACCCCCAAGCCCTTTGAATAGTCTGCCTGTTAAATTATTTATTTGGCACCTTAGGCCATTCCAGGTAGTCTATGCTAATAATGTGATTGATGATGGAGGCATCGAGTCACACCTTTTTTTTTTTTAAATTCTGGAGGGAATGGAGATGGAGTGCTAAGGCCAGTCATGTAGGCACTCCATGCCTACACTACTGACTACCAGCGAAAACCCTGGACACTGAGGCTTGGATGACTCCCTGGTAGATAATACTCTACAAGTTGTCATACATTGTTGCTGGGATAATTAAGTATGGTCTGTACAATTTCTTTTTTGATATATTTATTGATTATGCTATTACAGTTGTCCCATTTTTTCTCCCCTTTATCCACCTCTGCCCTGTAGCCCCCATCCCACCAGCATTCCTATCCCCTCTTAGTTCAGGCCCATGGGTCGTACATATAAGTTCTTTGGCTTCTCCATTTCCCATTCTATTCTTAACCTCCCCCTGTCTATTTTGTACCTACCATTTATGCTTCTTATTACCTGTACATTTCTCCCCCATTCTTTCTCCTCCCCTCTCCACTGATAGCCCTCCATGTGATCTCCATTTCTGTAATTCTGTTCCTGTTCTAGTTGTTTGCTTAGTTTGTTTTTGTTTTTAGGTTAGTTGTTGATAGTTGTGAGTTTGTTGTCATTGTACTGTTTATATTTTTGATCTTCTTCTTTTCTTAAATAAGCCCCTTTAACATTTCATATAATCAGGGGTTGGTGATGATGAACTCTTTTAACGTGATTTTATCTGGGAAGCAGTTTATCTGCCCTTCCATTCTAAATGATAGCTTTTCTGGATAAAGTAATCTTGGATGTAAGTCCTTGCCTTTTATGACTTTGAATACTTCTTTCTACTCTATCTTGCCTGCAAGGTTTCTTTTGAGAAATCAGCTGATAGTCTTATGGGAACTCCTTTGTAGGTAACTGTCCCCTTTTCTCTTGCTGCTTTTAAGATTCTCTCCTTCTATTTAATCTTGGGTAATGTAATTATGATGTGCCATGGTTTGTTCCTCCTTGGGTCCAGCTTCTTTGGGACTCTGAGCTTCCTGGACTTCCTGGAAGCCTATTTCCTTTGCCAGATTGGGGAAGTTCTCCTTTATTATTTGTTCAAATGTTTTCAATTTCTTGCTCTTCCTCTTTTTCTTCTGGCATCCCTATGATTTGGATGCTGGAACATTTAAAGTTGTTCCAGAGGTTCCTAAGCCTCTCCTCATTTTTTTTTTTTTTTTCAGTTGTTCTTTCTTCACTCTGTTCCAGTTGAAAGTTTATTTCTTCCTTCTGGTTCAAATAATTGATCTGAGTCCTCTTTTCCTTCCCTTCACTCTTGGTTCCCTATATATTTTTCTTTATTTCACGTTGCAACCATACTCAGCCATTCTGTGAGCATCCTGATGACCATTGTCTTGAACTGTGCATCTAATAGGTTGGCTCTTTCTTCATCTATTTTTAGAGCTTTGATCTGTTCTTTCATTTGGGCCATATTTTTTTTGTATCCACAAGCCTGTAAGGGGTGGAGCCTTAAGTATTCACCAGGATGGGACAACCCATTCCACTTCATTGTGGCACTGTATGTAGGAAAGGGGTCAGAGAGGGAACAATGTCGCTTGCTGGGCTCTCAGCTGGTTTCCAGTCACTTCCCTCACTACCCACAAGCAAATTGGGCCCTTCTGGTGCTGATTCCTGGGTGGGTGGGTTTGTGTATGTTCTAAGACCCTGTGGGCTTCTCCAATGAACTCTCCTGTGAGTCTTGGAGTTTCTCCCACCACAAAACCCCCTACAAGTTTTTCCAGTCAGCAGTTATGAGGCTTTCTTTCCCCATGCTGGAACCCTGGGTTGTGTGGTCTCTCTTGCTCCCCAGTTGTTCCTCCTGGTTTATCCGCATGCAGATGTGGGACTGCCTGGTCTGCTAGCAGCTGCCAGTCACCGCCTCACCTGCCCTATCCTCTAGTTGCCTCTTTGCCTTGCATCCTCTCCACCCTGGCTATCTGTCCCTGCCCCTCCTATCAGTCTGGATGAATGTTTCTTCTTTAACTCCTTGGTTGTCGGACTTCCATACAGTTCTATTTTCTGGCAGTTCTGGTTAGTTTTTGTTTTTAAATTTGTTGTGTCCTTCTTTTGGTTGTGGGAGGAGGCAAAGTGTATCTACCTATGCCTCCATCTTGGCCGGAAGTCTCATTTCCTTATGGTCTGTACAATTTCAATGGGAGATGGCAATTGGAGGCTCACATCTGTTCTCTCCTGGGCTCTGCCCTTTTTGCCTTTTATCTTTGCTGTTTTTAATCTGCATCCTTTTGCTTAAATGAATAGTAACTGAGCAGAACAGATTTTCTGAGTTCTGTGAATCCTTCTGGAGAATCATTGAACCTGAAGGTTGTTGTGGGGACCCCAAAACAGTGATAGAGTCTATAATGTTAACACCTAGAAAAGAGTAAATTTGGTTCCATCTTGGCCTGACTTTTGATCTTTGGCCTGTGCATCCCTTACAACCCCCGTTATGACCATTTGGACCCAATAACTGCTCTTACTTTCTCTGCTTGACCTAAGGATTGCTTTCAGGAGACTTTGGTGTGGAGAACAAAATATCCAACCTCAGATGGTTAGCTGAAAACAGCTCTTCTGAGTGTCCCTGCTTTTTTAGGACTAATAATCTGTGTTTTATGTTGATATTGACTTCTTATGCATGTCTGTGTCATACATCTCCCACTAGATTATAATTCATGTGAAGTAAATAGTGCCTCTTATTGACTTGTCATCCATGGTACCTGAGATGACAGCATGGATTAATGGGAAGGGTCTGGGTTTTAGAGTCAGAAAAAGCCAGGCTGGAATGCAGCTCAGCTATTTACCTGCTACATCAGCTTGGACAAGTTACTCAAATTCTCTGAGTTCCACCTTCCACATTTGGACGATGGAACTCATATAACCTATTCCACAGGGTACTTAAAAGTTCGCTGATATCCTGACTGGCTCAGACCTAAGATGTGGCAATGTCAGCATTTAGAGTTAGGTGGCCCCCTCAAGGATATTGTTTATGTGCTTTTTCTAAACGAAGCCTCTCTAACTGGCATGGAATGTTAGGGGACACTTAGATGAAGTTTAGTTCCATCCTCTGATTTGCATGGCCTCCAGGAGTTTCTTGGGAAAAAACATGAACTCTGCTCACAACCAGGGCTTGGAAATAAATAGACATGGCTGATGAACTGCAGAACAGGGCAAGCAATTAGAGCTGGGTTGCAGGTAGGGACAAATGATTACTATTGCTAAATAGATTGAAGTCATTTTACTCTATGCCAGACTCTGTTCTAAGCAATTAACATATATAGACTCTTTTAATCTTCCTAATCCCTATGAAGGAGGAAAGTTTTCTTATTAGGAAACTGAGACACAGAGAATTGAAGTAACTTGTACAAGGTTACAAAGCCAGTAAGTGGTGGAGTTGGGATTGAAAGCCGAGCAGTCTGCAGCCATGCTCTTAACCATTATACCATATGGCTTTCATTGAGCTAACTCTCTGCCACAGTGCCGACAACCTGGGGCAGGAGAAGTGGTGGGGAAAACAGAGCTCTTTATTACTGGAAACATAATAAACTCTCCCAGGGAAAGCTTTCTCAAGAGAGTTGGGTGGTAAAACTAAAGACACTATAGCATGAGAGGCCCTGTCCCTGTACCAGAAGAACCAGACACTTGGGAAGGAAGAGGCTTCTCCCTAATGGACATAGAGAGAGTAAATCCTGGAGAACAGCAGCAGAGGGACTAGCCACAGGGGACCAGCTAGTGGTCTAAGCTAGACCAGGTGGCCCAAATACAGTGGTGGCGTCCTTATTAGAGCTCCATAGACAGTGGTGAGGATGACAGCAGGTGAGAACTGCAGCCCAGACACCAGGACAGCTCATCCCCTTTCCTTCCTTTTAAGACTTCTGAATTGGAGTATGTCAAAGGAACAGGAAAATGTATGCATAAACCATGGGTATTGAGTTCAATAAACATTTATAAGCTAATCCTAACCAGTGATCAGCATCAAGAATCAAAATGTAACTGGCACCTCCAGAGGAACCACTTTTGCTCCCTTCCTGTCATCCCTCTCCAAGGTCACTACTATCTTGACTTTTAAAACCTTGGGTTAGTTTTACCTGATTTCAGTCTTTTTATCTTACCTATATTCTAATTGCTTTATTGAGTTTAAATTTTTGTAAACTGATGAAATATGTATGAGAAAAGAGAGAGATTGTTTTTAATGAAATTTAAGCTGAATGCTTTGGTAAAGATTAGATAAAGGCAGTTACTAAAAAATTGTGGTCAAAGTAAGTGTAGGTGAGACAAGCATAAAAGACTTGGAAAAAGTATAAAAATTTCAGGGGATGCTACACTAAGATTGCTTTGCAAGTATACTTAAACTTTGTTCAGCTTTTAAGAAGCCAAAAATAATGCATTATGGTTATATTTGAAGAAAGACAAAAAACAAAATAACCTGCTCCTACCCCCCTAAAAAAAAAACCCAAAACAATACAACTTAGAACATCAACGAGTGCATCAACATTAAATAAAATACATAAAATACTTAGCCCAACATCAAAATACTGTCATATGTATATATATTTTTAAGTTTTAATATAAAATAAAATATTAATGTGTGTATCATTTTGAATGATTAACCACTTTAATGGATGCCCCCTAGCTTCATTGAGATATAATTGATACATTGTATGAATTTAAGTAGTATGATGTGATAATTTGGATACATGTATATATTGAGAAATGTTTACCACAATAAGGTTAATTAACACATTCTTCCCATCAGATAAGTACCATTTTGTTTTTGCTATTATGGTCAGGACATTTAGAATTTACTCTCATAGCAACTTTCAAGTGTACAGTACCATATGGTTAACTATAGTTCTCATGATATACATTAGATCCCTGAAAATAATTTCTCTTATAACTGGAAGTCTGTATACTTTGACCAACATCTCTCCATTTTCCCCAACTTTTAGGCTCTGGCAAACATTGCTCTACTCTGTGGTTCTATGAGTCTGGCTTTTTAAGATTCCACATATAAGTGAGATCATATAGTATCTGTCTTTTTATGTCTGACTTATTTCACGTAGTACAATACCGTCAAGGCCCATCCATATTGTCCCAGATGGCAGGATTTCCTTCTTTTCTCAAAAAAATTTTTTAAAAAGATTTTATTTCTTTATTTTTAGAGAGAGGTAAGGGAAGGAGAAAGAGAGGGAGAGAAACATCAGTGTGTGGTTGGCTCTCACATGCCCCCTACTGGGGACCTGGCTGGCACTCCAGGCATGTGCCCTGACTGGAAATTGAACCGGCAACACTTTGGTTCACAGACCTGCCCTCAGTCCACTGAGCTATGACAGCCAGGAGGATTTCCTTCTTTTTTTATGGCTAAATAATATTTCATTGTATACATGTACCACATTTTCTTTATCCACCTATTAGTGGATGGACACTTAGGTAGTTTCTATGTCTTGGCTTCTGTGAATAGTGCTGTAATGAACACAGAATGTGCAGATACCTCTTTTATTTAGTGATTTCATTTCCTTTGGATATATATCTAGAAATGGGGTCATTGGATCATATTGATTTTGATATTTATATAAATGGAATTGTTCTTGTATTTTCTTTTGTGTCTTAATTTTGTGCATAAATTTATGCTGTGAACAGATGCCATTCATCCACTCCCATCGTCACTTAGTATTCCACTGAGGAAATGTACCACAGTGTTTTCACCCATTCTATTGTTGATGAGCATTAGGGCACGGTTTCCAGTTTGGGATACTTGCACCTTTGAGAACTCATAGAAAAACACAAGAAAAAAGAAGTTTGAGAACTTTTCACTGTTGAAGCTGGGGACAAATTTTTATGAAAATCACCTCAGGACTCACAACAGGGGATTCTCAAAAATATTTTGAGAAAAAGACCACTGGAAAGCACAAACAAAGCCCTGGAGTACTACATGTGAGGGGCTGACTGTAAATTCGCCTTCATTTGTAGTCACCACCTGGAGAAGCCTGCTACATGTGGATTATAAGGAGCGGAAACAATATATGAAACACCTAACCTGTACCAAGTTGGCACCCAATAAATGGAAGCTGTGTATACTGTTATGCACATGCTGGAGAGCCACTGTTAACTTTATGAATCAGTCTTTATGTGTAAAAAGTGGGATATGCTAACAAGAAGAGAAAGGTGTGTAAAAAGTTATATGTAGTCCAGGTGCATACTGTTATCATCCTCACTGGAGGCCATGGAGGCCTGCAGGAGACTGGGAGGGCTCTGGGCACAGAATAGAGCCAAGAGGAGCTATGTAGAAGGTTCCATCCAGCCTCTTCATTTTTGAGTTGAGCATGCAGAAGCATAGAGGGTTCTGTGGCTTGTCTCTGGGAGCCGCTGAGTGACAGCTTCGGGTTAGAACAGCAGAACCCAGAGTCCTGGTCAAAGAAGTGAAAGAAGCAAACCTCACAGATGTCGGGTCGAGAATTCTCTGGTTCACAAAGTCAATTTGTTGAAGGTCAGGCTGGAGTGGCTTCAGGATGACTTGCAACCATGGCCTGGAATGTTCCAGGACTCTCCTTTTGTTTCTCAGCTGGAATTTTTCCCTCCCAAGAAGCTTTCTTCACACAGCTGGAAGTAGGGCTGCAGGTGGCTCTTAGCATCTCAGCTTCACTACCAGAGAGGGACTATCTCTTTTTCTCAGTCCCTAAAATCAGGGAAAGGCTGTGGGTGGTTTGGTTGGGCCTTCCAATTCCCTTATGGCTTGGGAAGGGATTGTGGGGTGTACTTTCCTTGGCAGCCTCATTTAGAACTATGTTTTTTTTGGTGGTGGAGAACAATTTCCCCTCAAAAAGGGCATAGTATTTCCAGAAGAAAAGGGGGTGCAAATACTAGGTATTCACTGTTTTACCTAAGGGGCTTTGGGTTGCAAAAAACAAATCCCAACTTGAAATAATTTAAACATTAAAGGGAATTTGTTGACTTGTGTTACTTAAAAAGTTCGATGTAGGGCTTTGCTTCAGGAGCATTTTGACCAGGTTCATGCTCCTTTTCTCTGTGATTTCCTTTTGTTGGATGTTCCCTGCTGTATATGTTGGTTTCATTCTTAGGCTAGCTTCCAGAACAAGAAATATTATTCACACCTTCAATGAAGTCCTGAGATTCATTCTGAGTGAGCTGGGTTAGGTCAGAAGCCCAGCCTTGACCCGTTGTGAATGTGTGTGTGTTTGTGTGTGTATGTGTGTGGTCAGGTGATAGAATACACTAATTGGCCTTTCCTAGGTCACTTGGTCAACTTCTGGAGCTATGGTAGCTTTCCCAGAAGGAAAAAGCATGGATGCTAGGGTTGGGGAGGAACCAACAGGGACCCACTTTATCACTAAAAGATGAAGAGAGAGTAAAGAAATACCTTAAAACACACACTTAGTAAATGTTGTTGTAAAATTTAAACTAAAATTTATCAGATCCTCAAGGCCATAACCACTAGATTAGAATTGCTTGGGTACAAAGCTGTTCCTGGTCCTGTTGCTGCATTGCATACCACCCTAAACATTGTAGTTTAAGGCAACAACAAATTATTCCCCAGCAATCTGAGCTGAGCTCCTCTGGTCAGTTGTTTTGCTCTATGGGTGTCTTCTGGGGCTAGAACATCCAAGATGGCTTTTTCACTTACATGTCTGGTGCCTTCACTGGTATTGCTGGGAAGTCTTGGTGCTGTTACACATTTATCTCTCCACCTGGGCTCACCCGTAGGATATGTGGACTTCTTCGCATGGTGGCCCAGGCCTCCAAAAAAAAAATTCTTTCCTAAAAGATAAGCTTCTACTTGTCTCATCTTTGTCAATTTTCACTGGTCAAGGCAAGTCACGTGGCAAAGCACAGAGTTAATGTGGGAGGAATCTACGCAAGGCTGTACATATCAGAAGGCTTGGTTTATACAGTGTCATACTTTTGTCTCCTTCCACCAATGTAGAAACTACTCTGTCATAAGGCAAAGAGCAGACACCTCGTTTTTAACTTCTCTAGTTCTTGAAGGAAATTACTATTTCTAATTAGTCAAATCAAGGATGCAATGTTCCTTTGGTGGTCCCATCAAGAGCCATCAGAGGATCCCCGGGTGTGTGGCCACATGGCTGTCTTATGGCAGAGTCTGCTGGCAGCTGTGAAGCTATTGGCATTTGTATTTTCCCTTGCATCCTGGCTTTCACAATGTAAATTGTCCCAGATGTGCACTTGGGAATGTGAAATTTTATTTTTATTTGGTTTTATTTTTTAAACATAGGCTGAACTTTTAAGTTGTTTGCCTGGGTTTTGTTCTGAGAGCTTCATATATCTAAAGCTGTGGTAGGATGCCATACACTTCATTATCTTTTCAGACACCCAAAGCAGATGTCTTTTTCGGTTGTCTCTGGTATACTCCCTGACCGGGGACTGAACCCGCAACCCAGGCATGTGTCCTGAGTAGAAACTGAACCGGTGACCTTTTGCTTTGCATGATGACTCCCAACCAACTGAGCCACATTGGTCAGGGCCACTGAAAGCATATGTTTTACTTCTGGCATTCTGTTGGGTAAAAAAAGAGGAAGTATTTCAGAGGGGAGGCCATTTGTCAGCCACATAGTGGTCCCCTATAAGGTTGTTGTATGCCATTCAACTAATTGGTGTCAAACCTTCCCTTTTCCAAGGACCTGGATGAAATGTATGCTTTGAACCCATTGTAGGTATTCCATTTCTTCTTGGTAAATATAGCAACTTTAAAATTGGTATCTTTTTCTTGTAAAGCTATCTTCATCTATTGCTCTCCTTCTCCCCTCCTAACATAAAATCAGCTCAAATATATTTAAGACTCTAAACTGCATGGTTAGATTTGTCAAGCCCAATATTCTTAACATCATGCACTTTTGGGGGAGGGATGTGAAAATATGTGTTTTTATTTTGTTTCCCTTCAAGGGACATGACACAACAATTTTCTTAACTCAATTCTACTTCCACTTCTTTCCACATGTGGATGTTGTTTAAAGCTTAGTATTTTATTATCTCCTCCCGTTTCAAATATCTGAGTTTTGCTCTTTCATCTTCTAGTTTGGTGTTTTGGGAGGAACTTATTCCATTGATCTGTCTACCCCTTGTTAGCTCTTGTTTCTCTTGTTTCATGGCTCTTAAAGAAGAAACAATTTGAGGGCATGATATTCCTGGTGATTCTCACTGGTAAATGTTTTGAAGCCAAATGATGGCTCCTTCCAGTAGATTTCCAGACGATTTCCAAATGGTGACTTAAATTTCCATCCTATTCTAGAAAATAAAAATTGGGTATTAAGTCCTCGCTTTGAGATAGTGAAGCTTGGAGAATGACATTAAAATGCCTATAGCTTTTGGCATCTCTGGGTCTACAGAATGTGTTTCCTGAGTGTTCATTAAGGACTGAACCTACAACAACCTATATATTGCTACCAAACTAAGCCAGTTTATTGGTTTCTGGCTCAGAGCAATTGAGAACCAGTTGAAAGGCAGAAGATCACATGATGATGTGAAATTGTTTAGGGTCCTTGTCTCACTTGAACAAAGTAACAGAAGGATGTTCTAGCCTCATGGAAGTAGGATATGGGCTCTTCTGGGGAAAAAAGAGATTTGAGATATCAAATGCATTCTTATTTATTAAATGATACCCTTCAGCTAAATGAGACTCTTCCCTGGAGTAGAGCAATTTCCATGAGTGATTGACAACTCTGGTAGAATTTAACCATCCCTTTTGGACATTTAAGCCAAATCTTATATGTCAGAGTGGATTAAGCCTCCATCCTGGCCTATGCTTGTTAGGGGTTATGAGAGGCTGTGACCACACCCATTTTTAATGGGCAAATTTGCACTAATCCTTCAATAATTTGTGTTTCTATTCTACAGTGTTGACTTATTGCTCTCCCTGCCCATATAGACCTAGGTAGGGCCATTGGATCAACTAACCAAGTATTGGCCAATGACATTGGGCAGAAGTGATGATGCTATTTTCAGACCTGGCCCCCAAACCCTCCTGAAAGCTCCTGTATGTGCTTTCTCTCCCCTTTCTCTCTTAGCTGATATCACTTCCCAGCGCCAGTGCATGGGAGCCATGTGGGACAAAGTGGAGTCATGTGGGACATTGCAGAGCCTCTGTCAACTGGGTCCACAGTGGCTGTGTGAGCTGAGCTCTGACTCCCTTGTATCCTATGGCTAGTGTCTACCCTTGGGCTCTATGAGAGAAAAATTAAATAACTCTATGTTTGTTTAGCCTTAAGAATTTATAGTGTGCTGATTTTGACAGACAGCGTTAGCTGAAATAATACACAAGGGGTTTCTTATCCCTCATGGGTTGCTGGCTATTACCTCCATTTGAGCACACCCCCATGAGGAAAAGTTGGGAGGCAATGGAAAGGCACATTCACTGAGCTTCCTCCTTGGTCTAAGCTGCTCTCTCCTTTTCAAACTTGCTAAAGCTTGTGAGTAGAAATGATTGATACCCGTGAGAATCTTTCCTGCCTTCCCCTGAACCAAGGCCTGGTTCTTTCCAACTTGAGCCTAAGACAAAATTGCTTTTTGATTACTATTCACTGTTCTCTATATAAGTGACAAGATTTATCAAGCCTCTGTTGTCTATCTAGTTCTGTGCTGGGACTGAGACAGCAAGCAAAGAACATAGCTTCTCTTCCCAAATATATTATATATTAAATGGAGAAGCAAGAGATCCATATGGAAATCAACTAGAGAATAATGGGATGCTGTATGTAAACAGATTCTATAGGAATTCAGCAAAGGGAAAGATGTATGTGGACTGGGCTTGGTTGGAGAAGCTACTAGTAGATATAAGAATTCTACTTGGCCTTGAGACGGTCCGGGCACCTGAGTAAGAATGGGTCCTGATGCAAAGTCTCATATGTCCTGCTTCATGCAGCAAAACCCATCCTCTTTTCTCTGGAGCAGGGGAATCAAGTTGGGCCAAGCAAAGCTGAAGTTTTGAGGTGACTGGAGAAGGCCAGAGGGGTGAAGAAAATGACTGATATTGATGCTGTCTTACAAGGCTCCTTGAGGGGAGGAATATAGGATGGAGATGGAATAGCCCGTAGGCTGGTTTCCCTTGTTCTAGGCCTTGGAAGCCACATACCTTCTCTGAGGGGTCTTGTCTCTAGCACGTACCTCGTTCCATCGGTAGTGTGCTGAAGTTGGCTTCTATTGGCTTGAGAGAGTTGATTGACAAATTTTCAGGAGGTTTGTGAGCCAGTTGTTATAGATTGCAGCTCTATTCTCCAGTCTCAGAATGTGACCGAATAGGATTGTTGCAGAGGTAATTGGTTAAGATGAACTCATTAGGGTGGGTCCCTCAACCAATATGCCTGGAGTCTTCAAAAAAAGTAGGAAGTTGGACACTAACATGCACACAGGGAGAACATTGTCGGAACACAAATACAGATCAGAGCAATGCTGCATTAGCTAAGGAATGCCAAAAATGGCCAGCAAACTACCAGAAGCAGGAGAGAGGCCTGGACAGATTTTCCCTCACAGCATCAGAAGGAACCAACTCTGTTGACACCTTGATCTGGGACTTCCAGCCTCTAGATTGTGAGAGAGTGAGTTTCTGTTGTTTAACACCCTCTTCTCTCCCTTTTGTGGTATTTCTTAGTGGCAGCCCCAGGAAAGGAAATCAGGTGGAAGCACTATGTTGGGCAATGATGTGCTTCTCTCCTCCCCCTCCCTACTCCTCATTCTTTGACTTCCTGTTTAAAGCTTGAAATCAGCCACAGGGGGTGATTTGTAAACAAATGCCACAAATCAGGGCTTGATTCACTGTTTAGGTGATTGTCTAGACAAGGGGCTGGCAAACCACAGCTTGGGGACCAACTCTGGGCCCCTGCCTGTTTTTGTAAAAGTTTTATTGGAGCACAGCTGTGCTCATTTGTTAAGGGATTGTCCAAGGCTGCTTTCAGACTACAGGGGCAGAGTCGAATAGTTGTGACAGAGACTGGAGAGTTCACACAGTTGACAATATTTATTATTTGCCCCTTTAGAGTGAAAGTTTGCTGACTTTTGGCCTAGACTTAAGAAAGTAATGAAGGCAATGTTAAAAATACAGATGAAAGTTATGTGTTCATTACATTGTAATAGCACCAAAAATTGAGAAAATATTCTTCCAGTACTTGAAAACTATTATCTGATTCTGCAGATGTTTTTATCATGGACAAACGAGTGAAGTTCTGACAGATATTTGTCGGTTTGTTTTTCTCTTACTTGTTTGTGCAAATAAAAATATCAGCCAACATTCGGGTCAGAGCCATACTAGTCCATTAATTGCAACCATAGACTGGCTACAGATATGAGATTGATTTTTGGTCAAAAATCAATGGAAGCATTTAGGAGAATCAATAGGCTATGTGGAATTATTTGTATGTGTTACATATAGGTGAAGTTTATGGTAAACTTAGGTATGTATACACATGCCCACATTTTCTCCCCTGGAGAGCCAGTTGTTGAACATTTACCAGCATACCACTTCTCTCATCCCCCATGCAATGCCCACAGCTGAGCAGAGGCCATCCAGTTCATGGGTCTGTTACAATATGACTTTGGCCTTGGCTTGGTTTCACCACTGTGTAGATTTGGCTTGGCTAAGAAAGCACCTTTGGGGGGAAGCTCATGGTGTTAGGGAACCCCGTCTGGCTAAATTCTGCTTTGGGTGAGGGAACAAGTGTTCATGGGTGAAGTGGGTGTGGTGATGGAGGGCCTCCAATGCAAATCTAAGTTTGGGCTTGCTCCCACGAGCAGCAGAAGTCCTTAGCAAGGGAATGACAGGGTGACAATGATTTAAGAAGCTGGATTTGGTAACAGCAGGCAGGACATACAGGACAGTAAGAACAGGTCGGGCTGTTGCAATCTGTGCTTTAGAAAACAGCCTCAGAATGGTGAAGGCTCTGTCCAAGGCTTATTTTCTGGCATTTGTAAGGAAGACTTGCAAAATGTTAAGAAATGAGATCCTTGCTTGATTGTGGAGGTCTCAATGGACCTCCAGAGCCTGTAAAAAAGAAAAATAGGAAAGCACTTCTGAGAAGCTTTGCCAAATGGCTGTCATGTGGTTTTCTACCATCCCTCTGTTGCTTTCTGGATGTCTAGTAGAAATGAAGAAATAGTTTTTCAGTGACCTTTTCTCAACAAAAAGCAGATAGGCATGGAGGGCTAACTTTAAAACTGAGACTATGAATTTGCGTTAAGTTGGGAAGACTGTTGGGCTCCATGGAGACTATGTGGGAGACAGGGCTGGAGGAGCCTCCTACAGCACCTTAAGTCCACAACACCCCCAGCCTTTCCTGGCCCATGAGGGCAGATGCTGGGGCCATTTCCGTCAGAAGAGCAAAGGCCCAAGAGCTGCCTGTGACTTTGTAGACCTCTCATTCCACAGCAAGGCAGTGACTACAGCCAGCATCTTTTCAGACCACCACTTCCCTCAGGATCTCCTCCCCAGGCTGCTATCTCTTGCCTCTTCCCTCTGGGCCCAGGTCTGATTTTAGGCAAGAAGGATTTAAGGACTCTGGTTTGATGCTCTGGCATGCAGCTCCCAGGCTTCAGTGTGCTGCCTGCCTGCTGATTGGGGCCCAGTACTGGATCCTGGGCTTGTGCATTTCTTCCCTCACAGGGTGGGATAGGCCTGTACCTGGGAGACCTGCTCAGTGCTACAGATTCCCAAGAACTGGAATGCAGACTTGCTCAAGCCAATCTCCCTATGGCCTTCAGAAATGGATCCCTGTCCCTGGTTTGGTCACTGGGCTTGGTTATCTGCTAACAGATTTAGATAACAGCCTATTTTCCTGCCTTCCCACATCACCCAGTGGGACCTGATGCTAGATTTTCCTTTTCTTCCCTCTGAATTAGAGTTCAGGTATGCTGTAGAAAAGACAATAATTTTGAAATCCACCAGATTGGGACTCAAATGTATGACTTTTCACAAGGTAGATGTGTGGTATTTAACCAGGTATTTAACCTCTCTGAGCTACAGTTTCTTTAGCTGTAGAAAGGAGATAAAATATAGGGTTGTTCTGGGGATCGAAAGAGAGAACATTGGGGGAAAGTCTGTTATTTATTACTATACTCTCAGATCCTTTCACTCAAATGTTTGAATGCAGGTTCTGACTCAGTCACTTGGGGCTGAACCTAAGATTCTGCATGTTTAACAAACTCCCAGGTGATGCTGGGGCTGCCAGGCCCCAATCCACACTTCAAATAATTGGAGATGACATCGACATGGACTCCCTTCTAACACTTGCAGCCTCTAATTCCTGCCTTATCTGGGCAGGAGACCAGAGACTCTTGGTCTGCCAGTTCCTGCCCCTCTGTCCAGCCTGTCAGGGGTATGTTCCATAACCCAGGGGGACTAACACATGGAAGAACTCTTATCTTCACAGAAGAAGAAAGGAAACATGGCTGTGTGTAGCAGTGAATTTAAAATGAGAACAAAGAACAGGACAGATGTAGTCACAGGTATTCAGCAGGAGCGGATGTGTGAGTATCGTTACATTTAAGACATTTGGGATGTTTTAAAAACTTCAGTGGTTTTGAAATTTATGATGAATGAACCCTAGAGAGCTGAGATATGGAGAAAATTTGAAGAGAGGTCAAGGCCCTGTCCCTGAGCTGGTATAAAGTGTGGAAAATGGCGGGATGCAATGAGGGTGAGTGTGTGTGCTTGTGATCTCACTGGTTTTGATTCCTGAAAATGCACCTTTCTTCTCTTTTTGAATATTTTTTTCTTCACTCAATGCTTTTGTGTTAAACGTTTAGATGCATGCCTCTCCTTAAAGCAAATGTCCAAATTGCCCTCCTTCTCAAGGCCCAGTTCAAATGCTGTTTTCTTCATGTAGGCCTTAGTTAACCAGCTGACTGAAGGGTGATGGGCTTCTCCAAGCCTCCCGGCCCAGGGTGTAAGGCATCCCTATTGGCAGGAGCCACAGTGGCTGGCTTTTCCACCCAGCAGCTCACTGCTGGACTCCAGTACTGCAGGGGCCTCCTTCTGGTTTGAGGGGTGGGGACCAATGGGGAATCCCTCAGTGTTTGCAAATGGTGTGATGGAGATGCAGACACAATTAGAGCTACCAAAACAGAACCCCCCATAGCTGCTGTCTCCTTCAAGGAGGCCTCATGAATGAAGTGCCTGTGTGGTTCTCAGTCCACTCCCTCAGGCTTGGAGTGGATGAGTGGGTAGGGAATTACCATTCTCCCTTCCCTCCATACCAGGTCACACCCTGCATTAGGGCAGTAACAGAGCTTTTAATTGACCCACTTTTTGTTTTTTGTTTTTTGTTTTTTTTTAAGTTTGTCCTCCACTTCTCAGGAAACTGGCAGTGGTCCAAGGGGAGCTGGCCTGAAGGAGTTGATCCTTAGTTCTCTGGGTAATCCTGTTCTGCTGTGAGAGGGTCTTTACAAAGGGACTAGTAGTTGGTGTCCAAATGGGCAGTCATTTGTACTTCCCATGAAGCTTCTCAGTCTCTCTTGCAAATATAGCAGATCCCCTGTCCCTTTGCAGGTGGCACCCAGTTTAGGCCTACCTGTGGGGAACTCCCTCTCCCTCTCCACATCCTGAAGCATGTCCATCTTCTGAACTTCCCTACCATATGCTTCTCTCTGCTTTCCCATCTCGGCCTTCATGCACATGCATTATCTCCAAGGCTAGGATGTATTGTCCTTGGGGGAAGGGTTCATGCCTAATCTAGCTTTAGATCAATTGCGTTGATAGAAGTCCCCAAAACCTACTCATTGGTGAATGGAAATTGGTAGGCCTTTAAACCAAATCAGTCATATTGAGCCAGTCTCATTTGACCTGAAATTGATATTCTTGTGCCATTCTTGTCTTGTTCCAGCCCCTGGAGACTCTTGAATCTTTCTGTGAATTTGTGATAGGCAGATACACCATATAGATCCTAGGAAAAATACCACCAGATCATTTTTAAAGTCAAAAGCCAGGTAGGTCAGTATCTGGAAATACAGGATTTTTCTCAAATACTAAGATTAGAAAAACAAGCTAGAATGCCAAACACTTGTTTTAAAAAAGCTCCTTCTAATGTTGGCTTTGGACTTGGGCCACTGTAGCTCGTGAGTGTTGGAAGAGCTGTCCTGCCTGGGTCTGGGAGTGGTTTTGTTTCTGCTTATCAATAGTGGGAGGAGCTGAGGGGGATGGAAATGTGGAGTTTAGAGCAATTAAAAAAATCAATGACTCTGGCAGAAAAAGAAAAGGGTGGGAAGGGAGGACAATATGGATCGTAAATAGAAGCATCTCTTTAATTCTCTGCCTCCTGCTTCCTCCCAGCCCCCAGGCAGCTCCCACACCAGATCCTCACTGAGAGCAGGTTTAAATTAGCCTTCACTGGAAGCCCCCAGCTCCAGCATGACTGTAAATCATGGGGCTGGGGTGCAGAGGCTGGAACTTAATGAGATTACCCTATGTTGTGACTCTGTTGAGCACACTGACTGGCGACCATCCTCTGGATTCTCTGCCGGGGACACTAAAATTGCCCTCACTCTAGTCAGCTGAAAAGGTTTAATATCACATGGCTTTCGCTTTATCTTAGTGACTCCTGGAGTTCCTAATTCAGGACACTTGGCTGACCTGGAGGGAAGCTTGGCTTCCTTGCTACTGCCTGCTCCTCCCCGACCCATCAAACTCTGCTTCCCGAGTGGAATCCAGGCAGCAGGTTTAGTTGTTGGCTCCGTTTGCTTATAGGTGACATTCGGTTGCAGTGCTTCTGACAGTTCTGGTAGTGACAGGCAGCAGGAATGCCAACTTTTCTGGTTTCACTTCCTTTCTGAGTTCTTCCATCAGTGCCTCTGAGACTCTCATTTAAAACAAATCTCTAGCCATCTCTTCCTGGCCCAAGTGACTCTGGAGAGAGCTGCCTCTCAGACCCATGGCATTGAAGTTGGGGTGGACACATGTCAGTGTGCATTGTTTAAATTTTTGGTCTCTAACATAGTTAATGTGTCTACCGCACATAGAAAAGAAAAAGCTTTTTCCCCCCCTTTCTGAATTTGCCTGCTATTCTTGGCCAAGTGGCCCATTTAACTAAGTTCAAATGCATCTCTGCCTTGTAAAGAATGGAGAAATAGAGGCAATCTGCTCACAGTAACGGAAGAGACCAGGCACTTCATTGGCCCCACTGTTATCCGGGCAGTCATGGTTTCCACTGGAGACATACTGATTTGTACTTGTTACACTGGAGTATTTCCATAATGCTGTTTCAGTTGGGGCAGATTAGGTCCTATGGTCATGTTACAATGAGATCCCTTCTTGGCGTTTCAGCCATCCACAGGACAATACAGACCAAGCACTTTCTATGTCTATATGCTGTGTACTGCTGAATGACAGGATCCTTGTGCCTGAGAAGTTCACAGAGCAGTGAGAGAGCAAGTTATGTAAACTGTGGATTGACATGTAACGTGATAAGTGCAGGGGTGTGTCTACTTGTAACATGAATGTTTCTGGGCCCCACCAGCCTGTGGGTACAGATGGGGTCAAATTCACTGACAGAACTCGAATTTCACTGGTCTGGGCTCCTCTCCCAGAATGCAGACCCTCAGCCAATTATTTCTGAGTCCCTGAGATCTTGCTCATGTTCTTTGGCTTGGGCCCCTGTGATGTCCCTTACTTGCCCCTGGATCTACTTCTGGACCTTGCCTTTCTACTGCTTCATGTTCTGCCAAAGCCCTGACTGCTGATGCTCCCCAGACTCCTGACTACGGGTGCCACCTCCCTCCCTGACTTTTCTGAGCCATGTCACCCTAGGTTCTGGGCTCAAGAAGAGAACACTGCTCTCTATTTCGGGACACATTTTGTCACCTGGGCACGAAGCAGTGAAGCAGCCTGGCTTGTGCTTCTGTGTCTCACACCATCTTTTGAGATAACAGCTACTTTGGCTCTTGCCTGCAGCATCTCTCTCCCCAGGATCCATGGGGCCAGGTCCAAGGACCAATATCTCTGACAAACACAATACTCACCTCCCTGCTGATGTAGTCCCATTGCATCAACTGCACAAATCTCTTTTTCTTACTCCCTTTTCCACTATGTATCCATCACCCTCTTAAATAGATGGTCATCAGTTCTCAGACATGCCCAGGCTGAATTCCTCTTAGATATATCCATTCCTTCCTTTTCTCACCATTTCATTTGGAGCCTTCATTACCTCCCCTGGACTGCTGTCAAAGTTTCTTAGTTGGCTTCACTGACTCTGGTCTCTGCTCCCATTCATCCTGTACCCAGAGTTGCTTTAGTAAATGACTATCCTTGAATGGGGCCCAGTCAGAATCTGCCTTCTACAGAATTCCTCGTATCAGTTAAAGTCTCTGGACATCATTGAAATCACATTGCTAGTTCTTGGCCTATCAAATATTTTTACAGATATGGTTTTTATTATACTCAATTTCAAGCAGAATTTGAAATAGTTTCCATTAACCCTTCAAGTTATTTCCAACCCGTTTGTATCAGGGGGAAATGGTCATTTAGAATCAACATCTTTATCTGTTTCACCTGGGTATTTATCAAATTTGAAAGGATTAGAACTCTTTTGGAGAGATTGATTCTTACCAAATTTCAAAAACAAAGATTGAATTTAGGCCAACCATAACTTTATTCACCATGGGCTTTAAGGACTATATCTGAAGTGGATTTCTGGAGAATGCTATCCCATCCTGGTGTATCATGTTTGTGTATCGATGGAAATCAGTGGACACACAGTGCGGTGCAAGAAAGCTGGGTATTAATTAGGCAGCATTGAATAAACGGTGATACAAGAATCTTAAAGAGTGGCTTTTAGCACTGACCTGTATAAAAATACTATGACAAGAAGAACACTTAAAAAATGTTTTGCTGAGACCAGAGAGAGTCATAAGCACTTCTATTATGATAAATTAACATTGAGGAAAATTTTATCATAATGGATGCAATTTAGTTTTTTTCTGATTATTTTCATTTTGAAGGGAAGAATCAACTTGAAACTCTTAGTATATGTTCCACCATGAGGATTCTGGTGGAAGATATTAGAGGCCTAGGTCTAAAGGAAACTTTGCTTTCAGAGCTGGAAAATATTTCTCCTGAGTCAGTCACCCCCAAACCAAGAGGACACTGATGTAGAGGAGGAAAAAGTTTCCCTGGAACCCATTAGGTCCCTAGCTGGGTCTGAAAATTAAACTGATGAAGAGAAATTAAGAGAAGAAAAGCATAGATATTTATTTAATGTAAGTTGGGTGTGACACGGGGCCTTCATAAGGAAATGAGGACCTGAAGACACAGTGAGACCTGTGCCTTGCTCTGTGAGAGTGGATGGGCAGTGCACAGTAGTGGCGGATGTGGCAGGTGAAAGGAGTATGAAGCGAGTGTGGAAAACAGGGGACTTCACAAGGCCTGTATGCATTCTTCTCATGAGTATCTCTGTCTTGGGGCTAGGGTCGCTCCTTTCCTCCAGGTATGGGGCAGGTGACTCTTACATGAGGGCCTTGTGACCAGTCTCAGGGGAAAAAGACGGTGAGAAGATCACTGTGACCTAGCTTCTGCTATATTCTTAAAAATCTTTCAACTTTGAAGATTCAATATGCCAAGGTGCCATATTTTGGGGTGGCATGTTCTGAATGGTGTCACTGAGGATATTCAAAGAGAGGAGAGCCAGAGTCTGGGTGAAAGAGGCCACCACCTCTATCTTCTCAAAGACCATGTCATCATCTGATTCTTACAGTACTTAGCTGGAAGTTAAAGTTTGACCATAGAAACAGATCCAAACAGACTGGATTAAACAAGACATCCCTACAAGGGAAAGTGAAATTGTCCTTACATCTGATGGCTGGGCAGGATTTAGACAGTGGAGCAAGCACATTCTCAGTAGGAACCAGTGAGGTGGAGGTAGAAATGAGAACGATAGGTTCCTGAGACAGCGAGGTCAGGGCCTTGCTATTGAAGAGGGCATGTGCTAGATGTGTTGGAATATAGGATTCTAGGCAGAAGCAGTTTCTAGACAGAGTATGCTTTATTACAGAGGGCCATGAAATCAGGAAAACCAACTTAGATTAGCCCTGTGGGAAGCTGGAAGCCATGGAAATGATAATGAAACAGATTTGAGGAGAAAAATTCTGAGTTTGGTTATATTATAATTTGAGACAAAAGGGTGACTGTGGTCCCACTGGGAAGGACTCTATGCAAAGGATACTTTCTAGAGAAGAAGTGTTGAGACTTGGAGACTGATTGTTATGGGAAGGGAAAGAAAATGATAGAGATGCCACCAGAGTTTGGGCCAGTGGAGACCAGGGTGCCAAAGCTGTGATGAGGAGATGGTCTGGAGGCAAGCTTACATGTTTGCTTTGGTTATTTATGAAAATGGTGAGAAATCCAAGTGGAACTAACATGGGCTGCTGCCTGAACCCCCACCTGCAGAGATCTGCTCATAGGTGATGACTGAATTTCTTAAAGAAAGTGTAAAGAAAGAACAGAAGTCTGAGACAGGGCCTGGGACTGGACATTGAAGAGGAAACTATGAAGGAAATAAAATGTTTCCAGACAATGGCTCCTTCATCCTTCAGGATTCCTTGCTGTATGTTGCTCAGGGCATGGAACCCATCCTGGCCAGTACAATAACAGTTCCAGCTTGCTACTGAGCGGAGCAATGCAGGCCTGGAAGCCAGAGAGATCAAGGTGATTTGCTACATTATTTCACCTACCCACTCTGGTGTCTAGTTTAGGGCACAGTTTTAAGCATAGTACCCTCTTTCAAGCTTAATGGCCATATTATCAATTGCTTAAGACGATGCTTAAAAAAATGACCCTGTAATTAGGGTTGCCAGATTTTGCAAGTAATAATATAGGACACCCAGTTAAATTTAAATTTCAGACAGATAATGGGAAAAATTTTAGTATATGTCCCAGATACTGTATGGTATATACTTAGATGAAAATTGTTGTTGTTTATCTGTAATTCAAATTCAACTAGGTGTCCTCTTCTTTATCTAGCAGTTCTCCTCTTCTCTGAAGAATCTTCTCTCTTCATCACTACAGGGCCATGATCATTCCTTTCTTAGCTGAGAGGCCTCTTTCCCAAGACATAATTTATTCAATGGAAACTTCCCTTCCATTGGGATTCAGAATCAGCAAACAATTGTTGCACACTCACCCTTTTCCTGGCAGGGTACAAGGCATTTTCACACATACAATATCAGTGGTTTGCAACTTGTTCAGGGTATACTACACTTGGAAATCAGATGTTTTTGGCAGAATATCCTGACCTTGAAATAATTTCTCCAGCCACCTAGAAAATACAGTGGTATTTGCAGGTGTGCAATGAAATATTGCAAGAAATAAACCACACAGATCCCAAGAAGAACCATTATGTTTTTAAGCCTTTGCACTGGAAATTGTGAGGAACAATTTATTGAGATATTTATGTTAATTCTCCTTGTTATACTTTCACTTCCTTCATCCTGAAAAACCAAATCTTGTGTAATGAGTCCAAAGGACTATTTGTTGATGTCCAGAAGAGAGTCCTACCTACTGCTTTGTTTTGAAGACCCTTCGAGTAGGATTAAACTGGGTGTTCAGAAGAGGAAGAGGAAGGGGATGAAGAGAAGGTATGCAATGGAGGAGCTGGATTGGCTTGGGGGGGGGGTAGTGAGAGAGTCCATAAAACTAAGGGAGGGGCTGGCTGTGGGGTTTGTAAGCAAGGAAGGTCCTAGGCCCCTCTCCTGACATGTCTCTCCTAAGGATTGTGGCCAGTTGCCTGTAGAGCAGCACAGAGGGTTTGATAGGTGGGTCTGTGGACACAGTGACTACAAGGGGGTGTCACTGAGTCCTTTCAGAGTTGAATGTCTAGATCTGGCCAGGTAACCAGTAAGAAAGACTCTTTTCTTGACAAAACATTAGGCCTCTGTAAGCCAACTTGACTTTGACATTTAGTCGTCAGTGTCTGTCTTTGTTAGGCATGAATGAGCCAGTTTCAGCAAGAATCCTGTTCAGTCAGTTTAGAGAGTACTGCTGCCTTCCGAATCTAATCATCCTTGATATCCAATCAAATTCCTCATTCCTACCCTTGGTATCTGGTCATCCTGGCCTGTCTTCAGCAAGAATCCTGTCAGGTCAGTTTAGCCAGACTCCTCCCTTACCTTTCATTTCTCCTCTTAGTAATTTTCCATCCACCAACCCCTCACCCTGCCCCTTGGCTATAAATCCTTGTATTCAGAACTGAGCTCAGTCTTTCTCACTTATTGCAAAACTCCACTGCAGAAATCTCTTGAATCGAGTCCTCCTTGCCATCTCTGACGAATGTCAGCATAATTTTTCTTTAACATCATTACAAAACAGCAGTGGAAAAGGAGAGTATTGACCATGATGGCAGCCTCCTGCTACCTTTCTTCCCTTCTGCCCCGCCTTTGGGTCCTGGTACCCCTCAGCACTCGTGATGCTGCAGAGGTGGGAGAGAAGACCCAGTGATGACTGAGACTGCATTTTCCACCAGCCAGGATGGTCAGGACTGGAAGTAGAGTAAATTTGATTCAGAAAAATAAAAAAATTTTGTTACTCCCAGTTCTTAGTATTGCAGATTAACATTTCTTAACAAGTTTTCATTTTGTTCATTTTTGTAGTCAAAGAAGTCACAAAGACCTACAAGTTTAAGGAAAATCTGGAGAAGACCCTTAAGTTGAGAAAAATCTACCCACTAATTTAATCCTGCCCTTCCCCTCCCCTCATCCTCACCCCCACACATGCCCCAGGTAATGAAAATATCACCATTATTATTATTATTATTTTTGGTGGCCATTGAACACCTCAGTTAATTCAGTGTCATAGGAGTGAAGTTAGAGAAACTGTTATCTCACCATGTAAGGCTGTACACAGGACACTGACATTTAAAAACCCAATGTCCAGCATAACACAATGACATTATTTATGGACCAACAAAGATCTTGAACAAATGTGATACATAGAGAGAAATAAAAAGAAGGAAGGGGCAAACCATAGAAATCTGAGGCTGAATTGAGAAGGAAACCCCCCAGCAAAATCTGAGACACATTGAGCTTTTGTGGGGTTCCTGTGATTAGCAGGAAGTTGAGATGACTCACTGTGTCCTGTCACCCTTGCCCTGTACTCCCATTTATCCTGTCCAAGGGTTTTGAAGTCCTGATTTGTACAGAAAAATTACACAACTTGTCAAAGAATGACTGTGCTCTGTTTTTCATATCCGTATTTTTTTTAAAAAGCACAAGATGGTTGTACTTCTGAATATGTGAAGCTGGCTGTTGCCATGTGGTAGGAGGGCACGTGGCAAAAGCTTTCAAGGGCCTTTCTATGTCTCCCCGGGGGAGACCTGGATGAGGGAGGGGACGTTGGCCTCTAACTCTTGCCTTGCATGTTATTGAAAAGAACTGTCCTGAGCTAAATATTCAAGAGCAGTTTTAACTTTGTTTGGCTTTTCTTTCTATCAGCCTTGTTAGGTCTTGAGTCCAGAGGTCCAGAGGGGGACAGAGAGAGAGAGAGAGAATATCTCCCAACATAATAGATATAAGATCAGCAAGAGAAATCCCTTTTTATTTTCTTTTTTGCTCTTCTCCTAATTGCTACTTATTAGGATTATTCCATTCTTAGATGGGCCTCCACTGTACTCTCACCACAAACTATTATGATTTAAAAATTAAAGTGAGCTATCCTGGCTCATCCATTTCCTTTTAATAGGATGGCCTATGGTAATCAATAGAGGAAATGTGGGAATGTGAACAAATGTGTGGTCTGATTTGAGAGTATTGAATTAAGTGATATGTGTTCAAGGTAGGAAGATGAGATCATTTAGACATGAGCTTTTTTTTTTTTAAAGACTCTGGTCATTATCACTTGCATTTAGAAAACCAATTTGAAAAAAATCAATGTGAAGTGGATTTTTTTTCCCTTAAATCTTTATCACTCCTTAGGTGACAGGATGCTATAGAGATTAAACTTGGAATTGGCTTTTAAAAGGAGAAGAAAGGGAAAGTATAATCTGTTGTCTAAATTTGTGGTAACACACCCACATACAACCATTATTCACTTGGCCTGCCACATAGGTTTATACAGTTTCTCTTCTCTGTCCACCCTGACATTTGTCTATTGGTTAGAAACTTTAAGTGATTACAAGTTCTGGTGAAATACCACAGGTGAGTAAAGAAAGAATTTTGCTTAAGTTTAAGGGGCTTTCCTGGGGGATGATATATTTTGTGCCCCAATACTTTACTACTTAGTCTATACATCTGGTTTCTTTTGAAAACAAGCCCTAAGTCTGGAACTTTCCATGCTAAGACTCCGCCTTAGTTTCAAGAAAGCCTAGAACATGTAGCTGAGTAAAAACAATACTTAGTATGAATGACTACTGCTGTTTTTTTCTCACTGGGAAGGCTGGGTACGTCAAGGATAAAATGACCTTTTTGTATAATGGTGATATTTCTCCATGTATTAGTCTTTAATCAGAATGCTGTAGCCAAAGAAGGGGGAGAAAAGACTCTGTAGAAAACATTAACAGTGTCATAATTGTCATCTAGTCATCTCTGGAGTCTTTACGTAACTGCCCACAGTCATGTCAGAGGGCATGGGAATATGCATCCACCTACTTTTCTCTTTGTATTGTGCAAGGAAGCAAATCAGCTTTAACAATTTCCAAAGAGTTAGAATTGATATCACTGAGTATAGTCCTTGAGTACACTGTCTCCATTTTTGAGCACACTGGCTCAAAGAAAGTGCCTTAGGAACACTCAGATAGCTGGAAAGATCTAGAGGCAGCACTACGAGCCTCAGAGATGAAGGCTCAAAGGTGGGCATGTGATTACTTCCTTCACTCATCCATTTATCCCCAAGTGTTCCAGGCCTTGCTTTGCACAGAAGTCCGACACTTTCCCTTTTCCTTTGGTTTCCTAATTTAAGTGTGGTAAGTAGCAGCAGCCAAATGAAAGAAAGGCCTAGGGATTTCAAAGCAAAGATAGAAGGCTGGTGGTGAAAAGGAAGAGCTTCTCCCTTCATTTGGTTTCCTAGGTGGCTTTAACTGTGAGAGTCCCTGGAGTTTTACATCAGCATTTGGTTCAATCCTAAAAGAAGTTGCATCAGGCATGGCAACTTTTGCCTGCTTTGTTTGTATTCTCTCTGGTGAATGAAGTATTAATAAATGGCTCCCTGAGGAAGTTTGTGCAACCCATACTAGAAATCAAATTGAAATATACAATTCTGGGAATGGCATAGATGTGATATCATATTTATTGGTAGATATCTATTCTCCACTATTTCAGAAGAAAATTGTTTAGCTGATGTAATTTTCTATTTTCCTTCACCTGTGAACTCTTTACTTTAAAACAGCAAATAAAACCATAGGTAGATACTTTAGTGAGCAGATTAAAATCTTTCCCAGGAGACACAAAGAGATTAAGATGATAGTTGTTTGCCACTGAGTAGGGAAAATTATTATTCTGGTCACTTCATCTGCTCCTAGTCAGCTGTCTCTCACCCACCACTGGCCTGTTAACTTTGAGCTGGGAATCAAGAGATGGTGGCCTTCTATGGGCTAGAACAGGCATAGGAAGGGCAATTTGTCTAGTCTAGTTTGGGATGGTAGCATTTGTCTAGTTTACTTTTCCTTGATTAAATGTGTAGGAGAGACAAAAGTGAAACATGAAAGTTAAGAAACACCTAAATGTAACAGATTTTCTCTTTGCCTTCGTATTTTTCTCTTGAACACGTGCAATGTCTATAAAATTGCACTTAAAAAAAATATCCTCTATACACAGGGAATAGCTTGCAGAAGAGAGGAAAAAAAATTCAAGATCTGCTGCATTTTATTGATTTGCCCCCGGTCTTGTTCCAAAATTGTTATTAGATGTATGCATGACTAACCATGCTACTGGCTGCTGTGTTACTTATTCCAAGTCTCTTTATATTGTAGTTTCATCAATGGCTTTGGCATATCCGAAGATTAATAAAGATGGATCCAAGTCCTCAGCAAAGAGCCTCCAAGCAAATGGTAATGGACTGGAGAGCTTTCTTCACAGCTGTAGACTGTTCTTTTCATATAAGAGATATCAAAGGAGCCAATCATGTGCTAGGTACAGTAGACCACTACTGCTCTCCAAGGGAGCTGGACTTACTGGCCATGTTGTTTACCAATAAACTTGGGGAACTAGAGATGACAAGAGGAAAGGAAGGATGGGAAGCCAATAGCATGGCCAGTGCTTTGGATCTGGCTAACCCTCAAGCTATTACTGGGCCTTGGTAATGGTATAAAGGAGTGATGGGCAATCCCAGGGCTGCACCCACTAATTAGAGGCTCTGCTGGGTGGTGCTTTGAGGTTGACTCTAATTCCAGATCATACCAAGATATTCTAGTCTTGTCCAGTTTCCTAGCTATCCAAAAAGATGGCCGAAATCCATGACTACAAAGGCTATGTGAATATCAGGAAAGTTTAAGACTTGATGGTGCTCCCTCCCTCCTACTTTGTGACTCAGCCTTCCTTTATTCAAACACTTATTTCATAATTTATCCAATCCCTCTCACAAAAATTGCTTTGGGTTGAAATATAGTAGTATTTTAGAATTTTCCTGCCTTGCCTTATATTTCTCTTTCATCATTTGGGCCTAAAAGATAGTTTTGGTTTTTTTTTTTCCTTCAAAGAGTATGGAGTGAAAAAGCAATAACTGGCCAAGAGGAAATGTCACTGAAACACTAAGATCCCCAATAGTTTGTTTTTATTTCTTGCTAACATCTCTAAGAAGAATTTCCCCACAGAGTTATAGTAACATAAATCAACAGAGTATATAAGTGTCCTTAACAGTTTCTGTCATTGGACAGCCTTGGTGATCATTCTATTTTTTCCTACAGAACATTTGATTCACTGACCAATCTTATTCTTGGTGTCCTGTGTGCTAGAACAAGTGGCCAAGTGTTAGTACCAGTTGGGGTGATAGGCCAGCTCCTTGCTGGAAAGAGTGAAGGGGACAACATTGAACAAACATGAACAAGGCCCAAGGTGGGCTCCCAGGAAGGAGCCAGTTGACCGATGGCAAAATGGACTCAGGGTCCCATTTTCCACAGAGTTCTCCAAATAGCCAGAGGAGCTGTGTCTAGGGCATCACACACACATGCATACATGTCAGTTGTTTCACCCTTACCCTTGCTTGATGCCCTGATAGGGAATTAAACTGGTGACCTTTCACTTTGCGAAATGACACGTAAGCAACTGAGCCACACCTCAGGGCCCCAGTAGTAACTTTTGACTGTGATTTTTTTCCCCCTTTGCATTTGCAGGAAGAAGTTCTGTTTTGAGAAAACCAGGAAAAGCACCATCACATGGGGCTTCAATTAGCCTCTTGCTTTTTCTTTATTTCTTCTGTTTTTGCCTATAAGCCACACATCTCTGGTCTGAATTCACCTTCTTGAAAATTCTTATTCACTTTTTCTCTGGTCTGCTTTTATCTATGTAGAGTTTTCTCAACTGACAAGGTGGGCTCAAGCGAGAAGTTGCATTTTCTCTGTTCTCTTCTTAGACCTATGGAAGCCTGGACTAATTAGACTACTGAGGAAGTGATGGGTAAAAGTCCCCCACATCCTTCTTCCTGGAGAGGTATCTTTAGATTATTTCTGGAGGCAGAAGATGCAGGTCTGTTATGCTTTTAGGAGTGGTATTTATACACTTGTAACAAAGTACATATTTTGCTATTTTTCACTACATGAACAGGTGGTTTTGTTGTGTGAGCATTTCCTCAAATCTTTAATTATTGATTCCACATGAAAATGTCGTTATTGTAGACAGAGTGACTCCTAAAGATGGGATGGCAGGAGATAACTGGTATGTTCTGGAATGAGAGTTGTTGGTGTGCCTGAAGCTTGGGAAAGGGAAGAGACAGAAGCTCACAAATGGTTTTGATGAGAAGGGTTTAAAGCCATGCAAAGCAGTTTAGGCTTTTTCTTGAAGGCTAAAAGGGAGCCCCTGAGAGATTTTAAGCAGGGACCAGATTCACAGTTAAGAACGATGGTTATGGCAGCAGTGTGAAGAATGGCTGCGAGGGGCACAGGTGGCAGGTGGGCAAAGAGTCTAATTTGGAGGCTGCCGAAGTCATTCACAGGAGAAATGGTAAGGGTCTGAACCAAATATGTAGCAAATATATTTGGAATGGTTGGCACTGGTTTCTACCTTGCCTTTATAATATCTATTTTACTGTTTCTTTTTATGACTCATGAGATATAAGCCAAATGAAGTGTCTTAATTGCCTTTTTCCCTTTTATCTTTCTTTTTGCCTGGAGCCTGGAAATACACGTCTTGTATCCATGATGTGCTCTTAAGGACGGGAGCCTTGTGAAAAGCATGACAGAGAAAAAAGACAGGAGTCAAGGTGCCTGATGACATGGTGGACCCAATATGCCAGCTTTGGAGGGTCTATCTCAACCTCATGCTATATGAGGAAAAAAAAATTTCCTTGTTTAAGCTGCTGTGATTTTCATCCATTTCCATCCAGCTGCCCAAAACAATTCCTAACCAACACAAATGTTGACAAACTGGGTATAGGGGATGAACAGAAGGATTTGAGGAAGGACTGATTTGTTGTTTGACTGATGGGTAATGATGAGCTAGTTGCAAGGATAAAGAATGGAAGGGAAATTTAGGATCCAGTGTGCATTTCATTTTGTGTATGTTGGGTTTGAGGAATCTCAATGATGGCCAATCTATGTCCAGGAAATAATGGGATATGGACTTGGCTAGAGAAATACATCTGGAAACCATCGCCTTTCAGGTAGTAGTTGAGGTCATGAGAGTGTTTTAGGTCACTCAGGGACCAAAGACAGAGCCCAAAGAGGCTGGCATGTGAGATTGATGTGCCCGTGAGCAAGCCAGGGAAGGAGCTTCTAGAAAGTTAGGGAGAGGACCGGGAGAGAATGGTATTATAAAAATCAAGAACATTCAGAAGACAGAATGGTTCCTAATGCCCTATTAGAAAGTCCTTAGCAAACAGAAGAGAAGATTTAGAAGAAAAAATGGTTAGAAGATTTCTTCCTTCTACAATAAGGCCATTCTCAGAATGATCTTGCCATAGAAGGTGGCTCCAGGTACAATTTGTATCATAACACCACTGTACTTGTGATCCCTTTGGAGTCTTGCAATACTCTGTCATTTGTTTCATATTTTAGAAAACATTCTCTCCTCTACCAATTGATCCATCTCCTCAAATGTATCAAGTGATATATTTTATTCAAGATCAAAGTGACCACAATTTATTAAATATTCATTTTAAGTTATTTCATTATAAAGAGTTTTGGGGATCACCTTTAGCACATGGAGGTATAACACAACTGAGATTGGATTCTGTACTCTGTTAAAGACATTACTAAAGAGTTTCTAAGGTTTTTAAAGGAGGTTAAAAAAAAAAAAAGATAAGGCAGAGGACCAGAATGCTTTGGCTTGCCCGTGTGCTTGTGGCTCTCACAGACTCTTTGTTTTTTGCTGGATGCTGAGCTGAGCTATTACGGGCTAGATCTGTCTTTTGTCTCTGAAGTCAATTAGTGTGGATGTTTAGGGTTGTTTTCTTAAACTTTTAATTTTATTTTCTTAAACTAAGAAATGAGGAGAATGTCTTCTGGGGAATGTCCTCAGATTGCATCAGCCAGGAGCTCTGAGGAGCGGCTCTCTCCCAGGTCCATGTGTCTCAAGTATGCTCTGGGAACCTGTTCTAGCTCTGGGCAGCTTCCTGCTCAGATGATTAAAATAATCGTTTTCACATTTAAAGGGCAGTTGAGTGGGAAGCTGTGAGGTGAACTCATGGCTTTTAGCTCTCTAATAGTCAGTGTCCTCCCTGGGGAACAAATAATAGTCCTCATCTGTAATATTTTAATTGGGAGGAAATCTTACTTGATATCTCTGATACTGCTTTGATGAGGAGTGCCTTGTCATGTCAGAGTCAGGGCTGTTTCTTGGTCCATTAGTCAGCTCCAGGACAATCAGCAGTACCAGGAGTGTTACAAGGCTGAACACTTACTGGGAACTCTCTGGGTGTAAAGTTTCTCTTCCAGATGCCACACAATGACACATGAAAGATAGGATACCTACTCTCAAGTTGCTTAAACTCCCAAGGAAGACATTATAGTTTGAACTCATCACTTTTAGCATGTGCATGTATAACGTAACCCATCACACACATAGAGATGCCACAAAACTTGCCTTCCTTCAGCCAGCTCAGCTATCCAGAAAAAAAGCTGAAGTGTCTGAGCAGGCACATACATGTAAAAACAAAAAGCATGATTCTACAGTGCATGTACTTGCATTGTTCCAAATTTACATCCTCTTATTTTAGATATATTCTAGATAGCTTTTCCAGAACACGCCAGATTAGAATTGAGATAGGCTGTCAATGGCTATGGATGACCTATGAGAAGAAGTGCTTTCCAAGAACCTGACACTAAAGCAGTGGTTCTCAAGCTTGTCTCACACTCATAGAATTTCTAAACCCAGGCCACACCCGAGTGGATTAAATCACAATCTCCAGAGGTGGGATACAGGCATTGGTAGTTTTGGGAGCTACTTGGGTGATTCCAGTGTACCAACAAGGATGGGAGTCACTGAATTGAAGATCAAGGAAGAACATGGATGCTTAATTGCATGGTATTCTGGGGCCATTTTGTGTAGAGGCAATCACCCTTTACATTTCTATATGTAGCCTGTATCTTCCTTGCGGTGCATGAAGGTGACAATATCCTGAACAGGTAGCAGGAATATGCTTTCCTTTCCCAGTCGTTGGTGGGCCTAGGAGTCATCACTGTATTACAAATATAACACACATGAAAGGTCCCTTTTCTGTCTTGAAGGATTCCCTGGAAAAGGAAACAATAGAAACCTGTGTTATATAGTCTTCTGCACTTGGATGATAGTCTTCAGTGAGGCGTTTCTTTCCACCAGTGACTGGGAGGAAAGCAGACACCACCACTAGTCAGAGAGTGTCTCACATGGATGCCCCTCATTCCCACTGCCATTGACATCGCTTTTCACTTTCCACAACTCCATTCTTTCATTTCTCCCTGTCCCAGTATCTGGAACCTCCATCTGTCACACCCCATGCCCTGGGATTTGGAATCCCCCTCTATAGCAAGAAGGAGGACTTTGTCTCTTAATTCATTCCTAAGTCCTACAAATTTTACAGCCTCAAACATTTGCTTAGTCCCCACCACTTTTCTGCTCTGTCACAGCAGAGTTGGGGGTGAACTCTGCTCCCATGCATAGGGGGTGAAGGGGGCAGAGGAGTGGGGGAAACAGTGAGGGCCCAGGATTTGTCTCCTGGTTGCAGGGCTGTGGGGGGATGATGGAGGAAGCAAGTAGAGGGGAGAAGTCTCAGTTTATCCTGCCACAATGCATTGTTCAACAAAAAATATTTACTGGAAAAATGTCTATATTCTAATGTGAATTTGTAAGACAGCAAACTATGAACTTTTATGTTCAATATATTTTTATTAAGGCAAAATTCCCTAAATTTTTTTGGATAAAAGCCTAGAAAGAAATCCACAAATATGTTAGTGGTGGTTGCTTTTTGGATGGTATGACCATGGGTGGTTAGAAATTTTTTCTTAACTTTTCACAAGAAACATATTGTTTTTCTAATTAAAAAAAAGAAAAGCTATTATTTTAAAACAGGATGTACCAGATGATGCACCAAAGTCAACACAAATGTTTCAGATTTTCTTTGTTCCTCTATGTTTAAGAATGTAGGAAGAGAATAATCTACTTTAGTAGTATCTATCAAACAAGGCAATGGGAGTAGTTAGGATGTAAATTTTTCACCCCCTAAAGAAAGCCCAGACTTGTTATTTGGCCTCTGTAGTCAATGCTTTCTCTTTGTTTACTTTCCTTTATTTAAAGTCTCTGTTATGGCCCTGGCTAGTGTGGCTCTGTGGATTGAGTGCTGGCCTGTGAACCAAAAGGTCACTGGTTCAATTCCCAGTCTAGGGTATGTGCCTGGGTTGCAGGCCAGGTCCCCAGTACATGAGAGGCAACCGCACACTGATGTTTCTCTCTCTCTCTTTCTCCCTCCCTTTCCCTCTCCAGAAATTAATTAATTAAAAAAAGTATCTGTTATATAGCAGAGTAACAAGTGCTCAATAAATGTTGAAGTAAATAAAATTAGAGGTAGAGCTTTGTTTTAGAAAAATCTGCTTATTCCCCTAAATAATTATGGCAAATAATATGCAAGAAAATGGGGGGTGAGGCAGACACAGACCAAGTCTGTAGTCAAAGAACAATAGGTATAAGCCATAGGTTGAGTTCATAGTAAGAAAATGAAGGGAAACATGATTTTTGAAGAAATCAATAGAAATTTTATGGAAAGAGTGGGATGTTCCAGGCATGTTGATTAGTTTGTGCCAAGATCTGATGGCTGAAGAAAAGTGAGCATAGAGGGTAACCAGGCTGTTGACTGGAGCAGATGGCGCAGGCAGGAGGAATCCTGGCAGGATCAGTGTTAGATAGATCAGGCTTCACTGGTGAGAAACCCATAAACAAGGATATTAGATTTCCTTCTGATGTTTGTTCATGCAGCGCTTTTGTAAGGTTTCGTGGGAAGGTGTTCCTTAGACGTATGCAGGAGGAAGCTGGAGCTCTCTGCCCAGCCATCCTCTTCATCCTCCTCTCTTAGAGAAGTGAATGTTATAGGACAAGCACGCATAAGAAACCCGTCTCCTCTAAAGATGCAGTGAGGACTTGAGTATCTAGGAGGAGGCAGAATTTGATACCCTTTATAATTCGTTGAATGGTTTTCCTCCTTAGGTCCCAAAACCCCTCAGTCCCCATGGAAATGTCCTCTGTTGACCTCTCCTCTGTTCCACAGCCCCATCTCATTTCTCTGCACTGTCTTGTTTCTCTCATTGCCCTCCCTGCTCTCTCAGCGGACTGCTCTTAGGATATTCCCATAGCTTCTCCTGTAGCCCTGACACCAACAGCTGGCCAGTGTGTCTACACCAGGGCTTCTCTCCTGAGCTCAGATTTTTATTTCCAGGCACCTGCTGGACACATCATACTCGGTATCTTTCAGGCAACTCCAACACATCATGTCCAAAACTAAACTCATTTTCTCGCCCCTAGAACCTGCTCCTCAGTTGCTCCCAGTATCAGTTGGTTATGCCCCCACCATTTCAGCAGAATACACCTGCTTACCCTCGGCTTCCTCTCACTCACTTCCCATGTCTAGTCAATAACCATGTCTTGATCATTCTATGTGTGAAATGTCTGCTAAATCTGTTTACTTTATCATCCTTGTGCTAATTTTGTCCCTTAATCTCCTTGTTTTGGACCAGTTTGTTAACTCTTAGCTGGTCTTCCTGCTTTTGATTCTCTCTCCCTCTCCCTTTTTCCCTCTCCCTTTTCCCTCTCTCTCTCTCCTTTGCTTCCCCTCTCTTCCCCTACCCTGTTCTCCTCCTCCCCCTCCCATTTATCCTCTCCTCTTCTCCCTTTCCCTCCCCTTCTTCCCCCCCACTCCTCCTTCCTCTCCTCCATTCTCTCTCCTTTCTCTCTCTCCAATCTATCCTCCTCATTTGCAGCCAGAGTGATCTTTCTGAAACAAATAGAATCACGTCAGTTTTCCTTGCCTAAGAATCAAGCACAAACACTTAAGTGTGGCTTACAAAGGCTTCTCAATCTGGCTCTGGGTACCTTCCCAGCCTCATCTTATATCACCTGTGCACCTCCCTCCCCCTTTACATAGGTCTCCATCTACACAGAAATATTTTCCATGCCACAAACACAACCTCTAAATTTTTTTTTCTACTTTTTTCTACAACTTCTTTTTTCATTCTCTACTTTTGCAGCTGCTCTTTTGTCTGACTTGGCCTTCTCTCATGCCCTTCCACAAACCCCTTATGCAAAATAACATTGTGGACAAGGCTATACCCTGTCCAACTCATTCTTCCTAGCATAGTTCAAGGCACCCTCTCTGTGAAGCCTGTTCTTTTTTCCATGTTTCAGTGAGAGTTTGTGTAAGATGATTTATTTATGTAGTTAGCTCTTTTATACTATATCAATTCTGTAGAAGGTAGGATCTGAATTGTATTCATCTTTGTAGTTTCAGATCCTAGCACAGAGCCTGATACAAGTTAAATCCTTAATTAATATTTATTGAATGAGGTAATCAATACATTCTTCACTCTTCTCACACTTAAAACATTCCCACCCCTCCCCAGAAAGATTCCATTTTCTTGAGAACTTCATTACTGAAGATTAAACAATTAGTGGAGTGTTCTTATCCTCCTTCCTTACATTTGTACAGAGAGGTGAGAACCCCCTTGTCTCAGGAGGTTAAGATGTAGGGAGAGACACTACTGTGACTACATATAACACGCGTGGATGGCCTGGTTGAGTGGACCACATGGCTCAGCCCTTCTGCAGTCTCCTGTTGGGCTTGGCTGTCCTCAGGAAACCCACGCTCCCCTGAGGCCCTATAATAAGCGTCTATTCCTGCAGCGATGCCTGCCCTTGTGCAGGCCTGTCTGTGACTGGGTGTGTGGGTTTAATTGTGGCTTTTTGTGGCAGGAAAGGGAGGGGGGAGGAGGTTCAGGGTAGATATTAGAAAACCCATCTGTTTCCTGGTCTAAGCTTTAGATTTCAATCGGCTTTATCAGACACAACGTAGACACTTTCATCTCCATCTGTCTTATTCCTGTGACTGTCTCTTGATTGGTCTCAACTTGAAGCTGGTGGGGAGGGAATTGGGGCAAGAATATTGTTTATTCGCTCCTCCCAAATCCCTATAATTATTCTTTTATTCTATAATGACAATATCAGGAGTTATTCAAATCCCAACCATCTGGAGGAATCTTGAGCCACATAGTAGTTTGGAGAGAGGTTATATTTTATGGCAAAAGGGTGACTACGATAGAGCCTTGTATGTGGGAAGTGCTTTATTCATGTGAATGAATAAAGGGGTTTGTGGGCAGCAAGTTATAGTTTAAATTCAAGTAACCAGAGGCAAGAGAAGAAATGGATTTTCCATTTTCATCTATCAGATGGGCAAAGACCAGAAAGTTTCATAATCCACTGTACTGGAGAGGGTGTGAGGAAAGAAACAATCTCATACATTGCTAGTAGGCATGTACTTTGTTAAAAAATAATCTATGTAGGTCATTTTGGGAGTATCTATTAAAAATACATATGCACATGGCTTTTGACCCTGCAATTCTATTTCTGGGAATGTATCCTGTGGATATATTAACATGCAAAATGCCATTGTATACAGGGGTATTCATTGTCATATCACCCACAGTAACACAAATTTAGAAATATTATTATGCCCAATAGCTAGAAAATGTGTTGAATAAATGATGGTGCATACCAATGGATTATTTTTAGCTGTAAAGAAAAATGAGGACATTCCTCATATATCACTATGGAATGATTTCCAAGATTGTTTTCAGTATTGGTATATAAAAGCAATCAAGGTATACAATATATGTAATATTAAAAAAGAGTGAGAAAAAATATATTTGTTTGCAATTTTTTTTCCCTGAAAATATACAATAGAAGCTGATAACATTGTTTGCCTCTGGGAAGGGAAACCAGATGGCTGGGGAAACAAGGTTAGGAGAGAGACTGTGCTTTACACCATTTGTACCTTTTGAATTTTAAACAATGTGAACACTTAGTTAAATTAAAAGATATATACACACATACACTTTGATTTTTATTTTAAATCGAAAGGAAACATGTTCATGCATTGGGAAGAAAACTGGCATTAGTGTCCTTAGATGACCACCTCAGGAGGATGCTGGGGAGGAGGATTAACAGGCTAAGAGGAATAGGGACTGATTAGAATGCCTGGTGGTCACTGTGCAGGCTCAGAGCTCCAACTACTTAGATTTGAATTCAGGCTTTGGTGCTTTCTGTCTGTGGGCAAGTTCTCTCTTTAAGTTTCAGTTTTCTTTTTAAATAAGGAACAAGAATAGTATCCAATTCACAGGATTGCTGTGAGGATAAAATGAAAGATTATGGGTATAACCTGCATAGAATGGGTTCCCATGTGATTCTGTTTTAGCTTAGAATCACATTCAAAGAAAAAAAACAAGTCAACAGCGGAACTCGATGAAAAGCAATTCAAGTATTTATTGTAGTTTCTTAAGAAAATTCCAAATGGATAGTATATGCATAATAAATAGCTAAACTTTAAAAATATTTTCTGCCTTCAGTGCGTTCACTCCCCCACTTGCAACAGAGAGTAGCTATACTTGAAATCTTTCTTTATTCCACTCCCAACTGCCAACTAAAACTTCTCATGGTCTCTCTGCCATGCTTTCTTGGAGCTATTCTTCTTCCTGCCAGGCATTTTCTCCATCTCAAATATAAATCTCCTTGCTTCTCATACTTACAGTATTTTCCCCCAATCTGTGGATGAAGGTTCACAAACTGAGGAGATGGAGAAATGCCAAGTGAACCAAGTCAGAATTTTACTGGGGGAAATGGGGTGGTCAGATGTAGAAGGGATGGAAAAAAGGCTTTAAAATAGTCTTACAATAACAATATTTAGCTCCTGTTACACATGTAAGGAATTTATAACATGGCCTGGCATATTATAAGCTCTCAATAAATTTTGGCTATTAATATTTTTCATAATAATCACTTTCCCATAGCCCGATAGTAATAACAACATTGCCATTTACTGAGTCTACTATGTGTCAAGTGCGGTTCTAGCATTTTATTTGCATTCACATTTCCTATGACTTTCTCTTCAACACTGTGAACTCAGGTCTTCTATAACCCTCACTTCACAATTGAGGAGACAGAATAGAGAAGTGTAGTGACTTGGTTAGAGTGACAAAGGTAGGAAGAGAGGGAGTCGGGACATGATGCCGAGCAGTCTGACTTTAGTTCCCATGTTAACTACCAGGTAGCATTGCTTCCAAGTCAGGTTCTCTGTTTTAATGTAGCTGTCAGGAGCCCAGCCAATCTGATCCGTCTACACTGGAAGTTTTCCAGGGGATTTTGTCTGCCAGTTTCCATAGCCCTTAGTGGTCCCAAATGAGATATGAGCAAAGAGAAAGGGGGGAGTGGGCACCTTCATGTTCCTGGGAAGACAATAGCTATTATTGTTGTTGCCTTAATTCTTTGGATGCCTAAGGTTTCTGACTGTGGACCAGAGCAAGGTCCATGCCAGTGAATTCTTAATGAATGTGTTTGATGGTTCTCTCCATTGCCTCCCTAGTTGCCCATCTACTAAGAAAAATAATGCCAGTGCCAACCAGATCAATAAATGTCCTTAACACAAGTCAGCCTAACCTGGGGGGTACACTAGAATATTTGTTTCACAGTTGCTAGTGCAGCAGGAACTGTATTCTCAACATATCAAAGCATTTTCATTCCTTGCTATCAGGTTGTCCTGGCACTGAATCTATCAAATCAGGGGAAGAGGGGAGACCACCCAGAATAAAGAGTCTTGGCTTAGCTTTGGGTTTCATGTTAGATTTGTTCTACGAAAAGTGAGAGAGTCTTCAAGTTCATGCTTTGCTGAGAGAGAAAAGTGTTTTCCAAATTCCAGAAAGCTTCCATCTGTATATTGAAAGTAAACCTGGAGGCCTCAGATAGAGTGTTACTACTTTGAGTCGTGAGGTAGAGAAGAGAGAATATACCATAAGGAAAGTTCCCAGACAGTTGGAAATAGAAGATCCTTCTAGATCAGGGAGGTAGAGCTGAGGAGAGAGGAGAAAGGAAAAGCAGGCATGTTCTAGTTTTTTCCTCAGAGCTCAGACCTCTTGGTGAAGGGAGGACAGTGTGAGCAGAGGAAGTGGTAGGTAGTAAACACATCCAGTTAAGCTGAGGGGGAATTGACAAGGAGGGGCCTGGACTCTCACTCCACCTTCAGAACTCAAAGGGAGACCACCTTACTTGGTTCCATAGGCTGAGGTGGGCAGCCCCACAGAGAAGGAGAGGGCATGTGATGTGTTCATCAAAGGAGCCTGTGCTCTGGCCCCATGCTGTTCCACCATGCGTTTCAGAGGGAGATGTAGACAAGAGCTGAGGGACTGGCTTAGTGAGCTTGCTGACAGAGGTCACCAAGGTAAAGAGGCTAGAAAGGTAGTTGCTGGGGTTGGGGATCAAATGGGAGCTGTAGCCCGACCATGGGGCACTTGTGGAGCTAGTGGTGGCTGAGGGGTGCCTCCTCAGAAGAGGCTGTGGAGGCTGAGGTCCCTGGGAGCAAGAACTGTAGGGGGGACACTGCCAGAACAGATGTTGAGTCACGCTGGCCTTGGGCACTTTGGAAACAACAGCAGCGATGACCCGGGCAGGAGAAGCAGCAACCAGAGGAGAATGTGTCACCAGGCCTTTCTTCCATTGCCAGGAAGACACTGTGCTTCTCGCCACACCTAGGAAGAGGGTGTGTGAGCCCTTGAGAAAGGGAGCCACCCTGTAAAACTGAGCAGTTACTGATAATGATTCAGTTTATGCCAATGAGACTACTTGAAGCCACAAGAAACCGGGTTCTTCTCTCATTTTTCCCAGCTCCCATGATAATAGGTAGAATAAGAAATTCTGAACAAGTTATAGAAAAATGTAAAGCATGTGTGTGTACATATATGCAAATGCTGACCTCAGGTGATGCTAGGGGAAAACAAATGTTATGAACTGAATCGTGTTTTCTCACCAATTGTTCCCAATTTATATGTTGAAGTCTAAACTCCTACTATTTGGAATGTGACCTTGTTTGGAGGTAGGGTCTTCTAAGAGGTGGTTAAAATAAATTGAAGTCATGTAGGTGGACCCTAATCCAATATGACTGGTGTCCTTATAAGAAGAGATCAGGACACAGACAAACACAACAATGGATGACCATGTAAGGACACCAGGAGAAGACAGCCATCTGCAGGCCAAGGAAGGATGCCTTTGGAGAAACTCACCTGGCCCACACCTTGGACTTCCAGCTTCCAGACCTGGAATAAATGTGAGAAGACACAATTTCTGTTGTTTAAGCCACCTAGTCCATGGTATTTGGTTGTGGCAGCCCTAAGAGTTGCAGAGATTCAGAAGTAAGTTATTAGTGTATTGGAGATCAGAAACAAAGGAAGCAATGTAGGATGGCAGAGAGGCCTGGTGTACTGCATAATAGTTCATTTAGGGCTCAGAGATAGCTCAAATCCATACTACTTGATTAACTTAGTGAGCTTGGGATTTCCCCCTGATTTCCCAAACCAATATGCACCCAGGATGCAATATAAAACAGTCCTCCCTTTCACAGCTTTTCTTCCTATCTTTGGAGAGTAGTAATAATTTATGCTGGGCAAAAACAGAATGATGCTGATTTTATAGGTGGGGCTATCTATGACCCCATGAAGAGAGGAGGTTGTGACTGGTGCTGATGTTTGGTTGGGGATCGTGGATGAGATGATGGTGGAGGAAGATCAAAATAACTCCCGCCCCCTCCCCCCCCAATGAAAATGAAACGGTGAAAACTTTGTGGCTAGGACCATTTCCTCCAGGTCCTGGGAAGTCATTTACTCCAAAATATCTTTATAAACAGCCTGGGTTTTATCTGTTCCTAAGATACCATTTGCTCCATTTTCTTAGCACTGTGACAGGCACTACTAGACTAAAAACACATTGTGATTTATGATATCCATAAATCACGGAGCCAAACATTATGATTAAATCTTGTCCTTACAGCTAGGAAGTCAAAAGGGGTTGGTAATCATTTAAAATGTAGGATTGTGGTCCATGTATCAAAAATGTATGATTTTGCACAACCTGAGGCCAATGGGAAGGCATTAGTAAAACTGCACACTGCGCCCACGTGTCACCCAGCAAGGCCCCACCGGGCTCTGTGTCCCTGGGCCTGCACAGATGGTTCATGATGAGGCTCAGAGAACATTCTTGTCACCTTAACTTTTTTCTCCATTTTTCCCCCCTGTTCCCCCTCAAGTTGGGAGCCATATGGATGAAGCAAATATTGCAGTTGAACAGTGAATATGGCATTGGATCGGTTACCTGACAAGAGGTCATTCTTACTTTGTTCCAGAAGACGTGACATCTCAAGGCACCATTAATTAAAACTTCATCTGTTTTGTGATAATCCCTGTCTTTTGCTTTATGTCTCCCCATCCCTGTCATATCAGCAATTAAACTATGCTACAATGGTGATGCTGCCACTAATTAATTTCTCCTCACATTGATGGAGACCTTTGGTTAGTGGAGCGTATTAAAAATAAAAAAGACCCCAAACGTCAGCCTTCCATCTGTCCCTGATGCTCTGGGATTTCCTTCAGTCACATTTTCTTTTTACTTTTCACTGGAAGACGGTGGATTGTAAAACTACAGGATTGTAAAACTACATCTTTTCTCTTTAAAAAGATAGAGCATGCGTGTTTTCTTGTTTGTTTGTTTTGGGGTTTTTTTAGTAATAAAATCTCAGTGTGGTCCCCAGGGGCCATGCTGTACTCTGCTCCCATTTGTAATCTGTGTGAGTGGATAGGCAGGAGCATAGAGACATTGTACCAGGTGCATTTTGAGGAAGGGCCCAGGATCACACCCACAACTTAGTATTTCCCCGGAAGGGTTGAGGTCAACTTGACACGTCTTTATCAAGCAAAGCTGAGCTATGTTGGTGCTGGGCTAGGCACAGAAAGAAAAGTGGGAGGACCAGGAGAGTCCCTGTCCGTGTGGGGTAATAAGTCCTGACCCAGGAAATTTGTCTTTGAAATAAGGTGTGAAATAATTTTGCATTGGTTGTCATCAACAGATCATGTGAACAATAAAGATTCAGAGAGGGGCAAAAGCTCCTGGTACACATATTAACCCCAGAAGACTCAGGAATAGCAACAAGGAACTTGGTAACCAAGAAATAAAATCCATTCATTTTAGATTCATTTATGAGAGTGAATATTCTGAGCTATTTTTTTCCCCCTGTAAGTTTGAATTATTTGGTAAGGTTCATATTTCCTTAGGGATAGTCAAATGAATTGAGCACATCTTTTGGCTAACTGGTAGCAAGATGATATCTAATCTCTTATGTAGAGTGACACAATTTAATTACCAGTTCTAAAGGAAGCATCATAATGTTTTATGTATAATTAGCATATTTTCTCCAGATGCAGATGTCTTTTTTTATTCAAATAATGTTGAACTAAATGTTCAAATAAATAAATCTTTATTGGTTACTTCTTAGTTAGCTCCCTTATGGGTAGCAGAAGAGCAAGTAATATGATTCCCATTTTACAGATGGAGCTGAGACTTAGAAAAAAAATTGCTGAAGTAGGGAGAAGAAAAATTTGCTTTCTGAAGGCAACAAAACCCAAGATAGCATGATTAATACTGAGATATAACACTTGTTTCCCCTTTATTGTAATTAATGTGTTCTTTGTAGAAAAATTGGAAAATTCAAATAAGCTTAATGAAGAAAATAAGAACCATCTATAATTTTACAACCCAGATCTCTGTATTATTACAGTGAATTTCCTTCATGAATACATACAAATATAAGACTATCATAAATACTTCTTCAAAATTGGATTGTGCTAAATATGCAATTTTATATTCCACTTTTATTATATCATAATATATCATAAATATAATAGTAGAAACTTTTAGTGTTGCCTGTACCTAGCTCACCTCTCCTCCTGGGCACATAGTAGGATTATATTTTTTCACTCATCTGTAGGTTGGTAGAGCTATGACTAATCCTGGCCATTGGGGCTGTGAGCAAAAATAAGGTGTGTCGCTTCTGGACTGAACATGCAAAGCCTGTGTGGGACGATGAAGTGGTCTCTTTCTCTGCTAAGACAGTTATCATATGTTCCTTTGAGTGTCCGAGGCCCTGGGTGATGACGTGGAGAGTGTCTTCCCATCCTAGCCTGCTTAATTTCATTTGGATGTAGAATATGAGCAAGAAAATTTTTTTGTTGTTCTAAGCTACTGAGATTTTGAAGTTACTACATCATAACCTAGCCTATCCCAATGAAGACAGAATTTTCTTACATCAAGAATTCTCTTCAAAACTTATAAGTATGACCCATGGACATGAACTATAGGGGGGGAATGTGGGAGGGAGGGAGTGGGCAGGATGGAGTTGAGTGAAGGGGAGGAAATGGGACAACTGTAATAGCATAATCAATAAATATATCAAAAAAAAGAATTCTCTTGAAAACTTGATTTCTAACAACAATTTTTCATTATGTGCATATTTTAAATTTTATTAAGTTATCTTCCTATTGTTAAGTGTTCATTTGTTTTACACTTTTCTTTTTGTGTTTTTTTAAATTAAAAAATTGTTGTTTTTCACAGCTGTGAAACTCTCAAGTGCTTATCTGATGTATTCTCATGAGGAATTTTTATAAATGAAGTTGTTAGTTCTGAAAATATAAATGTTTTCAAGGCTGTGGATACTAATTGACAAACTTCTCTCCAGAAACATCTTTCAAGTTTACACTTCCTTTGGCAGCACACAAGAATGCCCAATACCCAGTTCAGTGCACTGTTGCCAAAACTATGTCTTAGAAGTTTAAATGTTTTATTTTACAATTTTAAAGGAAAAGTAATAGCCATTTATTTAATAATGAGTTTGAACTTTCTTTAAATGCCTTTTTGCCTATTTGTATGTTTTGTGAATACTATAAAGTAGAACCTAGCCTACTGGGGGGACTTTTGTCTTTTTTCTATTGATTTGTAACTGACATCCTAATTTTTAAGATTATTGAAATAAATATTTTGACTTATGATATAGTTTCAGAGAGAAGAATGGGACAGATTTGTAAGGGATAGATGTTCCCTAATGAGAGTTAATGTTATCTTTTGGAATGAGGGGAAGAGAAAGGGGAAACAGCTACTCCTGGCACCCCCCTTTCCTCAGTGATGCTCTCTGAAAAGCCATCCTGTGGACAACAAAGGAAAGGTCACCCAGGTGAAGAGGGTCCTGAGGGAAGTGGGGGGATTGCTGATTACAGCTTGAGGCTATATACTGATTAGTTTAACAACCAAGGCACATCTCTGGGAGGTCTATGAGACTTCAGCTGACCCTCCCCTGGTGCTGATAAAAACCAGCCTTGGTGCACAGCCTTGTTCTTTCTGCACACAAACAGGCCCAGCAGAAGAGGCCACACACTCGGATCGCTGATAGCTCAAACAGGTTAACCAGGGCCAGTCACAAGCAGTGCTTGGCAAAGGCCTACACCAGACTCTTTGCAGATCTACCTAATACACAGAAACAAATACCAAGAAGCAACCAAAATGAGAAGACAAAGAAATAGAACCAAATGAAAGAACAAGAGAATTATCCAGAAAAGGAGCTAGATGAAATGGAAGCAAGCAATTTATGAGATAGAGAATTTAGAGTCATGATTATAAGGATACTCAACAGCATGAAAAAAGACATAGAAACCATAAAAAAAGACCAGTCAGAAATCATGCAATATCTGAAATAATATACTGGAAGTAACAAACAGTAGGTTAGATGAATCAGAGGACTGAATCAGTGATTTGAAAGACAAGGTAGAAAAAAACACCCAGACAGAACAGCAAAAAGAAAAAAGAATTTTAAAATATGAGGAAAGCTGCTTCTGGCCAAGATGGAGGCGTAGGTAGACACACTGTGCCTCCCCGCACAGCCAAAAGAAGGACAACAACAAATTTAAAAAGAAAAAGCAACCAGAACTGACAGAAAATTGAACTGTATGGAAGTCCGACAACCAAGGAGTTAAAGAAGAAATATTCATCCAGACCAGTAGGAGGGATGGAGAGGGGCAGAAGAAATATTCATCCAGATCGGTAGGTCTTGCATCGAGGCAGTAGATGGAGGACTGGGTGGTCCCACATTCACGTGTAGACAAACTAGGAGGAACAACTGGGGAGCAAGACAGATCACACAACCCAGGGTTCCACTGCAGGGAAATAAAGCCTCAAAGCCTCTGATTGAAAACACCTGCTGGGGTTCAGATGTCAGCAGGAGAAACTCCCAGCCTCACAGGAGAGTTCATAGAGACACTCACAGGGTCCTAGGATGTACACAAACCCACCCACATGGGAATCAGCACCAGAAGGGCCCAATTTGCTTGTGGGTAGCAGGGGAAGTGACTGAAAGCTGACAGAGAGCGGAGCAAGTGCCATGGTTCCCTCTTGGATCCCTCCCCTACATATAGCATCACATCGCAGAGATGTGGGTTCCTCTGCCCTGGAATACCTAAGGCTCCGCCCCTTACTACACAACAGGAGCACCGAGACCAAAAAAAAAAAAAAAAAAAAATGGCCCAAATGAAAGAACAGATCAAAGCTCCAGAAAAATATACAACTAACCGACAAAGAAAATGCCAGCCTATCAGATGCACAGTTCAAAACACTGGTAATCAGGATGCTCACAGAATTGGTTGAATAGGGTTGCAAATTAGAGGAAAAAGTGAAGGCTATGCTAAGTGGAATATAAGAAAATGTACAGGGAACCAACAGTGATGGGAAGGAAACCAGGACTCAGATCAATGGTGTGAATCAGAAGGAAGAAAGAACCATTCAACCAGAACAGAATGAAGAAACAAGAATTCGGAAAAATGAGGAGAGGCTTAGGAACCTCCAGGACATCTTGAAACGTTCAAACATCCGAATCATAGGGGTGTCAGATGGAGAAGAGGAAGAGCAAAAAATTGAAAACTTATTTGAACAATAATGAAGGAGAACTTCCCCAATCTGGCAAAGGAAATAGACTTCTAGGAAGTCCAGGAAGCTCAGAGAGTCCCAAAGAAGCTGGACCCAAGGAGGAAAACACCAAGGTACATCATAATTACACTACCCAAGATTAAAGAGAAGGAGAGAATCTTAAAAGCAGCAAGAGAAAAGGACACAGTTACCTATAAAGGAGTTCCCATAAGACTTTCAGCTGATTTCTCAAAAGAGACCTTACAGGCAAGAAGGGGCCGGCAAGAAGTATTCAAAGGCATGAAAGGCAAGGACCTACATCCAAGATTACTCTCTCCAGCAAAGCTATCATCTGAAATGAAAGGGCAGATAAAGTGCTTCCCAGATAAGGTACTTCACGGCCATAAAAAAGAAAATATTTTACACTTTGTAACAGTTTGGTTGGATCTGGAGCACATTATGTTGAGTGAAATAGGCCAGTTAGAGAAAAACAAATACCATATGATTTCACTCATAGGTGGAATCTAATGAACAAACTGAACAAACAAGGAAAATGAGATCAGACTCATAGACAGAGCGCAGGATGACAGCTAGTGGTGGTAGGGAGAGGTTGGGGGTGGAGGGATTGAGCAAAAAGGAAAAAGGATTCATGGGTGTGGACAATAGTGTGGTGACTGCTGGTGGGAGGAGGGTATAAAGGGGACTCAATGGTAATGGAAAAAAATATAATTAAGATTGAATTAAGAAAAAAAGAAACTACTATTCTGAGATATATATATATACACATACATTATCTACATAAAATATGGGATGTTATATATGTTATATATAAAATATGGGACATTATTTTAAAAATGATTCACTGTTTATCTGAAATTAAAATTGAATCAAACATCCTGTATTTGTTACATTACCACATAACAGTGATGCGGGTGCTGACTCTGGGTGGCCCATTGCTTTGGCCTCTTGATTCCTGGGAAGGGCATGGCCGGAGGAGAGTGGGAATGGGGCCTGTGGAGTGTGGGGCCCAGAGCAGGGAGTTTGGTTGCCAGGTCTAAGGACGCAATGGTTAGAGATGCTGTGAGGATTAAATTAAATAACAGATATAAAATGACTTCACAAATTGTGGCTTTTATTGTTGTGAATCTCTCCTGGGTGTGAGGAGTGGTAAATTTATCTTAGGACTAGAAAAACAATTGATTGGCCCATGGGTTATACAGAAAAGGATTAAATTAAAAACAAAATCTCATTCTTGAATAGACATTTGGATACACTGTGTATAGATGCTGTTTACAATTCTATCCTCTCTTGTTGACTTAATTTTTTTCTTTTGGTCACATATGCATGGCCTATTAGCTTACTTGGAAATCTGGGCCTCAGATTCCCTAGTTCCATTGTGTGCATTCAATTTTTGCACAATAAAAGAACAGGTTTCTGTAGCATCTTTCATTCAAACTCTGGGTCCCCTGAAGAGCCTCTGCTAGCTTTTGTTTTATGGAACGCCACACGCTTAATCTTTCTCGAATTGCTTCATGGCTGTCTGCAGAGTTGGCATTATTCACTTCAGAAGGGCAGGGACCTTGTTTTGTTCTGCATTCCCTTTGCATTCAGCTCTGAGGCCGGCAAGTTGCTGGTGTTTGTTGTTCAACAAATAGTTGATTGATTGAGTGGATCACCAAAGGAGCTGGGTTATCTCTTTGGGACCTCTGCTTCTATTATCAATGCAGGTACTATAGATGGAATTTGTATAATGGATGCCTGAATTTTTTAATGTGCCAGGGCCTCTCCTACCGTCATGTTCTCACTTAATTAACAAATAATTATTGAGCATATCCTACATGCCAGGCACTGGATGGAACACAAAGACAGACAATTCCTGCCTTCAAGGAGCTTGTGGTCAACTAGGTAGAAGGAAATCCAAAGATTTAACTTGCAATGACATCATGCTATGATGGAAGAAAGGGTAAAGTAAGAGAAAGATGAAAGAAGGCAGGACTGGCTGAAAACACATGGTATCCCAGGCAGGTTAATCATTTGACATTCTTCACACTAATATTCCTTCTATGTCTGTTCAACCTGTAATCAGTGTGGATGTAGAGAAAAAGATTCTCTATTAATAAAAACTGTTTACTTTTTCCTTCATGTTCAGAACAAGAGATTTCTGCCGGACACTGACTAGAGCAGAACAATTTAACCTTTTTGGATCTGCAGTTTTGAAGCAGGCCACTTTTGGGGAGGCATACTGAAGTGCTTAAGATTTATATAGTAATGTGACCCACCTATTCCTGGTGGGTCATAGTTTTTGCAAGGTCTACCTTTGACTTCAGAAATGGCTAGTGTTGGTTTAGAGTGACTTCTTGTGTCCAGGGCAAAAATGCTTATGAGAGAGAGGTCAGTGAGCAAATAGAATGGTTCTGTTTGGATCACTGTGTACTTTATATTTCACCCATTATAGAAACAGTCACCCACAGAAACCCGAGTTCACTGGCATTATCCATCAAATTTATTTCTGTGATGTTTAGCATCCCATGTTTGTTGGTGTCCTGGCCAGATGGCAGCTGCCCTGCCTTTTAATCCAACTCCAGAAGTAGAAGCCCCAAAGTCAGTCTGAGGGGAGAAAGGGAAGGTTCCTCAGGAGAGCAAGTATTAGAGCCCTAACTTGAAGACCAAATTAAATTTTCCTGAAAGACAAAGAGGGGTGCAGTGGAGAGAACAGCATACTGGCTTAGGGAATCGCACGTGAAAAAGTGTCAGGACAGGAAAGGCGGTGGCGTTTGGGGATGAGTCCCTGCAGTCCAGAGTTGTTTGTAGGTCGCTAGGTGGTTAGAGTGGCTAGGGGACTAGAGACGAGGCCGGACAGGGAGCCCAGGGCCAGAACACAGTAGGCCACGAATGGTCGTTTTACCCTTCAGTTTTGGCAATGTGAAGTGAGCTGACAACAATTTTTTTTTACATGCATACAACTGCCCCCCCCAACACACACATTTTATTTTGAAAATTAAAAAAAAAATGTACAAACTGGCACAGTGAACACCAATATAACCGCCACCTACATTCTACTATTAGCTTCCAGCTACACTTGCTTCAGCAGTTTCCAAAATGTTGTCTGCAAGCCCTGGAGGCCCCACGAGACTTTCTGGGGATCCTTAGAGTCAGAACAGTTTTCATAGTGATGCTAAAAATGTTATTTGTCTTTTTCTCCCCCATGTTGGTTTTGTACCTGTGGGACAAGAGTGAGAGTAGGTAAAACTGGTGCGTTAGGTGAACTGAGGCCCTGGCACCTACCGTATCAGCGGTGTTCTCAGTGCCATGCATCCTACGGTAAAAAATGGCAGCTTTGATTAACTGTCCTTGATGAAGCATTACAGATTTCTAATTTTATGAGATCTTAATTCTTGAATACACACATTTGAAGTACCTTGAGGGATGGAATGAGAGCTGTGCATAAGGGCCCTGCTGCATACTGAAATATAGTGCCCATCTTGAGGAAAAGTACTTGTGTGATTGTTTAAGCTGCCACGTACAGTAGCAGACTTATTCATGCAACACCAACTTTTACCTGCAAGAATGAGTGGATTTGCTTTCTAGGGCTGGCTTAACAAATTACCATAGCCCTGGTGGCTTAAACAACAGAAATTTATTCTCTTACAGTGCTAGGGACCAGAAGTCTGAAATTATGGTGTGGGCAGGGCCACACTCTTTCTGGAGAAGAATCTGTTCTTTGCCTCGTCTAGCTCTTGGTGGCATATCCTGATTGGCATGCATTGGAGTTCCTTGGCTTTTCACAGCGTCGCTCCAGTCTCTGTCTCCATCTTCACACTGCGGTCTCCTCTTTGTGTTTCTATGTCTTCTCTTCTTCTGTCTCATATCTCTTTCCCTCTCTTACAAGAGACTTGTCATTGAATGTAGGAATTATCTGGATAACCCTTTTCTCAAGACCCTTAACTTAATAATCACATCTTTTACCATATAAGGTAATATCCACAGGTTCCAGAGATTGGAAGTGAATGTATCTTTGGTGCAGGGAGGGCATTTTTTTCTGCCTACCACAGCGACTGACAGATAAACTGCAGTTGTTCAGACTTTGGTATTGGCCAAACATTTTCTTGGAAATGAACAAACTGAGTCTACCACTTCAAGGAAAGCAACTGACACTTTTGTTACCAATTAGAAAATTTGAGCTTTCAAGTAAAAGATAGAATTCTGAAAAACTTGTATTCATCACCATGAGCTTGACAGTTTCTCAATTCTTAAACAATTTTCTAGTGCAATTGGAGGTGATATGAATGTATGGGGTGTGTATGTGTATACATATACACACATACACACACATATACATACACACACAATATTTGGAAGTTCTGTATAACTCCATGAACCAATATTTCCCAAGTGGTCAATGTTTAATGCAATAAAATTATAAATAGATAAAAGATCCATTCAAAGTGCAAGATAGACCAATGAGTTTTAATATAACAGAATATGAAAGTTTACTAATAGGATTTCAGATTACACATTGCAGCTAACTTTTGAGAAACCATTACTTTTTCAGTTTTGAATAATATGAAAAAAGAGGTCTACAATTATCTGAAAATACTATTAAAATTCTTCTCTCTGAACCCAGTATAATCTCTGTGAGGCTGGATTTTCTTCATATGCTTCAATCAAAACAACCTGTCATAAAAGATTAAATGCAGAAGCAGATATGAGAATTTCACTGTCTTCTAGTAAACCAGATATTTAAAGAGATTTGCAAAAATATGAAGCATTGGGTCCTGGCTTGTAGCTCAGTGGATTGAGTGTAGGCTGCGAACTAAAGGGTTGCCAGTTAGATTCCCAGTCAGGGCACATGCCTAGGTTGCGGGCCAGGTCCCCAGTGAGGGCCACATGAGAGGCAACCATACATTGATGTTTCTCTCCCTCTCTTACTCCCTCCCTTCCCTTCTCTCTAAAAATAAAATGAAACCTTAACAAAAAGATTAAAAAATACATATAAAGCATTGGCCCTGACCAGTGTGGTTCAGCTGGTTCAGCTGGTTGGGCATTGTCCTGAAAAGTGAAAGGTTGCTGGTTCAATTGCCGGTTAGGGCACATGCCTGGGTTGCAGGTTTGGTCCCTGGGTCCATAGTTGGGGTGCATACAAGAGGCATTGATGTGTTTCTCCCTCTCTTTCTCCCTCCCTTCCCTTCTCTCTAAAAATAAAATTATATATATATAGTGATCACTTACCAAGAAGTGTTTGACAGTCATTTGTGGAGAATTGGAGCATGACTGGGCAGTACACACTCTAGGGTTCTCAGTCATGTCCCCTCTAAATGGTAACAATGTCCCTAGACCAAGCCCGTGACCTCTACTTTTTTGAAAGCTTTAAGACCCTCTTTTCTGCTTTTGGTGTGCTTTGTTTTTTTCTTCTAAGAAACTCCTTCCCCCCTCAGCAGACAGACCAGGCTCTTCCATCCCTCTAGAACACAGCATATATTTTGAATTCTGGTGTACCTACTGCTTAGTGATCAAGGATAAAAATTTTTCTGATCACTCCAGAAAAGTGGAACTCAGGTCTGACACAAGAATTTTGCAAATTGGTGTGCATTTGACAAAATTAGTCTGTAGAATTAAAAAAAGATGAAAGGGGGGAAATGAGTGGACATGTTTTCATCAAACAGTTGAAAAGATAGCTTCAGATGTCATTACTGCTGTTATGCAGGACATAACTACGACTTTACCTTTGTCTTATTGCTTTCACTATTCCCTTTATCATTGTATAGCATGTAGAGATGTTGTTTTTCTGTAAAATGTCTGTCCTGTGTGATGAATCATTATATTCACACAGTTCCTCTCTAAAGACCTGGACATGATCCTCATCATTGCCTCCTGCCTGAGGACCGCCAGTCTGATTCAGCTCCTGCCCCTGGGCATCACCGTCTCACAGGTGGTCTCTGAACTATGTGAGCTCTCCCACTGCCTCAGGACAAGTCCCACCTGCTGGATTCACAGCCCCTCACAACCTGGCGCCACACCACCCTGAAACTTTGATTTCTTATTGCATCACAACCGTGCTCTTCTGTTCCTGCACTTGGGCCTGCTTTGACCTTTTCCAAATACACTATGCTCTTTTGGCCTTCATTCCTTGTTCCTGTCATTTAGCAAGTTTGGGATTCCCTCCCCACTATCCGGAGTCAATTGAGTCCCATACTTGCAACTTCCCACTGCTCTGTCCAAACTCCTAGAACAGAAATTCTCAAACTCTCTGGCTCAAAGGTCTTTTTATATACTAAAAAGTTATTAAGGACACCAAAGAGTTTTTTATTTATTTTTGTGCATTATATCTATCAATTTATCATAATATAAATTTAAAATATCTTATAATTATTTCTAAAAGACCATTATGTGTTATTATAAAAATATATGAAAAAATAACTATCTTCCAAAATGGAAAAAAAATTAATGACAATAAGTGGCAATGCTATATGAGATCTGTCTGGAAAAAGTCCAGCCATTGTTAATATAATGAGAACAGTTTGCATGACATTGATGTAACCTGGAAGCCAAGGAGAGTGGACTGGAATGCTCATGCATGCACAATAATGACTTCACTGTACTAGTCAGTGGGGGCTGCTGTTGAGTGAGCATATGTACTGTGTGGCCGTCGTACTCAAAATGATTGAGTGAGCAGAGCAATGAATCTGAATCAAGTTTTGTGTTAAGCTGGAATATTCCTCTCTGGAAATTATTCAGATGATTCAGAAGGCCACAGCTATGGGCAACTGGTGATTGGCGACCTCATCAGACAACGCACCCGCTCATGTATCACACCTCTTGCAGAGTTTCTTGCTGAAACATCAAGTCACCCAGGTAACTCAGCCCCCCTACAGCCCAGATTTGGTGCCCTGCTATTTCGGGCTTTTCCCAAAACTAAAATCACCTTTGAAAGGGAAGAGATTTCAGACCGTTGATGAGATTCAGGAAAATACGACAGGGCAGCTGATGGCAATTGGGAGAACTGTATAAGGTCCCAAAGTGCCTACTTTGAAGGGGACTGAAGCATCATTGCCCTATGTACAGTGTTTCTTGTATCTTCTTCAATAAATGTCTCTATTTTTCATATTAAATGTCTGGATACCTTCTGGACAGACCTTGTATGCCATTTGTAGACTGTGCTTTCCTTGAAACACTCTTCTCTTTTGGCTTCTATGTCAACAATTTCTCTTTGTTCTTTTGCTACCTCTAAGAACATTTTTAAAAAATCTCCCTTCAGAGTTTTTTTTTTTCTATATACCTCTAATTTTTTTTAACATTCCTTAGAGTTTTGCCCTTGGGGATATTTTTTACACACTTGATATTCTCTTTTTAGGTGATCTCACACACTTGAAGCTATAATGACTAGGACACAAATTTCATGTGGGTTGAAAATTATCTTTTTAATGGCTGTATTCCCAGCCCCTAGAAGAGTACCTGGCATATTGTGGGTGTTCGATAAATATTCAGTGAATGACTAAATTGCCATTCACAGGCAAAATCTAAATGTAACCCCAATAAAACCTGGCTGCTTTGAGTCCAGTTTAACAAAGTGAGCATTAAAAAAAAACCCACATAAATTTGATGCTAGAAATAAAGTATTTGTAATTGCAGTTTGGTGGAGCCATTATGGAAGGCAATCTGTCAACTTTTAGTTAGGCTAACTGTGTATACGCCATGACTCAGTAATCACTTTCCAGGCTATACCAGAAAAAAAATCTCATCTGGATCCATAAGAGAACAAAAATGAAGATGTTCATCCTAGCATTGTTTGTGGTGAAAGGAATGGGAGGCAATGGAGCTGTTGGTGAAGTTACGGTAGATGCATGAAGGGGATACTCTGAAGTAGTTGGAAACAAATATGGAAACACAGATGCATACATTAACTTTGAAAATGTTGTGCTGTAGAATGAGGTAAGAAACGGAATGATATCTATTCTACAACATCACTTATGGAAATTAAAAATGTGTGCACAAGGCTGCCAAAAATATTCTGTCTTGAGCTAGGTGCTGGTTACACTGGTGTATCTATTCAACAAGCTGCATAATTAGTTATTTCAGTTTACTGCATGTAGTTATACCTCAATAAAAAAATCATGCACACAAAATAAGATACATTATATAAGAACACTTACCAAAATAAAAGGCTACCCACCAAACACATTACAAAATTGCTTGTGGTTAAGAAGATGGATTTAGAAGGAAACGCATGATTGAATGAAATAATTTAAAAACATTAAACAGAAATGGGGCTTTGCATGTACCAATGATGATCATGTGCCATGAACTGAGGAGTCTGAGGTCCCTCTATTTATTTTATCTACTTACCCATCAGTCTATCTATGGAGTTATTTATACTCACGCCATCAACTGACATGTTTATGTGGATGGTTTCCAAAACATTATCCACAGCTCTACTGTCTTCCACAGTTTCAATTCTACATCTCCAGTTGCCTTCTAGGCATCTCTATCTGGATGTTTTTGTTTTTGTATCCTGATCACTAAGAACAAAACAAACAAACAAAAACCCCCCAAAACATAAACATACACACAGACACATCTTTTGTCTTCTTCAGAGATGGTCTTTTCCAACACATTGAAAGTCTAATGACAAAAGAATCTGTATACCTCTCCAAACATTTTAGAGTAGCATTTTGGGTGAATAGTATAGGCATCACCTGGAAGCTTAATAGATATGCAGAATCTCAGGCCCTACCCTAGACTTGCTGATTCACAACTTTCATTTGAACAAGATCCCAGGTGACTTTTTGCACACTAAAGCTTGAGAAGCACTGCTCTGTTTTTCATTTACTTTGTTAACCTTGCTTAGACTATCAGGTAGAAATAAGTGGGGACCCCTTCAGGAAGCACCCAAGTGGAGTTAAATACATGCCCTATTTAGGTTTTGTATACCAGGGTCTGTTAGATGATGAATAAGACATCCAGAGTTCTAGCCTTTTCTTGGGTGAATGACCTGGAAGGGGCCACTCCTCATTATGCGTTTCACTTGCACTCTGTATTAACACAGCCCTTCACCATCCATTTATTAGTGATTCTCTCTCAAACTCTCTGCATCATCTTTCCAAGCAATAAATCGTGGTGAATTTTCTTTGTAACCCATAAGTGGCTGATAAATTGTAAACAAATGGGTGGAAACAGTGGAAAAGTGTTTCAATTTTCCCGCATCTACCCTCCATGCATCACTTAGGGAGAAACCAAGTACTCCCAGGCTTGATTGTGTGTCTGCAATAGAATTCTAAAGAGAAGGAAAGAGAGAACTTCATATTACAGGATTTAAACTATTAGATAATAAATGTAGATAGGTTTGCCAAGGTGGGCTGCCAGTCTAATGACACTGGCTGAACTGAAGTCCAATGTCAACAAAATTAAGCTAATGGCTTTCACTCTCTGACTGTACTTATATCACTCGTGAGCTACCATGTTCACACAGAGATTTAGTATATTCTGCATTAGTCTGTGAGTTCCCTCAGTTTGAGTTGGACACAAAACAATAAATATGTAGTCTAATTTTTCTCCCGTATAAGCTGATTTTTTGAAACTAGTTCCTCCTCACCCAGCAAGAGCAATGGGCAACTCTCCAGTGTCCTCTCCATCCACATGCATTTGTCTCTAGGGATCATTTTAAGTTCTACCTCTCCGTCTGGCCCCTCTCTCTCTTCTCAGTTCTGTGCCTTAACATTTTAGACTTGTCCTTGGTTCTAGAGGCTTCCTTTTTCGGAGACACAGCCTTCAGTTCCCTGTAGGTTCATATTCATAGTTTCACGGCAGCCTCTTCTACACCCACACGCAAACCAGGCTCTCTGCCACACCCAGCCCCAGAAAAACAGCCCGGCAGGCAGCATGGCCAGCCCTGACTCAGCCTCCCTCTCAGCAAGAGTTGGAAGCCCCAAATCCATGCAGGTCACTCCCACACTTCTTAGGTTCACCAGAGATAAGCAGCAGAATATGCAGACCTGCGATTTCATGGCCAACTTGTCAATTTCTGGGATGGTGAAGCTCTTGAAATCAATATTTTGATTTTGTTTGATTCTAAGAATGAATGTTTGTTTGACTCCCAGAATAAAGAGATTTTCATCAAGGCAAAATAAGGACTCAGTAACTGCTGGCTCATAGAGAAAGCTATACTTTTACCATTAAAAAAAAGGAATCAGCTGTGATACAGGTATGAAGACAAAATTCAATAGTTAATAAAACTGGGATGAGTGTGGATGAGAAAAAAAAAAGAATGGGTCAGAAAGAGACAGTCTTCTGCTGGGCGGCATTGGAGAACCTGCTGACCCCTCAGCATTTTACTAGTGCCATGCCAGCACTCCATGGGGGAAAGCAATTATTTTAAGAAAATCTATTTGAGTCTAACATTGTCATTATCCTTTCAATGCTGCTGTTCCAACAATCCAGTTAAAGTGTGTAGTCATTAAAAATAAGAAATGCTCTTTTTGCCAATACAATTAAGGCATTTTGGAGAGGCAGATGCTATTAGTTCAGCTTGTAGAGGCTTTTTCTTGCCATTTCTACAGAATAACATTTTTGCAAGTGTAGTACGGTGCAGAAACCAAGTCCAATACAGGGGTGCACAACCAAGCGACTATAGTGGTTTACCAGGAAAACACACACACACACCCACCCACCCAATGCAAAATGGAGCTTCCTCTAAGAATAAAATAAAAATCTGTTTTACATTAGTAGAGAATAAGTGGAAAGTAACTATGCTTTCCAAAGAATGAGAGATAACTTTGGGGAGCTAACAAGAAGTTTCTCTGTGAAATAAATCAGTTGCCCCCAAAGTGGTTTATCTCATTCTTTCCTTTCTCTGCACAGGTCAACTATATTAGGTGATTCAAAGGGCTTGAAATTTACCTAATTAAAGGAGTTTGAAGTGGGGGCTGGAGAAGCAGGAGTATAAAATTAAAAAGGTTAGAAGATTTGGCCCAAGTCCATTAGTGGAAATCCAAAATTAATTCACAGAATACTATTCCTGAAAATATGTGGGTCTCCAAAGGCATGGGTTCCTTTGAAAGCTCTGCTATCTATCTGCTATGGACAGGCCAGAAAAATCAGAAATAGTCCCTCTCTAGCAACACGGAAATGCTCCCATTTAATGTTACACAGGGCAGGTGTGAGCAAAATAGAGAGGCAATGAGAATCGCAACAGTACCTTGCCCAAACATTTTGTACAAACAAAGCAAATCCAATTTGGGGGTAAGAGTGGAAATGGGCTTTGTTTTATTCAGATGAAGATGGCCACATTACTATGAGGCACATGAAAAAAATCCAAGGGCTATACCTTTGAGATGGTTCCCAGACTGGAATTTCTAGACAATTGTGCTTTCTCCTTATTGCAAAACACAATGCAGAGGGTGGTGGTTCCTCGCCAATTACTCTGTGCATGAACTTGAGTGACTCACTCTTTTTTGGCCTTAGAATCTCCAATCACAAGATGATGGGCTGTAGTAAATGGTTTCTGGCACGTTGAAGCTTTTATGTTCCATAAGACTATGAGTGCAGGTCCACTTGCTTATGGAAGTTTTAAGTCTAACAGGGAAATACTCCCTGCACACAATAAAAGTTGTCAATGCAAGGCCAAATATTTTAGGTACCTAAATAATATGGGCATTCATTTATGTATGGCCCATGTGCTCTTCTTGTCAGGCAGATCCTCCTAAGACCCTCATCCTCCTCTAAATGTGTATGCCTTACCTCTCTCCTTCCTCTCATGGCCAGATTTCTGGAACAGTTAGTCTTCGTGCACTGTCTCCATGACCTCATCTTCCATCAAATCCCCAGCCCACTGAAATTTGGCTTCCACTTCCCCAGTTCCATGAAAACTATTTTCTACCAAGGTCACCATCAACCCTCAGGTTGACAAATCCCATCGACTCTGTAGGCACATCTTTTAGACTTCTCAGCATTTTGTACCATTGACAAGTTGATCTTGAAACTGCCTCTTTCCATTATTCCCAAGATCCTATTCTCTCTGGTTCTCCTCTTTCCTCACCAACTGCTTATTTTCAGTTTCTTTTATGGGCACCTCCCCCCTGACAGCCCTTTAAATCCACGCACTACCTCAAGTTCTGTTCTTGGCTCTGGCTGCATACTCTGTCTCGCTAGACAAAAGCTTTTAACACCACAAATGCTGCTGACTCTCCAATCTGTCTCTCTGAGACCTTTCTCTATCCTATAATTTACTGGCTAATTTATCTAATGTGTCAGAAGTATCCCAACATTATATCCAAAATCCAACTTACAACCTTCCCCCAAAATTTGTTTTGCCCTCCTAAAGTCAGTTCTGAACTGTTGCTCAAGGGAAAAATTTGGGAGTTATCACGAATTCCTCCTAAGCCCTCACCCCTCCCGCCGTGTAATAAATTAGGAGCCATCAATTCTACAGTCCACCTGTTTCTCCTTTCCACCCCCTGTATCGCTGCCCTGGTCGGGGACCATATCATCTCTCTCTGGAACTTTGGCTGGCTGCCCTCACTGTCCCCAGACTCTGAGACTTTGTCTTATATAGCATCCTCCCCACTGACATTAGTAGGTTCTTTCCCACAGAGAAATTTGATCATGTTCAACATTCTTTGTTATATTGAACTCTAGTTGATGCTATGTATGCTGATGTGTTTAGGTGTAAGGCTGCAACTTTGAAATCCATTAAAAAAATAAGATGAATTGATGGATGAATCAAGAGACAAACACATAGATGTGTGATAAACTAGAGTGCTCAATGTCCTTTATTTTGGTATGATATATACATTTGCTTAACAATTACCTGCACTGTTGATAATTGTTAAGCAAATGCATATATCATCTTATAATGGCATTTAAGCTTCTCCAGTACTAGATCATCGCAATGCACTTCTGCATCCTCATCACTCCTAACACAGAAATTAGGCAAAGGGGCTTCTCTGCAAATAGTTTGGCAGAAACAAATGGAGGATATCATTTCTAGTTGGCCTTTTGTCTAAGCTTAAAGTGATGCTGAGGAATACTAGAGAATGATTCAGGATATATAAACTGAACATATACTTTCAATTATACATTATACATGTTTTTAAAAATGATTGATTGAAATGTGTTTTTGAGACATTTAGAATTCATGTACATATCAGAAAGTAGGTCTTCTTTGTTTTTCTTCATATACGAGATTAAAACAGAAGTAACCTTGAGGCACTTTTCATTTGAAGAGAGAGTAAAATGACAGATTATTTTGTCAATAGCAAGCTGTTAACATTGAGTTCAGTAGATATTTAAAAGGAATTTACTGGAGCCTTACTATGAAACATTACCTGATTTTATGCCTTGGATTCAACTATGAGACCATTTCATAATAAAACCTTTTTGCAACCTCAATAAATATACATCTTTGGATGGTGTCCAACATACCTTTTTTTATAATCCCGCCCTGTAGGGAACAGTAATATGGTAAAGTCCTAGTAAAGTTTAGAATTTCTTTTACAAATAACATAATTCTAGAGGTATTTATAATATCTAAAAATAAGAAAGGATTCATTCCACATTGTACGCTTTGGTTGTAATCTGGAACTCTTTTGTCACAAGAAATCGGAACCAACTATATTCTAGTTCCAAGCATAATTTGGCATTATTTTATTACCTGTGGTCCAATTTCTTATGGTGAAATAAGTCCAGTTTGTTTCCCATGAATCCATTTCAGAGCAATCTTTCCAACGGAGTTTGGACCCAGAAAGAAATGTTGAGGAACACACGTGGTTAGAGGTACTGCAGAAGGGGGCTGGATCATTAGTACTGAACTCATCACAGTGAATCCTCTATGGACTTGCTAATCATTTTCATCACAACCTGACTTTGGGTACCTTTTTAACTTTATGAAAACTCTTTCATCAGGTATCTAAAAATCATAAATCAAAAAGCAAAATCAAAGACAAGATAACTTTTTCCTCCCATTTTTGATGTCAGCATAAAATATGTGCTATAGGAATGTTTGGGGAAAATGCTGTGTAGCAAGTCTTCCTATGAGGATGTAAACAAAGATGTACTTTCACCAAATGTCAAACTTATGTTGTCAAATTTGATATGCAATGCCACAAAAATGAATTTATTGTGTAGATTTCCATGGTAGTGATTCTCTGTGGGAAAGAGTATATTTGGTTAGGAAAACAGTTTGCAATCAAAGTATTATTGCTTTGGGGGCAAGGAAGATGTCATTCAGATTAATACAGCAACAAAACATGCTGATAAATTTTTTAGTTAATGGATTGCTAATAGAAAGTAACATGTGTTAGAGTATCAACCATGGTTTGCATTCTATTAGAAACTTCAGCATTAGATTTATGGAACTGAAAAAAAGTATGAGTTTTGCAGAACCAAAACAAAACCAAGGATTCATGGATCTTCTGGAAAATTAGCTTTATTAACAGTGTCTGAGGTTTGTTTATCAGAGATGAACTAGCAACAAGGAAAACTACTTGCCCACTCTGGGTAGAACTGCCAGTCAGCACTCCCACTTACTACCTGGATGGTAATGGGTAAGCTATTTGATCTTTTGAAGCCTCAGTTTTTTCATCTGTAGAAAGGGTCTAAAAATGCTTACCTTTTAAATGTTATTGTTGAAGGTTTCATACCATATTGTTTAGTGGGTTCTCAATAATGAGGAGCTGTTACTGCTATGAGAACAGTAGTAAGTTTGCTTTTCCCCTCAGGGTAATGGTGACAGTTTCCTCCAAATGACTTGGGAGTGAGATGAAGTTTGGAGGCAGAATTTTGTGATGAAGACCAATGACATTTTGATGTTCCATTGTCACTGACAAGCAGCTCCTCCTAGGAACTGCTCCTGGAGGCCCCTTTTGGGTTGCCCAGTTCTGTCTTGCTTCCCCCACCAGCAACCCTTATGAAGCCACAGAACCAGGAGAAAAAGTTGCAGCTACAACTACCAAAGAGCGATGAGCTTTTATCAAAACCCCATTTGGGGAGGACACGGGGCTACTATTTAAAATAGTAAAATGTGGTGATCAATAGCAGCTGCTTCAAATCCCCTGAGTGACCTCCCCTTTTTTTCTCCACCCCCCTCCCTGTGACATTATTTTTGTGTTTCAACTTGGGGAGGCTCTAGTGAATATCCTGTTATTCAGTCAGCCACTCATCTAGGTGTTGCTGTTATGAGCTGTTTTATAGATGTGCCTAACATCTACCACCAGTTGACTTTAGGAAAAGGCGATTTCCTTCGATAAAGTGGTGGGCTTCATGCAATCACTTGAAAGCCTAAGAAGTGTGAAAACAGGTTTTCTGGAGAAGGAATTTTGCCTCAAGACTGTAACATCAAATCCTGCCTGAGTTTTCAGGCTACTGGCCTGTCCTACAGATTTCAGACTAGTCAGCCCTTATACATTGCAGGAGCCAATTCCTTAAAATCTCAGTCTCTCTCTGTCTCTGTCCCTCCTATTACTTCTGTTCCTCTGGAGAACCCTGAACAGTGCACCCTCTTTGCTACCCTTCCAGAGATCTTCCTGTGATCCAGAGGTGGAAATGTCAAAGTTTGCTCAGCAGGAATCCAGGCAGGGACCCTTTTCTGTTCTGATTGGTCAGTTTCCAGACTGCCCTGGTTGTTACCTGTTTGAAACCACTCTTGGCTAGACTCCGAGAGCATATGGCCCAGGAGGAAACACAGAGGGCAGAGCTTTGGGAAGATGGGTTTCCCTTTCCCTAAAGCTTTTCTTGGTGTCTATCATCCCCGCCCTGGAGTTTTTTTTCCTTGCTATGTCAAAGAGGTTTCAATTTCTTGCAAAAGAAATTGTGCTGCTGATAAACATTAGTTATGGAAAGGTTTTCTTTCAAACCCAAGGGAAGGAACAAGATAATTTCCCCTGGTTCAGGAAAGTCAGAGTAGAATAAAGCTTCTTGAAATATGAGCTTGATAAAAATAATATTGTCAGTATGAAATAAAAATGAGGACTTGGAGACAGTTTCATTCAAAGTCACTTGATCATATATAACAAAGCTGGTTGTGGGGGCTGGGAAAGGGATTGTAACACGCTGAACTGAATCAAGCCGAGCCTGTAACTGTAGCTTGAACACTGGGAGAACCACTTGGCAAGGACTGTGTTGCTGACCTCCGGGGCCTGGGTGGACAAAGGAGTCTGCTGGGTCCCCAGTTGGAAATAGTTCTCTGAGTTTAGGCTGACTTTGCTCTCTCCCACCCTACAAACAAAAAACATTACTAATTTGTGTTAGTAGAGTTGGTCCCTAGAACATAGGACATTTATACAGATAAAATCTGTGGTAGCCAGAATTCTCTACCTCGCAAGTTTAGAGAATAAGGTAAGGTCACTTTTCTTGTAGTGTTCAAAGCACAGTTACTCTGAGAACCCTATTACGTCCAGATGGAGGAAGTTCAGTGTTTCTGTAAGAGTTACTCTTATAGTTTCTGGATATCCTGACGAAAGCCCACTTGTTCCACAAATTCACCCTGGTGGGATCCTGTAATTTAAATCTGACATATGAATCAACCCTTATTGGTTCTGCTGCAATGCTCTGCTGATCTCCCTTTCCCTCAGTCATGGAATTTTCCAGGTGGCATGCTCACTTGTTTTTCTTTCACCCTGACAGTGGGTTCTCTCAGGTCTTGGAGTCCCCAAACCTGGCGTCATGTCCTTGCCTGGCTTCTAGCAGTTTGCCACATATCTCTTACCTGCTGCCTCCATGTATCTGCAGAGGGATCTTTGTGCCCGCCCCTTCACTGGGCACTCTGCCCTGTGGAGCAGAAATGGTCCTCTTCCCCTCTGACAAGGATTCCCTCCTTGACCAAACATTAGTCAGGCTCCTTTGAACCCTATTCTCAATTGGGCCTTGTCACTGGCCTGCTGAGCCCAGTATAGTGAGAGTATCCACCACCCCTGACACACATGCTGTATATTTTATCAATTTCCTCTTAGTAAGTTTCCATCCGCTGACCCTCTACCGTTATCCACTGGCTATAAATCTGCAGCTGTCTTTGCTGTGTTTGGATCTGAGCTTAGTTTTATACTGAAGTCTTTCTCCCTTATTGCAGCCACTCAAATAAAATCTTTCTAGCTATTTTAAAACAAATGTTGGGTGCAATTTCTCTTTGATACCTTCCCCAAGTTCAAAGTTCACTCATTCTCTGTGGTCTGACATGGTTGACAGTGGGGACATTTATTTTCTTAAGAAGAAAGTTCCACATTTACCCACAAGGTAAGTCTGACCTTTAGGTCTACAAACCGTCTCAATGATGGCATTTGGTTCCACAAGCAGCCCACAGTCGGGCCCGTCCCCAGAGCCCTTCGTGATCTGCTTACTACCCCCTGCAGGGCCTGGCACACACCACCTGCACACCTCTCCTCCTTCCTCATACTGCAGGGTCCAGCTCAACTCTTTTTCAGTCCTTGCCTGTCCTATTACAATGGCTTCTTGCCGGCTGCCTTCAAGTCTACCTCTGCAGAGTCACCTATGTGCGAAGAAGGCCTCATGACTCCCTCCCTGATGCTCCTTCATGGCGTCCTATTTCTTACAGAGTTAAGACAAAGCTTCCAAGTGGCCTGTATGGATCTTCTCCATTTAATTCCTCCTGGCTTTCAGGTTTACACTCATAATAGCAGTCCTGAACCACTCGTTTTCCCTGGTACTCACTGTGCCTTGGTCATGTGGCCTGGAATAGTTACTAGGACCCTACCCTTTAATAAGAGGAAGGGAAGTTTATGAAAGAAATAGAAGACATTCTTTTTCTACCCTGGAGGCTCACAATGTGTTTGTTTTTGTGTGGGTGGGATACAATTGAACAAAAAGGAAGAAGGTGTTTTGACTGCTGGGCCTGTGCTTGAAATTTCCGAAGCAGTCCTAGTGAGGTCTTCTGAGGAGAAGAACGTGTTGACCCGTATGCAGCTTGGAATTTATATGCAGCTTGAATTTATTTTATTACTTGGAATCCTGATGCCTTGTCTGAACAACCCATTTCCTATATTCTTGACTGTGGGTATTACCTCAGGACTCTGCAGTGTCTCTTGTTTAAAGAGGAAAGGGGTGAGCTGCTCAATTCATATCACGATTTCCCCCCATTATTTCAGATTTCTTCATAAGGTGGATTTGGTGAGAAATTGACTAGTAAACAGTTAGTTACAATTTTAGACATCTCAGCCTTAGGGCTGTGGGAGCTAAAAAAAAAATACTGGTTTTCCTCCCATGTTCTAAGTTCTTCTGGCTGGGCTAATAATCAAATGAACTGAGACAGATGAAACAGGAGAAAATCAAATTTTAACACATATGCTTGAGGAATTCACAGAAGCATGAAAATTCCAAAGATGATGAGATAAAATTGGGTATATATGTCATTTTGGACAAAGGAGAAAGCATGGGTAGGAGTCTGAGCTCTCCAGGAAGAAGGCAATTTACAGGTAGTTGACGAGGTGCAGGAGCACACCAGCAGGTAAACTTTTGCTGGGCAACCCAGAAACAATGAGACACAGGTGGGGATCTAGTAAACAGGCCCCTGCTTGGGGCTTTCCTGTCCACCATAGTTAATTCAAATTAGGCTGTGGAGGCTAAAAAAATGTGTTAATACTTTTCTTCCCACCTTCTGAGTCGTGGGCTGAGCTGATAATAAAATCAACAGAGACAGACTAACAGGAAAAAAATCAAAGTTTTAATACATATGCATAGGGAGTTCACATAAGCATGAAATTCCAAAAACAGTGAGGCAACGTTGGGTATGTAAGCCATTTTGGACAAAGGAGACAGGGCAGGAAAAGCCTTGCTAAGCAACTCAGAAACAATGGGACTCCGTGGGTATCTAGCTCACAGGCCTGGAGGCTTCCTGACTAATGCTGGGGTGAAGATTCTTAAGGTGATTAAGCTAAGGCTCCCTTCCTGAAGCATGCTTCTCTGTCTGAATCTCTTGGCCAGGAAAGGAGGGGGGTCAGAGGTTCTTTCTGAGTCTTTTTTTTCCTTTTTCCTTAATAACCAGCTTAAAATCAATACCCCAAAAGGGAAAACTTTGGTCCCTTTCAGGACCAAATCATTTGGGAGCCAAATGAGACTGTGACTATTTGCATGCCTTGGTTTCTGACAGTCTTATGAGTGTTTATTTCCAGGTGTTGGGAAACTTTGATCCAATAAGAACAGATGGGCACTTTGTCTTTTTATTTCAATTTCTTCTCTTGACTCCCTCCTCAGCCCAGCGCTGGCAGTCTCATGCTCCCAGGTCAGCTGGAATGTTTCTGGACGTCTTGCCCATCAGCACGATCCTCTCTCCTTCTGAGCCTGCAGCTTTAGGACATGTGTATTTTGTTTCCCCCCACGTCCTCCCTCTACTTCTGGTTCATCCTCATTTCTGGTCAGTTACCATAGTTAAAAACCTACTCTGTCTTTTCATTCCTTTATCTACGGACAATTTTATTAAGCTTTCACTATTCCGTGTGGAGGGGATAAAGATAAATGAGACTAAGTTCTCACTCCTGAATCAAACAGTAGTTGAAAAAATCAGGAAAATGAGATAATAAAAATTAGAACAAACTATATAATGGAGGAAGCAATTTACTCAGCCTGGGCTTCAGGGGATCCTTCTCCTGGAGGATACAACCTTTAGCCTGTTTTCTGACTGAGGATCATGCTGATAGAGACATCACCCGCTCCCCCATACCAAGTCAGATTCTAGGAACATCTGTGCCAAACAGTTATTGGCACTGTCTGGATGAGGCAAAGAAACATACCTCCCCTCACTGTTCACGCTGTTTCTAGGTCTGAGGGTGGTGAGAGTAAGCTGAAGAAGCACCAACACAGTGGTACTGAGGTTTTCTTTCATTCATGCAACCTCAGGGCTGAGGGAAAAGTTTGGTTTCAAGTATCAAGCATGTCCATCCTCAGGGCCTTCCCCTCTCCTGGGCACATTGATGATATCCTCTCCTATGGTTGGCACTTGGCATCCATGCACCTTTGTGCCTCTCTGGTGTGGAGACCCCATATCTGTCTATTTGGCCTGAAAGGACTGGTCACGAAAAGTTTCCACTCTATTCCTCTGGCTATGATCTTTCTACCTAGGAAGACCTATAAAATGCAACCAACGCCTCATTAATTTTAAATGAATCTCCCCATGTAACCACTCATCTCTGACGGCCACAATTAACCTCGACTCCACACTCCTTTCCTTTCGTGTTTTGCTGGCTGATTCCTTACCCATTTGCCCCTCTTAACTTCCACCCAGGAGTGTTGCAGGCAGTTCGGTAAAACTCTAGGAGGGACTCTCAACTTTACAGCTTTTTTTCCTACAGCTTTTGGGACCCCTCCCCCTTTCATTCTGTGCCTACTACTTCCAGACGTCTGATAATGCTTTAAACATGTCGAATAATCAGACTTCCCCAGGAGGTCACTTTGACCTTGCAATTTCCTCCCCTACCTTCCTCTTTTGACTTTCAGACTTGTGTTTTCCGCTCCATGATGTGTGTGGGTCGTGGGTAATGGAATGGGCTTCATCAGCTATGCCTTTCCCACAGCAGGAAGGAGGAAATTCAAGAGTTGGTCTTTTCTTCACAGCTAACAAAACCACTGTTTGCTTGTTGCTGGGGCCCCTGGATTTCTTTGTCTTGCACTAGTCCCGGGTCCTGCTTCCTTTATGTTTATTGAGTGGGGAAAGCCTGAACATGTCACAAAGAGCTGAACATTCCCTGTGGTCTAGAGTAACTGAAGGCTGTGTTTTTTCAAATCTACTTTGTCATCTTGTACACATTTGCACTTTGCCCTCTGAAGATTTCAAGGCCTTCTTCATTGTGTCCGTTCAGCCTGTGCCCATGGGCCCCCGAGGGAAGGTCTCATTACTCCAATGTTATTTTCTTCAACTCCCACACTCTCCCCAGCTTTGCCTGCAGTACAGACTTTGGGGAAAGGGGAATCGCTGCTGACAACTTACAGGTGTGTGATTTATATCATGGATGATGGGAAGAACTATCATCCAAGGGGGGGGTGGCTTATTTCCTCAGGTGGGGAGAGACATAGCAATTATGGTAAATGCAATAAAGTGTCTAGAGAAAAGCAATCATATGAGTGCAGAGAGCCTAGGCTCTTGTTGTGGAACCTGAGCAGCATCCCTGTTCCCTGAGAGACTTAGGGATGCTGCAATGATGAAGAAACCTTGGTCCTAAAGTCCCTGAGTGCTGGAAAGAACTAGCAGAAGACAGACTCCCCCCTGGTACCTGGGGGCAGAAAATGGGTTTCATGTCTATTCCTAAATTATTAAAAAATAGTCTAAGATGTGTCACATGTCCAGAAAGCTTTCCAAACTAGCTAAGGAATCCCTGGTGTTGGTTGCTTGCTTTTCTTTAGTCCTGCTGTCCTTCCTTCCACCCTGCTCTCTTTCTTACTTTTCTTTTCCCTTTCTCCTTCACTCCCTACCTTCATCCTGAACCTGGCTCTGTTTTTCCCCACACAACTGAGCGTCCTGTGCTCTTGCTGTTAGCCCCAACCATGATGCAGGGCTCGTGGCTGGTGTGCCGATGGGTGTCACTTACTGCCCCCATCCTTCCTCTATATTATCCAGTTTTCTTGACAGGGGACAAACTATTTGTTTTCCTTAAATGTTTTATTTATTTATTTTTTCTAATTTGTAGCCTCAGCACAGTCAACATAGCCAACTGATCTGTAGCCCTCTGTAACCCCACAGAGCCACGTGGGTTAGGGTGACTAATTCAGGTGCTGTAGCACAGGAGGGACACTCTGCTCACTGAGCACCAACTAAGTGGTGGCCTTCTGCCTGGCACTTTGGATAAATCACCTAATGTCCTATTCACAGAACATCCTTGATATGGTTATTCCAACCCCATTTAGTATGTAAGATTCAGACTTTGTCACTTCCTTGAAGACAGATTTGAACCCTAGGTTTCATTTTATTCTGAATTCCATACTACGGGTACACCCATAGTACTCTGTGGGTATATGCATTCATGTCTGCTGAAGAGAACTCTGAAAAGAAGATTGTAATCCAGTCATTTCTCCTTATTTACAGCCATTTCCCACTAATCCTAAAGTGGACTAACTCCCAATATCCCCGAGGAAATTTCCAAAGACAAATCCTATTTGAAGACCATGTCTGTCTTAGATGGGAAATGGGCTCTGTGCTTCTGCATTGGTTTCGATCAGAAAAACTAGGACAAACATGTAAGAAGCTCTCCAAGTTCTGGCAGAAGGCTCAGTGGGTTTCTGATCCATGCCCTCTGGGAATGTGCTACCTGGGGTGGGGACTGCAGGACAGAAGGGGCCCCCTGCCAGGCAGTTTTTCTTTTATTTTCTTTTCTTTTTTTCTAGGCACTTTTTCTGAAGCTCTGCTCCCTAGGCTAATTCTTCTTCCAGACCCCTTTACTTTCCCCCACACTTTTCATTTCCCAAACCCTCTTTAACTGGCCTTTCTCTCTGTACCATCAGGGAGGTGTACTCTTACACGCCTGCTTATCTCATAGTGTTGTTTTACCTTAATGCTTGACAGCTCTCTTAGATACAGGAATTACATACTATTTTATGTCTTCTATCTCTGGCAAGGTTAGGTCGCAGCATTCTGTGACTGAAAATCGTATTAGCATTTTCCTCATTTGTGCAAGTGCTATCTTTCCATAAGCCATACCATACAGAGGAGGAGATTTCAACGGATATGAAACTACTTAAAGAAGAGAAAGAAAAAAAAGTGCTTAGTTTTTGTCCTTATCATGGTGCAAGTTTGTTTTCCTAACAGGGAATTTTTCAAGAGGTCTCTCAGTGCCGTGTAGTTCTGGAATAAGTATGGGGAAAAGGGCACACTTCCCATGCCGTATCCTTTTTACTCTCTTATGCTCCTCTGGGCTTTGCTTCTGAATACACAAAACCTGTATTTATGACTGCCAAGAGGACCTCTACTGTGAGGGAGAATTCATTGTAAATCACTCTTTCACAGCCAGTTAACAGGCAGTGTCTTTCTCACCAATAATTACGATTTTGCTTTGAGTTGAGAAGGTTGTTTTGGGGGCAATAAATTGTCATGTCAGTTATCCTTCACTCTCTTTGCATGTGATTCCTCAGTCGGAAATTGGTGTTCTTAACAGTTGAACCTCTGGGGTCTCCAAGGCTTTGCAGCTGAAAATCTTGGAGTCCCCTGCTTTGGAAAAGGGAGGGAGTGGTGGGGAGAGAGAGAATGGGAGAGGAAGAGAGATTCAGAGAAGGCCCTTTTGTTTTCAACTATGGTGCTAGGAAATTTGAAGTTGGGGAAGGGGACTTGCTCCTCTTATTAAGTATATTTTATGTTAGACAATTTTAACAAGGTTTGAAAATACTAAGAATGTTTTCTTTTCTAATTTCAACACAGAGTGCATCAGGTCATGACCATCTGATTATTTACAGTGACGTGTTCTTTCGTGTACACACATCTCTTCTGAGAAGTACCCACACAAACATGTTTGGATCATAGTGTATCACTGAAAGTTCACGAGCAACAAAATTTCAAATAGAGTAAGAGAATCAGAACTCTTCAATTCGTGGAAATTGTTAGTGGAAATTGGAAACTTCATTCCAAATCACATTTAATTTTACTGAGTGCCAGGTTATGATAACATCATTTTAACATGTACAAACTTACCAGTTCATGAGTCCTCTCTATAATTGTTTTATGACATTGTTGTTCTGATCGCTGTAGGTAATCAGTTACAAGGGCTTGTTTGGCAAGCTCTGTGAGAGAGAAAGCAATCCACCCAGATTTCAGGCGATTATGGGTGATTGGTAAAGCCTGTGGTATCTGGGGCCAAGAGCGTGTCCACATCCAAGAGTATGGCATTGGGTCTTTTTTCTCATAAAGAGGAGGGATTATTCAAGTCATAACGGCGCAATGCTCTTTTGACAATCTGCTAAACTGACACTGGGGTTTGGCCTATTTCTCTTTCATGTATGGATGCGACAGGGTAGAATTGGAACAGTTTGACCCATGGACTTTCTGACTTATGAAGCTCAGAGGTTTCAAAAGTAAGGCAGTAGGGCAGAGAGGCAAAGGGGATGAGCTCTCAAATCAAAGCCTGATTTGAGTTCTGGCTCTGCATCTATTAGCTGTATCATCTTGGGCAATATTACTCTACTTTTAGTGTCTTCATTTGTAAGCTGGGCATAATAATGCTAACAGTAATATTTCTGGAAGCCTGCTGCTTCTTTCTACTTCCTCTGTTGCTACCTTGGTGGAAGGCACCCTCATATTCCACCTGGGTTACTACATCGGTTTCCCAACCATCCCTCCTTCCCTGACTATACAAAGAGTAGACAGAGTGATTCTTTAAACACATGATGCCAAAACTCTCCTGTGCCTTTCCTCCTCATTCAGCATAAAGCCAAAGTCCTCACCATGGCTTTAAAGGCCCCACTTGATTTGTCTCCTGGTTACTTCTCTGGCCTCACCTTTAAATCCTTTCATCTCAATGCAGCCATTCAGCCCCCTTTGCTATCAGAACACAGTAAGCGTGTTCCCAGCTCAGGGAATCATGCTGGCCTGGAATCCTCTTCCTACATATTTATCCCCAGGGCGAACACCACCATTTTCTGCTCAAATGTCACCTGATCAGTAAGGCTCTTACTCAGTTTAATTTTTTCCTTAGTTTGCATGTCTCATCATCCTACACACTATGCACTTACTGTCTCCCTCCAGCCCTGGAATGCAAGTTCCATGAGGGCAGGGTCTTTGTTTATGATGTTTATTTCTGTGTCCCCTGTACCTGGAACAGAGCCTGGTTAGTTAACACTGATAGATAAATGAATAGAATCTGCCTCACAGAGTTGTTTAAAAATTAAATGATATACTACTTCTGAAATGCTTGGCACAGCACCTTACACATGGTAAGAATGCAATAAACATTAGCTGTTATTTACTGCAGAGTTAAGTAACAAATAATTCGCTTAGGAATAGAAAATAGGACTTTAACTATACGAAATTGGCAAAGCCAACTGGTGGGGAGGAACTCACCCAAACTTTTTTGTTGGGGTGTGGGTTATCTTTGTACTTCTTCACTTTTCATTATTTCTTAGTCACCATTTAGTGACAATTCACAAGCAAGAGACAAGAAGAATAAAAATAGCTTAAAGGATGGAGTAAAGCAATTACCTCAAAGAGTGTGTGTACATGGGAATAAGTGAGTGACTTTAGGCTGGGGAAGCTGAGATTATAGGTAGGCAGCTTCTTTGAGGTTACAGGCTCGGAGGTTTTCCTGGAAGGAGGCATCGAGGTGGTGGGTCATGTGTCCTGTGTCTAAGAACCATAGGGGACAGTTCTCATCTTTTGTATTAGTTATTTATTGCTATGTTACAAACCATTCCAAAATTCAGTGACTTAAAACAAGGATTTGCATTTCTCACAATTCTGTGAGTCACTAGGCAGTTCTGCTCCTCCTGATGTTAGTTGGGGCCACATGTGGTGCATGTGCCTGGGACTGAATTGTCTGGGGCTGGGACATCTAAGAAGGTAGTTGTTTGGGCCCTAGAGCTTGCTGGTGAGTGGGCATTGGTTCTTTTCCACATGACCTCTCTCCGGGATGTTCCTCATGATTCAGCAGGTAGTCTAGATTAAGCTTCTTTACTTGATGTCTGACTTTCAAGAGAGCAAAAAGGAACAGGAAGGCTTTATATGGCCTAGGCCTGTAATTCACAAGATGCCACTTTGCTGCTTTCTACTGGTCAAAGCAAGCTGTAAGGAGACAGCAAAAATAGTTCTCTTACCATAAGGAGTGGGGTGTGCAAGTGCATGTGTAGTTAAGTTGGTGATTGGCTGCCATCTTTGCAGATGATCTATGGCACCCTTTAACTTGCACCAAATGAAGGCTTTTGTCTTGGATTCCCTGTGAGTCTTTACTGCCTATGGGGGAGCTGGACTTCACAATCCTAATGTTTCAAGGCCAACAGTCTCAGTAGCCAACTCTGTACAGAAGACTGTAATCTCTGTTGTGAGGAGTACAGTTTTCCTCTCCACTTAAAAAAGAAATCATTATTGATTTAGAAGCCAATCACTTTGGAGCTGTATCCTCTGTGGTTAAGTTTTTTTTTTGTTTTTTTTTTTTAAATTTCACAAGCATTTATTGAGCCCCTCCTACATGTCAGACACTGGCCAGGCTCTTTAACATGCTTATGCCATTTAATTCTAACAGAAACCCTGGTGGGGGTTTTGATGATTCAAAAGGAAATTACTCACTCCATTTTTTTTAAATACAGAACATCATTTACTCAGGGTCACATGGGTAATAAAGGTCAGAGATGTAAGTCAACTTAAGCTTCTTGTACTACACATTGCATGCATGTTCCACAACAATAGTCAGCCCCTCTTTTATCTGCGTGAAGAAAGCCACAAGGGAACAAAGATGAGGAAAGACAATAATGCTTATTTTAGTCCATTTAGTTGAAATGAGTCATGGATCCATTTAACATACAAAGAAAGGGATTGGCATATACATGGACTTCAGAAGCAAAGCTATTTACCTGGCAGGATTTTGTTTTGGAGTTTCTGGAAGTCACAAATTGAGTTATAAGTTTTGATTCTCAGGTATGTCACTTAAAATTAGGTCTAGGAGCACACAACAGAAAACCCCCAATGACAGTGAGTTAAATAGAATACTTGTTTCTTTCTTATGAAATGAAGTCTGGAGGTGGGTATTGCAGGACTATTGTGTCTGCTCTACAAAAATCAAGCACCAGGGCCCTGCTGGTGTGGCTCAGTGGATTGAGCACCAGCCTGCAAATCAAAGTGTTGCTGGTTTGATTCCCAGTCAGGGCACATGCCTGGTTTGCAGGCCAAGTCCTCAGTCAGGGGCATGCAAGAGGCAACCACACATTGATGTTTCTCTCCCTCTTTTTCTCCTTCCCTCCCCCTCTCTCTAGAAATAAATAAATAAAATCTTAAAAAAAAAATCAAGCACCAGGCTATACTTCCTCAGCTTCTATAAGGGAGTAATGATTAAATAGTAATAAATAAAATTGCAAAATAATTAAAACAATTATTTAGTTTATCTATGAAAATCTCTTAATATGTAAAATATAGTAATGTGCTTCATTCATGAAAAAAATAAAAAAAGAAAAACTGTCCTGAATAGTGTTTGAAAGAAAAGGAAGGGGTATCTAAAATTATTGATCAGGGACATTTTGGTTAATTTTATATGTGGATTATAGAGTAGAAACGTTAATATATTCTCCAAGTATTTTATCTTTATTCAGAGAAGAACTTCAAAACCTATATGTATATAATCCAAGACAAATATTTTATTTTATCTTTTTGCAAAGAATTATAAAACCTATGTGTATACAATCTTTCCTTATATTAGGAAATTAAGCCCAATTATAGAGTTGAATTTGGATTGTTTTCTAAAGGGCAAAATTCAAAGTTTGAGTAACAAAAATGTGTGCTTTATTGTGATGAAATATCTTTGATTTAGATTTTAAATATATTTGCTCAGAATAGTCAGGATAGACACTAAGCATATGAAAATAATCCAACCTATTTTATTGTTTTTCCATTTACAAATGTAAGAACTCAACATCTCTGCAGAATAAATTTCAAATGTTGATTTTCTTTAAAAAAAAATCAAGGACCAGGCTCCTTCTGTGTGGTTACTGCACCATCCTCCCAGATGCTTCCACTCACGGCCTTGTAGGTCCAAGTTTTTGTCTATATTTAATCATCAGGAAGGAAGAAAAGAGAAAGAAAGGGACACTCCTTTCCTTTAGATACTTCTCAGAAGTTGCCCACGACATTTCTTTTTATATCCTATTTGCCAGATGCAGTTGTAGGCCATGTTTAGCTGAAAGGCAGGCTGGGCAATAGGCAGCTAAGAATTGGGTCTTCTACTGTTAAAGAAGTGGGTACACACTGGGGGGGTGATTAACTGTTTCTGATAGAGCAAGTGTAGTTTGTAAAGTTATATTTTAATCAACATGTAAAATAATAATAAAACTTTAGATTAAGTTATTAACAATTAAAGGTGAATAAGAAAGATATTAATCTTTTCCTAGGTGTTTGTTTTCTCTAACAGTAAGCTGCAACAGTATTATCTTTAAAGCACAGTGTTTGGGATAATGTTATTGGGTGTTTAAATTTAGGTGCTTTAACAAAGTGCTCTATTTTGTACAATAGGAAAAGTCTGCTTCTCACCATTTCAGATAAATCACGTCGATGGCATAAAACAACCTGTTCAGACCACGTAGCCAAGCGTGACACACTGCCGCTAACTAATGACAGCTTACCCTCACCCTGCCAATAAGTAGGAGGAAACAAATGCATCTATTTAGTGCTGGATTTGTTCACCGAAACCTATGAAATGAAAACTGTAACATATAATAATAGACTTTATGATTACCAAAGTATGTAAAGGAAGCAATATTTGAACAAAAATTATGTCCTACATTTTGTTTGTTGCTATGATGGCCATGACAAAAGGATGTATAGATTAAGTATATTTATGAAATGGATTTATTTAATTGTTTTGATATGTATTTGGCTTTGCTTGGTTTCCATATGTCTACCATGGGCTGTTGAGGGGATATACAAGAGTATAAGAAACTGCCCCTGTTTTCTGTGCATTAGTAATACAAGTGAGACAGGGTGAGAGTTTAACTAGACTTTGGAATAGGAGTAGGATTTGCATAGAAAGGAGGAAAAGAAAAGGGACATGGTCCTGGTAGCTTTGGATCTGATCAACACTCATTCACACCTGTGGTCCAGGGAGGAGGCCAGCAGCCTGGCTGAAGCAGAAGGAAAGAGTAGGAGATAAAGTTGATGGGGTGGGGTCATGTGGAAGATATCAAAGACTAGGAATACGAATTGGTACTTCGTTCTATTGTCAGTGAAGGCTAATGAGCTATTTCATAGTTAGCAGGTGATAAGGAAAGTACAAGAATGAGGCCTGAGGATGGACTATCCTCCTGCTCCCAACTTTGGAAGAGAACCCATAAAGGAGACACAAGGGAAGCACCCTTCCGGTAGCAATAAAACCAGGAGGGTGGAGTGCTAGAAATCAAAATGGGGGATGTCTGGGAGGTGGGAGTGAGGGTGGTTATTACCAAATTGTGACATGTTTCATAGGATTAAATGTGGATGAGAAAAGGTGTTACTGGATGTGACATTTGAGAGCTCACAGTTTCAGGGGTGCCTTGTGGGCCAGACTGCCTGAGGGCAAGAAATGAATGAGTACTACAGAAATGCAGCAGTGGGAGAGATTACAAAGACTGGCCGAGAGGAAGGAGGTAAAGCAGTTGGAAGGGAACTCCCCTATGTCCACACCCTGAAATGAGGAGAATTGTAGTTTTCAGGGCAGAAAGGCAGCAGCTGCGAAAGGGGCCAGAATGAAGTTGTGGAGAGGGAATGGTCATGGACGTGAAGTCCCTCAGGTGTTAGCAGTCTGAAGATAAGGGGAGGGCTGGCTGTCTTTTCATAGGAGGAAATTTGTCCTTCTGGGGCTGGTAGGACAGAGAATGAGATGGTAAGTAGAGGGACAAGCAAGTTGCAACTGGAGGCAAGGGCTCAAAAGTGTGGAGGGAGCTCTGGAACTCCCACAGGGAGGTGTGAGGGGAGATGGGTAAAGCAGAAGAGCGATTTCTGTTGAATGTGCATCTGGGATTGGGAGCAGGGCTGGCTGCCTGACTCTCCTCTGTCAGGCTTCTTGGACCTCAGTAGGAGCAGAGGAGATAAGCTGCGGTGATGGCCTGTGTTGGTGACTGGCATGCTGAACTTGACTAGGGCCTGAGGCATAGGGGTCTCTTGGTGATGTGGAAGTTCCCACTTCCATTTCTTCTTTAGGAGGGATCCTGTAATGCATATTTAGTTATCATGTCATAAATGTTTCCAGGTGATCATTTTATTCGACAAGAGCAGATGGTGAATGCAGAGTTCCCTTTGGCCGCTGAATGCGTGGATTCTATGGCACATATTCACTGCTAGGAAATACTAAGGTATTAAATGTGGTAATAAATAACTTGCTCCAGCTTTAATTTTGTGCCTCAGGATCTGTATTTTTGGAAATGAGCTAGAGCCTCTTCTTATTCTTTCTTTTAATTCAATTTGAAGTCTTGACCTGAAGTACTTCATGGGCCTTTTTTCATGGTCAGGATGTTACTGGCTTCAGGAAAAAGCAAAGCTCATATATACAGGACGTGCCTTTTAAAAGCAGAGTGATTAGAGCTTGTGTCCTGACCAGATGTGAGGGGTCCACAGGTGGCCTGATGGCATGGGTGCAGAATTCAAATACTGTGGCTTCTGGTTTACTATCAGGGCCAAACACAACAGGGACAGAGGGGAGAAAACAATAGAGGGTGGAACCTCCCGGTGTGTGGTGGAACCTCCACCTGACTCTTCCCTCCCTCATTCAGCTCTGCTCATACCAGGAGAGAATGAACTAGAATGTGTCTGCTTGCCAGGCTCTCATTCGTTCCTTGGCCACACAGAGCAAACCTGCCAGAGGCAGGTGATTCAGAGTTCCCGGCTTGCTCAATGAGAACCCTCTACTCTGGATACTAGCATTTGTGCCATGCCTCAGACATCCCCACCTGAAATCCTCCCTGGATGGCTGTCTGGCCTCATCTCCCCTTCTCCAACCAGAGAGGTGGTCCTAGGAGCGGGAGCTTCACTTGTTTGCGGTTTTAAAGGACACACTGATTACTAAATGGATCAGGGAGTGCTGGTAGGGGAGGTTCTGAATCTCCAAAGTGAGCCGTGGCGGTTCTGAGGGATTCTTGGGCGTGAAGTACACCAGCACTTCTGCCCTTGAAATCTGGAGGTACCCGAAGCTGTGGGTTGGGAAAGTCTCATATTCCTCAGAAGCGGTTGACACACTATGTTCAATGTGTACTGCCTCCAGGAACCAGAGGTGGTTTATTCTATGCAGCTAGAGGATGGGGTATTAGAATCCTGAGTCTTTAGGTTTGGAAAATGTGATCTTTTTCTCTTAAGACCTGTGTTAGGTCCTCTGAGAACTCCAGGTTGTTCTCAGAAAGTGTGGCCTTGACTGCTCTTGGAAAAGGTTTTGTTTTTGTTTTTGTTTTTTGTGCCATTTCCCTGGAAGCCACAGGCTGAGATAAATAGTACTGTCCAAGATAAGACACAGGGTTAGGAATTAGTGTTACTCAAGGTTTGGCCTCCATCTGCTGGGTGACCTTGAAGAAAGAAATCCCTTTCCCACTCACTCTGGAGTTGGAATGTGGGTTGATCACAGTCTAGCTGCCCGCTGGTTGGAACTCACTGACGTGCAGTGAGTCTGGTGCAGGTCCCTTCTGTAAAGGGCTTGGGCTCCTTACATGGGAAAGCACCATAAACAATGTACCATGATTGACAGGGGAGGTGTGATTGTTCTTTTAGGGTCCTGCCTTGTAACGTCTGGGCTTCAGTCTCAGGATCTGAAGTGAGCTGGAGATGGTCACCTTCCCCACCCACTGACTAGGTATTACTGGCTCCCACTGTCTGACAGTCTCTGGGTTTTGTGTCAGTGGACAATTAAATTTGGTGTCTCTTTTTCTGGCTAAGGCCAGTGAAGTCAACTAGCCAACAGAAGAGGCTCAAAGGCAGTTCTCTAACTGCTTAATTAGCCTGGGTTGCCAGAAAAGCAAAGTCTAGATTTGAATAGGGCATTTGCATATCTACACAGCTTCCCTTCTGTTCAAGGTCTCCCCAAACTCTCAGAAGGCCCTGCTGCACAGCTCATTGGATTTCAGGAGACTTTTTTTGACTTTGACTGGGAGAAGGAGGTTATTAAGAAAGCCAGACTTACTCAGTTTTTGTTTTAGTTGTGTTCTGTGTTTAAAAGCCATTGAATCTGTTCTGCCATGTTTTAAAATGTTGTATGTCTTTCATATACACATTTTTTAATTTAGTATCTGATGCCTCAGATATCAACTGATATTGATAGTATTCAATTCTGACCCAGAAAAACATTAGGCTAAATAACTTTTGTTGCCCTGAGACCATCTCCCACTTGTACAAGAAAGGCTCTATCTGGAGCAAGTTTCTGGGAGATTCTGTCTTCCCTGTAGACTAGAAGAATTCTTTTTATGGTCCTTTCTATAATCAGCATTACATGGAAAGTGGAAATTTGTGGACTGACTCCAAAGTCAACCCATTATCTGTTCTATTCCAAACAACAATAGTCTGTTACTTTTCAGAGAAAAAGAATGCTGTGGCATTGAGGATCTTTTTTTCCCCTGCAGTTCTGATAGTGAGGCTGTGCAGTTCTTGATATTCCTGTACTACTAAAAACAGTGCTAATAAGTCCCTGTCCTGATAGATTGTCCTTTGTTCACGATGCGGGAACTGCTTCCTACAGTGATTTAGCCACGTTCCTGACATTACTTTTTGGGTCACAAGGAGAGGTTCTATTTCTATATCTCCTTGACATTTCTCCCCCTTCAAGCTATTTCAAGCCTTTTCATTCTTTTGGCCACAGAAACATCTGGAAAGAGGAGCCTATAATCATGGCCTCCACTTTCCTCTCATTCATTCATTACCTAATTTCACTCTCGCTTGTGTCCCATCACTGCTGGGACCTCATTGCTAATTCATTGACTTGATCAGGGTCTATGATTTTTCATGGGGAAATATTAATCTTCAACTGAAATTTAGCAATTCCTTCAGTTATGAGTATAGGCAGCAAACCACAAAAATACTACTAGTATCCATAAGTATTTCAACATCACATTACAACTATTGTAGATATCTAGAAGTATTGTTTTTTCATTACTATTGGGAAATTACAATGGTTTATAGACTAACTGTTAGATTGTATTACTTCATAAATTAACATAGAAGCATATGTGTGACTATAATATGTTTTAATATTTTATAACCAATATAAGTAGTTTTATTTAATATATGTATTATATTTTGTATGTGTAACTATTATTTTGAGAAAGGGCCCATAGCTTTCACCAAACTACTAAGAGATTCATGGTACAAAGAAAAGGACAACAACCAGTTTTAGTCATTAGCTACCTGGTTTCTCTAGAGTATTTCTCTTACAATGAGAAGAGCCTCCTACCAAAAGCACTCTTTTCCTTTGCTTGCACAAGAGCACTCTTTCTTCCATGTTTCTCATTACTCTTTCCCTGGCTCTTAGTTCTTCTTCAGTTTATTTCTCACATTTGAGATTTTTCAAACATTCTACCCTCCTTCCCTCTCTCCCACCCCTACTTTCTTTCTTCCACAAATATTTATTGTCTACTTTTAAGTAGCTGACGGTCCTATGATGGGCACAGACAATCAAGAAGGTCGGTATGAGATAGTCTGATGTGTGCTGCAGGAAGGATGCTTGGAGACACTGAGAGGAAAAACCTAAACCAGCCTTGGGAGAGGGGAAAGACTTCTCAGTGGAGGCATCCTTAAGCTAAGCCATGGAAGGTCAGGTGGAGTTAGCCAAGCTTGGTGGTGGTTGGGAACAGAGAGGCAGCCACAAAGGACTGGTTGGGTAATAGAGTTGAGGCTGGAAAGATAAGGACTGGCCAGTCTGGGGAGTCCCTTTCAAACCATGTTAAGCATAACAAGCAAGGGGGTTTAGGAGAATTACATTTTAGAAAGATTCCTCTGGTTTGGAGTGAAGAATAAATTGGAGAGGGAAAACCTAGAGGTGGGAGACAAGTTGAGAGGCTGAGAAACACTAACCTTTGCTCTTTCTTGAATGTATCACATGTGTCCATCCCATGCTCATGCTTTCCTTTTGTCTGAGAGGCTCTTGCGTGGTACCCAATGGACAAGGTTGCTCAGCCCCCCAGGTAACGTCTTCTCCTTAGAATCTTTGACTTCCATGTTCTTGGAGGACATTATTTTTCACACATCTTTTATTTTTAACCTCTTCTTAGAGTTACTTGAGGACAAAGAATGGGCCTTGTTCATCATTATATTCCTGGCACTCAGCATATTGCTAGGCCCATAGTAAATTTCTAAACTGAACCAAAGTAAGGGAGAAAAAGTACAGAGGTTATAGAATTTGTTCATAGCAAAGAGAGCCCACAAAACCCCTCAGAGCTGTCCAAAGAATTGTGAAATCTCAGGGTGAGAAGATCATCTGGCTATCTTTTAGCTTTTAAATAGAAGCACTTTTTTTTGTTTGTTTTACGCCTCCCCTCCTGCTTGCTGCTTCCACTAGCCCATCAGTAGGTGTTGCTAGAATTCAGAGGTTTGAACAGGACTTTAAAGTTTTTTACTTTTAGTAATATGGATTTAATGGTCTTCTTTTGTTTTTAGTGAGAAAGAGAGATTTTTTCCCCAAGATGACAAAGAAGAGAGTAACTAAGTAAAGTGGGTGTATCTTAGTCAAGGGAAATTGTAGGGTTCAAGGCCAGGACATCTGAAAACCTGGCCCCATGGTGGAAAGTATTTGTGTGTGGCCTGCTCTCTTGGGGGTGGGGGTGGGATGCAATGGCAGCCCCAGTTGCAGATATTTTACCAGGAACCTGGACACAGCCCTTGAGGTGGCTTGGTAATTAGCAGAGGGTGACCACTCACATAGCTCCCACATTAGATTTCAGATCCTTGCTGAAGGTTCTAGAGGGAAAAACAGGGCGTGGACATATATATATATATATATATATTTTTTTTTTTCTGCTGGTGTTTGCTATGTTTCCCAACTTTTCCCCGTGATCAAAATGGAAAAAATGTTAATAGGTTCAGGTTCACTGCTTTTTATGCAGGTGGCAGCCAGACACCAGAGAACCCTGGGAAGTGGAAAGAGCATTATAATGATTACAGGTCACTCCTTAAGCTTTCTGTGTCTGTAGGTGCAGTGGAGAAAAAGCTGCTCACTGGCTGGCAGGGATGACCATGTCATGGGCTCTTTCTCTGGAAGGGAGAACAGTTGATCAGTATCAGAACCAATCTTCTTCCCTTTCCTTTCAAAAGCAGGAATTAATGGTGGGGGTGGAATTAACCCTTGAAGAGACAAACAAAACAATAACTGAAGGCCCTAAAGATAAATAGATACTCCTGAGAGTGAGTTAGGAAACTCTAGTTTACATTTGTCAAGCGCAGTTGATCCTTGAAAAACATGGGTTTGAACTGGGCAGGTTGATTTATACCATGGATGTTTTTGTTCTTGTAAATTACAGCATTGATAAGTTTCTTTCTTTCTTATGATTTTTGTAACATTTCTTTTTTCTCTAGCTTGCTTTATTGTAAGGATATGGTATATAATATATATAATATAAAAATATGTGTTAATTGACTATATTATCAGTAGGTCTTCTGGTCAACAGTAGTCTTCCAATAGTTAAGTTTTGGGCAAGTGAAAAGTTATATGTGGATTTTTGACTGCACGGGGTGGCACTCCGACCCCTGTGTTGTCCAAGGGACAACTGTACTTCAATAAAGTTTGCTCATAAACCTTAGGCAAAATCTTGCCTTAGCCAGATATTGGCAGTGAAAGTTCATTTTGTTCTTGTCAGGACTAACTGGCATTGGAAATTTCATCAAGTAAGTTGATGAGCCCTGTGGATTAGAAAAAATGAGAGTTACGATTTTTGAAACCCAGCCTTTATAAGATATGATTGCAATTCACCCAGCAGATAAGACAGTAGGTTCCTTTAACGGCATTGTGAATCAGAAAGAGAATCACTAACTCCTTGAAGAGACCTTGATCACCATTCACTTAGGAGCCTGCCCCAAGGAGGCTCAGGAAAATCATCTGCTGGAGCCACATGTTCGCAAAGGGTTTTTAATACAGGCATTGGGATTATCTTCAGATGAATTTATGGACAGAAATACCCAGATGGAGTAAAAGACGATTGTTACACAACTTAAAACTCATGTTCCTCTGCCAGACCATACTGCCTGTGATGATCCATGAAGTAATATTTTTAAAATATTTATTATCTTATGATTAGTGCCAATTGTATTGCATTGTATTGGTGTTGTGAGTTAAAGGAATTAATTTGTCAAATATAAACATTTCTGGTAGACAATAACCCTCCCTTATCGATGTTTTCCCTTTCTGTGGCTTTAGTTACTTGCGGTGAACTGCAGTCTGAAAATATGAAATGTAAGATTCCAGAAATAAATTCATTGAGTATTAAATTGCATGCCGTTTTGAGTAGCATGATGAAACTTTGTGCCGTTCCACCTGAGATGTGAATCTGCCTGGCAGATCCTGCCTATTAGTCACTAAGTAGGGGTCTTGGTTAGTTATCAGATCCACTGTCAGGGAATCCCAGTGCTTGTGTTCAAGTAGCTCTTATTTTAGTTCTTAAAGGCTCCAAAGAGCAAGATTAGTGTGCTGACAATTCAGATATGCCAAAGAGAAGCCATTAAGTGATTCCTCTGAGTAAAAAGGTGAAAATTCTTGACTTGCTAAGGAGAGAAAAAATGCTGAGTTTGCTAAGATCTGTGGTCAGAACAAATCTTCTATCCATGAAACTGTGGAGAAGGAAAAAGGTATTCCTGATAGTTTTGCTGTTGTACCTCAAAATGCAAAACTTATGGCCACAATGTGTGATAAGTGTTTAGTTAAGATGGAAAAGGCATTAAATTTGTGGGTGGAAGACTTCAACAATGAATTTCCAAAATGAGTGACACCAAGCCATTTACTGCAAGTAAGGGATGATTACACAGTTGCAGGAATAGGTTTAACATTTATCATCGCACATTATCACAAGAATAATAAGTGAATATAGTACAATGAGGTATTTTGAGAGAGAGACAGAACACATTCACATAACTTTTACTAGAGTGTATCGTTATAATTATTTTATTTTATTATTAGTTATTGTTATCAACATCTTACTTTGCCTAATTTATAAATTAAGCTTCATTATAGGTATGTATGTGTAGAAAAATATAGTACATATAGGGTTTGGTACTGTCCATGGTTTCGGGCACCCGCTGGGGGTCTCGGAATGTATCCACTGTGGATAAGGGGAGACCACTAATACTACAATTTTAATAACACTAGTGGTCATTTATTCATTTTTATTTTCATTTTTAAATGTATACTAAAAAGGAAAAAAAAGAGAAAATGGCTTGAATGACCTTGAAGATGAACTGCCTTAAATGTGTTTAAACATCTAGTCAGATCCCCTATAGAATATCTGGGTCAGAGGAAAGAGTTAACAGCACAACCTACAGTTGATCCTCATTACTACCAGATACATATTTGCAAATTTTCATACTGACTAAAAGTTATTTGTAGCTGCTAAGTCAGTAATTATAGTGCTTTCACAGTTAGTTGCAGACATACACAGAGTGGAAAAAAATTTGAGTCACCCAACTCTCACATTTCCAGTTGAGGTTGAACGTGGTTATGTTCTACCTTCTGATTTCAGCTTTCATACTGTGAACAAGTGTCCTTTTCATGGTCTACTTAGTGCCACATTTCCCACATTTTAGAGCTTTTTGTTGGTTATTTTACCACTTAAAATATATGCACCTCAAGTATAGTGCTAAAGTGCTGTCTAGTGTTCCTTAAAAAAAAAAAGACTATTTATTTTTAGACAGAGGGGAAGGGAGGGAGAAAGAGAGGGAGAGAAACATCAATGTATGGTTGTCTCTCACATGCCCCTTTACCAGGGACCCAGCCCACAACCCAGGCATGTGCCTTGACTGGGAATTGAACCGGCAATGCTTTGGTTTTCAGGCCAGCACTCAATCCACTGAGCCACATGAGCCAGGGCTCTCTAGTGTTCCTAAGTGCAAGAAGGCTGTCATGTGTCTTAAATATGTGTATTAGAGAATTTTTGTTCAGTCATGCATTACAGTGCCATTGGCTGTGAGTTCAATGTTAATGAATCAACAATATATATTGAAGGAAGTGTCTTTAAACAGAAACACACATTAAGCAAGGTCATGTATTGATAGACTGATGGAAATGTGACCAGTGGCTTGCAAGGAACCTAACCTGGAAAATCCCTAGGAGCAATGGTTCAGTGTTCACTAAGACTTTATAGAACATGATTACAAAGAACAATGAGAGTCAACTCTATTTGAAACACATGAGATCTCATGAACCATTTTCTGTGCCTCTTCCTGGGCAGCTCACCTGTGCTGGCCTTAGGGTTCATAATGTGTTTGAATGGGAGGTAGTTTAATAGTTGGCACAGTAATACATGTGCACACTGCCCTCTTCACAGGAATGGGTAGAACTCATTTCTCTAAATGACAGAGATTCCTGACCATTGTTATCTTAAGGTCAAACCCTTACAGGCAATTTGCTGTATATTCTCATGACACCAATAGAACTGACTTAATTCACAGGCAGGCCTGGTGGAAGATCAAGTTGATCAGAAGAGCCCTTTGGTTATGCTGCAACCCTATATGTTTGGATTTTTTCCTGGGCTTTGTTCACCATCTGGAATTATAGTGTGCACCAGAAAGAAATGGATTCATTGGGCTGGGGGCAATGAAGAAGGTTCAGAAAGAATTATTTGGTCTTTGAGGAAGCCAGGACTATAAGAAAAATATCTGAAGGGAGGGAGATAATAAGGCAGTCTATTGATTGGTCGGGATTTCTTGCTCAGGATTTCTTTTTCAGTATTTAACAGGTAGATGTCTGTTGGGACCATCACTGAGTGTTAGAAGCCTTCTTGTGGTTCAGATCAAGCAATGGAGCATAGGCTAAGACTTTGATGATGTGTGCTAAGCAAGATTCTCTTTTTATTATTACTTCTTTTCTTCTTCAAAATGGGGAAAGCTTCCTTGAGGTTATTGAGAGCACTGGGGATTCTTTCTGAGCTCTTTGGAACAGGTGTGAGAAAGGAAGTCTGAGCATTTTTTCCCTATTTGGAAGTGTTCCTGGAGTCTGCTTTGTCATAACTTCAACTCACCAGCGTCATAGCCACCTTCGGATTGTGCACTGCTTTCTGTGGCATCTTCCAAATTAGCATCTGGGGATGACTCATACAGAAATCTTTGAGGAGAGATGGAGAGATGGAGAGGGAGTCACACACACACATACACACACAGATGCTGAGACCTCATGAGACTGTGGAGAAAAAAACTCATGCAAATTGCAGACCAGTAGAGGTCCAGCTGTCTAGGACAGATCTCCTGCTTGAGCTCTAGAACTTAGGACCCACACTGGATTGCTCCGTCTGTCATGGCAAAAGCAATGCTCACCATGTAAAACTCATCAATTCTTTGCCCCAACCTTCCTGGGCTCCTTTGTGTCCCAGTGTGTTAGTAGACTCCCTAACCCACCCCACCCCCCTCTCCCAGTGATCCAAGCCAGAAACCTGGAAGTTATTTTAAACTCTTCTTCTCTTATCATTCTCATCTAATACATTCCTAAGTTTTGTCTGAGGATGGTCTGTCTCACAAATATGCCCACATCCATGCATTCCCTCTCTCTAACCCACCGCCAGTGCCTCACTTCCAACCTCTCACACTTTCCACTTATCCATTTCTAAACCCTTTGAACACGTCCTTTTCCAGATTTGTCTCTTTTCTCATCAAAGTCAATTCCTCAGGTTTCTTTTCGATGAAAGCCTTCTGATGATTCCTCACCCCCTTCAGGATAAAAGCTGCACTCCTGTGTATGATAGATGACGCTCGTGTGGGATTTGGCTCCTGTTGCCCAGGCTCTTTCTCCAGAACTGTCCAACTGCTTTGGTAAATTTCAGGTTTATCTGCCTTTGTCCAGAATATCCTTCCCAGCTTTTCTCTTTGGGAAACTCCCACTTGATTTTTTAGACCCCGATCCAGGGTTTCAGTTCTCTCCTTGTGATGATGACTGATATATTTAACAAGTGGTCTGCTTGGGCTGTGAGCAGGTAGATCAGAAGCCATGGAGAACTCCTGGTGTGGCCCTGCCTTAAGGCACCAGGGAGCTGTCATCTGGGTTTTTCCATCCTAGCACAGCTGATCATCCCTCCTTTGTGTCACCACAGTACTTGTGGAGGCATCATTATTCACCCTGTAGTTGTCATTCAACAAACATATTTAACAATTGCCTACTCTGTTTAGACCTTGCCTGGATCATGGGAAGACAAAAATGAGTAAGACAGCATTTCTGCATTTGGGTGCTTGTAGTCCAGTCATACAGCATTTTCCTCTTAGGTAATTATCTTCTATAAGACTATGAGCTCCTTGGGCAGTGGGGACCAGCTCTGTCATCTCAGAATCCTTGGCGCCTTCCTGGTGCTTGGCAGACAGCATGCTCAGTCAGTACTTGTTGAGTGAGGGTGTCTGGACTCAAGGGTCATGGTGTCAAGGTGTTAAAATGATTCAAGGGATTGATTGGTCATGGGGCAAAGGGCTTCTTCCAGCAAGAGGTGTTAAGTAATAATGTTTAATTATGAAGGTATAACCCGGAGGAACAATACATTTGTCTTCTCTCTTCCTTCTAATTCAGCTTTTTCTTTTTCTTTTTTTATACTTCTTATTTGAATGGAATAGTGTTACCCACTCACTAGTTTTATATAGCTCCTATTGAAGTAGAACTCAACAGAAATTGTGCCTATTAATTAAAAAGCCAGAATGTGGGCAGTTTTTGAACTGCTAATTAAAACTCTTGCCAATGAGGTTGCATTAGCAGTTTGAAGCCTTTTTTCTTTTCCTGAACCTAGAAGAGAAAATGACTTTTAAAAAGACAGTTGCCAAGAATGATAGCATCTTGTCTTAAAAACTGTTTCACGTACCTCCAGTGAAATCATCGGGTCGGATATCTTCCTAGTGCTTTGAAGGTTGTTAGTGGGTTGAAGTTGTTAGGGGCTGAGAGGACATAAGTAGCCTCCCAGGGCCACTCCTTGCTGCCCTCAAATTATCACTTCAGTTGTCGGTCTGTAGAAAGCACAGCTGGTAGGGAAGGGCCTAAAGATGTTTCCCCCCTTAAGCTGCTCAGAAGAGAATACCTTAGCAATTTCTAGGAGCTACTGGAGCAACTGTGACATCTGATGTTTCGTCTCATCTCCTGCTTATCACTACAGGTGCCCATAGGGAACTGAGTGAATTCCATAGTAGACAAATGGCAGAAGAGTCTCAAACCTCAGGATGTGCCCCCTGCTCTGCCTTCTTTCAGAGACTGGAATTCTCTGCTGTGCCCACCAATGCTGGTGCTTGCATAAGATGTGGCTTTCTGGGCACAGTGCCAAGGAGCTCACACAGGCCTCCCTATTCAGCCCCAGATTGCATCCTGTGCTGGCTTTCGGGGTGGGGCAGCCCAGCAGGGATCCCCTCATGACTGGAGTCAGAGCTCATGTGGGCTCACTCGAGGTGGGCATGGGAGAGGGGCATGAGGCTGCTCCAACAAGTGGACCCATTGTATCCCGACCTGGGAGGCTGCTGAGAGCGGCTCTGTGACAACCGCTGTGCGATGGAGGAGCCTGGGGCTTGTCTGCAGGGTTTGATTCCACTGAACGAGGGGAAGAAGCCATGTGGTGAGCATGTGCTTGGGGCCAGATTTGGGTCCAAGGACTGGCAATGTGCTTTGAGTTTTGGCTTCCTTTCTTTTTCAGAAGGTGGTTGATTCATGCAAAATGCTTAACGATGCCTGCAACGCACAGAGCAGGGATCAGATCCCCTTTGATGTGTAGGGTCTTTTTGGAGGTTCCAAAAAAATAGTTCAAAGGTTTACTTTGGACACCACACCTCCAGCACATGTCAAAGTCAAGGCCTGGCTCCCCAGGCAGCACGCTGGAGAAAACATTTTGTGTCGGCTCTTCCTCTCTGTTTTGTCTTGTGCTGAGCACAGATTTCCAGGCTTCACACTGTCCTGGTGGCAAAGAGGAGAGATTAAGCAAAAGAAAATAAGCGACCGTGAACTTTTTGAGGGTCCAGAGAAGCAAGGGTGCACTGTAGCTTCTCAGCCCTGCTGAAGTCGCAGTGAGTGCCAGGCTGATGTTTGCCTGCAGCGCAGGCCCTCTTACTGCCTTGGAGTTTGGGGCCATCTGAGGGAAATGCATTCCTGGGCAGAAAAAGAGCCATCTGGCCACCCCATGGGGGTCAAATTGCAGTTCTGCCTGGCTTTGTCTTCCCTGTGTCTCTTCTTCTCCACTGGGGTGTGGAACTTAGGGGCCAGCTCTGCTGTGACTGGGGTGCAGGGTGCAGGGTGGGAGACAGGCACATGAAAGGGAAGGACAGGTGCACCCAATTGGAGACTGTGGGGAAACCACTTATTATGCTTCAGTGTTCTGAAAGTTTCCCTGTGCTTCCCTGTCCCCAAGGTGTGGAAACAGAGAAGGTGCCCCCAGCTCTGCCTACAAGCTAGAACCTGGCAGGGTGGATGGCGTAGGATTTCTGCCTCCCTCTTGAAAGAAAGCAAAGCGGAACTACACCTGATCATAAACCTGGCTGTGATTTGAGTCAGGGGTTCAGGGAAGATTTCCTTCCCTCTCTTCCTGTCTAATTATTAGGAGCTCTTGAGTCCCTTGGAGGAGTCACTTCTCTGTTCTGAGGCTGTTTACCTACCAGGCAACGGTGGATGTTTCTGCCATGAGTTAATGGCTTTTTCCAGCTGAGTGGAGCATTGGTGCAATCCAGACACCCGGATCCTTTACTCTGTTAAAAGAAAGGTACAAATCAATGACATCTCAGGCTGAGGGTAGGCCCAGAGAACAGAATCTGGAGTGTCACTGACATGCATGCTCCCAGGACCCCACCGTTGTGTCCTGGGAATGACAGCTCATTTCTCTCATCATACAATGTAGGCTTATAGCCCCCAGTAGCCCCAACCCCCCTCCAAGGCCGAAGTCTCTGAAACAGCACACGTGCCGTCAGTGCCCACAGAGATTTTACACAACATATGGAAGTCTCATGAGGTCAACACTCCAACAGTTTGGCAAATTACAGGAACAAAGAATTTTATATTATTTTTTAATGCAATTTATCTCAGGCTTTTGTATCTCTTTTCCAGTTCTCCAAAAGGTTTCCCTTTTGCTTCTTTTCAACCTTGATCACAGTGGAAGGTCGCAAGGCCCCTCCCTCATTTCTGGTTGAAAATAATCCGCAGGCACACTTCCAGTCTGTCAGGCTAGGGCTGATCCGATGTCCTGCTTGTAGGAAAGCTCAATGAATTATTCTTTTTCTTTCCTGGGTTCATGTCCTTGGAGATCCCCTCTGGTTTCAGAACATTACTACACATTTTTCTGTCACTTCATGCTGTGTCTTTGCCCATTTTCTCAAATTGTTCCTTTTCAGAGGATATAGGTTTCCTTCCAGGAATCATTTTCCTAGCTGTTACGTATCATATTCTGGCAGCCCTTCCCTCCATGTCACTCTGAGTTCTTATTTTCATTTTGGAATGACTATTAGCATTTTTAACTATTCATTTCTGATCAAGCTAACAACTAATGATTAATTCCTCTGGGTCAGGCAGCATGCTAAGCATTTTCACTTTTCAGTAACTTCCAGAGAAATCCTGCACTGCTATCTCATTTTTATACATGAAAATACTGTCACTTGATAAATTAAATTTATTCTGAGCAGCTCTTCTAACACAAAACAACTTCTCTCTTCTCTGTATCATGAATGGTTCCCCTCACAGCGAGGAGGTTGGAGATTGCTGTCAACCTCCAAATGATCTAAATGTTATATCACCTAACATTTAGAAATTGCCCCCGTTCCCGCATATAAGTAGGTTGGAGATGTAATTAATCCAGAGTAATAGATGTAACTCCATATCATGTGTGTGTTTCATTTAATGTTGGTCAATATTGTGGACAGATACTACTCTCGCCTGTGGTGAACAATGACAATTTGATTAGTTTTTAAAAAACAGCTCTAGACTCACTTGCCAATGGCATGTAATGAGAATCAATCTATGTTTCTTCTCATTTCATCCATGTGTCTCCTGGTTTGGTTCAGGCTGCTTATCCTGCCTTTTCCTGGCTGTGGTGCCTGGGCATCCAGGCCAGTCAGTACAACCACTCTTCTCTGGTTGCTGAAAAGTGGTCCTTCTGCAGGAGGCACAGCAGTGGCCAGTACAGCAGGCAAGCCTTGCTCTGTGGGTGGCAAGAAGAGAGGTGCTGAGTGACTATTTTTAATATCGGTCGTGCATGACTTAAACAAAATACTATGCAATGGCCTGGACCCACTTCTATTTGCCTTAGGACTAGACAGAAGGAGGCATAGTGGAGGGTTAAAAAGCCCAAGTCATCAAGTCACACAGATGTAGACATCGATAGTCGCAGTGGGATCATTTCATAATTGGAAACTTTGAGGTAGAGGAAAATGAAGTGATTTGAGAAAGGGAAAACTTACTCAAACACTACAAAATTCTTTTCCAGTTGGGAGGCCCCTTGGGCCAAGAGGAGTGTTACTGATGAAGGTTGAAGAAGGGGGCCTGTGCCCTCACCATGGGTGCTGCTTGTGTGGGGAGTGACAACGGATAGAGCTGCTTTGTGGTATTCGTGTGTCTGTCTGGTCTTCAGAGCTAGATGATCAATTTCTCGAGGGCTGGATAATGTCATACGTATCTATAGTGCCAAACAGAGTGTTTTGAATAGAATGCATGCTGAGAAATGTTAACTGATTAGTAAATCGATTGACATAAACTTTAAAACTCACTTAAACAAGGTACTTGAGTACATCGCAGTTTAGGTATGTGCCCTGCTACATACTATAAGATGAAAGCCCTGAGTGCCTGTATTTGTTAAGGCACAAGCTAATGTATTAAATCAGAGAGATCCTGGAATATAGTGACATAACTAGGATCAAAGTTACTCCTTCTCTTATGTAACAGTCCAGAGATCAGCAGGGTGGGTCTGGAGGCAAGGGAGCAGCTACAGCTGCAGTCAGCAGGAAGGAGGAAAAGAGCCAGGAGAGTGACTTGAAAGTGGCACATAGCCTTCTGCTCACATCCCTTTGGCTACACCTTGGTCACATGGCCACACCAAGCTGCAGGAAGGCTGGGAAATGCAGCCTTCAGCTGTGGGGTTATGCCCAGGTACAACTTAGGACATGCGTTATTGATAGGAGGAGAATGAATATCAGTGGACAAGTAGCCTCTGTTACGGTCCCTAAGGTAAATTGTCCCTAAGAGCCTCCTCTCCCCTCCCTCTTTGTTCCCTTCTCCTTCCCCTTTCTTCCTCTTTCCTTTTCTCTCTCCCTCCCTCTCTCCTTCCTTCCTCCCTCCTCCTCCCTTCTCTCTCCCCCTCTTCTCTATTTTCCTTCCTCTTTGCCTCCCTCCTTTCCTCCTGTTCTAATGGACATGAATTTAACCCATATTACTTACCAGATACTGTCCTAGGAATTGGGGAAAACACCCATGAACCAAAACATTAAAATTCTAATAGAAGATACAAACAATTAATGGCCAATTGCAGCCAAACATTTTTGTTCTCTCTAGGCCAAATCTGTTCCTGGCCTTCCCTTTTGTGTAGGAGGAAGAAACTTTCCTCTGCCCTTCTAGGTTTAGGTTCTTTTTGCTGGTCTAATAATCAAATAGACATGGGTAGATTAACAAGAGAAAACTGAGAAATTTTAATTACATGTGTATGTGTGGGAACCCTACATACAGGGGAGAGTCAGAGATCCCACATACATGAGAGGTTGAGACTGAAAGGTAAAGTGAGGTACATATGACATCCTGAGCTGCAGATGAAGTAAGCACCTTAGAGCTTCAGCGGGGAGGAAAGGCACTGCAGAATGGTAAGAGCAGATGGCCAGTAATTAGAAGTTTGCCCTGCCCTGTACATAGGTCATAAAATGTTATCTCTGGTGATAGCTCTTATTATAGGCCAGGGCCCTAGTTTAAATTCTTTAAAGGAGAGGTAAAAATTTCATGTGAGCTCACAAAGTCTCGATTGCCTTCACCTCAAAATAACTCACATGCCCAAGTGGCATATCTTGGGGAGGTCTGTTCTGAACCTCTTCTTTTGTTAGGCCCTTAATAGTGCAGCTGTAAGTGGCATTTGCTTGGTGATCAGAAAGGTAATTTGTTTTTTTTTCAAAGAGGTTTTGGGGAATGGATGCACTGGTTGCTGAACAGTATTTGCAAAGCACCTGTAGCCCTATAGATGTTGACAACATAGTGCTCACACAGAATCTGAAGTGTTCTTCTCTGGAGGCATCTTAGAGACAGAGATGGAGTGAGATGATGAAATCCTCTGAGGAATACAGAGGCAAACCATCAGAGAGCAAAAAGATTTTTGCCCCAGAGGACTGAAGTGATCTTGGTTGGTTATTGGGAAAATATCAATGGACACAGCACTGGGCAAAGTAATAAAGCTGAAGAAGAACTGCCAGATATTCAGTGTTTAATCCTCTTAGTGTTACGGTGTTTTATTCATTTTAGAATTAGTTCATGTACAATTTCAGAATTGTAAAATTACTCCTTATTGAACTTAAGATTCTTCAACATGGATTGTAAATTGACCTGACCCTGCTGAGGTTTATTTGTGGTAAAACAAAAGAAGCTTTAGATTTAGATTCAATATAAAAATCAACACAAAAGGCCCTTCCTTTGAACTGTTCTTCTATGACTATCTTCCAGAGCTGGGGACACAGAGCAAAAAGAGTCCAAAAGCCACGAGAATGTTCTGGACAAATGTGGCCTGGACAAAGGGCTCATCTCTTCCCTACATGAGGTTTTTCATCTGTCAAATGGGGAGACCACTGGCGTATTTCTACCATACCAGGCTGCTCTGTGGGGGTGCTACAAGGCATTTGAGGGTGGAGACTGTTCAAAACCACCCATTCTTGGATTGGACACTCCCAGAGGAGTATACTACTCTGTGGGCTGGAAGAGACATATTTCAAACACTAGAATGTATGAAGAACTCCTTTGCAGTTAATACCTTCTAGGAAGTAATATGGACTAAAAACCAATGATGCAAATCCTACCAGGTAACAACAACAACAACAAAACCAATAACAATTGTGCCCTGCTGCCAGATGAGACCTCTTCCTGCCACTGAAGTACTATTTGTTATCTTATAGAACGCCCACTTTGTTTGCAAAGAACTGACCCACCAGGTAAAGTAAAATCAACTCTCTTATCTTGTAAGTTGGTCTGTTCTGATGACAGATGATGTTAAAGAGTAATTGCTATGAGCTGTAGATGTTCTAGTTATTGTAAACATAGGGCTATAGTTTTCATAGGATTGCTAAATGAAAAGAATCATTCTCATTGTAGAGTCTGGGCATCCGACTAATCCTACTGGATGCCTCAGATTAGAGTTTAAACAGTTGAGATCTTTAATACTCAACTGATAGACTAACTGCTAGCAAAGACTTGCTAAGTTCTGAACTGCAAAATGGAGGAGGAAGGGGAGGATACTAGACTGGGTGTGAGACCACTCCTGCTTGTGGCACTAGCTCAGTTGGTCCAGAGTGGAAGTTGTGGGAATCTGGAGACAGCACAATCAGCTCAGTTCCTTAGGCAAGGACCAGGCTGGTCACAGTCCAGGTATTTGGTTTCTGACCTGCTTGGCAAAGCAAAACCACTTGCTCTTAGTTCCAAGAAAATGAACTGCTAGACTGAGAGCCAACCCCAGGTGAGACTAACTGAAAGTTGCACAGTAGCAGGTGAGACTGACCTTATTTCTTGCTCCCTGACTTGCCTGCACTGGGTTCTGCTATGTCTGTCACCCTGGTACAAGAGCAAATATCCTCTGGCTTTGACGCCACATGGTATGACACGTTTTACCTGTTTCTTGAAAATACAAAGCCCTTGTGATAAAACGTGGCTAAGGGGCAGAGACAGCATCACTCTAAGTCTCACAAAGCATGTTTTCTAGTGCTTTTTGCCAATAAATAAATAGCAGTTCATTTCTGCCACTTCTAGCCAGAGGACCTGTGTAGGTCAGATACAGAAAGGAACTTAGGACTTATATTTCTAGTCTACCCTTCTCACATTTAAAGATGAGAAAAGGGAGGCTCAATAGTTAAAGTGACTTGCCAAAGCCCCAGATTGTCAGTGGCTGAACTGATAGAACAACTTTATTTCTTGTGTCTTCTATGTGAACACCCTCCTGGAGCTCAGTCCCGGAATGCAGTGCAAGTGAGCCTGTTGAGGTTGTTAGGACTCCTAGTCTACTGGCCTTTCAAGACTATGCATCTGGGACTGTGGCCTTTATTTCCTTTGTCCTTTTTGGGATTGTCACTTAATGTCACTAAGCCTGTTTCTTCAAACCCTCAAAATAAGAATCCCTCATAAATTTATGAAGTTGTCTTGAAGTTCACATGAACTAATGGATGGAAAGTGTCATATGTAATTTTAAAGCAATCTGCTGGTGTAAAGTGTAATTATATAAATATCCACCACATAACATCATCAATCCACTTTTTTCTTTTTTGTTGGCCTGGAGCACCTTAATCTGTAGGTTGGCCTTAATTAATTTCAGGTTTATGATTAACATGGTAATGATGCTCTCATTCAGCCCTAAGCACTGAATTGTTTTACATTTTCTTGGACTCCAATTGCACTTTGTACTCTCAAGCTCAGCAGGGCTTATGTGGAGAGAGTATACCTTTACCATGCTTTGAAAATCTCCATTCCAGCAAAAGATAAACCAAAGGATTGATCATTATTGTTGCAAATCAATTCCAGAGAGCCATTAATAGAGAGCTTTGCTAGTATATAGAGAATGGCTCAAATTACAAAAATTCAAATTAGCATGCAACTTCTGACAAACCCAATTATTGTTTCAAATCAGGAGAAACATGATTTTAGCCTTCATACCTGCTGCAATGTGTTAATGACCAAAGGTTGCACAAAACACTAAGTACTTCAATGTCCTGATGTGCAAAGTTAGCGAAAATACTTCATGCCATTTTCCATTGCTGTTCCAAGATCACATCTGTTTGGAGCTGAACCATAGCATGTGTGCTGGGGAACCTGTATGAAATTAACTTTTATAGCTGCCTTTACAAGCAGAATCTTTTATTGTCTACAACTTGGCTGGGATTCAGGAAGTTCCCAAAATGATTTATTGTCATATGTGCCTATTCTATGGCGGCTGATGAAACTGATATATTATTGAACATATGCAGTCATTCTGGCTAGAGAAAACAGATCATCTGAGCCTTTTATACAAAAGGATCGAAGAATTCATATTGTGGGAGAGGGAAAAAAGTTGAGTATTTTGTTTTAAGTGAAATAATTGCTTGCAGGAGTAAAACATTTGTTACTAATCTTATGGTTCTTTTCTGTTTGCCAACATAGTAAAAACATTAGAATTTAGAATACATTCATTAACTAAATACTTAAGGTAATATTTCCCCAATAAATGTTGGATCCCATTTTTATAATACTAGGAATGGTTAGTTCAGTTTATTAGACCATGATACTAAGAATCAAAAATCATGAATTTAAATATCTTTCATGTTACTTAACGCAACCCCCCCAACCCCCCAAAATGCAACATTCCTCTTTTCTAGTTTAACAGAGGGGCCCCTGTAGACCAACCAGTCATCTTCCATATGGTTGCAAGAGGAATTTCATGAAATGGTGGGTGAAACAATGGAGTCTTGAGAGCATGTTTTTCTATTTGTTGATGAATCGGAACTTTCATACATGAAAGCTAGCATCATTAACCAATCAACGACACCCAAAACATCATATGTGATTAAATTAGAATAATGTGAAAAGAAAAGATTAACCATAATTCTAGCATCTGCATTTATACCATATAAAATATTTAATCCTGTAGCAAAAACCTGGAGTTTCTGGATTCAATGTGAACTCTCTCAGCCACTAATTGACACATTCATATTTCAATTTGAAATGGGTAGTCAAAGAGCTGGGATTTGGAAATGAAGCTGGAAGACTCCAGATCTTGTAAGACTGTGTTAACTGGTGAGAAATTTAGATTCAGTTTTCTAGTTTCAGTGTCAATTGAAAGTATTTGATTTCTAGTGTCAGGAGAAAATAAAACAAAACAAATTATTTCCTGTCTATAGGGTTGTTTATAAGACAAAAGTGAGGGTAGTTTTTCCAAATGGAATTACAGTCAGTTGTGTTTTTCTCTTGATAGTATAGACACCTACTTTTTTGGAACAGAATTTAGAGGCTGGTTTGGGGATTCTCCCTGGTCTTCACTAATCCTTTTTATTTCAGAAGTATGTTTTCATTGAAATAGAAGTGATTTATGTTGTTACTATCTCACTTATCTTCATAAGGAATTTGGGTATCAACAGATGTCGTTAACTTTCTGCAAACAGAAAAATAGAAACTAAATTTAAAGGACTTAGCAGGCATTGATTACAAAATTATTTAATTCTACAAATTCCAGCATTATGTTTCTGTCTACAAGCTGACCGTGGAACCAGAATGAGTCCTAGCTGAGTAAGTGCCTTGGTTATTATGTTCAGAGTTTGCGTTCCCTCACCTTAACCTGTTAGGCTTGATGGTTGGACAGAGTTACATGTTAATAAACTTATTTCCTGGACAGGTGAGGTAGTTTCAAATAGTGAAATGATCTTTCATCATGGTGGACTAATGATGTCAGAACAGTCTGATCCCATCCCAAAACGGATTATACTCTGTACACCCTTAACTGGAGGCTGCATGAAACAATTCAAAGTTCATGTCTTAGTTGTCAGGAGTAGCGTCTTTGCGTATAAAGAAGGACAGCACATGTTCAAGGGTCTTGGAAACTGTTGAATGTGGGCAATGTTAATTTGGTGTAAAACTTCAAGTGGCATATTACTAATGCCAAAAAAAAAAAAAAGCAATTGAGGATCTGGTAACTAATTACTAACAGCATTGTCACTATTTTATGTAAGTGTGAACAAGAATCATATGTTTCTTATAGTTCATCCTTGTTGATGTACTTAGTGTTACTGGTAAAAGTGTGATAATGAGCATACTGAGGACTGCTGTGGACCCCTCTTGATAGCAGTATTTTGTACCCATGCCCAGCGGCTGTGGGGGCAGTGGACATTCTTTAAATAAATGAAACAATTTAGTAGTGTGAGTGATTTAAAAGCACTGTCACAGGCTTGAATTAGGAGACCCTGTCATCATAATCTGACACTAATGACACTGTAATTTGGTGTTTCAGGAAGCTGCTGCAACGAGCAAACTGAGTAGTTTAGATTTCACAATGTGGCTCTGCTTTCCGTGGGAGCTTTAGGTCTCCCAATGGAAATAAAATGAATAGATGCCGGTGAGTGTGGGGAAACTACATTAATTCAGAGATTTCAGGAAGAGATGGTGACATTAATATTTATCCAAGAGCAAATCAGCAGCCATGGATACCTGGTTTGTTTGTTTTTTAAAAAGAACCATTTATTTGAGAATCTTGAGAAAAACTTATCTAATGCCCAGGATAGGACAAAAAGGACCCACTCCAAAAATTGGATGATTATGGATTAAAAGAACATGAGACCAAGGGCCAGAGGTTTGTGAGTTAGCATATAAAAAAAGGATGCTGGAGATATAAAGGCAGGATAATTTAAAGGGAAGAACTTAGAATCACAGAATCCTAAAATGTGAAGTTGAAGGGATCTCTAATCTTTTGCCATTTAGCTGATGATGAAACAGAAGCCCAATGACATTAAGATCTTGTGGTGGGAGAATTAGAATTAAAATTAGCCTCCTAACTCCCAACCCAATATTATCCCCAGTACACCAATTCCTTAAAAAATATAACTGCTCATTCTCTAGCCCATTCTTATCAAGAAAGCATCCAACTGCAATTTAATCATTAGATGGATCTCTGTCTAGATAACTGAACTTGTGCCAGACACTTCTCACTCTTCATTGCAAATTAGTAAATTTACTCTCTGGTATGAATCAATCTCATATGCCTCTGGGAAGTTTGAGTCACCTCCTAGGATCACTGGACTGGGAATGAGAAAATCTGGGCTCTAGCCCTGGCCAGGTAGCTCAGTTGGTTAGAATGTCAACCCAATATACTAAGGTGGTGGGTTCGATCCTTGATCAGGGCACATACAAAAATCAACCAGTGGGTACATAGATAAGAATGGATTGATGTTTCTCTCTATCTCTGGAAAATTAATAAGTAAAAAAGGAAAGGAAAAAAAGAAAATCCAGGTTCTGGTCTTATTTCTCTGTTCTCTTATTTATAAAGTTAGAAGAGTGATTGGGGGATCTCTAAGCAACTCATCTCAATTCCAAATTACGAAGATTCTATTTAAACACATTTGAACGGGAGACAATGGGGACTATTTCCTGGACAGGATGATGACTGTCTTTTTACATGCAAATACTCACGTGAGTTCCAAACAGGAGGGTTGATATGAACTGTCAATAGAAGAGAATGGACCCAGGTGGCTTGACAATACCAGCAAACAAAGTTGAGAAGGACCTAAGAGGTCTTTGAACAAAATGATATTTAGATGAAAGGAATGACCAATGAACCTGATAAACTGAGAATCTAGGTTAAGCTCATTGACAGTCCATTGGCTGGGAACATGATAGAAACAAGATCTTTGAGTTTCTCCAAGTGTGCTACAATGAAGTCAAAGGAAAAAATGCTTTGGGAGTATCCAAGGTACAGGATTTCCCAGATTCATTTGGCCATGGAACACACTGTTTTCTGGCACATTCCCTGGGAAACACAGCTCTAGAATAGACCTAGAGAGAGGGGAGAGGACAGTTCAGGTGATATTTTCGAATCTCTGCGGGGATGTGGCTCAAAAACTGAGAGGTGAGAACCAAATACCCAACAGGGGTCCTGCTCTGGGCACCAAAGTGAGCTAAGAGCATCCTTCGGTCAGGGACTGGAAACTTCAAAGTAGTGAGAATCTGTGGGAGAAAAAGTGATCTTGACTTCGAAGTGAGAACTCCAGATAAAGTACATACATGCCTTCTCAAAGGAGAAAGAGGGCAAACAAGTGCTCCTGATTGTCTAATGTTTTCAATCACACCAAACATAAATGGTTACTAGTTATTTCCTGGCCTGTAAATGGTATACATAGCAGAATATCCTCATGCTGAAGCAAAGATTAATTTTTATATGATATTTTGGGCAAAGATTAATTTTTCAGTGCACAGTATAAGTAAAATGAGCAGCTTAGAGCCCAGAAGGAAGTCTTAGGTGAAGAGGTATGAAATCTCATTGCTGTAGGGACCTGGAATTCTTAACTGGAGGTCCATGGATATGCATTGGGGGATCAGTGGATGCATGTGCACACTTTTGTGGTGATGTGCACAGCTGTTGTTTTTACAGAACAGTGTAAATGGCTTTCATCATGTTCTCAAATAAGTCTATAATCTCAAAAGCAGTCATCAATGCCCTACTAAGGCTCAGGAAGAAACTGAGGTTCAGATTGACCAGCATACTTGTTTTTATCTTTTCTTGCAGACAGTAAGGTTCACCTGAGCACTGATGGGCAATAGGTGAAATGAAGAATCCACTAGGGAGCCTTGACCATTGGTTTTGGGGTTTCCTTGACTAGACTGAAGGAGGCTTTCAAATGCACATTATCTTTCCTATTTTACAGGCAGAACTCAGATCCAATTATTCATTATGATCCACAATTTGAACATTTGTACTAGAAACCCTGAGTCTTGGCTTCCATAAGAAATTACTTGTAATTAATTTGTTAAATGTTCCATATATTTTAAAAAAGAGAAATGAGTTTTGGTTTTAAACATGCCACAATCATGAAAGTTTTCCTCTGTGTTCAGTGTCACACTGTGCTTTTACCTTGAGTATTACAAAGATTTTGAAGTCAAAGAGTTTTCCTTTTTCCTTTTTATTTATTTATTTTTCATTTTACCTTTTAGAAACATGGTATAATTTATCTGCACGATTGCATTTTAATTAGCACTCTTATTGCCTATTTAAATATGCAAAGATATAAAACGAGCCAACCAAACAGGAAGACATATAGCCAAGGTGTTTGCTTCCATGCTATTAGTGAGCATTGCCTTGGGATAAACCCTGTATGAGGCTCAAGTTTAATAGTGTGAACTGGTTCAAAATAAACCCATGTGTATACATAATATTTCACAAAAGGGTTAAGCTGCCTTAGCAATTGTTGATAATTATGGATCCTTGCACAGCTCTGAGGATCTCAAAACATTCTTGGGGAGTAAATCAGACATTCCCACAATTTAAAAACAAATGTGTAGAGAGTTTTATGGAGGTAATTTTACCCAAGTCTTGGATGGTTAGGTGATGACCCTTTGAAACCCCAAACCACATCAGAGTTCTACCAGTGTGCATGTTGCTGTGGATGGGAGGATGGGGGGAAGGATGCAAACCACAAGAATGGACTTAATTTTGGAGGGAGGTTTTAACTCTCTTCATAGCACAGCAAGAGGCAGTGGTTTAGTGTGGTGTGTGCTGCTATTCTGGGAGCCTCCACTTCTCAAAATTCTGAACAGGGCTATTAAGATCAGAAATAAAGGCAAAGGAATGAGAATTTGCTCTTCTGGACCCAACCTTGGAAGCCCTGGCCTCCAGTACTTTTCTAACCAAGACCTTTGGGGGTTTAGTAGATTAGTCCTGATTCCTTCAGCCTTTTCAGCAGTGGCTATAGGAGGTCCGGTAAGTTTCAGCTCAGGCTAGTGGTCAGATCACTGATTATTTATCCCCCAGCAATCAGTTCTCAAAATTAGGTTGATAATTGGTTAAATACTAGGCTATGAGACTTCACAGAATTATCTGCTATCTGATAAAAATATTTATTGTAACATGGCTTGCTTAACTACCAGTTAGTCAACAAAAACTAGGATTTATTGTAATGAATAACCAAACCTTCCTAATTTATATTATGACCAAAGTCTCTAGAGAAAAATCATGTAGCTTTCTGTATAGCTTTGAAAGAGAACCTGAAGCAAACTTAGAACCCATAGCTTAAAATAACACCAGTTGTCAAGTAGCTGTGGGATGATTTTCTTTTCTTTTTTAAATTATATGTTATTAATTACGCTATTACAGTTGTTCCAGTTATTCCCCCTTTGTCCCCCTCCACCCAGCATCCCACTCCCTCAGACAATCCCCACACCATTGTTCATGTCCATGGGTCATGCATTTAAGTTCTTTGGCTGCTCCATTTCCTATACTGTACTTTACATCCCTGTGGTCATTCTGTTACTACCAATTTGTACTTCTTAATCCCCTCACCTTTTCACCTATTCCCCCCCACCCCCCTCTCATCTGGCAACTATCAAAACACTCTCTATGTCCATGATTCTGTCTCTGTTCTTCTTGTTTGCTTAGTTTGTTTTTTAGATTCAGTTGTTGATAGATATGTATTTATTGCCATTTTATTGTTCATAGTTTTGATCTTATTCTTTTTCTTAAATAAGTCTCTTTAACATTTCATATAATAATGGCTTGGTGGTGAGGAACTCCTTTAGCTTTTTCTTGTCTGATAAGCACTTTATCTGCCCTTCGATTCTAAATGATAGTTTTGCTGGGTAGAGCAGTCTTGGCTGTAGGTCCCTGCTTTTCATGACTTTGAATATTTCTTGCCAATCCTTTCTAGCCTGCAAAGTTACTTTTGAGAAATCAGCTAAGAGTCTTATGGGAACCCCCCAGTAGATAACTAACTGTTTTTCTTTTGCTGCTTTTAAGATTCTATCTTTATCTTTAACCTTTGGCATTTTAATTATATGTGACTTGGAGTGGACCTCTTTGCATCCATCTTGTTTGGGACTCTCTGTGTTTCTTGGACTTGCATGTCTATTTTCTTCACCAAATTAGGGAAGTTTTCTCTCATTATTTTTTCAAGTAGATTTCCAATTTCTTGTTCTTTCTCTTCTCCTTCAGGCACCCCTAGGTTCTTTCTCTTCTCCTTCAGGCACCCCTAGGATGCAAATGTTAGCACACTTTAATTTATCAGAAGTTTCCTTCCACTATCCTCATTTTTAAAAAATTCTCTTGACCTTCTGATTGGTTGTTTTTACTTTCTTGTTTCCAAATCATTGATTTGATTCTCAGCTTCATCCACTCTATTGTTGTTTCCCTGTAAATTGTTCTTTATTTTAATTAGTGTATCCTTCGTTTCTGACTGCATCTTTTTTATGCTGTTGAGGTCCTCACTAAGTTCCTTGAGCATCCAAATAACCAGTATCTTGAACTCTGCATCTGATAGATTGTTTGTATCCATTTTGTTTAGTTCTTTTTCTGGAGTTTTGATCTGTTCTTTCATTTGGCCCATGTTTCTTTGTCTCCTCATTTTGTCAGAGATGTTTGTTTCTATGTACTAGGTAGAGCTACTATAACTCCCTGTCTTGGTAGTGTGGCCTAGTGTAGTAGGTGTCCTGTAGGGTCCAGTGGCACAGCCTCCCCTATCACTGAAGCTGGGTACTCGAGGTGCACCCTTCATGTGGGCTGAGTACATCTTCTTCTTATAATTCAGCCATGGTTGCTGTTGGAAAGTCAATGGGAGGGATTTACCCAGGCCACTCTGCTGCAAGGACTGGCTGTGACCACTGACCACCAACCTCTGCTTTCCGTGGAGGATCAGCTCTGCAGGAAAGGAGTAGTGGTGCTCTGATGTGGCCCGTAGCTGTCCGTTGGGTGTACATGCTCTGGGGTTTCCTGGGTGGTGCAGGCCAAGGTCAGCCCTCACCTGTGTTCTGGCTGGGACCACCCTGCAAGAGATATAAAGTAATCTGAGATGGCTGCTGCATGTGCTGGACTGGAGTATTCCGGGCTAAGCCAAGCTATGAACCTAGACTGGTTGTTGCTAATATCAGGCCTTGGGCCACTGAGCAAGAGGTATGAGGTCTAGGGGCTGACTGATGCTAGTTGTTGCTTGTTTGAGAGAATTTAAGAAGTTGTGAAGTATGAGAAAACACCAGCCATTCATATGGAAAAGCCACTATTAACAGCTTGGGTAGGCTTATAAGTTGGGTGGACAGAGCCTCAGGGGATCTCCAGGGTGAGGCAAACAGTGTTAACCAGGTGATGGGTTCTCAGATATGGCACCAGCTTGTCAGCTCTGTGCCTCTGTGGAGGGAGTGTTCAGAAAATGGACAATGGCCTCTCTCCACCTTTCCGTCTAGGAGAAAGCTGTCCCCTAGCTCCTGCCTTGATGCCAAACACTTCAGTTTCTTCCTTTATGCCACTAGTGCTTTTAAGCTGCTACCCCAGTGCTGGAGCTCAGAGGGAGTGAGTCTGAGTAAGTGAGTCCATGTGTGAATTCTTTAAGGGGAACTGCTTGGGACTCCAGAATTTTCTTCTACTGACTCCATCCCCACTGGTTTTTGCAGCCAAAATTTATTGGGACTTATCTTCCTTGCATCGGAACCCTTGGCTGGAGGGGCAGGGGGTGGGGGGGCTGGAACTCTTTGCTCCTGAGATATCCTCCATGGGTGGATTGGGATCAGACAATTCTGCATCTCCATCCCTCCTACCAGTCTGGATGGATGTGGTTTCTTATATTCCGTAGTTGTCAGACTTCCCTTCAACTTGACATCTGACAGTTCTGAGTGATGGTTGTTCCAGTTCAGTTGTAGTTTTGCTGTGATTGTGTGAGGAGGCAAGCTGTGTTTACCTATGCTGCCATCTTGACTGGAATGCAAAGTCTATTTAAACAGAACTGTTCATGGAACAGAACTTTCAGTTTTTGGTGGAGTTCAAAATCATGCTTCATGCAAAGTAGGACATTTCCATCTTTATAATTACATCATTAAGAGGTCTATTGAAAATAATTTTTAAATAGAATATCAATTAATAATGCAGATGTCCAGATATCCTGGGCCCTAGATAAATGGTGAGAGACTTGACCTCTGAACCCTTAATGCCTAAACAATTCACCTCCAACTCAATAACTGACATTGCTGATGACAAGGGCCCAAGCTGATGACTTAATTTTCCTCCCCCATCAAACTCCTCATAAAAAGCGGGGAGGGATGTGGACAGCAAAACAAGGGTAACAAGCCAGAATCTTGATCCATCTTCACCTTGGTGCAGACCAATGAGAGTGAAAGCACACACTTCCTGCTTTTCTCTGTAAACCCATTAAGCCTTCACTGGTAAACAGGCCTGCTGTTGCTTTTGTGTAGTTCTCTCTTCCCCTGTTTGTTTAAAGCATTGCAAGTCCTACAACTGCTGGGGCCATCATCCTCCCAGAATACAAACCGCACAATGGCTGGGTCACAATGGGAGAGGGAGGCTGGCAGCAGTTCCTTTGTGCCTCAGAAGGTTTCATTGGATTTGGGAGGCTGAAGCAGCCATCTCCCGCATAGGTAGTGAGGGCTGACAGGTGGAGCAGGCTCTTTCAAGTTGATCTGCAGGAACACATTTTTGCCCTTTTAACGTGTTATAGAGCATGGGTTAAGGAGACTCTGGCAGGATCCTCACTGGTTCCCACACTTTTGACTTGAGCACTGTGCACCGTGCTTGGAGACACAGCGCTAAGTACTACATGCAAGGACCTCTAGGACTTTGTTGATGATCATAACCTGCTTCCTCCTGTTTTGCTGCTGGTGTGACCCTCCCCCTGCCCCACCCCCCTGTTCCCAGTACTTGGTGGTGTTTCTCAGGCTTGAATGAATGGAAAAGGAAGAGGCTTCTAGGAACGATAAAATGTTTCATGTGTACCTATGAGGTAATAATTGCGAGGGCCTTGGTTCAAAAATCCATGTAGCTCTTTATTCCCATTTACTATGTTCCTCTAAGAACTCAGTTGGGTCACCAAGAATTTGTATGATCTTAGTAAGTTACTTGCTATGAGATAGAAAAAATATTCATTGGTCTCTGCCCCTGGTTCCTGGTGCAGAATTACTAAAATCCTTGTGATTTCCCAAATGATAGGAGTACTAAGAGCCCTGGCTGGGTAGCTCAGTTGGTTAGAGCATCATCCTGCTATGCCAAAGTTGCAGGTTCAATACCCAGTCAGGGCACATATAAGAAATAACTAATGAATGCATAAATTGCATAAATAAGTGGAACAAGTTGATGTTTCTCTCTCTCTTCCTTCTTCCCTCTTTCTAAAATCAATTTTTAAAAGTTAAAAAAGAGTACTAGGAGCATCTTTTGTTCTAATATTTGGTATTTGACTTCAGTTCCTGACACAGAGTTCCCAAATTTCTTGGAATTTCCTGGGTAATAGCAGTTTCTTTCACTCTGATGAGGTGAGTCTTAGTGGGCTCCTGGATGGGGGCTTGTCACCAGAGAAACCAAACTATGATTACAAGTTTGGAATTTTCAGCCCCCTTTGACTCCCCCCGCCGCCATTCTCCAGAGAAGAGAGAGAAAGGCTGGAAATGAAGTTAATGATCAATCGTGCCTATGGGATGGAGACTCTATAAAAATCCAAAAAGTACAGGGTTCAGAGTGCTTCCAGCTGGGTGAACATTTGGAGGTGCTGGAGAAATGATGACCCTGGAAAGGGCATGGAAGTTCAACACCGCTTTCCACATATCTTGGCATATGCATCAATTCTACCTGGATGTTCATTTATATCCTTTATCACATCCTTTTATAGTGAACCAGTAAACAGTAAGTAAACTGTTTTGCTGAGTTCTGGAAGCTGCTCTAACAAATTAATTGAAACTGAGGAGGTGATGGTGGGAGGTGGTGGGAGTTTATAGTTGATTGGTCATAAGCACAGGTGACAACATGGTCTGGCCATTGGAATTAGAAGCAGGTTGGGAGGGCAGTCCTGTGGGACTGAGCCTTTATCCTGTGGGATTTAATGCTATCTCCAGGTAGATAGTGTCAGAATTGAGTTACATTGTAGGACACCCAGCTGGTGTTGCAGAATTGCTTGGAGTGGGAACCAAACCTCATACACACATAGGTGTCAGAAGTGCTGTGAGTGTGGTAGTGGTTGGAAAGTAAAGGAGACACATAGGAAGAGAAATGTATGTTTTCTTTGCACTTATATTCTCTGAGCTTCAGTTTCTTTATCAGTAAAATTAGAGTAGTTCAGTGGTTCTCAAAGCATGGTCCCCTGACCAGCAGCATCTGCCTTGTCTGGAAACTTGGTAGAAATGCAAATTCTCAAACCCTAACTGAGACTTTCTGACTCAGATCTACTGGGTTGGCCCAAAAATCTGCATTATTTTAACAAACCCTCCAGGAGATGTTGATGCACATTCAGCTTGGAGAGCCAGTGGAATAGGTTAATAGCACTGGCATTTGCATGACTGTTAGATTCCGCTCACCAAGCCAGTTCAAACCCACAACCCTATAGACACATGATAATGTTACAGAGCAGGCGGGGGCGGGGGTGGCTCATGATAAATTATTACAGAAAGGATCCCCCCTTTCCGTCTCTGTAGGTTCCCCCTCTGCCCCCCACCATGCACACCTGCTAGGTTCACAATGCCCGCCGCCAGAGGAAAGACGTCTCTCAATGCCAGAGACTGGTGAAAAGGAAAGGAATTGCTTATTTAAAAGTTACACAAACTTAGAGTAATGACTTAATGTCTTCAATAAGGTACTAAAGTCCTTTAGAATACCCACAGATGCCCAGTCCTTCCCTCTCCCTGTGCCCAGTCCAGGGTACCGTGTCTCAGGAAAAGAAGTAGAAGTCCATGGTTCAGGCTCTCGGCACCATCAGCTGTGTGGTTGCTGCAATCTCCAGTTAATCCAAAACCATGTGGCACCTTCTCATGGCCCACCAGCAAGAGTTCTTTCTCTCCTTTTCTTGCCGGCAAAGTCTCTCCTGCTGCCTAAGCCGCATGGTCCTCCTCCTTTTTCTTCAGAACCTCGTGGCCCTCTCCTTTCCACTTCAGAACTGCATGGCCCTCTTCCTTTCCCTCAGAACTACATGGTCCTCTTTATTCCCTATTCACTTCATTAGAACCGTGTGGACCTCTACCTACCTACTTGCTTCAGAACCTCGTGGTTCTCTCTCTCTATGGCTGCCGTGCCTAGGTTTAAATCCCAGCGCCCATCTTCCTTTGCAGCCCCATTCCCGATTCCTTCTACATTCAGTTTCACCTGCTAGCATCCCCCGTATTCTTCCAGCTTTACTGAGCTGCCATTGTAAGTCTGGGCAGGTATGGCCCCATGGTGTGGAGCCAATCATCTCCAAGCTCTCGCACATGCCCTGTAACCAGGGGGAGTTGCTTCCCAGTCCCATCTTGGGTGGAATTCGCTTCCATCCCCCTGGCTCAAAGCATGGCCACAGCTATGTAACATATCTATGAAACCAGTTAAAGGTTATAGATGTGTTAAATGACTGTGCCAGGGGTTAGCTGCAAAGTTCTTGCTACCCAAAACAGCTCTGAATGGCCCTGTTCCATGTGTCCCATCCCCCCTGGCTCAGGCTTGTGGGGGTGAGGACATCCTATATATATTTTTCTAATATTTCCTGGACACCTTGAGCTCTGGACCCCATTACAAATCCCTTCTTGGGGCCCTCCTCTTGGCTGCACCCTGCTTCAATAACACTTCCAAAGTGAGACTTTTCAAGAGTATCAGCTGTAAGCATCCTTGCTGACCTATAAATGAAGAATTATAATCATGGGATGACAGGAAGACTAGGAAGGTGAAGTACCTTGGTAGGTTAAAAGCCTTTCCATTGCAGAATTCTATATCCCTCTTAGTCAAATTTAAATGACTAAACAGGACAGTGGTAAGTGCTTGATTCCTGTTGGACTACTCCAGGCAATATAGACTTGGATGTGCACACTTGCTTACTTTAAAAAGAGAATGGAATGATTTTTCCCCTTTACCCAGGGATCATTTCTTTGTTTCATCAGTTCTTTGTTGCCTTGAGAACTCTAACACGTGCTGTGCAGCTTCACCTTTTAAAGAAACCTACTATGTTATCTCTTAAGGCTAAGAAGACAGGTCCTATGTGATTTCTTCTGCCTCTTCTGCACCCCTTCCTCACTCCCTCCTCCTTGCTTGTGTAACTTTTACTTATCTTTTGGGACTCAGCCAGGCATGAGTCTGTTCTGAAATGCTCTTCCTGAACTTCTGCAATTGGATTAGGAGCCCCTCTTCAGTGTCCCCAGGGGACCCTGTGCTTATCCATGTCATAGTTGTCAACACAGTGTGTCATAATTGCTACTTGTCTCATCCATTTCCCTACTCAGCAAAGCTCTGTGAGGACAGGGACCATATCCCTCTCTACTTATTTCATTTTCAGGGTCTGGAATGGTGCCGGACACATAGAAGTTCATCTTGAATTATTTATGGAGAGTGTCTCTATGTCTCTATGTCTCCTAGGACCCTCCTTTAGATTATCTGTTCCCTCTATTCACCCATTTGTTTATGCATCCATCTATTGTCCAAATAGTAGAGATTGCCCAAAGATAGGACATGGTGCTGGCTGCTGTTGAGGATTCAGAAAGGCCCTCAGAGCAACCTCTCCTTAAGGACCTGATGATCCAATAGCTTCCCCTGGCTGTTTTTTGTTTATTTTTGTACCTGAGGGCAGAAGGCCAGTTCATGGCACAGCATATTCATTGATTTCTTCAAGGCTCTTGAGAAGACTCTTGATCAATTGAATGTTTTCCTTTTCCCATTCTCCACCCTCATTTTTGTCCTCTCTGTAGAACCCAGCTTAATGTGTTTGTATTATTTTATTTGTCTGTATTCTTGTAAAACATGTATTTCTTTGTTGTGAACACGTGTTTTAAGTTTATATAAATGGTACATAAGAAACCCCATTCTACTTCTTTTTCCACTCTGATGCTAATAGGCATCCATGTTTTGTGTGCAGCAGTCCCGTTTACTCATTTGTTCCCACAGTGATGAGTACCTGGATGGCCTCCTACTTCCCATGACCACTAACACTGTGCCAAACATCTTCAGACACACCCCTTGTTTGATGTATGGGAGACTCCCTAAGAGGTTGTAGTATACATAGGACTCAGGGCTGGATTACTGAGTCATAGCATATACGTTTTTACGTTGGCTGAGTACTGCCCACTTCTCTCAGAGAAGGACAGCCTTGATCTTGTCAGTTGGCAGGAGTTCCTTATAGATACACCTTGATGGCCATCCCTTGCCAGTTTTGACATTGGCAATTTCTTCTTCCAATATGTTTGTTAACTTTGCCTGTGTTCTTCATTTTTTAAGAAAATTATTTTTTCTGTCTCCAAAATACATTACAGAGATTGGCTTTGATGGCCCTACACAATCCTTTTACTATGAGTAAAAGTGGGTAGCATTTCACCCTAACATAAATTTTGCTGTGTTTTGAGGTGTAGCCACAGATAGCATCATGCATACGTGGACCTCAGCATGCCCACATGAATAAATGAGTTGAGCTTTAATGCAGGGATAACCCTAAGTATTAACCATAAAACTACATAAATGTCAGTCCATTTTGGAAATAAGGCTACAAGTGTTGTAAATAAGAAGTCATGCATACTTTATTAACCAATGTCACCCCAATAGATTCAATTAAAAAGTTAAAAAAATGTCCTGCATATTTGTGAAAGTCCTTATAAATTGCCAAAACAGGAGAAAAGAGAAAAACTCATGAGAAAGTATTTGTGACCTTGGAGCTTAAGGCCTAGGACTCAGAAAAGCTGGCAGAAAGTACTGAATTGACTTTACACGGGCAGGCCTCTGTTTACATTCCTTATGAGAAATTAGAAACAGCCCTCTTAATGGTTCCTGTTGGTTCTCACATTTTGTCTTGGTTAGCAGGTAGCCTGTTAGAATTAGCAAAGATTCCAGGGGGATATGTATTTAAAAAATCTAAATTCCTTGAGATAGGTTGAGCCTTTACAGTGTAGCCCCAATAATCTCAGTCTTATCTGCTCCTTTCAGGACCTCCCACTTCTTTGTGATGGGAAGCCACACCAAGCTCCAGGCTTCTGTTATCCTTAGCATGCCACATGTGAGCACAGGCTGGTGTCTCTCTGTCTTCCCCCACTCCTCCCCTATCTCCTCCTGGTGCAACTACTGTATCAGGCACATACCTCAATTATTGCATATATTGCAATATCTGGTACTTGTGTGTCTACCTGTCCTAGCTCCCACTTAACTGAGAACTTCTTGAGAAAGGAACAGGGTCCTTTACATTATGTGTCACCAATAGAATCTCAGACTGAGTGGAGACTGAATAATTCTAACATGAGGAAAATCTGTTTTCTCAAATAATAAAGATTAGCACCTGATAGCCCAGATCCTGAAGCTTTTAAAATATCAATCTGATGAGTAAAATTCATGCTATTGTGTTACTGGTTTAGTATGTAAAACATGGCATGTGATATTCACATCTTAAGAGGACATTTCTGGAAATGGAGAATTCATAGTAATATAGAGAAGTGGTTATAACAATGGAATTTGCAGGTAGCAACATAGCAGCTAGAAAGGAATGAGGATATTTGGGGTCAGGTTATCTTTTCAATGGCACTTAAATGAACCTCACCTATGTAAATATCAATATTTAGGAATATCTGGGGTATGTTTATAGGATTAGCCTTTTTTCCCAGGCTTTATTTTTCTAGGTTTCTCAATAATAAATATATTCTGAGCATATAAATGTATTCTCAGCAAATAAAATATAGCACATGGAATTTCTTAGTAGCTATTTTGATATGGGTCAAATTTTGTCACAACAATATATACTGATACTTTTATTCTGAATAAGGTATGTTTGATAATATGCTTTGTTGCCAGAAGTTCACTGCTGGAGGAGGTGAAAATAATATAGGAAGCATAGGAATATTTCTCCCAAGAAGAAGAGTCCCCTTTTAGGATCCTCAGTGGCACTTTCTTCCCTGACCTTTCTTCCCAAGACCTGAATGTCAGTGAAAGGGCCCCACTCCACGCATGCAGAAGTCAGATAGACAGGCTGGCCCCAGAGACAGTGCTCATTTGTTGGGCCACTGGGCACCAGGAAGCAATCTCCTTCCATTTTGCTCTTCTATTCCTTTCTACATACTTGTTTTATGTTCCTTCTTTCAACAGGATGAGTTCATTGTCACCTCAGTTCACATGGCAGAAAACACAGTCACACCCTGGTGTCCACCCCTTAATTCCAATTCTAAGTCTTGGGGTCTGGAAATTGGGATTCTCACTGGACTGGAATGGGTCTGGCGTCTACTCTTGTCCAAGCCAGCTTGGCTGAGGCTAAAGAACCATGTTGAACACACGTGACCACTGGGAGCTCCCTGTGACTAAGGTAGGAGGTGGAGGGCAGTTCCGGAAAAGAGGACTGAATATACAGTCTGGTAGGCATCTGCTATCACAGCCATCATTATATAAGAAGTTTTCTAGACACTAACCGAAGGTCCACTTTTGAGAAAAAGTCAATTCTTTTCCATCCCAACATACACACAGAAAGGAAGGAAGGAAGAAAAGAAGGGAGGAAGGGAGGAAAGGAGAAAGGGTGGAAGGGAGGAAGGAACTGACACATTTCTGTCTCATGTTGTAGGAGCACATGTTTGCCCATCAACTGAAATGCACATTGTCAGAGATACTGAAGTACAAAACAAGCTCTCTTGAGGATCCAGTCTATGAGCTTTTCAACACACATACACCCCACAAAAATTTCTCAAGGAAAGCAGATAATCTCAGGTTTTAGGAAAGAGCAGAGATCTGTTAATAATGTTCATGAAAATAAAACTCAACAAATATAACATTCTGGCCCAAAGCAAATGCCTTGTGGGGAAAAAAGTGCTAAAATGGCTTGATTGGGGTTTTAATGAGAGATTTTTCTCCTCAGCTCCACCCTCCACCCTTGTTCTCCACCCCCAGTTATTCCCTCCAGCCATCTAGTCAAGAGCCCTGTGCTGGGCAAACCCCAGAGAATGTTGGTAATTCAACTTGACCAATTAATTTGCTGCACTTTCTCATCCTGCTCAGCAGGGCCTCTCTTTTGCAGGCTGCTGAAAACCTAACAATGCACCTCTCTGTTGTGAATGTGTAATGGTGTGTTTCCAAATCCTAAGGGCTACAGTATCCCCTCCTTGAGTACATGTTATGGAGGCTAGAGCATGTGTCCTCCTCTCACTTGGATGTGAGTAAATTCTTATGTGACAGTAAAATGTGAAACAGGAATCCCCTCTTCAAAGAGAAAAAGCAAAACCCAGGGGATACAGGAAATGTTCAGACCCACTGACTTAACATATGTAGACACTCCCTTTGCCTCTGGTTCCTCCCTGCTGAGGTTGCCATCACACTGTAGATCCCCATGGAGGTTTTAGAGATTGAGTTGGCCCATTAGTTCAATATGTATTGAGAGATGCTGATGCTAGATCTCTGTGTGGGGGAGACCAGGAGAAATCTACCAGGTATAGATCTTTCCTATGGAACTCACAGTCCAAGTCTGAGTGCAAAGGGAAAGTGTGACAGATTTAAGGGAAGATGTGAGGCTGAGGATAATTAAGTACCAAGTAAGTATCACTAATAGTGACTGCTGTTTTTAGCTACAGTTCAGTATAAAAGAGGAAGGAAGGAGAAGAGAACTGGATTTTTTTTTGCCTAGTTGGGTATGACGGGTGTGTTTGCCTGGAAGCAGCACACAGTGATTGGAAGAGAGGAAGGAGTGAATTCTCATGTGAAAACGGACATATAAAGAACCCTGGAGGTACCTGTTTCTAAAAAGCAACTGAATTTTACTGTAAACTTTACAACGAGAAGTTCTGTCATTATTTCAGAGGTTCTCAAACCAGAAGTGCTTTTGAATATGGAAGGCTGGGAATCTCTGGTTAAAGGGGTGGCAGAGGGGGTGGGAAACCGGGAGGAAAGTGTGACTGAAGGCACAGGAGCAGGAAACAGCTATGTGAAATGCTCTCCAGGTTTAGAGTGATCCCAGCTCACATGCAAATACCTACAAATTTGGTAAAACTGTCAACAATTAAATTCTCTCGCAACTAAATGTAATTTTCACCATTTTCCTGCCTTGGCCCTGGAATGTTTTCTATTCTGATCACTGCCCTCTCTATGCCTGTAGAAGTTTATCTAGAGGATAGGCAGTCTTTCCTAGGTCGATCTTGGAATGGCAGAGAGAAAGGAAGTTCTGGGTTCCATAGTTTTCATAGTGTTACTAGTGTCAGGAGAGGGATTCTGGTAGTTTAAACTCTCCCAGCTTGTTAACCCACAGCCCACCGATCAGAGGACTCTGGCATCAAAACAAAACAAACCTGAAAACTTAATGAAAACTGCTGTTATCCATTGAGGATGCTGGAAAGAGAGCCATTTATGGCTGCTTTGATGACTGTTGCAACATGGAATCCCAAGAAAAAGTAAAGGGCTCCATCACATCATTATGCCAGAGTTCATTATTTTGAAGGGGTTAAAGTCAAAATGACATTTACTGTAAAGATGTCCTTTCTTCACATGAAATAACATCGTGATGTCTCTAAGGAGAATAATACTTTACTTAACAAGGTGTTCTTTGCAATTACTAAGGAAACAAGTTGAGTATTACCCAGAATGTTTCTTGGTGCACATCAATGCATTAAAATGGAATTGGGCACCCAGTTTTGTTCAGAACTGGAGCTCATCCCCTGCCCTGTTCATGCCCCCAGCCTTCACTCTTTTCAGCTGAGGGTTAGCGTTTGTAAGAAACTAGAAGACAAAGTGGTAGAACCCTTCTTCGGCTGAGTGGAGGAATTTGCAGAAAGAAGGAGTGGATGCTCCACGCTGGGAGACTTGAACAAAAAGACTATGGAAAAGAAGGGGGGTTGGAGAGAGGGTGAGAAATGTGAGAGAAGTTGCTTCCAGATGGGGCATTCTCCTTGCAGAGGCATAGCTCAGGAAGATCTCTTTCCCTTCTTTGTAAGAAGGGAATAATTAAATTAGACAAAGTAACAATTTCAGTTCCTGCTGTGCTAGAGGGATCTTTTCACACTTAACTCATGCAAAAAAATGTAATAATAAGTAAGATGCCACTTCAATAGTAACAAAACAACATAATATTTAGGAATTGATTTAACAAAGATTACATCAGAACTCTATAGAGAAAAGCTTTAAAACTTTAATAAAAAAGACATAGAAAATGATATCAATAAATGTCATGTTCTTGGATGAACAAGTTAGTATTATGAAGATTGCAATTCTCTCCAAGTTAATATATAATCTCACTGTACTCTTAATCAAAATTCCAGTTGGATTTTTTCCTCAGGATCTCAATAATATGAAAGAGTAAAGATTCACAAATACCTAAGCAAATCTTAAGAAAGAAACACAAAAATAAAAAGGGAGACTTGATGGAGAACCAAGATGGCGGCACACTGCGCCTCCTCGCACTACCAGAACTGACAGAAAATCCTAATGGCAAGGAAGTCCAACACCAAGGAAATAAAAAATAAACATTCATCCAGACTGGTGGGGGGGCGGAGATGAGCAGCCGGGGCAGAGAGGACTTGTGTGGCCGTGGTGGGACCGAGACTGGCAGAGTGTGGGACGAATGGGACAGGCATTCTGACCACTAGCAGACCCTGCGGCCCCACATTAGCGCACAGATAAACCGGACAAACGGCGGGGAGCCAAGCAGACTGAGCAACCCAGGGCTCCAGCGTGGGGAAATAAAGCCTCAAACCTCTGATTGAAAACGCTCATGGGGGTTGGGGCGACAGCAGGAGAGACTCCCAGCCTCACAGGAGAGGTCGTTGGAGAGACCCACAGGGGCCTAGGGCATGCACAAGCCCACCCACTTGGGAACCAGCACCAGAGGAGCCCAGTTTGATTGTGGGTAGCAGAGTGAAAGATTGAGGTCCAGTGGAGAGGGGAGTGGGTGCCATTGCTCCCTCTCGGCCCCTCCCCCACGTACAGCATCACAGCACAGCAACTAGCATTACCCCGCCCTCGTGAACACCTAAGGCTCTACCCCTTTAAGTAACAGAAGCGCCAAGAAAAAAAAAAAAAGGCCCAAATGGCAGAACACTTCAAAGCTCCAGAAAAAATACAACTAAGCCAGGAAGAGATAGCCAACCTATCAGATGCACAGTTCAAAACACTGGTTATCAAGACGCTCACAGAATTGGTTGAATTTGTTCGAAAAGTAGATGAAAAAATGAAGCCTATGCTAAGAGAAACAAAGGAAAATGTACAGGGAACCAATAGTGATGTGAAGGAAACTGGGACTCAGATCAACGGTGTAGACCAGAAGGAAGAATGAAACATCCAACCAGAAAAGAATGAATAAACAAGAACTCGGAAAAATGAGGAGAGGCTTAGGAACCTCCAGGACATCTCGAAACGTTCCAACATCTGAATTATAGGGGTGCCAGAAGGAGAAGAGGAAGAACAAAAAATTGAAAACTTATTTGAACAAATAATGAAGGAGAACTTCCCTAATATGGCAAAGGAAATAGACTTCCAGGAAGTCCAGGAAGCTCAGAGAGTCCCAAAGAAGCTGGACCCAAGGAGGAACACACCAAGGCACATCATAATTACATTAGCCAAGATTAAGGAGAAGGAGAGAATCTTAGAAGCAGCAAGAGAAAAGGAGACAATTACCTACAAAGGACTTCCCATAAGACTGTCAGCTGATTTCTCCAAAGAGATCTTACAGGCAAGAAGGGACTGGCAAGAAGTATTCCAAGTCATGAAAGACAAGGACCTACATCCAAGATTACTGTATCCAGCAAAGCTATCATTTAGAATGGAAGGGAAGATAAAGTGCTTCTCAGATAAGGTCAAGTTAAAGAAGTTCATCATCACCAAGCCCTTATTATATGAAATGTTAAAGGGAGTTACCTAAGAAAAAGAGGATAAAAAATAGGAACAGTAAAAATGACAGCAAACTCACAGTTATTAACGACCACACCTAAAACAAAAACAAGAGCAAACTAGGTAAACAACTAGAACAGGAACAGAACCATAGAGATGGAGATCACATGGAGGGTTGTCAATAGGGGAGTGGGAGGGGGAGAGGGGGGGAAAGGTACAGAGAATAAGTAGCATAGATGATAGGTGGAAAATAGACAGGGGGAGGGTAAGAATAGTGTAAGAAATATAGAAGCCAAAGAACTTATAAGTATGACCCATGGACATGAACTATAGGGGGGGAATGTGGGAGGGAGGGGGTGGGCAGGATGGAGTGGAGTGTGTGGGGGGGAATGGGACAACTGTAATAGCATAATCAATAAATATATTTAAAAAAGGGAGACTTAATCTTTTTGGACATTAAAACATACATGAAAACCATAGTAGTACAAATAGTCTTCAGAAACATGCATATAGACCAAATGGAACAGAAGAGAAAGCTGAACTCACACGAGCTGCTTGAGTGGGAGAGATACTAACAAAGGATTAATAAGTAGAATATGCAAAGAAGGCCTGCAGGCCAACTCTAATAGTAAAACAAACGAAAGATAGGAACAGGAATTTTAGGAAGGAGAAAACTTAAAAGGCAATAACTCAATAAAGAAATGCTCATATGTGCTAATAACCAGAGAAATGTGAATAAGAACAGTGAGATTTTGCTTTATACCAATTTAGTCTTGAAAAAAATTAGAAAACTGAATGATGTGAACTGACGATGGAGAATGGGATCTGGGATATATAGCGTTTCTTGTCCACAGCTGGATCATTCTAGACCGATAGGTAACTATTTCCATGAGTAATCTGGCACTACTTAGGTAAATTAAATATCTGCATAAAGTGTAATCCAGATATTCCATGACTAGGTATATGTCCCTGAGAAAATTTCACATTGGTCTGGATGGGGAAATATATAAGAATGTTCATATTAATATGTTGACGTATTACTGTGTTGACCAAGAAACTATTTGTCTATCACCAGGAGAATTACTGGGTAAAACGTGGTAGATGTACACCATTTATTTAAGTGCTCTGCAGTAATTAGAAACAATGGATTAAATGTACATTAACAACATGGATTCTCTTAAAAGGAGAATGCTGACTGAAAAATTTGTAAGAAAAAATAAAATATGCAACAAACCATTTCTGCATGTTAAAAATACATGCACATCAAAGAGAAATAAACACTGTGCAAGAAAACATACAGACAAAAAGATGGATGTTAAACACATTAGAATAACTGCCTATGGGGAAGAGTTAATGGAGTAGTAAATGGGGACAAAGGAGAGAGCTTTAAAAAAACCCAGAGAGACAGACAAGAGAAGGACCCAAAGCTGATAGTGTGCCCACAACTATCAAGTAAGATATATCCATCAGTGCTCCACATCTAAGGGTAAAGTAGGGTTTAACTGACCCACCAATAAGGAACTCCTTAAATGTCCAGCAGAGATGGGTGATGAAGACCAGTAAGTCAGGAGGTATCTGGGGACAGCTGATGACCACCCAGTCATCTTTGGAGGCAAAGAGAGAGAACAGTCTGTGAAGGAGCTGGCACCAGGCTAGTCATGAATTAATGAGTGGAATCAGCAGGCATTAAAGCAGTAGCTGAGAAAAATTCCCTCCAAGCATGAAGGGCAGTAAGAGTGAATTTCTTGAGCATTCTCCATGGTTATCTTTGAGGTGGAAACAAGGCCACTCTTGCATACTAAGATTAAAAAATCAGAATATACGGGAGAGAGAAGAAAGTGTGAGTGCCTGGTGGAGGGGGGGTGGTGAGTAGAGGCAGCAGGTAGAGGAGGCTAGGCAGCCAGGAGAAGCCACAGGAGGACACAGGCAGGGTATAGCTTGGGCACCACTAATGATCGGGGGATGAGCCACAGAGAAGAAGGGAATGAGAGCGTCCAAGAGTCGTAGGCTTGTGAAGGGCTGGACGTGATGTTACAGTTACTGATCAAGGAGAATGTGGTCCCTCCCTGCCCTGGAGTTCTTGCCCTGCTTTTACTTTTCTGTCACACAAGACTTGAGCCACTTCCAGTAGACCTGACCTGAGTGACATCCTGATTGGGCACTCTTCAGGCCTGTCTGTACTACAGGACATTACCCGTGGGGCTGCATGTCCCAGGAGAGGATGGCTACGAGGAATGCAGCAAATAACTAAAGGTATTTAGAACCAGCTGTGGACAAGAAACGCTATATATCCCAGATCCCATTCTCCATCGTCAGTTCACATCTTTTGGTTTTCTAATTTTTTCAAGACTAAATTGGTAGAAAGCAAAATCTCACTGTTCTTACTCACATTTCCCTGGTTATTAGCACATATGAGCATTTCTTTATTTAGTTATTGCTGCATTCAGTTCACTTGACTGAAGAATTACATCTTTTCCCTCACCCCTCCTGTGCACATTCCTGAATCTTGTGATGGCCCATTCTCCATATGGCTATTTTAAATCTTTCCCCTGGCCCCCATCTGCTCAGCAAGCCTTCTCCTCAGTTTCCCTGGAGGCTAGGGGCCTCTGCCCGACCGTGCCCCACCATCCTTAGCACTCAACTCTTCTCCAGAGTTCTTTGCTCTTCTCTAAACCTCCAATTCTGACAATCCACCTCCTTTTTCTCATACCCTCATATTCTACTGCAGCATGTGGAGGAGATGCCAACTATTGCTTTAACTATAATAACATCCTCATCATGCTTTTGACCTCGGGAAAGCTTGGGAAAACCAAGGCTCATGACGTGTGTCATCTAGAGCTAAAATCTCCAGGTTGTGTGGAAATGGGCCATATTCAGGGACAGCTAGTAGGGAACATAGTGTGGAAACTGCATCTCAGCTTGGGCTCTGTCCTTCTGTTGTCTGCCTGACAGCTCCCCTGACACTAACTTCAGTGGAATGTGTTGTCAAGTGCAAGAGTTCTGTGTGTCTGGGTATACCCAGACTTTGTGTATTTTTTGTGTCTCTGTGTTTCAAAAACATTTCACTTTAATAACAAAGAGGTTTGTTGTTGCTAGGAGGTTTCAAAAATATATCATTGATGGAGACAAGCTCCACCAAATGCCCTCTTGTTTTTGCCGATGTGAATCAGGATGACCTTTTCACCCTCTTCAAGAGGATATTTATAAGAACAAGACACGACCCACATGTTGGAGAGATAACATGAGAGGAGGCCAAGCACAGCTGTAAAGAGGTAGAAAGCACTCCTCTCTCTAGAATAATATTCGTAACAATGCTTCTGTAGCTGTAATATTTTTCTACTGGATCTTTGAAAGAAAAGGTGTTCTCTGCCTAGCTGTACACACACACACACACACACACACACACACACGCACATTTTTTGTTTCTGTATTTCCCTAGCAGAAGTCAGAAGCTTAATCCCATGATCTTTAAAAGGAAGGAAGTGAAGATCAGTTGGGCCTACTTAAGGCAGGGATTGTTTTTAGCCACCTGAAGAAGAGGGCCTGGAGAAACTGGCTGGCTGTGTGGGGAGGAACAGAGTTAGATGTGTCTTAGTTGGCTCAGGCCGCCACAGCAAAGCACCACAGACTCAGGGATTAAAAAATGGATATTTATTTCTTATGATCTGGAGTCTGGCAGTCCAAGATCAAGAGATCAGGTGTTAATAAATCAGGTTCTTGTTAGTGAGAGCTTCCTTTTAGGCTTGCAGATGGCCTACTTCTAGCCATGTCCTAACATGGACTTTCATTGGTGGGCAAAGGGGGTGGAGGGTCAGAGGAGAGAGGGAGGGGGGGAGAGAGAGAGAGAGAGAGAGAGAGAGAGAGAGAATCTATTTTTCTTATACAACCAATAATCCCATAATGAGGGTCCCAATCTTATATTACCTCATCTCAACCTAATCATATCCCAAAGGCCCCACCTCAGAATACCATCACACTGCAGGTTAGGGCTTTAACACAGAAATATTCACCCCATGTCACCCTGGTAGGCTGGGAAGTTCTCAATGCCCGGGCTGCCAATAGCTGCCTGTGCTGGGTCAGGTCCAGTCTCAGGAAACTCCCCTTCCTGGTGGTGACTATCACCCTTCATAGGCTGAGAGTCTCATGAACTGAATGGAGAGAGAGGCAGAAACATTTTCTAAGAAAGCTATCTTAAGGGCTCTAACGTTCTACAAAAATGTACTGGCTTTGATTTTGAAGCAGGTCAGTAAGTATCAGAGCTTTCTAGTTGGCCACCCACCTCCAATTGCACTTAAACATTTTTTAAATGAAACTTTTTATTACATTAACTTAATATCTAATACAATGTAATATGTAATGTAATATGGATTTTAAATTTCATATCATTTGGATTTTCAAAATTTAAATTTTTAATTTCATCAAAATATTTCTCTTGCCATCATGTGGAAAACTTACCTATCCATTTAACCAAATTCCTATTTCTCTTTTGCATACATTTCCCCTTCCCCTTTACCTGATGGTACAAAGCATTGTGTAGAATTAGTTATTTCTTTACAATGCTTTACAAGCATTGTTGTAAATTATTTTATTTTTAATTTCTCTTTAGTGTATATTTGAAACTAGAAAACTGGACTGTGCTTGTAGCAACTATTGCTTTTTGTAGCCTTGAGTTTTGCAGAGGTGGAGGAGGGCAGATCTGCTCCTGGGGAGATGCCTGGGCAGAAGATGGTGCTGATGGAGGCTGTATGGCTCCTTTGGTGGCTCCAGCTCTATGGCACCTGGCACACCATCAGCTTGATTACTTCTCCCTTCAAGGCACTCACCCCACTGAGGCTAGCTAATGTGAGGAGGCAAAGAAGGCCAGGAGCAGGGAGAGTTCATTTTTTTAGTAGCTGGACAAAAGTTCTCTTTGTTTTATTTTCTTCCTTTTTTCATGGAATCATGTAAAATTTCAAGTCGTTTGTGAGTGAGTGTCCACAGTAACCTCAGACCACGTCTTGGTAGCTTGAACTTGAGGAGCCAAGCCTCGCCATTTCAAAAGACTAAGTAGGTGTCCACACTGCCTCCACCGTGGGAGGTTCTGTGCAACAGGCATAATGGTCTTTGCAGCATTAATGCCTCATTTGCTTTAAGCAGACACAGGGATTTGCGGGTTTTGAAAACAAATTCAATTAACACCCCTTTCTTTGGGGGTATCCTTTTTTTTTCTTGCCTTCAAAAGTCATCACCCTGTCTGTTTATAACAGATTCTTCCATAGAGGCTGTTGGGGAGTTTCCCTTCAGCCCTGTATTGCTCCATGGTGAAAGAAGTAGTAAAAGTAAGTCTTTTTCTGTCTACATATTCAAATTTATAGAAGGAAAGTGCCAAATTATCCTTCAGAATGTTGTAAGACCTGATTTGACTCTAAATTGTACTGTGGGAAGAAACAGATGGGCAAAGAAAAGAGGTCCTTTTTCAATGAAATCCTTTTTTCTATCAAGGGACTTCTACAGAAAACCGTTGCCCCCCGTTCCCAAGGATGAGGCGATTCCAGGAAAGCCCCACCCAGCTTATTGGTGGGAGCAATCTGCTGTAGGAACAGATATACTGTCTGATTATGGCATCATAATTGGTTTTGAAAACACACTGGCACAGTGGCAGTGAGCCAAATACTCCCTTCCCTGCATTGCCTTTCATTTTAAAAGGCTGATTCCCTGCTTAAAGTATTTTTTCCTGTCTGTGTTCCCCCAACTTTTTCTGAAGAGGCAAAATATCCCCAGTGTTTGGGACTGGGTCTGAGCCACAATCAACCTGCCCTCTGGGGAAAGAAGACTGAGCTCAGCTTGCTGATTTTTATAGCGGAATGGAACTGACCAACAATCACATGTCTTGCCTGGAGCCAGCTTAAACATGAAGCAGATTGAAACATCATCAGACTTTCAGTGTCATGGTGCTGGGTCCAAAGTCCAATAAAAATAGACAAAAATATCTTTTGAAGCCATAGGAAACATGGAGGTATGAGTGTGTGTGTCTTGTTTTATGGTTTCATTACAAGTGAAGTGGTGGGTAACTTTGGAGTTTTGCAACTGTGGGGGTTATGGACAAGCCACTCCAAGATGTGCTTCAGTGGTATGCAGATTACTTTGAGCTAAAGACAATTTAGCTTCAGGCTCAAGAGAAACTTTGGCCCCTTCCTTTAACTACCACCTATAAGGCAGAGCAAACTTCAACTTACTAAACGTCTGTTCTTATCCTGCAATTACCTGTTGTAGCCCCGGAGTGCATTGCCTCATCCTTTGCTCAGGATGTCTTATATACGGCAACCCCTCATGCATCGCTGAACCTCTCATGCATGCGGGGTCTCTGACTCTCATGTATGCGGGGTTCCCATACATATGGATGTATTAAATTTGTGGGTTTTTTGTGAATGCCACGTATCTTTGATTATTAGACCAGCTAGAAGAACCTTGAGAGTAGAGAAAAGTTTGTTCCTCTCTTATACTTTCATCCTGGAAGCCTCCCCTCCACCCCCAAGCATTTGCAATCCATGTGACATTAATGTCTCCTCCCTTTGTGACAAGGGGGAATCTGGTGTGGGAGTGAGGCTTGCTTTCAGTCTTGGTGACTGAGATCAGTGCATGGTAGAGACATGACATGATGTTAATGTTGTACAGGCACAAGTGAGTTTTATTATGGTGGTGGTTTGTGTGTGTATGTGTTTGTAGAAAGAAGGATAAGAGAAAGAATTCAGGTTGTCCAGAATAGAAGTTTGGCCTTTGTTTTAGCTTTTGCATTATAAAGAGTTGAATACAGCTAGAAAGATGAAAGTGACTGGCAAAACTGCAGATTAAGTAAAATCTGTGAGGGGTGTAGAATGCTTTATGCACATTGCAGATTGGCAGTGTTTATTCATTGGATGCACATTCTAGAATATGCTCATTCTCTCATTCAAACTTATTCATTCTACTTTTATGTGTACTTTTCTCCTTCTCTCTTCTCTTTCAGAAATCTTACTTGGAGCAGCCTACTGGAGATGTATAAGCAGGATAACTCTCAAGATCATATCTGTTTAGATCAGCTATTTTCAACCTTTTCCATCTCATGGCACACATAAACTAAACTAAAATTCTGCGGCACACCAAAAAATATTTTTTTTGCCGATCTGACAAAAAACATAGGTGTAATTTTGATTCATTCATACCGAACGGCTCTTGCTGTGTTGGCTGTTGTCATTGTTTTATTTGACAATCTAAGGGCAAAGAGGTCAGTCCCCTGACTAAATAGTCAGGTATTGGGTGTTTTAAAAATTATTGTAGCACGCCAGTTGAAAATTGCTGGTTTAGATCAAAGGGCATGGCTATTCTCCAGTGTTGACAATGGGATTTTTTAACAAGAAATCCTCATCAGTGTGTTAACGTGACACATAGGATGATGTCACGCTTGTGAAAAATAAGTCAAGAGTCCCTCACCAGCTTCAAAGCTGGAAATACTTTTACATAAAATACTTCTTATTCTTTGTTTGTTACTTCCTGTTGAAAATGACACCTGAAATTTGTTTTTAATACTCATCCAAGGACATTTTTCCACTGCTTTTAGAAAGAGAGGACAGGAGATAAGAATGGAGAGAGAGACACATCGATGTGAGAGAGAAGCGTTGATTGGTTGCTCCCCCATATGTGCTCTGACTAGGGATTGTATGCACCTGGACCAGGGATCGAACTGGCAACCTAGGCATGTGCCCAGAATTGAAAATTGAACCTGCATCCTTTCAGTTACAGGATGATGCTCCAACTGAACTGGCCAGGGTGACATGTGGAATTTTTCTCCTGCTAATTTTGTATTGTGATTTTGCATGAAGTTGCTCATTAGAAAACCATAGCTACAAGGTTGCTTTTCCTAAACACTGGAACCATCCATGTCTTCCAACACTGTACCATTTGAGACCCCCTTTCCACCAAGGCATAGAAGGAGATTTGCTTTGCTACAGAATTTGGCAATTTCAAAATATTTAAATCCTTTCTGCTGTTTATACTTTTCTGATTCAGGAGTGGCTGGAAATATTGAGAATATATATCCCTTCGGATATTGCAAAAGCTAACTTGTTATAGAAATTCTTGTGAATTTGTCACAGATGACAATTAGCCTGAAAAGTAAAGACCAAAACCCACTACTGCTGTAAAATGAGCTATTTAAAATGAATGTATCTGTTCCAGAGGCATATCCCAGGATGGATTTTAGCATTTTAAAAACTTTGCAAGTCTTACTGAATCTTCAAATTCTGTGGAGGCTAAAAAAAAGAGAAATGTCTCCTTCCACCTTCTAAGTTCTCCTAGCTGGGCTAATAATCAAAGCAACAGGGACAGATAAACAAGAGAAAATCAAACTTGAATACATGCACATGGGGAATTCACATAAACATGGAAATTCCAAAGGCAGTGAGGTAAAATTGGGTATATATGTCATTTTGGACAAAGGAGAAAGCATGGGTAGGAGTCTGAGCTCTCCAGGAAGAAGGCAATTTACAGGTAGTTGACGAGGTGCAGGAGCACACCAGCAGGTAAACTTTTGCTGGGCAACCCAGAAACAATGAGACACAGGTGGGGATCTAGTAAACAGGCCCTCCCATCCCGCATAATCAGCTCAAATAGGCTGCTAAGGCAAACATCTGAAGATTTCCTTCCTGGAGTAGGTCTTTCCTTCTGTCTCTTACCCAGGAAAGGGGGGTGGGTCAAAGGTTCTTTCAGAGTCTCATTTTTATCCCTTCAACAACTAGCTTAAAAACAATATCCCAATAGGCAGATTCAGGGTGGCAAAAAGTTCAATCCCCTTCGATTCTCTCCTGTCTTCCTGCCTGGGCCTGGCAGAGAGTTTGTGACTGAAGGAGGCACACTTGTGAAGAAACATCTTGAATGCTTTTCACAACCAGTTGCTTCTCAAACTTCAATGTGCACATGAATCATTTAGGCATCTGTTAACATGCTGATTCTGATCTCTTAGATTTGGGATAGAGCCCAAGGTTCTGCATTTATAAGAGTTTCAGGTGCTGGTTATGAGCCAACCACAGTTGGAGGCCTCTGTGGTCAGCTCTCATTTCCTGATTGGCAGTGGAGGGGTCTTGAGCATGGAATGAGCACAATACAAACTTTCTGAAAAATTTTTTCTGACTGTTCCCACCCGTACCAGCATTCTACTCATTTGCAGGCCCTCTTCAACTGTATTTAGAATAAAATTAAATGATGCTGTACTCTCTCACAAGCCAGCAGTGTGGGAGATAGGATAGAGACAGGTTACAGAAGAGAATGGGATCAGGCAGATACAGAGAAAGATAAAGACGGATGGGGCAGACAGAAAGTCCCTCCTGTAATTCCTGTCACTTCTCTATCTCTTCCATCCTTTCCTCTCTGTTTCAATTTCTTTTTTTTTTTCATCTTGTTTCCCTCATTGCTTTTCTGTCTGTTGCAAGATAACAGAATCATTTCACTCAAGTTCAGAGGCAAATTGGGACTTGTGAAAAAACTGGACTGGACTGGGAGCCAGAAGAGCCACATTGGAGCCCCAGCTCTACTGCTGGGTGTGGCTGGGCCAGTATAACTTGGCATTTCTGGATCTTTTATTTTTTGTTTGGTTAGATGATCTCTAGACCCTTCCCAGCTGTGCACCCTGTAATTTACAATCCATGTCAATGTGCTTATCTGTTACTTGAGGCAAATCTGTTCAACTTCAATGTAAATGAGTTAACTGTAATGTCAGGGTACCAGAGTGCATAATTCCCATTTCCACCGGGCATGTAAATGTGAGCTCAGGAAGCTTTAGAGTGAGAGTTGTATCCCTGGCCCCACCCCAGCATCACTGGAGCATGCATGTGTGAGGCTATCTGAACAACCATCCTCCAGGATTTCTCAGAATTGAAAATCTGTCCTTCTGTAGGGCTTCACAACCTTTGCCATTCTGGCAATTTTAAAAGATTACCACTATTATTATTCATATTATTTGAGGGGCAGATCCTTATCTTATATCCCCCCCAAGTCAGAAAGCTCACTTGGAAGCCTTGAAAGCTTGATATTGTGAAGCCTGTTTTTACTATTGTTATAAGGCTCTTGTTATTTCTTGGGGGAAAAGGAGGAAAGCATAGAAGGGGGCATACTAGTTAAGGGGATGGAGTTGGTGGAGGGAGGGAGGGGTTGTTGACCCATTAACTTTCTTATTTTTTTTCCTTGAGTTGCTTGATTTACAAGTATAATAGTAAACAAGTAATCATATATAAAAAACCAAGGAGAAGGGAAAACAAAAAGAAACTATTCACTATCCAAGAGGGTTAGACCTGTCTTCAACTCAGCAGGTGAGTGGTGGAGGCACTAGGGTGTAAAAACAGAGTTTGTCACTTCCAGGAATAGATTTCACTGGTTTCTACTTGTGTCTGGGTCTTGAGCCTGTAGAGAAAATAAAGCCAGTTGGTTGAGAAGTTGAAGTTACTGTGAACTATTTGATAATGATGCAGAGAACGGGGAATACCCAACATAAGTAGAGGTGTTTTGAGATTGCTTCTTAGGGAAGGGATAAATGCTTAACAGTCTTCATGGGCTTAGTATTGTCAAATTCACAGTTCAGTGCCCACCCAGGTCCCTTAGCCAGTAAGGGTCCCTTCCCTATATTGCTCATAGTAAAGAACACATGAGAGATAGAGCAGTCTAAACCTGGAAGGCCTAAACTCATTGCCTTCGATGTTCTAAAAGCTGCCTAGTGAAGATGGCAGCCCCCTATTAATTATGCAAAGCGTTCCTGTGAGAATGGGTATCAGAGTCTTCACTAACCTTTACTGCACTTCAACCTTTTTCCTTGAACCTCAAATTGCATTCACAAACGAGCGGCTAGCCAAACTAAACATGCCAGTTGGGAAATCAGTTTTCCAGAATTGGCACTTCAGAGAACTTTAAGTACATTTTTGGAGGTAGGAGGTAGGTACAATATACACAAGGGGAAACATTGTTTGGATGTAGTTTTGTTGTGATTTTTAAAATTTATTTTTCTAGGAAATATGAGGGGTTTCTATGAGATCTCCTAAGCTAGCTGCCCTTGCTGATATCGCTTTTAATGGTCTCCAAATTATCATTCAGATGTAGTCTATATTTATTCATCTGATATGAGGAGGTTTGGAAATTCATTGGTTGAATGCACCATCCTGATTCATTTCCTTGCCTACCTGCCTTTCCCACCATCTATTTAATGAAATGTGGAGCTGCTGTTTTTTTAATGTAGAGGCCATAAATGTAAAAATGGACAGCAAGTCAGTTTGAGCAAAGTGATGACGCTGTCCATCTCTGCTACCATCTTCACAGTCTGAGCCTAGTTTTGCTGTCCATTTACAGTGGCCTCTTGACCAGCCTGCCTGCTTCCACTATCACCTTTTTCACAGAAGTCTTCTTAATGTAGCCAGAGAAATTGCTTTGAATTGAAGATCAGACAGTGTCTTTATAAGTTACTTCATCATAAATTACTTTAATGGCTTTGCTTTTGGGTTCCTGAACCCAACTTCCAACATGTGTATGGAGTTCTCCACACCAAGAAGCAATTCTCAGGTGCCAGCAGGTGTCTGAGAATTGAACTTAGTTCTGATACCAACTAACCTGAGATAGCATTGGAATCCACAGGTTAACGATTTAGTCACACGAGGCTGATCCCCAGCTCCCGACTTTAGATACAAAGTAGCTACTGACTAACTAGCTACAAACTGGAGGTTCCAGTGACCCCCTCCAACTCAGGATGCCACTTGCAAGTCAAGATTGTTACCTGTACTTCTGACTGACCAGCTATAGGTCAGAGAGGTTCCAATGACTCCTTCCCCACTCAGGTCCAATTAATTCCTAGAGCAGCTCACAGAACTCAGAAAAAAAAATTACTTATACTTACTGGTTTATTATAAAAGAGTATAATAAAGGATACAGATGCACATCCAGAAGGAAGAGATGCACAGGGTAAGGTATGTGGGAAGGGCATGGAGCTTCCATGTCCTCACCAGGTACACCACCCTCCCAGCATCTATCTCCATGTGCTCACCAACCTCGAAGCTCTCCGAATTCCATACTTTAGGGCTTTAATGGAGGTTTCATCATGTAGGCATGGTTGATCTTTGACTCTACTTTTAGGTCTTCTTCCTTCTAAGAGACTTGGGGATGTTCCAAGCTTGTAATCATGGCTTGGTCTTTGCTGTGACCAGCCCTCATCCAGGAGCCTGATCCTGATCCACACAGTCACATCATTAGAACAAAAGACACTCCTATCACTCAGAAAATTACAAGGGTTTCAGGAACCTGTGTCAAGAATCAGGGTCAAAGACCAAACATTAGAACAAGAGATGCCTCTAGTATTCTTATCACTTGGGAAATTACAAGGGTTTCAGGAGCTCTGTGCCAATAACTGGGGAAAGAGGCCAATATATACTTTCTTTTAGCTCACATTTCTCTTTTCAATTTTGAAATTTTTAGTATTATGAATGTCTGTGAATTCACTGTCCACAAGAACTGGAATATTAACAAGAATATTCATCTACTTATGCACTGAGCTCCAAACCCATAATGCCGCTAACTCACTGTTCTGAGCCTTATATTTAATTATTACCCTGCTTTATTTAAATTGGGTTTTATTACCTTAATGTATTCCTAAAAAGTGTCCTGTTAAATTTTAGTTACCTTAAATATTATGAAAACTTTATCATTCTATGTGTTATCTTCTGAGACTTGCTTTTTTCATTTAATAATATCTTGCTAAGATTCATCCATACTGTTGCATGTGGGTATAGTAGATTTGTTTTAACTACTTCATATTCCATTGTGTGAATATGCCATAATTTTTTTTGCCGGTGCATGGGTGTTTTGGGTGCATCCAGAGGTTTGCTAATGGGGACAGTACTGAGAACATTCTTGCACAACTTCCCACTGCTCTTAGGGTAAAGACAAAGTCCTTCATGTGGCCTCCAAGTATCTGCAGGGCCTGACCACAGCCAAACTCTGTACTTTCACCTCATTTCTCATTTTCCTCCTTTTCTGGGCTTCTGTCACTCCATCATGGCAGAGGAGCAATAACAAGTAGAAGAAAGTAAGAAAGGTATGTTGAAGAAATTGAAAAAGTTGATCTTTCTCTTCCCCTTCTTGTTAGCTTCAACACTTCCTACGAATCCCAAATCAGTCATAATCTATACTTTGGCATACCTTACTTGATATCCCAGAACAGAAAATTGATTCACCTACTTTGTGCTCCATGTGCCTCCTCCTTAAAACACTTGCTCTGGTTATCATTTTTAATACACTGAATTTGGATGACTATTTGATTAATACCTGTTCTTTGACTGGACTCTGAGCTCTGAGAGCAGAGGTTGTTACTGTTCACAGGTGTACCCCCAGGACCTAGCACAGTGCTTGGCACATAGTAGGAGCTCAATATATATTTTCAAATGAATAAAACAGTAATTCACAAGGACTTAGGGGAGTGATTGAAATTGCAGGGAGACCACATAACAGGATCCAGTAGGCTTCTTCTTCAAACCTCTAGAGCAGGACTTGGTAAACTTTTCCTGTATGGGGACAGGTAGTAGACATTTTAGACTTTGCAGGCCATGTAGTCTGTGACGAAATTACTCAATGTTGCTATTGTATCACACGAGCAGCCATAGGTAATATGTAAACAAGTGAACATGGCTATATTTCAATAAAACTTTACCTACAGGCCCTGAAACTTGAATTTAATATAATTTTAATTTTTGTATATCATGAAATGTGATTCATGTGCTCCAAAATATAATTCTTTTGATTTTTTTCAACCATTTAAAATTACGAGAAAATTTCTTAGTTCACAGGCTGTACAAAAGCAGGTGGTTGGCAGAATTGGCCTGGGGCTGTGGTGGGCCGGCCCCTGCTCTAGAGAAGCCCTGTACCCTTGACCATCCAGTGACATTGAATCAAGTTCAGCCCTTAATCACTATTTGTACACAAGCCACCATGGGAATGGAGAATGAATAAAGGTCCAGAGTAGTGTCTTATTTAAAGATTTAAAAGATAACTAAAGGAAAAAAAAAGGTTTTTTTGAAGAGTTGCCAAATGGTTCTCATTTCCCTCAATCCTTTTATTGCTGTCTTCCTCCTTTGATGTTGAAATGAAAACTCAGGCACTTAAAAGTGCTTCTTAAGACAGCCATGTCATCACCCCAAATTGCATAATGGAGAAACTGCACACCCACTCACCTTGCTGTTGCTCTCCTGGCTGAGTCATTTGGCAAGAGTGAGTGACTGACTGCTCCAACCCGCTTATACTTCCACATACCAAGGTCCCAGCCAGGCTGACATAACATGGTCAGTCTACCTTTGCATGGGTGCCGGTGTGGGTTCACCAACATTACATGAAACCAGGGAAACAAAGGAAAACCACGCAAACAAAGGCTTCTGCCTTGCAATATTTGTTCATATAAAGCCATGTTGACACATCTTTTTAATGTCAGTGTGCAAACCTTGGGAAGTAGCCCACACTGTCAGTGTGTTAACTTCATTTGTTCACTGAGGTGGGAATATTCATTTACTGGCGGAGGTGTGTGCCAGCACAGCTCTGAAAAGAAAGTACAAGTGTGTGGCCCTGGTGTGCACCATCATGGACTAGAGAGAGGAATGCAGCAATGAGAAAGCCAGGGCACCATTGCCCTCTCATGGCCTGAGTTGTCAGGTGACAGATGCAGTTCCTTGTCTTGACTTATGGTGTGGAAATTTTTAGCCCTGTATGCCCCTGAAGATGGAAGGCTGCTTGAAAGACAGTCTAATTCTGACCTACGCACTCAAAAACCCATCCAAGTCGTTTTCTGGTCTCTACTTGAAGGCCAATGGTCTTCAGGTTCTGACTAACCTCTTTTGGTGGGCTGTTCCCAGGTAGGTTTCCCTCACTGAGCAGCTGTTTCCCAGGTGAGTGTTAACCCATTTCCTGGTGCAGTTCTTTGAGAGGCCACACCTTGCTAGATGCTATATAATCCTGCCCACAGGTAATAGCATACCTATTTTCATGCCAGCATCATCTTTTGCCTGAATTTCTGTAGTAACTGGTGTCCCTGCATCTACTCTTGTCCCAATAATTCACTCTCAATATATAAACCTGAGTGATCTTTTGAAAGCAGAAATCCTATCATATCACTCATTTGCTTAAAGTCCTCCAAGAGGTTACATTTAGAATAAAATCCTAATTGCTTGTGTTATGTGTTGAACTGTGTCCTCTCAAAAAGATGTTGAAGTCCTAAGTTCCACAAATATGAACTTACTTGGAAATAGGGTCTTTCAAATGACCAAGTGTAGGTCAGTAGGTGGGCCCTAGTCCAATATGACTCCTGTTCTTATAAAAAGGGAAATTTGGATACAGAGGCAGGCATGTGCAGAAGGAAGATGATGTAAAGACATAGGGAGAATGCCACCAACAAGCCACCTGAGACCAAAGCAGGAGAGAGGCATGAAACAGGAGGAACCTCATAGCCTTCAGAAGGAACCAACTCTGGCAACACCCTGATTTTGAATTTTCAGCCTCCTGAACTGTGAGAACAAATTTCTGTTCTTTAAGCCACTCAGTTTACTGTGCTTTGTTACAGCAGCTCCAGGAAATTAATACAACTGCTTAGAAAGCCTGTGTGATCTGGGCCCACCTTCTTCTCTGCCCACCACTGCCCTCTTCCCACCCCTTGCCCTGAACTCCTGACCCACTCTGCTTTATTGCTTCCTGACTGGAGGACACTGTGGTTGCCCAAACAGCATTGGGAAAAGTGGTGGTGGTGGGGTTGGTAGTTAGTACCAGAGGCTTTATTGGCATTTAATAGAGAAGAAACCAAGAATTCTAGAAATTCTCAAGTGCATGGAAGTGTCCCACACAATATTAACACTAATGGCCCCGATGAGAATGACTGTACCACACTGGCCTTCATTCAATTCCATGAACCTGCCCTCTTTCCTCCTAGCCAAGGGCCTTTGTGTGAGCTATTACCTCTGCCTGAAATGCTCCCCACCTGCTTTTCCCATGGTTTAGATTTCAACTTAAAAGTGATCTTTTCAGAGAGGCTTTCCCAGACTGGAAATTTCCCACTTGTTTATTTACTTTCACATCAGCCTTTAAAAATATTCCTGCATAGATAGCATTATCATTATTTGGTTTTTAAAAAATCCTATTAATTTATTTGTTTTTCTCCTCCCACTGGAATATAAACTCTGTGAGAACAAGGACTGTGTTTGTATACCCAGGATCTAGAGCAGAGCCTTGCACATAGTAGGCATTTATATAGAAATGTTAATTGGATGAATGGAATGAATCATGAGCTCTGAAGCGGGAAATCCATGAAAACTTAGGGGTCAGAGGGAGACAAAAGGAAGGAATGAGGAAGAAAAAGGACAGTGAACTATATGGTGTTGGTGAAATCTGATGGGAGACATGAGAAAGCACTGGTAGGGCAGCAAGTTCAACAGCAGCTGGACTTTGCATCTTGTTCTCAGACCATAAAACAAGAGTACAAAGTTCCTGGAAGAGCATTTGGTGGAGTATTCTTTCTTCCTCATACAGCAAGGTATAGACTTGTAGAGTTCATTATCCCTAGAATGGTGGAGACTGGAAAATGGAAGTAGCTTCCCTATGGTAGAGGAACTCATGGATAATGGATGACTCATTGTCTTTTAATGAGTTCTCAGAATAATTGGGAGGCAGGTGGGGAAAACCCAGCCAGACATCTGGGCTGGGTGAGACATGGCTTCCCCAGTGTGGCCATCTTTGCTTTTAGGGGCTATCTCTTCATTGAATAGGCACAGAACAAATACTCATCAAGCTTCTACAAGGACCTAGAAATTGAGTCATTTGAAATGACATGCAGTAATGAAAACAGTGTTGTTTGTCAAGTCAGTTGTAGGTTTTATTTTTCCTTTTGAAGTCCCCTACTTCACTTAGTTTGCTTTATAGTGTGAAGTATCATTTTCCATCTTGCCCACACACTTGGAACTTTGGAGGCAAGAGACAGTTCTCCATTGGGCTAGAAATGGTCTGCCTTGTCATTTTACCCCTGTGGCTAATTTACTGGGTGACCTTTAGTGTTTTACTTTATGTTGCAAAGTCCTCAATTATTCTAAAGAAAATTTGATGAGAATACAGGGGACTAGTGATGGTGAAAGAATGAAATAATACGTGTAAAAACACACTAAGGATATGTCTGTCTCAATTTCTTTTCCTTCATCTTGTTGTCTCAACCTTTTGCCTGAGCTGAGGCCCCTCCTTCCCAGCAGTCCCTCAAGTTTCTTCTTACCTTTCCCTCATACAGGTTTCCCAAACTTCAGTCATTTATGCACCAAGGTCATAATTTGTGAAGTATGCAAGTACCGACTGCACTATTATTTGCTTAATATTTCCTTTAAATCAACTAAGTTTAAAAAGAAATCCTTACTCAAGGATATATCTACTGATTTTAGAGAGGGAGGAAGCAGGGGAGAGAGAAAGAGTGAGAGAGAGAAACATCAATGTGAGAAACATCAGTTGACTGTCTTCTGTATGCTCCCCATTGAGATTTGAACCTGCAACCTAGGTATGTGCCCTGACTGGGGATTGAACCCAAAACATTTTGGTATATGGGCATAGGGGACAACACTCCAACCAACTGAGCAACCCAGCCAGGGCTGAATCAACTCACTTTTTAATTTAAATTTGTTTACTTGAGAAAGAAAAAAATGTGCATCAGTACATATAATGACAATGTCACCACATTATCTTTAAAATTCAAAAAATAATATCCATGGAATGCTCGCTTAAGCACCTTTTCCTCAATGACACCTTCCCTAGTCCCCTAGACTAAATCTGTCCCCTGTCATATATGCTTGCTTCCTGTTTTATAACACTCTTCACACCTCTTGTCATTATCACCTCATATCTTGCTCCATTGGACTGTACAGTCCACGCGGACAGGAGCAAGGCTTACATGTCCATGGTGTAGCACAGTACGTGGACTATAAAAGGTATTCAAAAAACTTTTGTGGAAGTAGATAAAAATTTCATCTACATACTGACCTAAGACTCTCTCCAGACTACTAGTGGAAAATTGAAGTGCACAGCACATTTTGTTTCTTTTTTCTATCTCACTACTTTTCCACTTGGGGACATTTGGGATACCTAAGAGCCCAGATCTCCATTTACCATTAGGAAGCTGTAGGATACAGAGTTAAGAGTCTGGGTACCTCCCCTGTTGATCCAAATTAAGAACTGATATGTGCAAGGAGTCAAGAGTTAAGGACTAAGGAATTTCCAAAGCCATGAGCTTTTAGGATGTGTGAGTAATCACCCATTGGTAATTGGCAACTTACTCTTCTACCCTGACAGACTTCCTTCCCATAGAAAAAAGCACATTCCCACAGGGGATCTTTTGTTGGTGGTGGTGCCTGGGCAGTACTTAAATCTCTATGGAATCCCCAAAGGCAGCCCTAAACCTTATTTGTCCCTGTTGTTCCCTTGACCTCCCACATCTGGTCCTAAGTTTCACAAGTTGCTGAACACCTGAGGAAGCAATCGTGCAGACATATGTAGATGTCTTAGCAGGTGTCTGGTTCTGCATGGGTTCTGAGTCCTTGACAGTGATTTTCTAGAAAAATTATGCACGCCTTATCTATTTGCTAATTCCTTCCACATATCACAAGACTTTCCCGTAAATTCCCATCAGCCTTGACAAAGTTATCTTGTAGACTTATGTAGTAATTTTGATGGCTGCACAGAGCTGTTTGTCTTGTTCAGAACTAAATTAATAACACCATGATGGCACCTACTTTAGCACCAAACTTCTTAAACTCTCCTAATATACTAATCAGCATGTCTATGAAATATTTTTTTTCCGGATAAAGACAAGCCTCATGAAATGGATTAGATATTCACATGCCATTGCATAATTCAGCATACCAGGACGGTGCATATCATTTGCATTAATAGCCTGAACTGGAAGCTGCTACTCATAGGTTTTTCTCATTAGGTCAAATATATAAATTCCAGACTGTCAATCAATTACAGTAATTTCCTTTTCCATATTTATTACATCACTATCATTGACAGCTACCATTAAGTGACATTAATACAATACAATATCATCTTGCATTTTTACAGAGCATCTCAGAATGCCTAACAGTTCCTCTCCAGCCCAGAAATCACATTATAAAGGAAAAAGTGCCCTTATTTGCTGGGTAGAAAATGGGATGCTTACTCTCTCGACTACTGCAGAAGTTGCCCAGAATCTCTGGAGAGGTTCCTAAATTCTGGGCATGAGTGTTTATTTCCCTGTTGTCTAAAAATACCCAAGGCTGTGACTCTGGGAAGCAGGTTGGCTCAGTGGGCAGTAACAACTTTCCAGGGAGCCCACTGGACCACACTCCTTACCTCCACTCAACCTTGAGTTAGGACATGTTTTCAAGGCAGAGCCAGTGGGGATCTTTGTGGAGGAATTCACATTCTTAGGAGGGCAGCAGCCGCCGTATGCCACTCTTTTGCTATAATTTCTACCATCACACCTTTTTGCCCTGCCCACCTTGTATCATCACTAAAATGCCATTGGAATCCTTGACTCAGCAGAATGGGAAAAAGCTCTCTTTGCCAGACAGATTATTCTTATGTCCTAAATTTCCAGGATTGGTATATCCTCCTTCCCCTTCTGTCTTTCCCCCAGTCAGGGATGATACCAGAGTTTTGTTGTACATAAGCCATCTCTGCTGTCCAAATTTCACCCACTGAATATATGGATTACTCTCTAGCTCAATTCTGGGTGACATGCCAGTAGGGTTTCCAGATAAAATGCAAGATGCCTAGTTATATTTGAATTTTAGAGAAACAATGAATTTTTTAGTATAAATATGCTCCAAATATTGCAGGGAACATACACAAATTTTACCATTTATCTAAAATTCAAGTTTAACTGGACATCCTGTATTTTTATTTGCCAAATCTGGCAACTCTACCCATCAGGTGAGCCAAAGGCCTAAGAAGCAAGCCAATCAAGCTACTGAGATCCTAGGAGAAATCAGATCAAGATAATGTATCTTCACTGAACTGAGGTATTTGCACGTGCTGTGCTCACAGCTGTGGGAGATAAAAAACAGTGTCAGACCAGGAGAAAACAGAACAAGAGAAGAATGGCCACCAACCAGAGAAAGACTATGACGCTAGCACAATAAGTTTGGCTCAAGAACTATAGAAAAGCAAAACAATATTTAAATGTTGTTTCTAGTGGTTTTCTTTACCTATAACCTTTTGTGATGGCTTCTTGGAATCAGAGCTCCTGCTTCAGCACTGGAGAAAGCTGGAGAGACTGGAAAAGATAGCTTTCAGACAGGGCAAGTGGCTGTGGGTATAACACTTGCCTTAGTGTTTTATTGCTGGGTAGAGCAAACATCATCTTGCTGATGATCGAGGGAGAGCCTGGGAGAAACAATCAATAGAATATTTGTGGATTGAATGACCAACCTATTTTTGAGCAGGAAGTTCATGATGAAAGATATTTTACCAAATACTATTTTGGAGGTATTGTGTGGGAGAACATGGAACATAAAGCCTGTTTGAAAAATGAGGGGAAAATCAACTCTCTGCTCTGATGGGCTTGTTCCTGCCTCAGTATCCACACCGGATAACACCTGACACTGCCATCTCTCCTTGCCCAAGAGGGTAGCATGACATTGCTTAGGGTGCCTCGAGCACTCATTATTATAGCAAATTATTATAGCTATGTTTCTTCTGAGAATAATTATTCACTGGAAGAAGAAAGTATGGAAAAAACAAGAGGCAGATTGTGACAGAGAGAGCATTAAAAAAGAGTGACTTAGAGAAAAAATAGATGAGCTGGGGAGCAGTGTGTCAATTTTTTTTTCTGATCAATTGATACTTGTGTGGTTGGGGATAAGGAGTTATATGCTCGTATTGTTGTTTTTGTTTTTTGTAAGGCAACCTTTATCCTTACTTTAATGACTTTTTGAGCAGTTAAGACACTTTCTCAAGAGTGGCCAGGAGCAAGGGCAGAACCAGGATTAAAGAACAGGCCTTTCTTGCTCCGAGGTGTGTTCTAGTTTCACCTCCCAGCCTGCTGTCTCCTGTTGGAAAGGCTTTTCTGCCAACTGCTTCTCCAGTTTCACAGATGTGTGTGGTGATGACACCGACACAAATCAGTCTATTGCTTTCATGCATCATATTTTATTTTACTGTTTGGTTCAAAAAGAAACTTACAGTCTGGATGCAGCATAAATAATAACAAGAATCTAGTCTATCTCTGTGATAGAATTTATTTGCAAAGAGATAAAAACACAGACTCACTTCCATTTTTTAACTTCCTAGAAGGGCCAACAGTATTTAAGGCAATGGCAAAGAGATTATCTGGTGATAATAGTCAACCATAATATTTTACAAAGAGAACTATAATCAGATGGTAGACCACAGGGAAAAGCAGCAACTGAACAATGGAAATACGTGTAATCATTTTAAAGTTACCCAGATTTGTTTCTGAGGAGGATGGAAAGGTTTTGAGAAACTGGAAGCGGAGAAGGACATGGAGCTTATAAGGATCTTGGTGATGCTTAAAGTTGCTTGAGGGTTTGGAGGGAAGGAGCGAGAAAATACTCATATGATAAACCTTAGGTGAGCCCTGGCTGGTGTAGCTCAGTGGATTGAGCACCAGCCTGAGAACCAAAGGGTCGCTGGTGTGATTCCCCTTCAAGGCACATACCTGGGTTTCGGACCAGGTCCCCAGTGGGGGGCACATGAGAGGCAACCACACATTGATGTTTCTCTCCCTCTTTCTCCCTCCCTCCCCCTCTGTCTAAAAATAAATAACCCTTAGGTGATTGTACCTCTCCTAGTAGAGCCTGTTTGAAAACCAAGAAAGAGTGACTAAAGAATTCTTAAATTTCATAAAAGAAGATACTCAACCTACAATCTCCCCACCCCTCTCTTTTCTTCCCCTGTGCTTTGTTTTCCTCAGGTTCTTCATATCTTAAATTAAATAATTAATAGTTAATGAAAAGATAACCACTACAGCCTATGTTTTTGCCCTTGTGCAGCTTTCAAGCAGGCTTCCTAATGACAATTCACTCCGCAAGATAGAGAATGCAGATTTTACTGAAGATTTTATAAGGAACACTGAAGAGGAAATTTGTGTCTCGCAATGCTAAGACTTTATTTTTCAAATTGTTATTAGATTTCTCTTCCCAGTTTTCCAATTCTGTTCTCAGCTGTTGGTCTTTGGGTCTTTTATATGCTCCACAAATTATCTTCTCAAATTCTTTGTTTTTGAGAATTCTTTCTCTCTACACACCGTGCTACTTTTGCAGAAAATATTAACTTTTCCTCACCTCTTTCAGTCCTTGGCACCAGCCACCCGCAGGCCCTGGGTACCCAACCTAATTAAGTTAGTCAAAGCATTCTTCTTAAAAATGCGTGTCTCTGCTTCTTGCAAGACATTTGTGTAAAACTGTTAAGAAAAATGAGATTTTCTTTGTAGTGCTGCCGGAACATAATTTATCAGGGTACAAGTATCTGACAAAGTTTACCATGTGCTTTGTGTTTCTTAATTTTTAGGTTCCTTCCTGACTGACTTCTTGTCCAAGGTTGGAGGTTGGGCTTGGTGGCAGTGGAGAGAAATGGGTTCCTGTCCAACCACATTTTCTGGATGACCTCAGTTCTTTCCTTGCTGTTGAGTGAATGTTTCCAAAGAATTCTCAGTTGATATTTACCTAGTAGCTGGGATAGAAACCAGTGGTTTTTGTTTTTGTTTTTTAACTTTTCTATTCATGAAGAGTGGTCGACCATCTTTCTTCCTTCTCTTTCTTAGGAGCTGCCCTTCTTGGGAATTTCCCAGTGTCTCTCATAGGGATCATAAACTTGGGCTTTCAGCATGTGATAAGAATTTCTTTATGATCACACTAACTCTCAGATTCTAAAATATGAAAATTACTGTGTTAGTTTCCAAATTTTAATATTATTTAATATTATTTGTTGCTTATGCTCTTGAGGACATTTTTGATCCTACATATGGTACAAGGTGTTCGCTTAAATTTGACTTGTCAACTCTTTCCTCCCTTAAAGCAATTCACCTTCCTGAAATTTTTGTTACTTTTACAAGAACATGGTCATTAAGGTCATATTTTCTGAAGTGAAAATCAGTCCAGATGTATCCCTGCTATGTATGTACTAGGCTATCAAAGCTATTTGTTAAATAAATCTGAAAAATGCAGGATGTATTGGTTTTTAGACCCATGTACGGAACGCCTTTCCAGAGGTCATTGTGTTTTGCTGCTCATTATTTGTCTTCTCTGAAAACCTGTTTTCTGTCATTTTCCCAAACCTGAGTGAGCTCTTTTCTCTTCTGACCCACCTATGTATTCTTTGATTCTATGAATCAACTCATCATTATTGGAGCAGCATTCTGCTCATGCCCCAGAGTTTTGCTTCTTTCTCAACTTACTCATTTTTATGGTGTGTTTTTCTTCCTAATAGTTCTTTCTAGGTCAGACATTCCCCCAGTTACCCTTCTTTTCTCGTTCGATGTGTGTCACATCCTAAGCAGTGTCAGCTGCTCTATCCACTGGCTCCCCATCCTCCCGACCCCCACTGGACCTTCCTACAGCTACTGCTGCCACAGTTGCTCCCCGCCTTCCTGTTCACTGTGCTTCATTTCTACCCTTGTCATGCAGGAGTAACAGTTCAATGATCTTTCCCCTTCTGTGTCCACAGAGTTCATTTACAATTTACAATCCAAACAGTTTCTGGTTGTCAGCTTGCCTGACTGTAACCTCTAGTATTTACTCTTGCTGCCCCTTCCTCTGACTGTTTCCTGTCACCTTTCATCTCTGGGATTGTCTGTATTCATCCCAAGTTGTTTCTTTTTCTTTCTATCTTTCTTCTTCTTTTTTTTTTCATCCTCCCTCATTATTTTTTGCTCTTTCTTTATTTTTAAATTTTGAATAATTATAGATTTGCAAAAAGTTGCAATGATAGCAAAGATAGTAGAGTGGTCCCAGGTACCCTTCACCCAGTTTCCTTCATGGTCACTTCTTACATAATTATAGTTCTGTGTCAAACCTGAATATTGACATTGGTACAATGTGTGAATGGAATTCTATAACACGCTATCACATGTGTAGATTCCTGTAGCCATCAAAATACAGAACTATGCCATTGCCATAGAGATCTCGCTCATGCTATCCCTTTATAATCGTACTCACCCACCATCCCTAACCCCATAGTATCCACTAATCTGTTACTCTGTAACTTTGCCATTTTGAGGCTGCTACACGAATGATATTGTACAGTATATGACCTATTGAGACTGGCTTTTCTCATTCACCAGAATGCTCTTGAAGTCCTTCCAAGTTGTTGCATGTATTCATAGCTGGTTCCTATTTATTGCTGAGTCGTATCCATGACATAAATATATACTTACATGGAAGAACATTTTGGTTTTCAGTTTTTGGCTTACAAGTAATCTTTTCTCTCTTTTAATATTTTTCTTTCAGGTTGCTACTTTCTAGCTGATGTTTGCAGGAAAATAAATTTTTTTGGAAGAAAAAGACTTACCCATTCGTTTTTTGTTGCTTATTCAAGGCTTAAGTTCAACCCAGAGTGATTGACAATGTAGATAAACTTTTCTTTTCAGAAACAGCCTCGGTTTTTTGACATCTGGACTTAAACCTCCTGTTCCAATTCTTGTTTGTTAGTAAATGCCCCGCCTGGGGTGAATGTACTGGCTTTCACCTCCACAGAGGTGTTCCAATATAAATTTTGATCACAAACAAAAATCAAATTTAGTTATTTTAAGTTAGGATGTTAATTTGAAATGACTACATCATTACAAGGGCTTTGGTGTCTGTTCAGGAAAGACTTTAAGTTATTTCTGGCAAAATGTATTGAAACTAGTGGCCTTTAGAACTCAGTACTCAAGGGAAACAGAACTAGCTGAGTTTTAGCTGTTTAACTTGAAGGCGGGGTCACCCAGTGGCATTTGCTCAAGAAAAAAATTCACAGGCTGATTTTCCAAATGAGCTTAAGGTTCCATATTTTGTTGGCCCTGCATGTGTTTCAGAGGGAACTCCTGGGCACTGGTGGGCTGGTTTTATCTTGCTTCTAGTAAATTACTGGATGTGCCTGACATTTTTGGAGTGTAGTAATGAAGGTTGACACAGAGTTTCCCTTCTGTGAGTAACTTGGCTTCATTTTTGTGTTTGAAGATTTACATATTTGCATAAAGTCCAAGTTGAGGTGATTATATGGCAGAGAAATGAAAGTGTAAATATTAAAATATTACCGGATACTTTACAGACTTTCAGAGTTGAAAGGGGATTTAATAGAAGTTTGGACTGGCACATCAATATTTTCTTTTTTTTAAGTTTGTGGTAAATTTTGAATTTTAATAGGTAAAGCAACAATGAGAATCTTGTCCATTTTATCAAGTTTCCAGGTCTTGGCTCTGTTGGGGGCTTTGAGTTTTAGTTAAGACCTTTGCTCAAGTAAGATCTCACTCCTTGTCCTCCTGACCCTCCCTCCCCTACATTTGAACGCTCCTTAACACCTGGGAGATGATGATGATGCTTTGTATTTATATAACCCGTGTCCAGAAGAAGTGAAGGCACTTTGTATACCATGTCTAACAAATCCCTAATTTCCCTCCGGGTAGGCAGAGGAAGGTGAGCCACAGACCTGGAGAGCGGATGCTGCTGTGCTGTGTGATAAGCACTGAGTCACAGAAGTGAGTCACCAGCAAGATGAGCAGGCACTTTCCACCCAAGCTAGAGTTCTCAGAACAGTTTTTGGCGTTTGTTTTTCCAGTATCCCAAGGTGTCTTCAAGGGTTTCATGAGATGCGTGTGAGAGTTACACATCAAATTTGAATGAATTTTAGCCAATAAGGCAAAAGGACAAAAACAAAACCATTTTTAGAAGGTTTTGAAGGATGTGGTATGGAACAGATCATTCTAGGGCAGTGTGATAACTCAAGAAGGTTTGAGACACTGCTCTAAATGAGGATTTATGCAACTTCTGATGGGCCAAATCCAAAAACTAAGACATTCACAGTAAAGGGGAGGGGAAATCCAACAGTCTCTTTTTCAAAAGAAGTTACTGGTCTGAGTTGTTGGTCTCTCCTTCGGTAATACTGTGAATGTTCTAGTAATCAGAATTCTTTGTTAATCAGTCTTTCTGCACATCTGCAATGTGAGAATTGAAACTGACAATGATGACTCAGGTGCGAAACATCTTGAGCAGCTCTGAATGATCAGAAACCAAATTTCACTGAGCTTATAATGGTGTTGGTGTTGATCCTACCACACCATATCTGAATCCCTCGAAAAGTAAGAATCTCTGTGAATGGCCACGTTGACAGTCTAAGAAGGAAGGCAGCTCACTCGGGTGTTCCTAGAGTACAGAATTCCCAGTTACAATCCTTCTGGGCAGTGAGGCTGCTTGCCATCCAACCATCTGGAGGGCTGCTGGGAACTGGCTTTTAGTGTATAAAGCCTTGTAGAAATAGTGGTGGGGTCTGGGAGAGAGAGTGCTCACAACTGAGAAGCAGGACAAAGCAGCAGGAACTATCATTTACCTAGTGCCCAATGTGTGCTAAGTTCCATGCCAGGGACTTTAACACGTTTTCTCATTTGTCACTGAGGAATAACAACTGACAAGTAATGGGAGCCTCACCAGGAGAGGTCTGGGGTAATAATTTGATTTAGGAACAAAGTGTCAGAAGACCCTGGTCAGGGTTAGGGTGCTTGCATTGAGAGTCAATAGGAAATGTGACAGTGGCCTAGGTGATAAGGATGTATGTTGGTTCAGGAGAAGTTGATCCATGATCATAGAACCTAGGTTATCTCCATCTCTGTGTGCACAGTGTTGACTCGATTCCAAGGCTGGCTCTCCTTCTGGGCAGAGGATGATTGCCAGTAGCATTGTGCTGGTGCTGCCTTACTCTGTACGAGAGTGAGAGTTAGTGAGAGAGAGTTGGTTTCCATTACTTCTTCCAGAAAAACAAAGGCTCTCCTTTCCCAGAAACCCATTAGCCCTCCATCTCATTGGCCAGCATTGTGTCACATGGCCAATTTTCAACTCTAATAAGGAAGTTGGAATTACCCTTAGGGATTTAGACTAACAAGGGCACACTCTGTGATCTAGAAATAGGGTCAATTGGCTGCATGGGGGCAAGGTGTATTCAAATGGAAATCTTGCTTTTGGTAAGAAAGAACAAATCCTGAGCCATAAAGAAGTGAAAATAGGTTGTGTGTTTGATTTATAGGAGAATGTTACTTAGAACTGTATCAAAAAAGAACAATTTCTGCTTTTTCAAGGGAAACCTGCAAAGATCTGGAATGTCCTCTCGAATTTCACCCCTGAGCTCAGACATATTTCAAATTGCTACCAGAAATCTAGACCTGTAGGCATCTTACAGGCATCTCAGGCATCTTACAATCCAACATGTTCAAAATGGTACCCATCATCAATCAAACATTTTCTTACTCCTGGGATCTCTGGTTTATTCAGTGATACCACCATGTGCATACCCGAGCTAAAAACTGGAACATTTTCTAGCAATCTCTTGTCCCTCTATATGCCAGAGTGTTTCAAAAGTTCTTTCACAAAGGGATGAAGCTTAGCTGGCAAATGAAAGTTGATATTAATCTATTTGGTACCACTTTGAAGCATGTTTCAAGATGAACGATGACATGCCTTTAATGCAATTTCATTTCATTGAGTCCAATTGTAGCCTTTAGAATGTGTGACATCAAATAAGTAAATGTTGTCCTTGTGTTTTTCGTTCGGGGTAAATGTTTTAGCAGTTAAAGTTAAGTGTGCATCAGGTTGATGGTGACCAGAGCCAAAGATTCATCTGGTGGCTTGGCAAGATGGCTTTGGGTACAAATGATGAGTGTTGATGAACTTCAGAAGTTGTCTACAGGTAAATTGGTTTCACCTGGTTGTGCCATGAATGTTACATAATGTTCTGCATATCCGGAGGTGTAAACATGGAATGTAAAAACTTTGCTACCTGGCTTTAGTCAACCTAAAACACATACCTTTTCAGCCAAGCACTGCCACAGCTCACCAAACAGGTTTGACACAAGAAAAAAATAAAGTTGAAGTTTGGATTCATCTTGTGTCCTAGACATGCCATCAGAATACGGTTTTCTTTGGTTCGTTTCTGTATTTGTCTTCTAGGGCTGCCATAACAAATTACTACAAACTGGATGGTTTAAATAACAGGAACTTATTCTCTCGCATTTCTGGATTTTGATATCAAGGTGTCTGAAGGCTCCAGGACAGAATCTTTCTTTACCTTTTACAGTTTCTGGTGACTCCAGGAGTTCCTTCACTTGGGGCTGTTTTACTCCAACCTCTGCCTTCATCTTCACATGTCCCTTTCTCTGTGTCAACTCTTTTATCTCTCATAAGTACACTTGCCATTGGTTTTAGTGCCCATCAGACAACCCAGGATAAACTCATCTCAAAATCCGTAATTACATCTGCAAAGACCATTTTCCCAAATAAGGGCATATTCACAGGTTCTGGGACATAACATCTCTTTTGGGGGGCCATTGCTGAGCCTACTACAATTGCCACACTTTTTTGGATGGTGAATACATATTAAGATATTTAACAAGAGTGGAACCATATTTCATAAGTTTTGGCTTCCAAATACAAGACCTGATGTCACCATCAAAATGAACCACTTCCAGAAAGACAGGTCTCAGACATCAGAAATGACAGGCCATCTCCCACAGAATCACCTTGTTTCTTTGTGGTTTTATTTATTGCCCGATGAACTGTATGTGTATGAGAAAGGTTTTTTGAGATACACCAGTAAGTAACCATCAAGTTTTTTAGATGTATCTTTTAAACATTCTCTGAATCCCTTCACCCCTTCCCTGTTGCCATTGCTGCCTTATCAAATCCCCATCATTTCTCACCAGGATTATATCCTACTTCTCCCATTTCCTCCATAGCTCCTTTCTCCATATTGCTGCCTGATGAGCTTCATGCAATTCTAGTCTGGTGTTACTTGCCTAGTGCTGGATGGCTTTCATTTGTCCTTCTAGAACCATCCTCCTCCCTGCCTTCTTCCCCCAAAGCTCCTTTTCCTTCTGGCTTCTTGGTGGGTTTGGCCAATGGGGGACACTGATGAAATGAGGGGGTGGGAGCAATGAGGGGGGCATTTATCTCCTTCACTCCTTCCTTGGAGGTCACTGTACACTGGCTGCCTCCCACAACCAACACTCACAGCTCCCATCCCACAGCTGTCACCACACGACTCTCACTTCCAAGGTCCAGTACCTGTGCCTCCCCACACCCTTCTAGGTCTGAGGATGGCAACAGGCCCTCTCATGTTTTCCTACACCCTGCCAACATCTTTGAACATAATCCCTCTGTAATCTCTCCTTAAATTACTGATTTCAGTATTTGTTTCTTGCCTGGGCCATGACTAATATAGCCATGCTTAACGCATGTCACTGGCTCTATTTGCCCAGAGGACAAATACAACATCTCACAGCAGGAAAATGAGACTTCAGCCTTGCTACATCCTAACACACACTGTGCACCCTCACACGCTGACAGACTTGTGTTTCTTCTTGGGGGTTTTGTAAATGAAGTTCTCTTTTCTGATTTATGTGCCTAGACATTGTCTTTTTCGTCCTTCAAGACTTTGTTCAAATATCACCTGTTGATTTTTGCTGACTTTCCCAGGCAGGGTTAGCTGCTTCCTTCTGTGTGCTCCCAGACCACATTATACCAACGTCCATTAAGGTGCTTATCATCACTACAAATATTGGTTCTTCTGTCTGTTTTCCAGCTAGTCTCTGAACCCCTTCACCGCATGCACTGCATTCTGTTTTTCTTTGTTCTCCAAGTGCCTGCTATTGTTTCTGATGGGCCTAATAAACATTTTGAATTATGACATTTTCTTTGTGGACTGTATTATTTCTTGCTCTGTTCGTATAAATGACATCACTGCAATACCTTCATCTAGGCAAGCATACATATTGTTTTCTGTTTTGAAGAATACTACTTTGTGTGTGTTTTTTTTTGTGACAACTCAGAGATATGGATAGATGGGAGGCAAATTCTTCTCTGTTGCCTAGATTGTTAGTGGCAGAACTCTGCCAAGAATCTAAACCTGTTGATACAAATTTGGTGCTTTTTTTTCTCATTAGACCATTCTGTCTCCTGAGATGTTAGATTAAAAAACAACAACAAAATCGGGGCAGGCTAGATGAATGAGCACTACCCCAAGGGCCACTTCAGAGGGAAGGCAACTGGAGTGCCATAGAGATAATTCCACGTGATTATAAACACATGTCAGGAAGGCCGTTCAGAGAGCTCATTGTCAGAAGGGTCCTAACGAATGGAACTGGTCACATTCCCGGAAATTAACTTCCCATTGCCTGAGAATTATGTCTGATGTAGGCTCCAGGGACCATCAATAGAACATAACAGTTGGATTAAAATTAGGATATGAACATCAAAAAGAAGTATTCTGTAAGCCTGGGGAAGGGCTGGCAACCAGTGGGGGAAGGAAGGGTTGTTTCTGTAATTCAAACCATACATATCCCATGAGAAAGTAATTTATAGGCAATAGCACAAACAAAGATAAATTTGAGGGCTTTTGGGCCAATTTTTGTTATGTCCACAGAAGGCCTAAAGGTTCCTCTGTCAGTCTGCCTTCAGGGAAGGAGCACTATGTTGAAAGTGCTGCTGGTAATGTAGTTCCCTTGTTAGGAACATCTGCCGAGATACAATCAGAGAATTTCAGCAGGAAGAAGAACGTTAAAGGTCATTTGATGCTAGGCTTAGGACATTTATATTTTTTCCAACAGGAAGGAAAAAGTGAAATATGAATATCCCAATTGATTGAGGGCCAGGACAGACTATGTTTTAGATGTGGTGAGTAGGCACGACCTCACCTGGTCTTTGCAGCCCAGATCGAGTCAGAGCATCTGTGTGATCCCTGTGGGCTTGTGTCATAACCTCAGAAGCATCATGACAAATCTTCAACTAACTGCAATCCTGTTACTTGCTTGTATCTCTTCCCTTGTTCTCCATTGCAGACAAAGAGGTAAGTTAACAGAACACAAAGAAAATAAAAATAAGCAATGTCTATGCATCCAGGTTTATCTCCTAAATCTTCTATATTGGTATTCTCAACCTTAAAATGTTCATATCTTTTAACCCAATGACTTCCTTTTGGGAATTTATCTTAGGGATAAGAGTTGCAACCAAAGACCTGGAAAGAAACCAAACTGTCTAATAATAAGAAAAGCATTAGTTAAATCCAATTAATAGAATTCTATGCCATTATTTAAATTAAGTATTTGAAAAACATTTCATAATGTAAAGGTGTTTATGATATAAATCACAAGAGCAAGATACAAAACTGTGCCTACAGTATAATCTGTCCAAGTTTTTGAAACCCTTTTCTCTCTGCTAGATACAGATAACTATAAATAGAAAAATACCAGAAGAAAAACCATCAAAATGTTAATTACGGTTATCTCTGGGTGGTGGAATTATGGATGTATTTTATTTTCTCCTTTGTACTTAAATCATTTTCCAAACTTTGTAAGTATAAATCAGAAAACAACTGTATAAATATTGAAAATTCTTTACTGGCTTCTCCCTTATTTCCAAGATAAAATCTAGACTCTTCAGCAAACAGGGGACTTCATGATCTGTGTGCTTACTTTCTCAGCTCATCTCTCCCCATGCCTATTCTTAGGCCCTGACTTCCACCTGGTCTCACTGGTCTGCTGAATTACTGGTAGATTTTCCAAATGGACAATACTTCCTGAAGGTCCCTTGACTTGGCGCATTGCTGTTCTTTCTGCCTAGGACACATTTCTTTCCTTGTCACTATTTGCAAACTCCAAAATGAGGCTCAGATCTCTTCTCTTTTGGAAAGCCTCCTGTAATGGGAGTTGTGGTGTGCTTCCCCTCTCCCCTTTGTCCCCCTACCATCAGGCTGATGCCTGTTGCTGGCACGCAGATGAATCCTTCCCTTGGAATTCCCTTGGCTCAGGGAGCAGCCTTGCCTGAGGTCATGCCCCTCCCCAGGGAGTGCTCACATTTATTGAGCAGTCAATGCAGGACACCAAGGCCTAGACCACTTGCCTCAATTAGTCATAGCTTCAGCCTCTCTGGGGCATCAGCTGAGGCATGCTTATCAACTGTGTCCTTCCTCTGCCCAATTCTGCTCCTCTTCCCCCACCTCCCCCCCCCTCCCCCCCAGCAAGTGACTACTTTCCAGGAAGCATCTGGCACACAAATCTGTTCTTGAGGAGCCCAGTGGGGGCCCCTTCCTGTGATCCCTTACCTCATTCCCTAACTTAGAGCCCCATCCTCTGGGCTGTTACAATGCCCTGTATCTGCTTAGGCACTTCTCTTATTGTAGTATAGCAGACCACAATTCTACTGTTTCCCCTACCTGACTGCAAGCTCCCTGAGGGTAGGAAGCAGGTCTCATTTCTCTTTGTGTCTGTATCACCTGTCCCAGTGCCCCTAGTATGTGATGAATGAGTGAAAGGGAAGCAGATAGTAGGGAGACAGGTGGAGAAATTGAGTGAGACAAATGAAGTAACACAGGTCCTTCTCTATCCTTTCAACCAAAGTTACATTTCCTATTGAGCTTTTCTGTATGTCCCCCAATAAACAAAGCTCCAACCTCGAGGTCCCATGCAGCTCCTCTCAGGGGCACCTTGGAAAATGTCAATGATGAGTAGGAAGAAATCTGCACTTTACTTTTCCTCATGTCTTGTATTTGTATAAGTAACCTTCCTTTCTTCTCTCCTTCCCTCCTTAACACTACTTTCTCCTTTTTCTCTATTTTTTCCCACCATTTTTCAAACTAGGCCTAAGGCCAATTTATTGCGAAAGCAGTTACAAAAAAGTCATAACCAAGGGCTAATCTGACAATAGTTACCCTTCTTTAAGAAGCTGCAGGGGGGAAAGTTAGATGCTTTTCACATTCTTACCATTTTCTGATGAATAACTCCTGGAATAGGGGTGTTCTGGTCTCCTGACCCGAAGGAGATTCCCTGAGGGGAAAAGGGAATCTGTCCCATGTTTCAGAGTTAGCAGTGTAATTAATCATAAATGTGTTATAAGCTCTGGCTCTGTGCTACCCAAATGGAGTCAGTAACATCCAGCCTTTCAGCTTTCAGATTCAAGGACTACTCTATTGTTTTACTTCATGTGGTCCTCTCTTGGATGAATTCCCTAGTGCTGAAAAAGTTCTTATTTATTTATTTATTTATTTATTAAATATTTTATTGCTGTCCTACTACAGTTATCCAAAAATTTCCCCCTTTGCTCTCCTCCACCCAGCTCAACCCTCATTCCCACAGTCAATCCCCACCCTGTTTCCATGTCCATGGGTCATTTATACATGTTCCTTGAATTTATACATGTTCCTTGACTAGTCCCTTCCCCTTCTTTCCATCCTTATCTCCATACCTCCTCCTCAATGGTTGCTGTCAGTCTGTTCCTTGTTTCCATGTCTCTGGTTCTATTTTGCTCATTTGTTTTATTCATTAGGATCCTCTTTTAGGTGAGATCATACGGTATTTGTCTTTCACCACCTGGCTTATTTCACTTAGCACAATGCTCTCCAGTTCCATCCATGCTGTTACAAAATGAAGGAGTTTCTTTTTTCTTTCTGCTGCATAGTGTTCCATTGCATAAATGTACCACAGATTTTTTATCCAGTCATATACTGCTGGGCACTTAGGCTGTTTCCAGCACTTGGCTCTTATAAATAATGCTGCTATGAACACTGGGGTGCCTAGGTTCTTTTGAGTTGGTGTTTCAGGATTCTTGGGATATAATCCCAACAGCAGAATTTCTAGGTCAAAAGGCCATCAATTTTTAGTTTTTTGTGGAAATTCCATATTGTTTTCCACAGTGGCTGCATCAGTCTGCATTCCCACCAACAGCTCCCTATGGTTCCCTTTTCTCCACATCCACACCAGCACTTGTTGTTTGTTGATTTATTAATGATGGCCATTATGATTGGTGTGAAGTGGTAACTCATTGTGGTTTTAACTTGCATTTCTTTGATGGCTAGTGATGTTGAGTATCCTTTCATATGTCTATGGGCCATATGTATGTTCTCCTTGGAGAAGTGTCTATTCAGAGCCTTTGCACATTTTTCTATGAACTTATTCATTGCCATTTTCCCCCTCTATCCTATGTTGCTGTTGTTGTTGTTGTTGTTGTTGTTGTTCTTCTTCTTCTTCTTCTTCTTCTTCTTCTTCTTCTTCTCTCTCTCTCTCTCTCTGTCTCTCTCTCTCTCATCTTCTTAAAGCAGTCTCTTTAATGTGTCTTGCAATGCTGGTTTGGTAGAGATGTATTCTTTTAGCTTTTTTTTTTTTTTTTGTCTGGGAAACTCCTTATTTTGCCTTCCATTTAAAATGAGATCCTTGCTGGGCAGAGCAGTCTTGGTTGCAGGTCTTTGCTTTTCTTTCATTACTTGGAATACTTTTTGCCATTCTCTTCTGGCTTGTGGTATTTCTGTTGAGAAATCAGCTGATAGTCTATGGGAGCTCTCTTGTATGTTACTAGCTGTTTCTCCTTTTCTGCCTTTAAGATTCTTTGTTTCGAGGTTTTGCTATTTCAATGTTTTTCTATGCTTCATTCCTCTTCTTCTCCTTCAGGTATCCCTATGATATGGAGATTATTATGTTTCACGTCATTCTGTAGCTCCCTTAAAACCTTCTTCTTTTTTTTTTTTTTGAGTATTTTTTAGTTTTGTTGTTCTGTCTGGGATTTTTTTTCTACCTTATCCAACAGCTCACTGTCAATCCTTTGCTTCATCTAGCTTGTTTTTAATTCCTTCTAGTGTATTCTTTATTTCAGATATTGTATTCTTCATTTCCTCCTGGCTCTTATTGATAGTTAATATGTCTTTTTTTCATGCTGATGTAGTTCTCAGTAAGCTCCTTATAGCTTCTATAGAGTTTCTTGTAGTTCTCACTGAGCTCCTTGAGCATTATTATAACCATTACTTTGAACTCAATGTCTGATAGATTGCTTGCTTCAATTTCATTTAGCACTCTTTCTGGGGATTCTGCTTTTTCTTTTGATTGGGTTTTTCTTCTTTGTCTCCCCATTTTATGTGACTCTTCTTGTTTGTTTCTGCATATTATATTGATCTTCTTTGACTTCCTATCTTTGTGGTGTGACTTTCTGTTGTAGGAAACCTGTGGGACTCAGTGGTGTAAGTCTCCTGACCTGGATGCTCTTGGGATGCCCTTTATGCCATTTATGTCAACTCTTTTGTTGTAATTGGGTTTTGGTTATGGTTGGGTCATTCTCTGATGGGTTCTTCCCTCTGGCTGGCTGCCTGAGGGTCACACCACCCACCATGTTTTGTGTGCTATTGTACAGGTGCTGCAAGAACACAACAAAACAACCCAGGAAACAAAACCCACACTCACAGTAATAACCCCCACCCATAACTGTACTATCAATGGAAAATGAGCAAATATTAATGAAGGTGTAAAGAGATTAAGACTATTATAAGAAAGGAAAAATGAATATGAGATGAATAACAGAAAGAAAAATGTTTTTGAGAGGAGAGAAGGAGGAGAAATAATAAGAATAGGCCATAGAAATAAGGTGAAGAAAGAAAATAGTACTTATATTGTAATTTTCAAAAGGGAGGAAGAAGACAAAATGGAGTAAGAAATGGAAGCCTATAGTATGAGGTTTAAAAAAAAATCAAAAATATAGGAACCAAATTGGAGAAAAAGATCCACCACAACAACATCAACAACAAATGAGCAAAGATGAATACCAGTGGCATAGGAATAAAAAGGAAAATAGGAAAAAAAAAAGGCTTATGAGATGTCTAAAGGAAAGAAAAGTGATTTTGAGAGGATAGAGGGAGAAGAGATACTAAGAGTGAGGAATGAAAACCAGGCCAAGACAGGGAAAAAGTAAAATTTAACATGAAAAAAAATAAAGGGCCAGAGGAAGGCAAAATGGGGTTAGAAAGGGGAATGGTAAAATTTGAGATTTGAAATACAAAAATAGTGAGGATCTAGGAATAAACCTGAAGAAATGCAACAACAATTGCCATATCAACAACCAACCAAGTGATAAAGGTGGAGAGAGAATAAAGGTATATTAAGAATGGGAAAAAGAATGTGAGATGACTAATGACAAGAAAAATGGTTTTGAGAGAGTGAAGGTGGGGAGAAAAAGTAAGTGCAGAATAGAAACAAGTTGTAGCCAGAGGAAAAATAAAATTTAAAACAAAAATAAGAAGAACAAAGGAAGAAGGTAAAATGGAATAAAAGAAGGGAGAAGCAAAATATGAGATTTGAAATAAACTAAAATAAAAAACTGGTGAAATAATAAGCACAAACTTGAAGGAAAAGAAATGAATGTTAAAAAGCTATGCAGGAGAGAAAATAACCCAAGTAATGAAGACTGCGGTGGAATTCATCTCAGTAGAATCCAGGGTTTACTACTGTCTTCTCTTTCTGGATCTGCCCCTGGTAATGTCAGATAGTGTCCTAGTCTGGCCCTAGCCAGCCTCTTCAAGACTACAGGTGATCTATATTCTGTGGATGTTTCCTTCAGATTTGGCTTATCCCCACTGTTCTGCCCTGACAGCTTTCCATCAGCCCAGAGCCCAGGAGTGGTTCACTTAATGACTCAAGAGGACTGCTAGTACCTTCTCCACCTGTCTCTAGCAGGAGCCTCTTGTGAGATCAGGAGGGTGGGAACCCAGGGGCACCCCCAGGGGGCACTGTTCAGTTTTCAGGGAAGATGGTGGAAGTGTTTCCTTGGCCTCTTGCTACATGCCTTGGTCTGTCCCAGATTCTTTCCAATAATGTATTCTTTATGGTGAATTAGCTGTCCATTTCCTGTGAGGGTCCATTCTGTGTAAAAGGGGCAACTCTTTTCTGCTTGGGGCAGAAGTAGCTCTGTCTAGGCACCAAGGCTGGGCAGGGCCCTGAACACCCCTTGTTTCTCCTGTCTCTAATCTGTCTACTCTGCTGGCTTCAGTGGATCAGGGCCCAAGGAACAGTGTAGCTTGTAGTGTCTGGCAGAAAGGGCCTTTTCACAGATTTCTCTTCTTTCCCCTGTGGATACACACCCAGCAGGGGTCTCCTGAGCCTGGCCTCACTTATCTTCAGAGCTGTAATCCTACAGGTGGGGATTGGGCATGCCTGACTGTGATGGTACCTGCCTGGCTGCAGTGAATCTCAGGCATTCAGCTCCTGGCCACTCCAGTCCCCAGCTTGCCACTCTCACAGGAGACTCGGTCCCAAACTTTCCACTCTCCACAGTCCCCTGCTCATCAGCCATGCCCAGTCGGGTCCTACACTCCCTTCAGCATGACTCTACCACTCTGAGTTCTTTGTTGGCAGAGCCTCTAGCATGCACACACACACACATGAATTCAACAGGGTACCTGCTGAGTCTTGAGTCTTGCCTCAGATCCTCTTTTAAAAGAGTTTCTGTGTGGCCCTCACCCTTCAGCTAGGAGCAGGGTTGGGGAGGAGCGGTGGTTGGGGAGCTATTCTCTGCATGCTCCCGCTCCCCAAAAAGCACAAAATCTTTCATGGTCAGTGCTGGGCACAGCCTGCCACAGCCTCCGACAGTTTTAGATAAAGTTTCTCTTTGGATCTCTCCTGGATGGCACTGAGAAGAGTCCCGCAGTGATACTATAACACAGGGCAGTGGCGAGGTGCTCTCACTGCTCCCTGCAGTGATTCTCAACCTTGGGCAGGCCTGCTCCTGCCACACTGTTTCTGCAGCCACCACCACCTTGGCCGTCTCTCTCCACCCCCAGAGCTTGTGTCTCCTGAGCCCAACCACAGCCTCCTCATTCAGTTCTGTCTTGTTCACAGTTTCCATGGTACCCAGGGTCAGAGAGGCGGCAGCCCCTTCCCCAGTAAGTACTGCAGTCCCAGGATCCTGGCTCCTGGCAGTGGCAGGATGCACGGCCCCACCCAGGGCAGAGGGCACAGAGACACATCTGGGCACCAAGGTGCAGGCACTCTGGAGGCGTCCTCCCAAGGAGGATATTTTCAATTTCTCAAAATGGCTCCCGCCCCAAATCTGAGGAGGCAGAAGTGCTGGGTGAGGCTGCAGCAGTGACAGTTGCTCTGCTAGGAGAGCCTGGGCCACCTATTCACAAGACCCCTGCAGGCAGGCAGACTCTTGCCCACTCACGGACATGCCCCGCACACTCATCCATGTACACACTCACTTGCACATGCTCTCATTCACTCTAGGTTGGATTTTTGAGTTGATTGCTCTGTGGTTTAGCTGCAAGACTGGTCCAGGTCTGGGAGCAAGTGGACGGAGCTTCCAGTGACTCTGCAGCCATCTTGGATCCCCCTGAAAATGTTTTGAATGGTGACAGAGGCTGCTCCACATTCATTCCATTTTTTAAGAAAACTATTTTTTCTTCATATGGAACTACCTCAGTGCCTCTGTGAAGTGGAGCTGAGTTATTCAGTGACCCTTTCCAGTTTTACCTGCCCTTTTACACTCTCAGGACAGGTGCTATGATCCTCAGTGCATAACTGGGGTTGGAACACCTGGAGGGCAAGTGACCTTGAATAAATTAGAGAGCCACTTAATGCCAGTACTAGGACAGGAATTCGGACTCCTGACTTATGGCCTACACCTCTAATACTTGTCCATGATGTGGGCAACCCCTCCCTTGGGAGATTTCCTCCATGAGTGCATTCATTCCCCTCAGACTTAAAAGTTGTCACTAATCCCATAACTAAAGCAGGACTGCAACATTGGTAGCTGTGTATGTGTGCATTAGAGAGTTGAACCCTTCAGAGACTTAGCCCTGTCTGTTGTAGGCGTTACATGGAAACATTTGTTCCCCGCTGCTCTTGCTTCTAGGGGACATGCTTCCTTTTGGTAGATGCCCTGGGCTCTCTCCATCTTGCTGGAGGAAAAGGAGAGTGGTCATTCTGGCAGAAGCAACTGAACATGCATGCCTCATCTTCTCTCCTCTTTTTCTGGAAATTTCCTGGAGAAGTGAATATTCTCTACTCCTTCAAGCCTTAAGTTTTAAGGGGCAGTTCCCTGTGTGGCAAAGTTTCTTATCTTCTAGCACTGTCTGGCCCTGGCTAGGTGACTTCAGTTCAGTGGTACAGTAGTAACAAGCCCACAGACCTAAAGTCATAGTCTACAAACAAGATTTTGTCAATGAAGAAATACGATATTTTTCTTTTATATGTCAAATTCTTATGCCTCTTAATTGGTTTAGAATGTGGGCAACGAAGAGGTGTGCTGTTTATTGGGTTCCCTAAAACCTCAGCTTCATGGAGGGCTCCTTTGCTTAGCCTTCAACAATGATTTGGTGTGGATAAAGGTCTACTCTTGGTGGGTAGTTCAGAATTTGGGGGAGGAAGTTTGAAATGGGAACATGGGTGAACTCAACTATGAGGCTAACTGAGGAAGGGTGTCCTGTCTATAGTTTGACCCAGGGAAGGGGTGGGGCTTATGAAGAGAAAGGAAAAGCCTTCCCAACCAATCACTCTTTAAGTGGCAGTCAAGGTAGTCATTAAACAAGTAAGCTTCTTACCAGGGCTCCTTGTTCCCACAGACTCTCTAGTTCAAGTAATCATGTGAGCAGGGACATCTCAATAGTTACTAGAATAATTTCCTTCTGTGTACTGGAGTATAGTTCCTATCTGACCTCCACAGCCCAGTGTAATCTCTCTTCTCCAAACTTCTACTTCACTGTCTAGAGCTGGCATTTGAGATTTACTATTCCTGATTGGTTTAATTACTTGCTTAGTTGTTCTTGTGCATTTTATCTCAAATACCAAAGTTTTAAATTTAAGGACTGCAAAGTTTAAAAATATTTTGAAAGTTTAAATATAAGGACAAAATCTAACACATCCTTGTATTTTTCCCTACCCTCCAGGAGTCTAGCATAGAACTTATTTGTGTTTGGTAGTATTGAAATAATCAAATACCAAGCAAATATGGACAATCAAAGGTTACTTAGTCAGAGCTTGCTCTAGCAAGGGAGTCAGCCACCATGACTTGTATTTTGGCAGAGATTCAAAGGCAGGCAGAAGAGTGGGAAAGCTTTATAATGGGCAGAAGGTAAGGCTTCTTAACTAATTATGTCTGCAAAACCCTATTTCCAAATAATGTTGCATTCTGAGGTACTGGGAACTAGAACGTCGACGTACTTTCGGGGAGACACAAATCAACCTGAGAACATGCCATCACGAGCCACTTCTCCGTGGGACTCTGTTGGCATGAGCTCCCAGCCTTCCCGTCACTTCCCAGCCCTGCCAGCACATGGCTCATGGCTACACAGTGCTGCTGCGCCAAGCACACTGGTGACTAGCAGTGCTGCAAACAGGAGTTTAGTAGGGAGATGAATAAGAAGAAGTTGTCATTTAAAATAAAGCCACCCAGTTCCTTTGTAAATACATGTCACAGTCACAGTGTACTTAGAGTCATCCTACCCAACCCACAGCTGTACGTTGGTGGAAATATTAAGTAAATAACACACACGTGTCTTTTTTGGGAGCCTCTTACTCACAATTCTCTCCCACCCCCAGCCTTCTTCCCCCCAGGGAATGTGCTCAGCCACCCTCACTTCAGCATTTAACCTTGCCTGTTTCTAAAGTTCATCTTGTCCTGAAGTTCTTGGCATCAGCTCAATCACCTGTGTTAGTCATCTTTTGTTGCTTTTCTCTTTTTACTCTTTCAGGAAGTAATGATTTTGCTCAGGTAAAAGAGTCATAGGAAGACTGTTCTGCCTTTCTGATGATTCATTCCTTTGCTCTTTGCCATTTCTAAATGTTAGAGGGGGAAAAAAAGACCCTTTAGCTAAGGGCTTTGGTGACTGGGTGTACTGAATGAGGGCGAGAAAATGCAGTCATGAGATACTTTCAACGTAAAGCAGCAGTCATTTCATTTACTGGTCTTTCTGATTCTTTTGAGAGATAATGTCACTGTTCTTACGGCTCTGGGAATCCATGAGATGAATTTCTCTGGTTTTGAACAACATGCCCATCCCTTTTACTTCATGTTTTGTTGGGAGTGAATCATGGCAACATGGATACCATATGAGCAGTTCACTCTCTCTGCTTATGGGTCCAGGCTTAGACTGTATCAGAGTTGAGATAGATGTGGGTTTCTTCAGTTGAATGAGTCCCTCAAAGGGCTGAATTACGTTAGCCCCAAATTCTTATGTTGAAGTTCTAATCCCCAATACCGCAGACTGTGACTGTATTTGGAGATAGTCTTTTCAATAGTCAAGTTAAAAATGAAATCATTAGGGTAAGCCCTAGTCCAATATGACTCATGTCCTTATAAGAAGAGGAGATTAGGACCCCAGACACACACACAGAGGGAAGACCATGTGAAGACACAGTGACAAGGTGGCCATCTGCAAGCCAAAGAAGGAGGCCTAGGAAGATACCAACCCTGATAACACTTTGACCTCAGACTTCTGGCCTCCAGAAGTGTGAGAAAATACATTTCTGTTGGTTAGGTCACCTAGTTTGTGACACTTTGTTTCAGCAGCCATAGCAAACTAATACAGAGAGGGACAGGTTCAGATATATGAAGTGAGCCTTTAGAGTGACTGAGTCTGCTAGTGGACCTCCAGGTCCAGGCCCCAAAGATCCTTACTTCTGTTCAAGTCCTTATGCCACTTCATAATGTGATACTGAGTTATAAAAAAGATCACATTAGGCTACTTTATGAATTCAGTTTACTTGGTATCTCACTGATAATGTCAATTCTTTTGCCATTTCTGCAACACCAAGGGAAAAATTTTCTAAGCTATTTTTTTAGCTGCAAAAATGACAAATGTTACCAATGATATCCAACCAGAGTATATTTTCATCTCTTTTCTTCCTGTCAAGATAAGCCAGAAGTATTTGTTGCCAGAAATGGAAAACAGCTTGCTCATCAGCCAGATGATCGCAGTGTTCAAAAGTTCCACTCGTTTGCCATGTGTGAAAAGTTAAGAATTGAAAACAGACGGGCTTACTCTGCTTAAACTGTGGGCTCTGTGAAACAAGAGAGAGAGATATTTGGATACTAGAAGAAGAGTTGTGGAGATGGTTTGATGGCAAAGTGAGCAGGGTCTTTGCAAATTGCTGAGGTGGATCCCTTAGATGGATTTGATAGTGGATATGATTATTCATCAGTCAGATGAATAATGAACCAAAGTTACCAGCCACTGGAAGCTACTTTTGTGTTCTATAGCAAATTCCAATGTCCTACACAAATGTGGCTCTTGGGACTTCTACTATGTTAACTGAAACAAAATTTTCTAGGCCCTTCAGTTGGATTTCTTCCTGATTGTTTTGATCAAGATATAGCTATGAGTTATTAGTAGAAGTCATAAGTAAGCAGTGGGGCTTCATTAGAAACAGTGGCTTTGTGTTTGCTGAATAATTTCTGATAATTTTTGTTAGTCTATCTTTGTAACTACTTAAGGGACTGTTTGGACAATTAAGAGAGCCATTTTAAGAAGTAGAAATTGAGGCTTACTGAAGTCAAATGACTAACTTGAAACTGACCAAAAACAAAAAAAAGAAATTAAAAATGAAGAAAAATCAGAGTTCTCACTCAGGTTCTAATTACTATTTCATAGGTTGGTAGAAGCCCACACAATCACATTTCTTTTTATTTATGTCATTAGAAATCTTTTGCATTTCAACACTTAGATTTCCTCCTGCACCTGATTCTCAAGGTCTTGGAAGTTAACTTGAACTCAAGGATTTGGCTACCTAAGAGAGAAAAAATAACACCTGCCCTGATTCTTCTTTGTGAAGGCCAGCTCAAAATAGGGCAAAATAAGTAAATTCTTACAGAGAGACAATGCTGCATTGAGTTCCACTTCCTATCAGTAAATTCATGACTGCCAATTTGTCTTAAGGGCCGTGTTTTCAGCAGCAGGGAATTCTGGCTGGCTGGAGGCAAGAGAATGAAAAGGAGGAGGGAGGAGAAGAGAGAAACTTGTAGGTACACACAAAACTGTGCTGCTTTCATCCACTTTCTCCTTCCTCATTTGAGTCAGTGCTATCTTACCCCACCCACCACTGGTCCCCCACCCCCTTTCTCTCTCTCTCTCTCTTTCCGGGTCTCAGGTTTTGAGTTGACTGAGTGCTCAGCAGTAGGCCGCAACTCTTCTTCAGATGAAAGAACAAGTCAGAAGGTACCTATTACAAGTCTGTGAGCAGAGAAACAAAGGCCCGGCTGCTGACACCCTCCCACTAACTTGGGTTTTAATGGTAGGTTTAATTTCCTCATGCTAGCTGAAAGAAAGGGAAAAAACTAAGCGGAAAGAGCCAGGGTGTGGGTGGGTAGTGGCGGTGGTGGGGAAACGACAGCTGTTGTATTCATGGTTAATCAGGTGTGTCTGTCTTTGTGTCGCATCTGTCTGCTACTGTTGCTGGGCCACATGTGAAAGGGAATGGAGGGGAAGGGGCCATTCATGTTCAAAGCCAGCAGCACTGACCTCTGCTTCGTTCTCCTCAGGGTAGGAGAGCTTGTCTATTTAACTTTCCCCATTATAGGAAGCTGTAATTCTACTCTATTAGCCCACCCTAACCATTTTGGCCTGACAGACTCAAGCTGCATCCAGAATGCCATAAATTGGTCTGGAGAAAGAGGCCTCTTCCCTCCTCCCATGCTTTCCTTTGGGATTCTGTTTGATTTGTCAAACAAGGGAAAACTAGACAGAGAGTGAAAAATGAGAACTAGGGGCATCTTGGTTCACCCTCCATCTTAAACTGACCTAGACATTGAATGCACATTTTTTCCTAATGAGCTTCGGGGGCTGCGTGGCCTCCCTATGCCATTATTAGGACACCCTTTTGCCTCTAGACCTGTTTGTCTCATGAGTCCCACACATGTATGATATTTGCATCAGGCCTTAGTAATCTTCCTGGCACAAATCCACCTGCTGCTTCCCTCCATTCCATGCCTCTCTCTCCAACCATGTGCAAGGGACAACAGTAGAGCATGGGAGAGGCTTCCTGCTTCTCTTGGAGTGCTTTAGATATTGCCAGCCCAGCCCTGCCAGAAAGGACTCTTCTCTGGACAATGTAGAAATAACTGAGCCCTGGGTGGTGTGACTCAGTGGATTGAGCACCAGTCCGAGAACTAAAGGGTTGCCAGTTCAATTCCCAGTCAGGGCACATGTCTGGGTTGCTGGCCAGGTCCCCAGTAGGGGGCATGTGAGAGGCAACCACACACTGATGTTTCTCTCCCTCTCTTTCTCCCTCCCTTCCTCTCTGTCTAAAAATAAATAAATAAAATCTTAAAAAAAAGAAATAGCTGAAATGGAAACAACCCCACTCCTCACCTTCCAGTGCATTGGATTGGATTAAGGCTTAGTGCCTAAGAGTTCAAAGATCTTCTCCAGCTGGAGGTTCAAACTGACCCCTTCTTATCTGGTTTCATGGGGTCCATCTCACCCTTTGGGGATATTTGCTTTCCAGATCTCTGTTTTAGGGCTAGCCTTGTGTTTTTTGAAATAAATGGTAGTCATCAGCATTTTGAAGACCAGGGATCTCTGGCTCAAACTTTGACTTTTCTTGATAATCAGCCATCACAGATTTATCATAGGGTTCAACAGAGCTCACCACTTGCAAATCTATTCTTGTTTAAGCCACTTCTCAATATAGGCACTAAATTTTACCCCATCACGTTAATCCCTCTCGTGGGGAATCGATAGTGAAGCCCTACTAGCCCTACTAATTTGGTGTATGTGTATATGTGCCTGTGTGTGTTACTTTCCCAGGGTGTGGGTTGTCCTCAGCAGAGCTGAGTTTCCTGTCTATGAGCCTGTACTGACTACTATGGCTGTATTATTGACCTTCAGCTTTGGGGTCAGGAAGTTTTTGTTTGCCTTCACTGAAGGACTTTTGGAAAACTATCCCACTGCCTTGTGCACTGCCCTGATATCCCTGGATCTCCAAATTTCAATGAAGTCAATAGGCGATATGAAGCTTTTAATAGAAGCCTAGCGGTCTACTAGTCTCTGAGAGGCCCTCAGGAACTCATCACCTTATGAGACCAAGGATTGTATAAGAAAAGCGAGGGATTACAAAGTAAAAAAGTTTAAAATTAAAAAAAAAACTTTAAAACATCCAGGTCTATCTTACAGAAAAGTATAAATCCTAAGTGTACAGCTAGATAAATGATCGCAAAGTGACCACGTTCATGTAACCACCGCCCAGATCAAGAAACAGAATCTTACAGCTGAGAGAAATCTTCTTAAAGTTCTACTCAGGTGGGCTGGATGTGTGGGACTTTTGGATCCAAGAGAGAACACAGAAGGTTCGAAAAATTGTGATGAAATGTACATAATATAAAATTTACCATCTTAACCATATTTTAAGTATATAGCTTAGGAGTGTTAAGTACATTCAGATTTGCAACTAATTTCTAGAACTCCTTATATCTTGCCAATTCTATAATCACTAAACAATAACACCCCACCTTCTCCCTCCCATCCTGCCCCTGGAAAGCACCAGTCTACTTTCTGTCTCCTTAAACTTGACTGCTCTAAGTGTCTCATGTAAGTAGAATCATACGGTATTTGTCCTGTTGTGACTGGTTGATTTCACTGAGCATAATGTCCACAGGGTTCATTCTCAAGGTTGTAGCATATGTCAGAATTTCCTTCCTTTTCCATGTTGAATAATGTTCCATTGTATGGGTAGATCACATTTTGTTTACCCATTTATCCGTCTATCAATGGACACCTGAGTTTGTTCTACCTCTTGTCCATTGTAAATAATGCTGCTATGAATATGGGTATTAAAATACCTCTTTGAGACCTTGCTTTCAGTTCTTTGGGTATGTGCAGAATTAGAATTGCTAGATCATATGTTAGTTCCATTTTTAATTTTTAAAAAAGATTTTATTTATTTATTTTAAGAGGGGAAGGGAGGGAGAAAAAAATCAGTGTGTGGTTGCCTTTCACGCACCCCCTACAGGGGACCTGGCCTGCACCCCAGGCATGTGCCCTGACTGGGAATCGAACCCTTGCCAGTGACCTTTTGCTTTGCAGGCTGGCATGCAATCCACTGAGCTACACTAGCCAGGGCCCATTTTTAATTTTTTAACAATTGCCATGTTGTTTTTCACAGCGGCTACACCATTCTGGCATTCTTTTCACCTGGGCTGTTTCTTCTTGCTCAGCCTCTTGGGTGGCATTAGGGAAATGTGGTGTATAGATTAGGGTGGTGGCCACCATTTAATGGTCGTCTGGACTTTTTAGGTGCCTGTCTTAGGAAGTTTGGAGCAAATGAGACAGGAGGGGCTGGAGACAAAGCAATCCATGGCAGATAGTTGAAGACTGCAGTAAACAGAGTGGTAGTAACTTATCTTGCACAAAGATAAATAATTTTGCCTTAGTTTGTGGGAGAATGGAAGGGGAGAGGGTTATTGATAACTTGGTATTTAGAGGCCTAACACCTGTTCAGTGTATCACCTCCAAATTTTGGGGCGGACTTTAGGTATAAGTGTTGAAATATTTATAGAACAGACAATGAAAAAGAAAGAAGAAAATAGCAGCCAATAAAACAATTGTCGAAGCCACACATTTTTTGTCAATAGAGATTTGAAGGATGGGGTGCTGTGTGAATAAAAAGGTGGTTCTTGGAAATCTGGTGATGTGGTATGGGTTTAGTGCAGCCCCTAGTGCCTGCGCACCCTTGTATTGGATACTCCGGGGCTTCCTCGAGCAATTTTAACTATTTGTTTTCTAAATCCCGATGCTTTATTTAGAGGCCCACCTGGCATTAACACTTATCTGAAGTATCATTAGGTGGGTCATCAGGGTAGGGACCTTCAGGACTGTAAATTTGAGGGACTTGTTATTGTTGCTAAAAGAATATCTTAATTCTTTTAAATCCTTGGCTTTGGCCTTTTCCCAATAAATCATGGGGGGAAAATTCTCAGTTACAGTATGTGTTTCTTCTTAACTTCAAAAGTGATATATGGCTACCACCTAAAATGCTTAAAGAAAAAAAAATCCCTACCCCAAAGGTTAACCGTTATTTAACAATTTGGTTTTGTTCTTGCAGAAAATCTGTATGTATTACCTGTGCACGAATGCACACGCACACACATACACACAAGTGCTTGACGTGGCACAGTTTAGTTTCTGCTACTTAGAACAAACTATTAATTGATACAAACACACAGATAATCCATTTATGCAACTTCTTACCATTATAAACTGCTTTCACGTATTGTTTAACCTCATCAAATTTATTTAAAGTGGGTATTATTTTCGTTTAACAGAAAAGAGGCTGAAGAGATAAGGACACTTGTTCAAATTCACACTACATGTTGGAAATGGAATTGGGAGAAGAATCTAGGTCTTTGAAGTAAACTGTGTTCGCCAGGGGAGAAGTGAACTGTCCTCAACCATATGACCTGCAGTGATCTTCAGAGGCCAGACATCACCTTGCAGAGAGATTCAAAGAAGCTACCAATTTACCGCCTTCCTAAATCTTACTCATAATGATTTCCATGGTGTCAACTTATAAACCTCTTTACTTTAGACTTGTGGGTACACTTTCATTTAAAATCTCTCTCTCTCTCTCTCTTTTGTGATATATATATATCACAAAATAAGAATTCAGTTTATTGGATTAGTCATATCTACAATAGAATGTTAGAGAAGACAATGGTTAGCCTGAAAAATATTTTTAGTATTCATGGGAGTGTTGGCACTAGCTTGTTCAGAAAGTTGTTTTGATAATGTATGTGCCTTGAACTTCTATTAGAAGGATTTATAAGAAGTAAAAAAAGTAGTCTTCTTGTCCAACTGAATTTTAGGGCAAAAAGCAAAGAGATCTTTACCTGCTTCTTTGATATAGAATAACAACAATTTTTTTTCCTGCTGAGTTTATTTTTTAAGTACATTAGCTAATTAAGATCCATTTGCCTAGAGATACATTCTTTTCCTTATCAAGTACACACTGAGAACATGGCCATAGATGTTAAATGGCAATAGAAGTGCTTCTGTGATTTTGAAGGTGATTTATTTTAATTTTTCCATCCCACAATAGCTGGACAGAGAACTGTTGATGGTTCCTGTTTTATTTCCTTTTGTTATAAAATGTTCATAGTTTATAAAAATACAACTTATGTGCTATGTGTCCTTTATTTGCTACTCCCCATGTGGAAGGTTAAGATAGAGACAGAAGACTCAGTGCTGGCCGTTGTTGGTGGACAATAATGCTGCTGGTAACTGGTAGATAGGAAGGTAGCGGAGAAATTACTTTACCACTATATGAACTAGGACTAGATTTGGCTTTATATGAAACAAACATATAATAGTAGCATAGAGAAGAGAAAAGTTAATTTCCTCTCACATAAAAGGTGTTCAGAATTGGCAATCCAGAGCTAGTGTATTCCTCCTAGAGGTTTTCATATATTCAGATTCTTTCTAGTTTATTAGTCTGTCATTCTTAGGACGAAGCTCTGGTCTTTATGGTCCAAGATGGCTGCTAGAGCTTCAGCCTGATGTTCCTTTTAACGAGGAGTAACTTCCCAGAAATTTCATACAATGCTTCGGCTTATATCTTCTTGTCCAAAACCTAGTCATGTGGTCATGCTTAGCTGTAAGGTAGGCTGGGGAATTTAGTATTTATTATGGATGGCAATAAACTGGAGTAAAATTGTGGTTCTGTACTGAAAAGGGAGAAATGAATATTGAGAGGAAAATTGCATTCTTTTTTGACATAGTTCACCATTTTACTCCCTAAATACCCATGCTACCTTTTTTTCCTGGATTACAGTGATAAAACCTGGAGCTTCAGAGTCACCTTGGGTCAAAATGTAAACTTTGGAATGAAATCCATGCACAATAGAGCAATAAGATTCTAAGCACATGGGTCCCTGGCACTGTGGAGCTGTGGACAAATACCTCTAGACCTGTATGTGAGAGAAATACACATCTGTTTTGATTAAGCCATTTCTGTTAGGGTTTTGATGGTTGTTGCTGAGCTTAATCTTAACTGATACAAATGTAATATAAACTTATAAAGTAACTTTCTTTTCAAGACTGTATATTACTTTACCTGCTACTGAAAGTGGGCTGACCATCCATCCACCCATCCTGGCCTACTATGTGCCAGACATTATATATACAAAATTGGCTAGGACGTAGACCTTACCCATAGGAGCTGACCCCAGTGAGGGACTGATAAACCAGTGCAGTAAAGTGACTCTAGTTCCTTTAGTAGAAATCTACATAAAGTAGAGTGGAGCCCAGAGATATTTGCAATATTCTCTGCTGCCATCTTTAGACTGCAAAAAAAAAATCCTTATAAGTAAATTTGGGGTGTTGACCATAGCATATTTTTTATTATTAACATTATATCATCATGTTAATCATCTATAATTATTTTTTAGATATGCAAAATTGGGTATTTTTTTATATTGGGAGAATGATGTTATCAGATTAAACACCAATTTTCCCTTGAGAAAGCTCAATATAATTGGAGCAGAATATTTTTGCTTAAAGTTAAAGATACATTGGCTATTTATGGCCTACTCAAGAGGTTGCGAGCATTTAGGTGAGAAGAAATGTACTTTTCATGCAGGGTGTTAGAGTAAGCTGAATCCTTATATACTTACTATTATTGGGAGTACAAGTCATCATAGCACCTGTGTGTTCCAAACAGTTTGATTTGATTTTTAAAAAAAATTTACTTATTTACTTTTTTAGAGAGAGGAGAAGGGAGGGAGAAAGGAGAGAGAGAAACACTGATGTCCCAGAGATGCATTGGTCAGTTGCCTCTCACACACTCCCACCTGGAGACCTGGCCCGCAACCCAAGCAACTCTGACTGGAAATCGAACCGATGACCCTTCAATTCACAGGCTGGTACTCAATCCACTGAGCCACACCAGCTGGAGCTGCATTTGATTTTTCAATTTTATAGAGGGAAAATTTTTCAATTTTTCTATTTTATAGAGGGAAGTTCATTAGCATCTACGCAACTTGCCCAAGGTCATGCCTCTGGTAAGCAGTGGCATCAGGATTTGAATTCAGATCTGAGATTAAATGTTGTCAGTTACAACCTTACAGTGGAGACTTAGACCTGAGAGCAGAAGGACGTGGGAGGTTAGCAAAAGCTCAAGAAAAAAAGGTTAAGCTCTTTTGAAGTTTTCCTGCTCAGCTAGGAAAACATTTCTGCAGTTATCAGGTAATTGAAGTGTCAACGTACCACTGTCAGGAGGGCTGGATGAATTTGTTCCTGTTGGCCTATATGTGGCTGCTGGGTGAGCAAGAGGCGCAGTCAGTTCTCGGGTGAAGAAACTCTCTGGCAGTCGTGGGAGTTCCTCTTTAGATGCAGCTCTACTAACATGCAAAATCAATGTCACTGAAGTTTTTGCTTATGTTACTGCCTCTGACACTGTTTGATCTTTACATAAAAGAGACACTTGTCATTTGACAGGACTAATACTAGGAAAGATTGCAGAGGCTTCCTCCAGATTTGTTGCACAAATGTCTGCTTGCCTGGTGTGTTTTTGTTGCCAAGTCTAGGTCACCCAGGGGGCCTCCCCTAGTTCTTTGACTTTGGTGAGTTCTTGCTCCCACTCCCGAGGAGTTTGGAGAACAGACCTAGACCATCCTCCCAACTTTGGTAATTAAGAATGCTGGACTTCTTTGGCTTCATTTTTATCTCCATCCTCCACTTTTTTTCTTTTTCTTTCTCTTGATAGTTGTTCTCCTTCCTGCTGTGACTATCCACCCTCATATAACTGTTCTGTCCCCTCTGTTTCCTAATGCCACTCCATCTATCCTGGCTACCACCCAGCCTCAAAGCTATACCTTTGAGCACTAGATGGTGTGTTAAATGGAAAAACTTCCAATGGTCCCCTGGACTTTCAGCACCTTAACTCCATGATTTTGATTCATCTGCTGCCAAGACAGTTAGAAAGAAATAGCCCATACCCTTGTTTGTTCAGTGACCGAATAGGCTTTGGAGTTGGTTGATAGCATTGGAAAAGGAAAGTTTTGATCAGTTTTCATTTCCAATCCTGGGACATTCTTTTTCTAGAGGCCAGTGTTTTTTACTCATACAAGTGTAGCCAATGGATGACTTGTAAAACATGTACCTCAGAATAGCAGATCCTAGAGGTTGTCTCATATTATAGGCACTTAGAAAGGGGTCTTTTAATTGTTTGTTGAAAGGTTAGGAGTGCTGTTATAATATCTGTGACAATGGGAGGCATTTAAGAAACCTTCTAGGAAAAAAGTAATAGCTATTGATCTCCCCCCCTCCCAAAAAAACCCTTGGTGGTGTTCTTTAAATGTCCCTCTTCTACTTAGGCTAGGTATGTTTTTAAAAAAATATAGGGATAAGCCAGTGCCCTATAGAATCTCTTTAAATCACATGGCTTTCCACTCTTAGTGTTGAAAATATTTCACTTTTTTACATCAATTTTAGACAATATCCCATTTTAAAATGATGGATTAGAAAGTATATAAAACCATAGAAATAAAAAATATGTTCATAATGATAATTAAGTTGTCATGAATTATCTTATTTTCTTTGGGGTTGATAGAGCCTATATTGGGTAATTATATACTTGGTATTGTCACTTTGGCTTATGGAATTTTTGTGAATGTGTTTTGAAAAACAGGTGTCTTGACTCCTTCTGTAGTGCTAGAATCTTCTAGGAGTCAGTTAACAGTGAAATTTATTCTTTTTGCTCACTAGTCAGACACCAACATTTCTAGTGGCAGGCATCTTATGGTGTCTGAGAAGTCAGTGTTCTCAACCATGGTGTGCATGCACATTGGATGTGGGGAAGAATTTCTCTACTAATAATACTTGAAACATCAAAGTTTTAAATAATTTACTGTGTTGATAAATTATAGTGGATTCCAGAGTGAACCCTTCTAATAATGCTATTCTTAAAGTCTTGCATTTTAATGTACTTTCTTGAGTGGGACAGGAAGGGCGGGGTATACATCTGGTCCACAGACATGCCTACAGGGCCATATTGGTGTGAACATCACCTGGGTTGTGTACTGGGTTGGAAATAACCATAGAGGTCTGTTGTGAGAGGTCATGCCCCTACTTCCCATGCCTTTGGATGATACGGTTGGTTTCCATTGGAGAGTGATCTTCTGGACCACTGTAGTTAATGGTGAGTAGGGAAAGACAGTGGCAGTGAAGTTTGGTCTATGTACTTTAATCTCACTGTAATAATCTTAGTTTCTGAAGTTGAGACTCAATTGAGATTATTGTAATGTATACAAATGCCATGAGAAGTAAATCTGCATATGCTATATTCAGACATTGGTAATCAACTAAGTCAGGACATTTTATGAAGAAAACTGAGAAGAAAGGCTTTCTTCAGAGAAAATAGCTGGAAACTGTCCTTTTGATACATGAAGCCTTCTCAGACAGAAAACAAAGGCTGGAGTTTATTTTTTGGCATCAGCCACATTTAGTGGAAAGGGTCATCCTTTCAGGTTGCTGTGTTTTAGAGACTCATCTCCTTTGTAGTTGTGTGTGTGTGTTTGGGTGTATAGAATGACTATGGTAGAACTAAAAATTTTTTCCCCAAACTTGGCAATTTATACTTAACTTGAGTACTTTAAAGCTTGACCATTCCATTATTTATCTGAATATAAGAGAACACGTTAGTCACTAAACTTTGCTGATGCAAAGATGGGATAGAACCCTTGATGTGTGTGGGGGAAGGAATCACAGCTTTGATTTTTTACCACACAGTCTTTTCCAGTTTTCTTTGCATGGGCCCATGCAGTTGTAATTCTAGTTTAAACTGTCCCTTACAATTTGTCAGCATATAGAAAGAAAGTCAAATTTCTTGTGTTTGGACATTTCTAACACAGTGTTTATTTTTGCCTAATGACATATGAGGAAGTATGAAGGAAATTAGGCTAATGTCATGGGCATAATGTAGAGGGTTGGGCTAGAAGGAAGTCAAACTCTGATAAACTCTGAATGCTGGCTTTGTGTTAGAGGCTGTGAAGACGAGATTATGCTGAGTAAGACAGATCCCTGCCCCAAAGGGCTGGGGATAGGGCAGTTGGGGAGTGTTTTGGAATAGGCAAGCAGGGTTTGCTCAGAGCAGGAGCCCAAACCCACTGTTTGAGGCTCTTAGGAGAGAAGTCCTTGGTGTTCCAGAGGCAATGGGGATTTATCACAGGCATACACAGGGAAGTCAGTAAGCACATAACACTAAGTTTGTAGCTGGATAACTGAGGTCATACTGGGAAAATGGTGCTTCTTTTCATTCCAAAGTGCCTTGACTGGTCTTGTGGAGCTGTCACTCTCCTTCTGTGCCTCATTTGCTAACAACTACTATAAACTTTCCTGTCTCTTCCATATCTCACTATTTTGCTTCCTTGTACCTTCTAGGCTTCCTGGCTTCTGCTCACTGTCTCTTATTGTGGTGGCCCATAGCTTGCTTGCTGGGACACCAGCTGCTTCAACTGCTGTCACTGGCTGTGACTGACTCTGGAAACCCAGCTTCTGGAGAGGAGGTCTGATGGCACCTGATTGGTTACTGCACAGTGTAAAGGTTCTCCCTTGGCAATTTTCCTGCCCCATGGCCCATCTTGTCTTAGGCCACTAGCCAGCTCTTATTAGTCTCAGGTGCTGCTCTTCACATTAGATGAGAAGATGGAGGCAGAACCCTGTTAGATAATGCCTTTGAATAAGAAATTGCCTGAGGTGAACCCATTCCTCAGAGAAAGCCTGTGGAACAGCATAAAGGGAGACCTTTGTGCTGAGCATTTGTGTCTACAAGTTTTTGCTGAACGACTCCACATAATGGAGGGAAGAAGATTCAACTTTCTGGGGGAAATCCTGGAGAGGCAAAGAGCCTGGGTGCTGGGTTGGAGGAGGGCAGAGAAAGAGGATCCCTCTTTCCTCTAAATGTGGGGCATTTCCTCTAAATGATAGGAGGAACTTCAGAATTAGAATAATAAATTCTGGGCTTTGGGTCAAGATGGAGGTGTAGGTGGACACACTTTGCCTCTTTGTGCAACCACAAGAAGAATTACACACAAACCTCAAAACAAATAACACCCGGAACTGTCAGAAAATCTAACTGTATGGACGTCTGACAACCAAGGATTTAAAGAAGCCACATTCATCCAAAGAGGTAGGAGGGGCGGAAATGTGGAGTCAGGGTGGAGAGTAAAGGAGATGCAGTGTGGCATGGTGTGGCTGTGGCAGTGATGGAACGGACATTCCCACATTCACATGTGGTGGATAAAAAATAGGAGGGATACCTTGGGAGGAAGCCACCCCAGCCCCAGGCCCGACAACACTGCCCAGGGTTGCAACACTGGGAAGATAAAGATTCATAACTTCTGGTTGTAAAAACCAGCAGGGGTTAGGGCAGCTGAAGGAACCGCTGGTTTTGCAAGAGTGTGCATTGAAAGGGCCTGCATGGACTTAGAACATACACAAACCCACCCATGCTGGGATTCCCCACCAGGGCAACATCGAAAGGGCACTACTCACATATGGGAAGGGGGTGAAATGACTGGAAACAGGGCAGTGCCCAACAAATGTCCAGAAGCCAGGCAGTAGCATTGTCCATTCTGTGAGCTATCTCCCCACACAGAGCAACAAAGCTGTGAAGCAGGTTGCCCAACCCTGGCAATTACCTAAGGCTCTGCCCCAGACAACTTAACAGTGCAATAAGACAGAGAATCAAAACAGCTCTACCTAACACACAAAAACAAATACAGGGAGGCTGACAAATTGAGGAAACAAAGAAACATGGCCCAAATGAAAGAACAGAACAAAACCCCAGAGAAAGAACTAAGCAAAATGGAGATAGCCAACCTATCAGATGCAGAGTTCAAAACACTGGTGATCAGGATGCTCAGAGAACTCACTGAGTATGGCAACAACATGAATGAAGAAATGGAGGTTATACCAAGTGAAATAAAGAAAAATCAGTGGGAGAACCAAGATGGCGGCGTAGGTAGACACACTGCGCCTCCTTGCACAACCAGAACTGACAGAAAATCGAAAGGCAAGGAAGTCCAACAACAAGTAGATAAAAAAGAAACATACATCTAGACCGGTAGGAGGGACGGAGACGGGCAGCCGGGGCAGAGAGGACTTGTGTGGCCGTGGCGGGACCGAGACTGGCGGAGTGTGGTATGAATGGGGCAGGCAGTCTGACCACTAGCAAACCCTGCGACCCCACATTCGCACACAGATAAACCGAGAGGGCCGACTCAGAGTGGTGGAGAACGGGGCAGGCAGTGTGGCGGGTAGCAGACCCCGTGGCCCCACATTTGCGTGCAGATAAACCTGGACGAATGGAGGGGAGCGAAGCTGACCACGTAACCCAGGGCTCCAGCGTGGGGAACCAAGGCCTCAAACCTGTGATTGAAAATGCCCGTGGGGGTTGGGGAGGCAGCAGGAGAGACTCCCAGCCTCACAGGAGAGGTCATTGGAGAGACCCACAGGGGCCTAGAGTGTGCACAAGCCCACCCACTCGGGAACCAGCACCAGAGGGGCCCAGTTTGATTGTGGGTGGCAGAGGGAGTGACTAAAATACGGCAGACAGTGGAGCAGGCGCCATTACTCCCTCTCGGCCCCTCCCCCACGTACAGCAGCGTTACCCTGCTCGGGAACACCTAAGGCTCCACCGCTTTAAGTAACAGACGCGCCAAGACAAAAAAAAAAAAAAAAAAAAAAGGCCCAAATAACAGAACACTTCAAAGCTCCAGAAAAAATACAACTAAGTGAGGAAGAGATAGCCAACCTATCAGAGGCACAGTTCAAAACACTGATAATTAAGATGCTCACAGAATTGGTTGAATTTGTTCGAAAACCAGATGAAAAAATGAAGGCTATGCTAAGAGAAACAAAGGAAAATGTGCAGGGAACCAATAGTGATGTGAAGGAAACTGGGACTCAAATCAACGGTGTGGACCAGAAGAAAGAAAGAAACATCCAACCAGAAAAGAATGAAGAAACAAGAATTCAGAAAAATGAGGAGAGGCTTAGGAACCTCCAGGATGTCTTGAAACATTCCAACATCCGAATCATAGGGGTGCCAGAAGGAGAAGAGGAAGAACAAAAAATTGAAAACTTATTTGAACAAATAATGAAGGAAAATTTCTCAGTCTGGCAAAGGAAATAGACTTCCAAGAAGTCCAGGAAGCTCAGAGAGTCCCAAAGAAGCTGGACCCAAGGAGGAACACATCAAGGCACATCATAATTACATTCCCCAAGATTAAAGAGAAGGAGAGAATCTTAGCAGCAGCAAGAGAAAAGGACACAGTTACCTACAAAGGGGTTCCCATAAGACTGTCAGCTGACTTCTCAAAAGAGACCTTACAGGCAAGAAGGGACTGGCAAGAAGTATTCCAAGTCATGAAAGGCAAGGGCCTACAACTAAGATTACTCTATCCAGCAAAGCTATCATTTAGAATGAAAGAGCAGATAAAGTGCTTCTCAGATATAAGGTCAAGTTAAAGGAGTTCATCATCACCAAGCCATTATTACATGAAATGTTAAAGGGACTTATTTGAGAAAAAGAAGAAGATCAAAACTATAAACATTAAAATGACAACAAACTCACAACTATTAACAACTGAATATTAAAAAAAACCTAAAAAACAAAAAAAGTAAGCAAACAACCAGAATAGGAACAGAATCTCAGATATGCAGATGACTTGGAAGGTTATCAGTTGGAAGGGAGAAGAAGGAGAATAGGGGAAAAGGTGGAGAAATTAGGAAGCAAAATTGGTAGGTACAAAATTGTCAGGGGGTGTTAAGAACAGTATAGGACATGGAGAAGCCAAAGAGCTTACATGCATGTCTCATGGACATGAACTAAGGTTGGAGGTGGGGGGGATTGCTGGAGGGAAGGGGATACTGGGCAGAGGAGGGCAAAAGAGGAAAAATTGGGACAACTATAATAGCATAATCAATAAAATATACTTGAAAAAAAAGAAATTGGCTTTGGTACATTATTAAAAATATCACAAATTCTTAATTACCTTGATATAAACCTCTTCCTCCCCTCTATATAATACTTATTAATTATTTTTCAGGGCTGGTATTGAATACAGAGGTGAGGGGGTCAATATGATAGGGACCAGAAACAGTGTGTGAAGATGATGGAACAAGAAGCAGAGAGGATTGTCTCCTAAATTGGCTGAAATTGCAGGGAAGACTTTAGACATTGAGTGGCCTAGAATTGGGTAGCATACAGGTTATCTAAATCTCCAAGGGATAGGGAGGTGTTACTTAACCTACAGATATCATATGAAGGACAATGTATGGATGTAAACATGGACCAGATACCAAAGGTGCAGTACTAAAGAATGTTTGGTCCAAATTGGAGGAAAACCCAGAGACCAGAGAGGAGTGGGCCAAGATGGAGCCTCCACAGTGAACACACAGGCAGAGGCAAGAGGGCTCCAGAGCTGCTGGAATGAGGGTCAGAACTTCCTGTGTAGGAATGGCTTCATCAGTGGGTAAAAAGCATTCTTTAGGACCACTTTGATGATTGAAAAAAGGGAACCTAGTATGATGGAGAAGAATCAGGGACCCAATCTCATTACAAGTCCCTTCCTAGCAGAGCTGGATCTGGTAGATGTAATAAAATGCCTAAGAAAAATGCTCTGCAAATCCACTCTCCTTATGATCTCTCTTTTGATTCAGTGTCTTCACTTCCCTCTTCCCCTAGGCCCTCTCTGAAAGACAGAGCCATTCTAAGAGAAGGCTTTTAAAAAACCCAGCCTTGGAAGAGAGAAGATGGTGGCTAACTAGGTAGAAGCTGAGTCCACTTGCTCTTGTCCCTGACTTGGATACTTGGCTGATCTTCTGAAAAATAAACTGATCATGCAATGGAGTCTTACCTGATATTAAGTTTGGAAGCCAAGAAGTGCAGAAGACACTTCACAATGGGGGCGTGCAGGACATGGCAGGGATTGTGACCCCCCAGTCAGCCAGCCAGAGGGGAGAACCCACCAATGAATGAGCCATCAATAACAAAAGCCCAAGTACAAGAGGCCAACATAAACTGAATAAAGGGCAACTCTAGAGCATCCAGATCAGGAGATCAAAGAGACTGAGCCACTGAGTCTCACAGAACTCCTACCATAGAAGTCCACACAATGAAGACAGGCAAGTAAAGCAGAGCAATCTGAGATGCAGAAACAAATAAAACAAACCACCTAAAATGAAGAGACAAAGAAACAACTCCCAATTGAAAGGAAAGGAGTAATCCTCAGAAAAAGAGCTAAATGCAATTGAGGCAAAAAATCTATTAGACATAGAATTCAAAATAGTTGTTACAAGGATGCTCAAGGAACTCAGTGAGAACTACAAAGAAACTTTATGGGAGCTACAAGGAACTTAGTGGGAACTAAAGCAGCATGCAAAAGGACATAGAAACTATGCATAAGAACCAGGAAGAAATGAAGAATACAATATCTGAAATGAAAAATATATTAGAAGGAATTAAAAACAAGCTAGATGAAGCAGAGGGTTGAATCAGTGAGCTGGAAGACAAGGTAGAAAGAAATACCCAGTCAGAGCAACAAAACAAAAAAAGACTTAAAAAGAATGAATATAGTTTTAGGGAGCTTCAGGACAACATGAAACATAACAACATTCACATCATAGGAATATCAGAAGAAGAAGAAAAGGAACAAGGGATAGAAAGTCTGTTTGAAAAAATAATGGCAGAAAACTTCCCTAACTTGGTGAGGGAAAATGTCACAGAAGTTTGGCAAACACAGAGGGTCCCCATCAAGATCAACCTAAAGAGGCCTACTCTAAGACATATCATAATTAAAATGGCAAATTTTAAAGACAAAGACAGAATCTTAAAGGCATGAGGGGAGAAACAGCTAGTACCATACAAGGGAGTTCCAATAAGGCTATCAGCTGATTTCTCAACAGAAACACTACAAGCCAGAAGGGACTGGCATGAAATATTGCAAGTAATGAAAAGTAAGGACTTACAACCAAGACTACTCTACCCAGCAAGGCTCTCATTTAAAATGGAAGGCAAAATAAAGAGTTTTGTAGACAAAAGAAGGCTGAAAGAGTACATCTCCACCAAAGCAGCACTGCAAGAGATGCTAAAGGGACTACTATAAAAAGGAGAAGAGAAAGAGAAAGACAGAAAGGGAGAGAGAAGCACAGGTATGGTAAAAATGGCAATGAATGAGTACCTATCAATAATAACCTGAAACATAAATGTATTAAATGCTCCAATCAAAAGGCATAGCATAGCTAAATGGACAAGAAAACATGACCTGCATATATGCTGTCTACAAGAGACTCACCTTAAAACAAAAGATCTCCACAGGTTGAAAGTAAAGGGATGGGAAAAAAAATTCCAAGCAAATGGACATGAAAAGAAAGCTGGGGTAGCAATACTTATATCAGAGAAAATAGACTTCAAAACAAAATCCATAAAAAGGGACGAAGTAGGTCACTATATAATACTTAAAGGATTAGCCCAACAAGATGATATAACCCTTGTAAACATATATGTGCCCAAAATATGAGCACCTAAATGTATAAAGAAAATCTTGGAAGTGTTCAGGAAAGATATTGACAACAACATAGTCATCTTACAGGATTTTAACAACCCACTGTTGACAATGGATAGATCTTCCAAACAAAGAATCAACAAGGATATTGTGGCACTAAATGACACTCTAGACCAAATGGATATATATATCAATTGATATATATCAACTTACATATGGAAACTTTCACCCCAAAGGAACAAAATATACAGTCTTTTCAAATGCACATGGAACATTTTCAAAGTTAGACCACATGGTAGAACACAAAAACAAACCTTGAAAAATTCAAGAAAATTGAAATCATATCAAGCATGTGCTCAGATTACAATGGATTGAAACTAGAAATCAATCTTAAGGAAAGAACTCAAAAACATTCAAATACATGGAGACTGAATAACATATTTCTAAATAATGAATGAGTTAACAATGAGATCAAAGAGGATATCAAAAAATATCTGGAGACAAATGAAAATGAACACATAACAACCCAAAACTTATGGGACACAGTGAAGGTAATACTGAGAGGGAAGTTCATAGCAATACTGGGCTACCTAAAGAAAAGAGAAAAATCTGAAATAAACAAACTAACCCTACATCTACAAGAACTAGGGAACAACAACAAAACCCACAGCAAGTAGAAGAAAGGAAATAATCAAGATCAAAACAAAATTAAATGATATAGAAACTAAAAAAAACAGTTCAAAGGATGAATAAAACAGTAGCTGGTTCTTTCAAAAGATTTAAAAAAAATTGGCAAACCATTAACCAAACTCATCAACAAAAAAAGAGGTAGGACCCAAAAAACTAAAATCAGAAATGAAAGAGAAGTTACAACCGATACCATAGAAATACAGGGGATTGTAAGAAATTACTATGAACAACTATATGACAAGAAATTGGACAAGCTGGGTGAAATGGAAAAATTTCTAGAAACATAAAATCTTCCAAAACTGAATCAAGAAGAAGCAGAAAGTCTTAATAGACCAATAACAACTAGTGAAATTGAAGCAGTAATTAAAATATTCCTGGCACACAACAGCTCTGGACCAGATGGCTTTCAAAGGTGAATTTTAGCAAATATTTAAGGAAGAACTAACTCTTATCTTTCTCAAGCTATTCCAAAAAATTCAAGAAGAAGGAAGACTCCAAAATGCTTTTTTATGAGACCAGTATCAACCTAATTCCAAAACCAAGTAAAGACACACAGAGAAAGAAAACTACAGGCCAATATCTCTGATGAACATAGATGCTAAAATCCTCAACAAAATATTGGCCATCCAGATTCAGCAATACATTAAAATGATCATACACCATGAACAAGTGAGATTCATGCAAGGAATGCAAAGAAGGTACAAGTATTTGCAAATCAATAAATGTAATACACCACATAAACAAAATGAAAAACATAAACCACATGATGATATCAATAGATGCTCAAAAAGCATTTGATAAAATCCAGTGCCCGTTTTTTATAAAAACACTCAGAAAAGTGGGAATAGAAGGACCATACCTCAAAACAATAAAAGCCACATATGAGAAACCTACAGCCAACATCATACTGAATGGGCAAAAACTAAAAGCTTTCTTCTTAGTATCAGATACAAGACAAGGGTGTCCACTTTTACCACTCTTATTCAACATAGTACTGGAAGTTCTAGCCACAGTGATCAGACAAGAAAAAAAATAAAAGTCATCCAAATGGGAAAAGAGGAAGTAAAACTGTCATTATTTGCAAATGACATGATAGTATACATACAAAACCCTATAGACTCCACCAAAAAACCACTAGACTTAATAAGTGAATTTGGCAAAATGGAGGGATATAAAGTCAATATCCAGAAATCAAAGGCATTTTTGTAGACCAACAATGAAATATCAGAAACAGAAATTGGGAAGAAAATCCCATTTACTATAGCAGAAAAATAAAGTACCTAGGAATGTATTTAACCAAGGAAATAAAAGACCTGAAAAGATCAGAAAACTATAGAACACTGAAGAAAGAAATTAAGGAAGATACAAATAAATGGAAGCATATACTGTGTTCATAGATTGGAAGAGTTAACATCATTAAAATGTCTATACTCCCCAAAGCAATCTATATATTCAACACAATCCCTATTAAAATACCAAAGACATATTTCAAAGATCTAGAGCAAATATTTAAAAAATTTATATGAAACCGAAAAAGACCTCAAATAGCCTCAGCAATTTTGAGAAAGAAGGAGGGATCACAATACCTGATATCAAAGTATACTACAAGGCCACTGTAATCAAAACAGTCTGGTACTGGCATAAGAACAGACATATAGATCAATGGAACAGAATGGAGAGTCCAGAAATAAACCCATGTCTCTATGGTCAATTAATATTTGACAAAGGGGGCAGGAATATAAAATGGAGTAAAAATAGCCTCTTCAGTAAGTGGTTTTGGGAGAACTGGACAGGTACATGCAAAAAAATGAAACTAGACCACCAACTTACACCATATACCAGAACAAACTCAAAATGGATAAGACTTTAATACAAGTTGCAACATCATAAAAGTCCTAGAGGAAAACATAGGTAGTAAAATTTCAGATATCCCACATAGTAATATTTTTGCCAATATATTTCCTAGGGCAAGGGAAATAAAGGAAAACATAAACAAATGGGACTATTTCAAACTAAAAGCCTTCTTCATGGCTAAAGAAACTATCGTCAAAATGAAAAGGGAACTGACCTTATGGGAGAACATATTGGCTAGTGATACCTTGGACAAGGGTTTAATCTCCAACATATATAAAGAACTTATATGACTCAATACGAGGAAGACAATCCAATTAATAAATGGGCAAAGGACCTGAATAGACACTTCTCCAAGGAGGACATACAGATGGCCCATAGACATATGAAAAAAATGCTCAATATCACTAGCCATCAGAGAGATGCAAATCAAAAACACAATGACATATTACCTCACACCTGTGAGAATGGCTATCATTAATAAATCAATAAACAGTAAGTGCTGGTGAGGATGGGGAGAAAGGGGAACCCTAGTGCACTGTTGGTGGGAAAGCAGACTGGTGTAACCACTGTGGAAACATTGTGGAATTTCCTCAAAAAACTAAAAATGGAACTGCTTTTTGACCCCTTACTTCCACTGCTGGGAATATTCTCTAAGAGTCCCAAATCACCAATTCAAACGAACTTATGCATCCCTACATTCATAGCAGTGCTATATACAATAGCTAAGTGCTGGAAACAGCCTAAATGCCCACCAGGAAATGAGTAGATCAAAAAACTATGTCCCTGGCTGGTGTGGCTCAGTGGATTAAGTGCTGACCTGAGAACCAAGGGGTCACCAGTTAGATTCCCAGTTGGGTGACATGCCTGGGTTGTGGGCCAGGCCCCCATAGGGGGTGCACAAGAGACAACCACACATTGATATTTCTCTCCCTCTTTCTCCCTCCCTCCCCCTCTCTAAAAATAAATAAAATCTTAACAACAACAACAACAATAAAAACCCTGTGGTACATTTACACAATGGAATACTTTGCAGCAGAAAGAAAGAAGGAACTCCTCCCTTTTGTGACAGCATGGATGGAACTGTAGAATATTATGCTAAGTGAAATAAGCCAGTTGGTGAAAGACAAATGCCATATGATCTCATCTATAAGAGGAATCTAATGAACAAAATAAACTAATGAACAAAATAGAACCACAGGCATGGAAACATGGAACAGACTGACAGTGACCAGAGGGGAGGGGGCAGGGGGATAATGGTGGAAGGAAAGGGAAGGGACTAGTCAAAGAACCTGTGTGGATGACCCAGGTACATGGACAACAGTGTGGGAATTGATGCAGGTGCCGGGGGTGGGATGGGCAGAGGAGGGCAAAGGAAGAATAATTGGGACAACTGTAACAGAATAACAATAAAAAATGATTAAAAAAGCCCAACCTTGAAACATGCAATGAAAATGCATAAATGAACACTGAGGAAGTAAGCTGTGGAGTGGATTTTTGAGAGTGCATTGGTGTTGGTCACCTACCTCCTTTTGGCTGTAATAGAAGTCATGCAGCTTAAAAACTCTGACTGCTGATTTGAAAATTTACCCCATGCAGTGATTGATAATAGAAGCTTTTAGGAATGACTAAAAAGAGAGGGGGAAGGCATGGCAAGCAAGTACCTGGAAACATATGTGGATAAGGTTTGGATGATGAAAACGAGGATGATTAAAACTCTAACACATCACTTTCACCCAAGTGGTGCTCATATGTTTAGATTTCTCATGTCTGTGTGACAGGCTGGGAAACAGAGGCACAGAGAAGGAGAGATGGCTTGCAAGCTGTCAAGTCCATCTTGGTATCATTATTTAAAGAGGTACAGTGACCATGTCACTTATGGTGGCTTATTTTGAAGCAACCTTTGGCAGGAAAATCAGGCCAGGCCTCTCACAAATCTGTCTCTAGTATCTTGCTGCATCTGTCTTTTGCTGCACTTGTAGTAGGCATTCGGTCATTCCTAGCAAGATGTTGCTGTGGACAATGGGCCATTCAAAAAGCTAAATGAGGCAGAAGTTTAAAAAAGAAAAAAAAAGACTTTCTCTCTGACAGGGGAGTTCTCCAAAAGAGAAGGCATCACCTCATCTTTTCCTGTTAGTGTTTGCACAAGGTCTTTTCCCTCACTTGGAGTGTTTCATCAAATTAAAGCCCTTTTCTCGACCTTCAGCTCTACTATGCATATTCTTGGGGGCCACTTAGTGGTTCAGATTTTTTTGGAAGGATGGTAGATGGGACTTAGCTTCCTTTATGCTGAGTTCGAGGCTGAGGTGAGGGCTGTGATCTCTCTCCTGTTCATTTTGTCAAGAAAGAAAGGAAGGGAGGGAGGGGAAAAGGAAGGGAGGGAGGAAAGGAGGAAAGGAAGGAAGGAGGGAAGCAAGGAAGGAAGGAAGAAGGAAGGAAGGAACTTATGCCAAGTATACATGTTGCATTCTTAGAGAAACAATCTAATGGGTCAGCACTGGTTTTAGCATACTGGAAGGGAATTATAGTCTAGTATAGTGACTTCTAAAATGCAAATACACACTCAGAGCACTTGGAAGAACATTAAAAAAAATACTGATGCCTGGCCTCATTCCCAGAGATCCTGATTCAGTTGGTGTATTAGTTTCCTAAGGATACTATGACAAAGGACCACAGACTAGGGGACTTAAACAACAGAGGTTTATTGTCTCACAGTTCTGGAGGCTGGAAGTCAGAGATCAAGGTATTGGCAGGATTGATTCCTCCTGAGGCCTCTTTCTTTGTCTTGTTGATGGCTGTCTTTTCCCTGTGTTTTTACATAGTATTTCCTCTGTACTTGTCTGTGTCCTAATCTTCTCTTCTTATAAGGACAACAGTCATATGGGATTAGGTCCCATCCTAATGACTTTATTTTATCTTAATTACGTCTTTAAAGACTCTATTTAAAATATGGTCACACTCTGAGGCACTGTGGGTTAGGACTTCAGCATATGGATTTGGGGGGAACACAATGCAGCCCATTACAATTGGCCTGGGTGGAGCCTGGGCATCAGCACTTTAAAAGTGCCCCCTGGAGGCTCTGATTGCAGCTGAGGTTGAGAATCACTGTTCCAGGTGAATCTCTCCTAGCGGCCAGAAACAGCTCTTTGAAACAAAATCCCTGGATAGTAGAGTTTTTTTTACATCTTAAAAGTGTTGGGAGTTTGTGAGGAAAAGGCTACTGTCAGCAGAACAATGTCAAGAGCTTTTGACACCAAAGGAGGCAGCCATGGGGAGACTTTGTGACAAGGTCCCACTCACCAACCTGGGAGGACGGAGCTCTGATTCACACATTGGGGTGCCCTAGCAGGGTGCTCACTACACTTGAGGAGAGCATTCTCTGAGGACAGTCAGCCTCTTTCACTCCACTGCTGGATTTCCTGAGTTTGGTTTCCTGAATTGACCTACCCCCTAGGAAGGGAGCGCCCTGTGAAGGCAGCTGGTCTCAGTTCCTGGGCCAGGAATACCGTAGAACCTTACATAACCCTACAGTTGAGCTCTGGAAAGGAATGCCTGCCGCATGTGAAAATACTTAATGAGAGGTGAACAATTAATGGGAGGAGAATGGAGCTGTGTTCCCAGGCTGAGCTGGAGCAAGTGGTGACTGACGTGTGGGGGCTGAGTGTCTCATCCTGACTCATCTACAGCTCACCCAGCTCATGACAGGCACACACTCATGTCTCAAATAATTCCTCCCATGGCAAGGATTCTGTTTCTACGTGGGTCTTGCCCTGCAAACTCAGTTTTGACGCTTTAAAGCGTGGCTAATTTTTTCCTTTGAGAATTTTTCTGTCAATCTGTCTTTTATTTTTGTTCATATCTGATGATTGTCTAGTGTCTCCTCTTACTCCTTGGCTGGTTATTCACAAGTAAAAGGAAGTTCTTGCACCTTAGTTACTCAGGTTCTCATCTTTACTTCCTTTGTCCTTTTATTTTCTCATTCAGAAGAACAAACTCCCATTTGCAACTTAGAATGAATGTCAGGCGCAGGTATGAGGGCTTTACTTACCTTGTCACATTTGATCCTCACATAGAACCAACACAGTCAGTGTGATTACCACCTCCATTTTACAGAGGAGGGATTCAAGGCTTAGAGTGGTGAAGAACTGCCTGGGAATATCCAGTGGTGGTAGAGTTGGATTCAACCCATATCATTCTGACTATAAATCTTATTCTCAGCCATTGTGTATCTGAGCCATGTTGACACATCAATGGTGATCTCATCCAATCACATGGCTTTGAAATCCATCTACATGATGAGTGATTTTAAATTTACATGGCTAACGTAGACTTTCTCCTGAACTCTAGACTTTAGTATCCAACTGCCTACCAACCCCTCAAACCTAATGTTCCCTAATAAGAGCTTCAGAAAGCCCCTCCCCTTCATTAGTGGGCTTCTGCTCAGATTTTCTCTCTGTAAATTTGTCTCCATTCAGTTACTCAGGCCAAAGTGTGGGAGTCACCCTTCATGCCTCTCTTTCTCACAGCCCACATGCAAGTCATCAGCAAATACAATGGGACTAACAATATCCAGAATCCAACCAACTCTTCCCACCTCCACTCTCATTGCCCTCCTACTGTCTGTTCTCAATACAGCTGTCAGAATGACTCAGCTTATGTCACTCCCTTGTTCAAAATCCTTTGGTGCCTTCCTGTCTCATCCTGAGGGTGTCAGTTATTGACATTGGATCTCAATGACAAATCTACCCTTCTATACTTGATTTTGTGTGGCTGGGGCTGGGTCCTTGAAAACCACCACTCTCCTTTGTTAGCTGGGTTCCTATTGGGTTCAGCCAGTTGGGGGTGCTAGAACAAACCAGCACCTTTGGAGTAGGGAGAGAGGAGTTGCTCCTTCCAGTTTTGTTTTCTGGGGGTTCCTATCTGCTTGCAGCTCTAGTGATGGCACCCCAGCCATGTCTTCACCCTGTCAGTGGTGGTTCCTTTCTGTAGCAACAGTTAAATCCACTTTGCAACTTTTCCCACACTCAAAAACCAGTGTCACTGTGCTTCCTCACGGACAGCAGCGCTAGCTGCCATTAACCTCTCTCAGTGGTCTGGACTCCAGCCCTGTAGGACCTTCCCTCTTCTGAACTTCTAAATTTTAATCATTCACCCTTTGTTCCCCTAGCCCTAGAGGTGGAGAGAGCTTCCTGCTCTAGCTATTTCTCTTACCCATTCACCTGGTTAATGACTTTATTCCTAATTAATATTTCTTTATATTAAATTAGCTGTGTTGAAATAACTGATGTGGCTTCTGCCTCTCATTTGGACCCTGACTGATGTTCAGAGTCAAAGCCAAAGTCCTTAAAATGGCTGGTAAGAACCTATTATTAGTTCTAATAGTGGCAATAATAACAGCAATTCTTCAGAGCTTCTCCTTTACCTCTCTAGGGTCTCTCTGAGCTGTCACCATCTGATAGTCTAAATATTTACTTGTTTACTTGTTAATTGCCCATCTCCTCCTGACTTTTCCTACTTTAAAGATTGCTACACCCCAGACTTTAGAACATATGTCTTGCACACAGTAAATGCTTGATAAATTATTGGTTGAATAAATAAATTGATGGAAGTTCTGGACTTTCAAAACTCAGACTAATGTGCCCTTGGCCCCAGTGGCTCTGCCATCATGATTCAGAGCATGCTAGCCTCATAGGAAAATGACTATAGGTTCTTCCTCTACTGATTTGTGAGGGAGAGCTGGATTGGCAGTGTCCATGCACCCACACCATCCATGGGCTGTTCTCTTTTCTGCCAATTGCTATTGGTAGATCTGGGGGCAGCGGGGGGGGCACCCTACAACAAAATTTAGAAGTTGCTGAGTCTATGGTATCTGAACTTTACCCTATTTTTCTACTGTGCGCGGCTTTTGATCTAATGGACATTGAGGGGCTGCCTTGCTAGAATATGATCCCGAGAACTTAATTTATAATAAAATAGCTTGGGAATGTTGGTTGTTAGCTTCTAGGTGTCATCTACATATATACTGTATTTGTGGATTGCCACACCTCACTTCTAAGATGGAGCCTACCTCCCTCATCCAGGAAGGCTGACAATATTTTTAGATGAGAAAGCATTAAGAAAATTTCTTAACATTAGCAATTAGTGCAGACCCAACTTCACAGGGTTGAAGGTTGAATCAACCCTAAATCCAGCACTTTACAGGCTACACCTTTCCCTGCTGGATTGTGGGTAAGCTTCCTGGATTACAATGGCAGCTGCTGGGTCTCACTGCTGCGATTCATCTGCTCAGTCTTGTTTGCCTTGGATTTCAGCCACCCGGGTTTCAGAAGGTGCTGAGCTGGCCACTGTTCCTGGCCTCAGAACACAGGTGTGATTGGTGCCATATTAAATGCTAGTGGCAATTATGGTTGCTGATTTGAAAGGAAGCTGAACACATTGGCTTTCATCAGGTCAGCTTTGCTTGGCCACATCCACCTTTCCATTTGGGCAAATGAGGGCTGAATTCTTGATTTGGGCAGACTCTTTCAAGGTGTTGGTCCTCTGGGCTTGGACAGCTAAACAAGACAACCCTGTAAAGTTGGGTGCTGTGTACACTGTTGCTGAACTTGGTGTCTTGTGAGAGGAGATTTTTTATTATTATTTATATATTTTCTTTTATTTTTTAATATATGTTATTGATTATGCTATTACAGTTGTCCCATTCCCCCTTTATTCCCCTCTGCCCTACACCCCCTCTCCCACCTGCATTTCCCCCCACACCTTAGTTCATGTCCATGGGTCATACATATAATTCTTTGGCCTCTACATTTCCCATATGATTCTTAACCTCCCCCTGTCTATTTTGTACCTTCCATTTATGCTACTTATTCCCTGTACCTTTTCCCCCATGCCTCCCATCCCCTTCCTGCTGATAACCCTGTATGTGATCTCCATTTCTGTGATTCTGTTCCTGTTCCAGTTGTTTGCTTAGTTCATTTTTGTTTTTGTTTTTCTTAGATTTGGTTGTTCATAGTTGTGAGTTTGTTGTCATCTTACTGTTCATAGTTTTGATCTCCTTTTTCTTAATAAGTCCCTTTAACATTTCATATAATAAGGGCTTGGTGATGATGATCTCCTTTAACTTGACCTTATCTGGGAAGCACTGTATCTGCCCTTCCATTCTAAATGATAGCTTTGCTGGAGAGAGTCATCTTGGATGGAGGTCCTTGCCTTTCATGACTTGGAATACTTCTTTCCAATCCCTTCCTGCCTGCAAGGTTTCTTTTGAGAAATCAACTGATAGTCTTATGGGAACTCCTTTGTAAGTAACTGTCTCCTTTTCTCTTGCTGCTTTTAAGATTCTCTCCTTATCTTTACTCTTGGGTAATGTAATAATGATGTGCCTTGGTGTGTGCTTCCTTGGGTCCAACTTCTTTGGGACTCTCTGGGCTTCCTGGACTTCCTGGAAGTCTATTTCCTTTGTCAGATTGGGGAAGTTCTCCATTATGTTTCCAAATAAGTTTTCAATTTCTTGCTCTTCCTCTTCTCCTTCTGGCACCCCTATGATTTGGATGTTTTGAACATTTAAAGATGTCCTGGGAATTCCTAAGTCTCTCATCATTTTTTTGAATTCTTGTTTCTTCATTCTGTTCTGGTTGAATGTTTATTTCTTCCTTCTGGTCCAAACTGTTGATTTGAATCCCAGTTTCCTTTCTGTCACTGCTGGTTCCCTGTACATTTTGCATAGCCTTCACTTTTTCCTCTAGTTTGCAACCATACTCAATCAATTCTGTGAGCATCCTGATGACCAGTGTTTTGAACTGTGCATCTGATAGATTGGCTATTTCTTCATCGCTTAGTTGTATATTTTTCTGGGGCTTTGATCTGTTCTTTCATTTGAGCCATTTTTTTTTTTTTGTCTTAGTGTGCCTGTTACATAGTAAGGGGCAGAGCCTTAGGTATTTGCCAGGGTGGGGCAACCATCACTTGCTGTGTTGTGGTGCTGTATGTGGGGGAGGGGTCAGGGAACATTGCCATTTGCTTGGCTCTCTGCTAGCTTTCAGCCACTTCTGCTACTATTCACAAGCAAATTGGGTCCTTCTGGTGCTGATCCTATGTGGGTGGGCTTGTGTACATTCTAGGACCCTGTGAGTCTCTCCAACAAATTCTCTGGTGAGGCTGAGAGTTTATCCCAGTGCCTCAGCCCCCACAGGTTTTTTCAGTCAGAGGTTTTGAGGCTTTATTTCTCTGTGCTGGAACCCTGGGTTTTGCAGTCTACCTTCCTCCCCAGTTGTTCCTCCTGGTTTATGCACACACAAATGTGGGACCTCCTACTCTGCCAGCCACTGTTTTGCCATGAGTCCTCTCTTCCCTGTCTGTCCATCTCTGCCCCTCCTACCAGTGTGGATGAATATTTCTTCTTTAACTTCTGGGTTCTCAGACTTCCATACAGTTTGATTTTCTGTCAGTTCTGGTTGTTTTTTGTTTTAAAGTTCATTGTTGTCCTTCTTTGGGTTGTGTGAGGAGGCACCATGTATCTGCCTAGGCCTCCATCTTGGCTGGAAGTTGAAAAGAGATTTTTAAGCACACAAAACCCTTCCCTCTAAGAGTTTAGTGTTTGCTCACTTTGGGCTCAAGATATAGCTCAGTTTAGAGCTGCCACTGCCTTAGTTTACTGTGACATGTTTGAAACAAAAAAATCTGAGTTATGTTTCAGTTTTTCAAATATATGTTGGAGGTAATTACTAAGCACCTTCAGAAAAGCTAGCACTGTGCTAGGTACTATGAGAAATGAAAAACCAAAGACTTGGTTACTGTTCTCAGTAAGCTCCCAATCTATTTAGAGAAATATGAGGTACACACACTCACAGACACAATAAAACAAGAATATAGGTATATAAGCATTAAAATAACCTCTACAGGCAGGAGTGCCATGGAAACTCAAAGAATAGATAATTATGGACCTGTGTTTACTGGAGAAGGCTTCATTGGAATTTGAAGTGACCTTGGGAAGACTGTGGATTTAGATTGGTAAGAAGAAAGGGAAAGAACCTTGAGGCCGGGGAGACCTGAGCAGGGGCTTGGTGGTAAGAATATGTGCTGCATACATGGCAATTACAAATAGATGAGCTCTCTCCCAGGGAGTCATTAGAGAGGGAGCAGAGCAGATGGGAAAGGACAAAGCATTGGAGGACACCCAATCTGGTTGGGTAGATGGGATATGTGCATAAAAGACAGTCAGACTGTTGTTTTGCAATTAAAATATTAAAAGAAGATACAAAGCAAAATATATATATAAGAAATACTTAGCAACTGGACCTTAAAAGGCAAATGAAAGGTATAAACAAGAAGTGCTTCAGGACTGCAGGGAGGGAGGAGGCACTCAGGGAAGGCTTTGTAGAGGATTTCTGAGGGTAATACATTTTACAAAAGGAAAAGTGGAGGGAGAGGCAGGAGAAGGATGTATGGTAGGTACAGTGGGGACTCAAAAGCAAAACTAAGTCTAGAATGTCTCTGGTTACTTGGTAACGAAGGACATGGGTATTCAGCCAGGATTGAAGTCAAGATGAGAAGGTTTGTACCAGTTATACTGGGGAAAACAGCCAGGAAGTGGATGAGGGACAAATACCAGGATTACTCAGCACCTGCCAGTGCCAAGCTGTGTTGGAATGGTGTGAGCCTGTGGTGGGCCAGGTCTGAGGGTTATGGGCCCGTGTCCAGGTGTGTTTTGTAATTCCAAATATTGAGTTTGGGAAAAGGCAGGGTTCATTAGAAGGGAAGGCCTGAGAGGATGAAGTCTGCTTAATGATGAAGACAGCATTTATATAGCTGAGTACAAGGTTCGATGGGCTTGGGGGAGGATTCTGGAGAAATGGGAGGAGAGCTTGTTGGGTTAGGAAACTGGTGGAGGTGGAAGCAGTCTTGTGCTGATGAGGTTCTGGGAGACATGTTGGCCAACATGGCAATGAACTGAGAGGAAGAAGAATAAGGGAAGCTGGAAGGAGATTAAGAAGAAATCAGAGCAGTAAATGTTTTCTTTAATACTTCTCTACAGGAAGTTAGGTTGAGTTAGCCTGTAAACAGTAACATGAATAATATGACAATGATACAATAACTAACTTAGATCTTGAAACAGACCATTTTCCAAATTTCTTTAGATTTTCTTTGTTTTCTGTCCAAACTTATTTTATTAAACACTATTTGATTAATATTGCTGATAGATTTTAGAGGTTGAAAGAGCAGGAATTAATAAACAATGTCAACCCAATAAATTTATTTAAAAAAAGAGAGAGCAGGGATTAGACTTAGTTTTGAAACTTAGCTCCATCATTTCCTAATTGTGAGATCTTAGGTAACTTGCTCAACCTTCCACTCTTGATTTTCTCACCTGTAAAATGGGAATAACAAGACCTTTCTTATGGGGATTATTATCACTTTAAAATTGGAATTTCAGAGGAGATTGTGTGTTTCAGTGGGAGTTGTTTTGAGCCCTGCCCATTTTCCCCACACTTCTCTTTCTCCCTCCTCACACACTGAGTATACATGTCTGCTTAGATTTGTCTGAGCCCAGGTAACCAGAAGGAAGCCAGTATTTACATTTTTAAAATTAAACTATAGTTGACATGCAATATTACATTCATTTCAGGTGTACAACATAGTGATTTGACATTTATATGCCTTAAAATATAATCACCACACTAAGTCTAGTCTGTCACTGTGCAGAGTTTTTATAACATTGTTGATTATATTCCCCAATAAGCCAGTATTTTTTAAAACAACTTTCAAATCATGCTACTTTTAAGTACAATAAGGGAAGAAAAAGGAATTAACCCTGTGAGTTGGGGCTATTAGGTAAATTCTAACAGTCTTCCTAAGTCAGTTGGGATCTTTTTCTCCTAGATTCACATCAGTGTTGATGACAGTCTCTTCCCACTGAATTAAGAGTCACTGTGTGCTGAGTAATGTGGCCCTTTGCTGGGAGGGAAGTGGGCAGCACTCGTAAGGGTCACTGAGATGCTGTGGGAAACTGCAGGAGCTCCATGAGCTCAAGGTACCACGTCTCTGAGTCATGTTTCCAAATATAACTCATATCGTGAAATACAACAGGGGAAATTAAATGAGTCCAGGCAGGAAAGAAGTTCAAAAATATTTGGAAAATATTAAAGAAAGGGAAAAATCTTCAAGAGATCTGATCCTCACCTTTCACTTTTTATATAAAACATTGTGGTTCTCTGGTTATACTTTTTCTTGAAGTATATTAGCAATACTGTGTTCATTTGACAACTATGCTATTTCCTTTTCAGTATTGTATGTAGGGTGAAGTTTTAGTTTCTAGTTCCTTGATGAGTTCCATTTCATTGGCATAGAAGGTCTGTAATAGTCATGGGTTTGACCAGGATTTTGTTTTCTCTAATTTAATTCATCTAAAGTACAGATGAAGATTTTATGGGCTGAGGTCAAGAAATCATACTACATACTTGCCTAATACTTTTTACCTATATATTTCAGATTCTTAACTCATTAACAGAGTAGTTGAGAGAACAGAAATTTAAATCAAGAAAATAACTTTTACTCAATATTTCTATTGTGTGAATTTCACAAAGAAAACCGCCTGTGTTGCCCTGGCTGGTGTAGCTCAGTGGACTGAGCATGGGCCTATGAACCACAGGGTTGCCAGTTGGATTCCCAGTCACAGCACATGCCTGGGTTGCAGGCCAGGTCCCCAGTTGGGGACATGTGAGGGGCAACCACACATTGATGTTCCTCTCCCTCTCTTTCTCCTTCTCTTCCCCTCTCTCTAAAAAAAATAAATAAATAAAATCTGTAAAGAAAGAAAAACTACCTGTGCTGTCTTCAATTTATTTGCTTCTATGGCTTTCCTGGAAACTACTTTATTAAGCAACCAAAATTATGATGACATTTGTCATACAGAAGTACTATGGTATAAAACTTTTTCAGAGATAGACATTGCAAAATTGGCCATTGGACTATAATTTTTGTGCTTATGTGTAGGAGAGGTAGGGAAAGAGTTATTTATTATAAGTTCATTATGGTCCTCTCTTGCTATTTGATCTCTGGCCATCAAAATTTTTGCTCTCAGAACTTAGAAAGCACATTAATTCAGATAAATCCATCATTCTATGAAATCTGAAATCTCAATTCTTGTTTATCAAAACTCAGGAACTAAATAGATTTTTCCTTTCCAAACTCATTGTATAAACATTCACTACCAGAATTTAGTAATCAAATAAATTTAGATAATTAGAGAGGTTTTTCCTCCTTCTTACTTACTAGAAACCACTCATTTATTGTAGAAAATTAGAAAAGTACAGAAAAGAATGGCAATAACAAAAATGACTCATTGTTAGAGGTATAATCTTAATGCTAATTCCCCAATGATGGTTTATGTCAGGGAGTGAGAAATACTCTTCCTTTGTTGCTTCCCTTTCCTCTTCATGCTTCCCAGCTCAGAAATATTCAGGATCCATGGGAATCTTTAAAAAAAAAAAAACTCTTTGTTGATTGATCTGCATGTTGGCTTGCATGGCTGTATTTGGTCAGCATACGTGTGAGATTTTCCCCATTGTCAGCCTTCTGCAGTTGACTCTGGATTAGGTCACTAGGCCTTCTCTTGGAGGCCTACTTCTTGTTCTTTCCAGGCACTGGACAACAGTCTACTAGCCTGTTTTATTAGGGTGACATTTATAGTCTCAGCATTCGCAGATATGTGTGATCAGCCATTGACATTAACTCATTTCCCTACTGATAGACAAGAGTGGGCATGCCCAGTTAAAATATAGTTTAAAATCTAAGCATAAAGAAAGTCAGGAATAAAAATGATACAGAACTGATGGCACACATTGACTTTAAAAAAAAACATTTTCTCCTAAGTGCTCAAAAAAATTCTACCACTGCTATCTGGTGTCCAACTGAGTGTGTGAGCAAAACAAAGCCAGATGTAGTCCATTAACTTCCAGGTTTTCTTAGGCAACACTGCCATGGCCATTTTTCCTACCACACTCATTTGCTCTAACAAGCTTCCTCAGTTTCATCTGCATCGATTTTGGGGGCTATAGCTGCAAGTGAAGGTGCAGAACCTGGTTATTCTAGTCCATTGCTAGGTAATGTGGCCATGATGCAAAGCTGCCTCTCACTTCAACACGTCTGCTTTCTTCCAGCTTCCGACCACGTTTGTTGTGAATATGACTCCTGACAAAGTAAACATTTCTGTCATCTGGCTTTTTGCAAAATGACATCAACTCCGATAGTTGCTTCATTCCTGGTTAGGATTTAGGCCACTATCTATTTGGTATCTTTCAGGGAATTAGAGAAAGCACACCCTCTAAGCTGATGAGCTCTCTGGGCCTGGACACAGAAAGCACCACCATGTGTGAAGACAAGGCAGTGTCCTCCAGTTGGATGCAAGCTGCCAAAGGTGGAGTGAGGACTTGACTTCAGCTCCTTTGACAGTTCACAGACTGCACAGTTATTCATAGCAGCCAAGTCAGGGCAACAGAGCACTTGGCAGAAGACATTCTGGATGAATTTCTGATTATATGTACACACCTTTCTTGCATAGGGCTTTGAGTACCCTGCCTACACTCTTACCTCACTGTTCCTATGCACTCAAGGCAAAACGTTAGCTTCATAGACAAACAGAAGCCTAGTGAGAGAAATTACTTACCTGGGATACGATATAAGCCAGTGGCCCTGCCAAGACCAGAACTCAGTCTTTTAACTGGTTCTATAAATCCCCCAGTGGGACTTGACTTAGATTTAATTTAGTTTTTAAATCTTGGCAAACTGGATGCTGTGTGTTTGTGTAGACCTGCACCATTTAAAAGGTTCTTGGAGTTTAGATCCTGCATGTAATTTGCTACATTAGCTTTGGGCAAAAATATTTGCTTTTTGGTCCTTTGTGGTTTAAGTTCCTTCTCAGCATTAACCTGGCATGTGAGAGAGAGCTGTACTGTGGGATGCAGCAGGGGGCCCAGGGTTCAGGGCAGGGTGAGCACAGGAAGGCTTAGTACTAATGGCACCTTTTGAGACTGCAGGAGCTTATATAAGATTTTCCCCGGTGTGGTTGGTTGTTTGTTTATGTATTTTGGATGTTACACAGTTGAGATTAGGAAGCCGAAGCATTTCAGGTTTGGAAATGAAGAAAAGACTTGGATTAAAGTCAGGAAACTCTTTCTCCTGATACGCTGCGTGAAGTAAGATCATCACTATGATGTTTGTCCTGCAAACTGATGGTCACAAGGTCATAATTATCCCACTGCTTCAAAGTTTGGTTCATCTCAAAGGTAAACAGAACTAGGATGGGTCATTCCAATAAAAATTTGGCTGTCTTCTTGGATTCTCTAGACTGTTAAATACTTCATCATTGGAGAATGAATTACCTAGTAATTAAATCTAATCCCTATATATTCTTTTGTGACCATAAGCAAGAAGTAGATATTATGCCCCACTTTTATGAGAGGGATAGCTGAGGTAGAGAAAGGAAGTAGCTGGTTTAATCATATGACGAATCTCAAAGCAATACTGGGCATCCTGGAAACAGCCTGTGAGGATAAATTCTGCAGCTATAGTGATTTCTAGCAGTGCTCTCTCTTCCTTCACCACTCATCTCTGAAACTAAGGTTAATGCTTTTGTTTTGGTAGACTGTGAAAGTCCTTTTCTTCTCTTCCTGCACCATTTCCAATCTCTCAACTGAATTTTCAATCCTGGCGTATATGTACCAGAATCACACCAGATAGGAGGGTTAAAGTCAGCATGGAAGGTGAGAATCTATTATATTCTTTAAAAATCACCTTTAAAATATCTTGATTTGCCCATTTTGTGCCATATATGTAGTTTATAGCATTGGTGTGTATAGTGTACATAGAAATACGTATATAGTTAAGACTACCTAAGCAACATTTTTCAGTGCTAAATCCTTAAACATTATCTTGGCGAGAGTCTCTGAGAGATAAACAGGGGCAAAGGTTGACTTGGGGCAGAGTAGATCACATCTCTCACTTCCTGATCACTCTGGGCACTCACTGAAGAAGCAGTGTCCAGGTTGGAAAATTTCCCCTCTCCCCTCCTCTGTCTCCTTACTCCCACACTGTGTACATCCCCTGTCTTTCTCTGTTTTTCTCGCCTAAGTGAATATCGTTGAGTTTGTATAAGTTAAGTATACATATGTTAACATTGTACTGTAGGTTTCATAAATGCCATCTGTAAGTCAACCAATGTTGTAAAATACAAGAAAAAATAAAAAGAAAGATTACCGCTTCCTAGTGCTCATTAGCAGGAAAACACACTGGTGGATTTTATGTTTTTGTTGGAAGGATCAGCCTATCATTCAAATATGGATTTATTGCTAATGTTCAATTAGTAGTTTATATGGAGGACGTTACCTTATTTAAGGCAAAGAGATCAGTGTCCTTTTGAAAAATAAGACTGGTGTTCTATTCGGAGATGCACCGTACCAGGAAAGCCTTAGTTAAGAACAAGTATAATGTATGTGAGAAAAGCATCCAGGAAAGAATTCTGGAACTTGTACAATTGAGTGTTATGTGGCCGGGTCTCTGCATCTAAGCACCATTTTATCAAGTCTTTGTCAGCAGCTCTCCTCTTAGTTACCCCAAAACATCAATACTTTACAGAAACGTGTGATGGCAGCAGCTGGGGTGGGATCTTCAAAGAAGTCACAAACCAAGAGAAAGTTCAGACTAGAAAAATCACCTCTGAAGCTAGCTCCAAGACCATTTGGGTTGGTTAGTTGTCTATTTGCTCTCAGACCATGACCTCACATTCTTCTGCTCTGTTTTGTATTGCATGGGGCTGTAATCCAAGAGAGTCTGTAGATTACATTCCCAGACTATCTTGCTAAGTGTCTTACAGCTGCATTTGGCCAATGAGCATCATCAGAAGGTAGGAGAAATGGAGAAGCCAAGATTTTTCTTCCCCTAGTTTTCTGCTTGGAATGGTATTTTGGGGGGTAGCTGGGTCTCATCTGTGGTTGTAGCTCTTGCTGGATAGTCCTTCCCGCTAGACCTCCCAACCCTGGGCACAGGAAACATCACCTTCACCCTTTACTTTGTTAGACGTCACCTCCTCCCTTTACTTCCTTGGCCCTCCAAGGGGTAGTGGCTACCTCCTCTTGCTAGTCCCTGGGTTGCCTCACTATCCCTTTTGTTTTTAGCTCTTCTGACACCTTTACGGCAAGATCCCTATGTTAAAATTTCTATATTGAGCTACCTGGTGTGGACTATGTTTTGTTGTTGTTTGTTTGTATTGTTTGTTTGTTTTCACAGACCCTGAGCCTATCCATGCTCTAGCCTCCAGTTTGGGCTGTGTCTTTGGCCTGATGGGTTTGTCCTTAGGCTTGACCTTAGCCAGCCTGTTGCTCCTCACATACATCTTTGCATTGTTTTTCTGGCTTCAATCTTGATGTTTGGGTAATACTCGGTGATTTTACCTCTCCGCTCCCCCCATATCTCTGTGTCTGCTGGTGCAAGACACTGTCTGAAATATGAAACACTGGATTTATAACCAGAAGTGTCCTTAGATATTGAACCCAACTCCCTATTTCTGCCAATGCAGACACCGATGCCTCGAATAGTTACAGTCTTCCTCAAGGTCACCAAGTAAATGGCAGGGAGTGAGGAGGGAAGGGAAAGTTCACATTCATGCCTAGGTAAATTTGTATCACCTTATTAACTGCAGCATGTGACAGGGATTGGAGAAAAAAAGACTGAAATGTTACTACCTGATCACTCTCCTCATTGCCTGGCCTTTGCTTTCAAGCAGACATTTTGTACTGAGTGGATAGAAATATTAATTAATTAATTCAACTTGTATTGATTGATTTTATCTCAGGGTAAGGAACAATGCTGAATGCTTTGGCAAGGACACATATCAACAGTAAATGACCCCATCCTCAAGAAACTCACTCTCTATGAAGGAGTATGACATACATACAAATGTCCCATATGCATGTCATATATGTTTCATACAAGGTAGAAAACTGTAAGCTCCACCAGAAGGATGCAATATACAGTATTATTTAGTGTGGAGGAGAGAGTAAGTTGCTTCTGGCTGGGCAGTGTTAATGAAATCTTAGAACAGGTAGTATTTAAAATAGACTGAAAAGCACAGAAAATATTTGACCACGTAGAGCTGGTGAGACAGCCATTCAGGAAGAGTGATCGAATGCAGGTAAGGAGACAGTGAGTAGTTCAATCTAGCCGGAAAGCTGATTGCCTTTAAGGGGAATAATGATGATAGTAACAACAACCATAGCCGACATTTATGGACTCCTACCATGTACCCAAACATTATGCTAAGTGCTTTACATTCTTTGTATCAACCTATGAGATGGGTGTTGTTATTCATATCTTGCAGATGGGGAAACTGAGATTCAGAGAGAATAAAAACTTGTTCAATGTCACCCATCTAGCAAATGATGGAGCCGGGATTCCACATAGGTCTTCTGGATTTTGGATAAATTGTTAATCTCCAAACCAATGGGAAGGCTATACAGAAATGTAAGGGATTTACATTTAGATCTATAGGCATGAATAGTAAATTTAGTACTGAGTTCTTATAAAAGTCATCAGGAAAGTGAAAAGACCTATGTTCCCAAAAAACAATTTCTGCCATTACATTCCTACTAGAGCAGAGATCTATAAACTTTTTTGAGCATATTCTCTCAATAGAAGTGTGTTTATTCTTATATGTGTATGTATGTTTGTACATATATGTATGTGCTCTGGCCCTAAATATATATTTTATAAAACATACATAAAAATACATTAGAAATGGATGAATTAAAGATGAGGATATTTCAGAAACATAATTTTTATTTGTTAAAAATTCAAAAGCCACTTTGTCTCCACAAAAAAGAAGCTTTTAGATACTTATCATTAAGCTTAAGCTTAAGCTTAGTAAAGTTTTGTAAATCCTAATTGGGTTTCACATAACTTTAAACCTAGTCAGAAATATTGCAGATGTTTGTTTTTTAGTTCTGTATGCTTTTCTTTGTTTTTAATTTAAAAAATTGATTTTAGAGAGAGAGAGGAAGAGGTAGAAAGAGGGAGAAACATTGATTTGTTGTTCCACTTATTTATGCATTCATTGGTTGATTCTTTTATATGCCCTGACTGGGGATTGAACCTGCAACTTTGGTGTATTGGGATGATGCTCTAACCAACTGAGCTACCCAGTCAGGGCCCTGTGTGCTTTTCTTTTAATGTCTTGCTAATTGTGAAGATTTCATACCATCACTAGCTAATAGGTCATAATAGATACTTAGTATAATGCTCATCATTAATGATTGTGGAGTAAATCCTTATTTTAGCTACATTTTTAAAAAATAATTTTGTTTTTTTCATTGATTGACATTCTGAAAGCAAAGTATAGTGATTTTTACCATGATGAAGAGCTTCTGTAAGTGTGAGGACATGTCTGTTGGCTCTGCCTTTTTTCATTGTTTGCTTGGGCTGTGGTATTTGTAGTATTTTCAATCTGCAGTTTCTTTATGTGAATTTCTTACAGTTTTTTCAATGAGCTGAGGGTTAATTTAATTAAAATTCCAATTTGTGATGCATATAGCCACTTAATTAGGCATGAGAAAATAGCAAAATGCTGTATAACACTGAAACTTCTAAGGAGCTGAAGAGAGATACTGCTTTCAACCTGCTTGCGAAACCACACCTATGTCCAATGTGGGTGAAAGTTCTCGGCTCATCTGGATATAACACATGTTAGGCTTAATTTATTTATTTTCAAAATAACAACACTTAATGGTAACCTGATAGTTGAAATTCCTGCAGGATTCCATTATTATTAAATCATCAAAAGTGTACATCTTGCCCATTTCTTCATATGACTTAGGCTTCTGGAAAAAAATATGAAAAGAGGGAACAAAAATAGTTCAATAATGTCATTTCCTCTAGAAAAACCTGAGGTGTGACTCATAATCCCTGAAAAAAATTTTCTGGAGTTCTTTTGCTTATGAGTGACTAAATGCCACTCTTAGAGAAAGGTGTGTTTTACATGTATAAATATTCATTATTTCTACATATTAGGGATGAAGAATTCAAACATTTACAGGAATTTAAATCTCATTTTTATTAAAACTTCCCTGTTTGGAATCCTTAAAGTGGATAGCCCTAACATTTAAATTGGAGTTTACTCCTTTCTTCATTCTGTTAACCAAAGTAATACTGGGAAAATATGGGAATTATCTATTTACCAAAGTGATATCATCTATATTCAAGCATGCTAAACCAAACTCTAAAGACTAGTGGATGAAATATCTGCCTCCTGCGTTAAGGCCATCAAGTTCAATTCCTGCTGGGATGGTAGTTTTTTCAATTAAATTCCCATTAAATTTTTGCCTCTGTGTCATTAGACACTAATTCTCACATGGGGCAAAGATGAAAGAGTAAAAGGAAATATCTGAATCTCACATCACGTTGCTGACAAGTAAAATGCGATGATGACAATTTTTTAATGTGGGAGATAGGGAAGCCAGCAAGGGACAGGTCTTTTAGAACTGACACTGACCATGGCAGAAGAGGATGGCAGCTGTAGCTCAGGAAGGCAATTTGGAAGATAGTGATCATGCAGTGGAAGCATTCAGCGTTCTAAGTGCTGGGGTGCAGGGAAGGGCTGGGCAGAGAGAACGGGCTTCAGGAAGCCTGGGACACTGGAAGGGGAAGCACACAAATGGCACGTTGGTGAGGAGAGGAGACAGAGGGGTGCTGGTCTTTTGGAACAAGCAGGTACAAAGGGGGAAAGGCAAATGCCTTTCACTTAAGAAAAGAAAAAGTGGAATCTTAGAGGCGATCCATTTGGTTAATACATGTATTTCTAGATGACCTAACGTTCAAGCAATGACATGAAAAATACAAAAAAGAACAAGTCACTAAGAGAAACAAAAGGACAGTTCATGCATTTCAACACAGAAATGGAAGGGTTCCCAGGGTACACAGATGGAGCAGGGACAAACATTTTGCAGGAAGGGAAAAGACGAAAAGACAACAATGAAAGAAAAGTTAAAACGTATGTTTGCCGATTGCTGGTGTTGAGAAATGGTAATAGTTGATGTTCAAGAAGGCTAGCTCAAGAAGACTTTTGAAGAAGTACCCATATTCTTTCAAATTTACATGGAAACAAGAATACTAAATGGTTTTTAGAGTTCCATTACACAAATCTAAACCAAATGAGCTTAGACACAGACATAGAACTTTTAAAGAAAAAGAAGCAAGAGATTAAGGACAATTTATTTACTAGGGGCCTGTCTGGGTTTACATTTGGAGCATCTAGAGGAGTGGATGATCAAAATGTAAAATGATGTGTTTTACTTGAGAACACAAAGTAAAACACAAATGATTGTACCTACATATCCATATATATGTGTATTTATATACTACACATAATCTAATAGTATATATGTATTTATACATAAAGAGTAGAGTCAACTTTAAAATATGCAAAATATAATAATGCCTAGTATTTATCAAGTACTCACTATTCTATACACTGTTTTGGACATCATATATCTCAGTTATTCATCACAATTACTCTATTAGGGAGGAACTCTAACCCTACTTTCCCCATTTTATAGATGTGAAACTAAGGCACAGAAATTCAAATCCAAGTTCATAGGGTTGGTACATGATAAAGGTGGGATTGGGAACCAAACATTCCAACTCTAGAAGCTATGTTTGTTACTACAACTCCATGGAATGGCAGTTAATAAAAAAAAAATTACTTTGGGAATAGGTTTAACCCTTATATTTAACTATAGCTTTGGCTGCTGTTCTGAGAATATTTACCTCAAAATAAAGCAGTGGAGTCCTTATCAAAATAAAATAAAAAGGCTAACTTGATTCAGGAGCAACTTTTTTTTTTTTGCTGGAGAGGAACTATGGTATATCAGATCTTAGGAGGATGCAAAACATCAGTTTAAAGTAAAGCAGGCTTCTTTGAGGAAGATTTCTGTTTAATTCTTGACCTTAGCTGGTGCCCAACCCCTAGCACTGCATGTGCGTATGTCTGTGGTGTTTTGGAGTCAGCCTCATTACTTTCATCTAAGCACTGACGGTTTGACAGCGCCTTATGACCCTGGTCTGCACACAGTTTTGCTTTTGCTTCTCCCATGTAGGCACTGGTATCTCTTAGAAACCTGGTCCCCCTATACCATTGTGTTAGTTAGGAACTCATTTAGCCCCAAGTAACATACAATCCAGCTCACGGTAGCTTAAACAAATAGGGGTTTATTTTTCTCATGTGGCAAGAAGCCAGAGGGGAGGCAGCTGCTGATATTGGTTTAGCTGTTCAACTTTATCAAATGGAGTCTGCAGTGCTCTTGGCCTTGCCTTCATATTTGTGATGTGGCAGTTGCAGCTGCAAATGTTCCAGGCAGGCAACGTGGGGAACAAGCAGCACCAGCCACATCTATTTCTTTCTCAGAACAACGAGTCTTCTTAAATGACCATGTGTTCTTCCCTTCTCCCTTTGCCCTCCAGGGTCTTAGCTGGGACGGGGTTACTACTGGCTGTAAAGCAAGCTGGGAAAAGTATCTCAGCTTCATGGGAGTAGAAAGTTGGATATGAGTATCAAGTAGCTAATCTTTGGAGCTGTCCCTAACATTTCAACAGACCTTCTTTTTTAAGGACTAGCCTGAATTACAGAATTGTGTAATAGATAATCAAATAGCTTTCAAACTCATGCTATAAAGCAACTGAGGCTAAATCATATATTTCTCTTTTATAGACCTTTTATAACATTTAGTTTGATCTCTTAAACATTTGGCCCTAAAATCTTACTTAAAATATTCATTTCTATGGTCATGAAGAAATAATTGACTTCTTAAGCAAGGGTAAACTTTAATTCAGATCCTGTCCAAATGATCTCAAATTCCAAAATGTTGGATTTCCAACTCGTGAGATTTTCCCATACCTCACTTGTTTGAACCATGTTTACTTCTGCATCTATGCTCATTTGGATGGGATTTACAGAGCAGAGCTCACATAAAATTATTGTTCTTATGGAACTTTTGAGAAGTTAGCATTAACTATTTTTATGTTGCATTTTTACTCACTAGCATGCATTCTTGGAAATGCAAAATGTTTAAGATGAATTTTTGCAGCCTAATTTCAAAGAGGAAAATTAACACATATAGTAGTTATACTTCTTCAAAAATTCAATCTGAAAACAAGACTAAACGTTAAAATAAGTTGTGGAAAACAAGCAAATAATACTTTTTAAAAGGATAACTGATAATGAAGAGAAAGAGGGAGTTGGAGAACATAGGATATAACTGTTGGTGGTGGGTTCTCTTTAGGAGGCAGGTTATGGACCAAGGTGCTGCATGTTTATCATCCTAACTGAGACAGTTTGAAAGTGAAAGGGACACAGGTAATAATTATGCCAGGATGAGAGGCCAAAATCAGCAGTTTCAGGCAAAGCATGATAGGGAGTCAGTTGAATTGGACTTGGGTTTGAATCCAGACTTAAAATTATGGATTCATTTATCATGAGAAACTTTCATCATTCATATCGTGTTTTTCCGAAATATTTCATTGTGTCCAGTTTTGCATTACATGTGTAATTTGAAAGAGTCAATAAAGGTTTTAAAAATATGGACAATGTGAAACTTATACTTTAAAAATATTCAGAAACTAAAAGCCATTTTTTTTAATCAGTGCGGTAGTTTGACATAGCGAACTTACAGTTGATGGCAGCTTTGGTATTTTCCTTTGTATCTTATTTTTAATTATTCATTCACTTTGAGTAATCCTTATTAAACCTACATTATATAGCAGATGTTATATTACTTACTGTGTCCCTTAATCCTTATAATGGTTCTATGAAGTAAGTATTCTTAGTCCAATTAAAAAAAATTACATCTTTGAGCATAAGTGACTTGCTCAAAATCTCATGGCTGGTAAGTGGTAGAGCTTAGATTCAAATGCAAGTCCAGTGCTTTTCCCCTTACGGTATGGCTATTCTGAATATAATTAACATAGGTTATCTTTACTCTGTTAGGTATGTGCTGAAAATGTGTGCTACACTCTCAAGTGTGTTTTTGATTACATTTCTTTTTTCCCATTTAAAAAATTAATTTATTTTTATTATATTCTGATTACACTTCTGATCAAAATCATTCCTATAAGAATGCACCTTTAATTTTATGATGGTATCAGTGGGAAAATAAAAGAGGCTGTATGTGATTTTGCTGTCATGCCAACTCCATAGAAGAGATGTTGGAATTATAAGCCTAGGACTTGAAAACAGGGAAAAAGTCAGCAATGTCAAAGCACTACTGTTATCAGCCTAAGATATTTGAATGTAGAAAAGCACCTTTACATCTCACAAGATTTCTGAGAACCCTGAGCTTTGTCACAATACAGTTCATTGTAAAGTAGATGAGGTATAAGGCAAGAAACATCCTGTACCTACCAGAGGGGTTTAGTTTATTGTTCAAGTCCCACTTACTGTTATAAGTGACTTAACTTATGAAGAAAGCACAATATGAAACTTCATTATAAAGATCTTGTGTCTTTTTTATACATTTAGATATAAAATAATTTTTAAACAAATTCCAGGTCAATTTATCCAGTACAAAATAAAGATGCCAGAAATAAATAGCAGCTGTTTAACCACGTACAACATTGCACAACTGTTCAGGATGGGAGGCACAGATGAATTATGCTGATATGTTCTGAAGCGGCAACATTATTTGTGCCTTTTCTTTTAGCCATCAGTCTTGAGTTCTCCATTACCCACTCCTTTTAAATAATTCTACTGAAAAATGCAAAATAGCTCAATCCATTCATTTCCCTTAAGTTCCCTTAAAATAAAACACCAGAGCTATAATTTGCTAATCATATTTCATCATTCACGACAATCACTGCATAGAGTTATGGTTGGCGAAATCGCTGAGTGTCTGCGTGCCTGTTATTGTATGAAGACCCATTTGACAATGGAAAAATGTGTTGATTAAGAGCAATTCATAGCATCACAGATTCCATACAGAAATGTAGGTCCTGGTAGAGATTTCTTTTTATCCTATAGCTGCTCTCAATTTTCTATGACAATAATGATGACTATTGACCTAGATGTTCAAAACAGTGAATTAATCCTTCCAGTTGGGTGAAAGCCATAGGAGTTGGATAAAAAGAACACTCTTCCCTTTACTCAAGTCAACATGGTGGCTCCAAATACAATGGAAACTATCTCTGCTGGCGACTTAGCAATGGTCCAACTGACTAGTATGTTTGCTGAGCAGTCGGACAATGTGACTCTTGATCCGTGACTAATCTATCATATTGATGCTGTAGTTGAGTACTGCTAAGAATCCATTCACTTATTCAGAAGAATAAGTAATATTTGTAAGCCAAACCATTTTGTTGAATGTTTCAAAAACATAAAATATATTTTATTTAATCTTCAATATTATAAAGAAGGAAGCTAAGGCTCAGAGAGGTTAAAGTAACTTGCTAAAGTCATACAACTAATAAATAGCTGAACTAAGTTTGATTTCAGGCCACTAGTCTCCAAGTTCATTGTTTTCTTCTTTAGGTTACACTACTTGTCAATAGCTGGATAGACAAAAGAAAATCTTTTTGGATGGATGGTAGGCTTAAAAGCGGTCAGCAGATGTAAACCTAAATTTAATTAGCAAGCTTGAAGAAGTGGAAGGTCAATGATCCTTGGATCAACAAATAGGCTGTGTCATTCTAGAATTCCCATAAAAAGTGTGAGTTCTTGGAGGTAGCTTGTCCAAACCATTTCTTCCATGACTTCATGTTTGGCCTTCCCCAGCTGTCTGACAGCTCACTGGCACACTAAACCCCTTTGTAGTGTGGGAGACTCACTTTTCAAATAGAGATGTTTACACAGCACCTATTTCAGACCCTAACCTCACTGAGTAGACAACCTTAAGGCTGGCTAGCTCAGTCTCTGCTTCAGATCTTCAGTTCCTCCTTCCTCCTATCACTATCATTGTACAGTAGTAGAAACTGTGGAAGTAATGAATGGAAACATGAGCCTCTTTGACAGAGAAGCCCTTTCTGTAACATCTCTAGGATGACATTGGATTATCTTCTATAGCACCCGAATTCGTGTCTCATCTCTATCCCTTGCGAGCTGAGTAGCTTAGCCAGCCCATTTTATCTCTTTAAGCTTTGCTGAAAAATAGGCAGCCTTGTAGGTGTCATGTGAATTGGGGGGGGTGTACATGAGAGCAGTCTAGAAAGTATAAAATGCTCTATGGATTAAGATATTAGGTGCCTGCCTCCTCCTTCCTATGGGGCCAGTTTCCCTGTAGAAACTCACTCCACTCTGAGTTGCCTGAAATAAAGAAAAATGAAGTAACATTAGGATCTGAAATTATTTGAGAGATTCCAATTCCAGTAGTGACAGTGAACATTCTTGCCCTAGCAGAGGAGGGACTCTCTGGCCTTTGCTCACACGATAACTTTTATCTCCCTTCCTTGTAGAATTTACCTCACAGAATTGAGAATGTCTGTTTACATGTCTGTTTTCTCTCCTCAAGAACAGGGAGCCAGTCTTAGTCATCTTTAAATCCACAGTGCTTAACATTTAACCTGGCACACGACAGGCACTCAATAAATGTTTAATAATATAAGTAATATTTACTAAGCATTTACACTATGCCATTGTTTTAAGTACCTTACAAACATTAATTTATTTACTGCTGAAAATAATAAAATTATATGCATTTATTTACTTATAGGGACCTGGGATGAAGTTCAGAAATATTAAATAAACTGTTGAGTCATGTAGCTTATAAGTGACTGGCATGCCTGGAATATGAACCAGTTCTTAAGACTTGACACAGCTCTTAACCTCTATATTCTCCTGCTTTGAAGACATTAACACTCATTGTCAAAGCTTGGAAAATAAAGGAAAATATAGTTAACAGACAAATATTACTTCCTTTATTATTTCATTTTTAATGTATTTTATTGATTATGCTATTACAGTTGTCCCATTTTTTCTTCCCTTTATTCCCCTCCACCCTGTACCCCACCTCCCACCAGCATCCCCCACCTTAGCTCATATCCATGGGTCATACACATAAGTTCTTTGGCTCCTCCATTTCCTGTACTATTCTTAACCTCTCCTTGTGTCTATTTTGTACCTTCCATTTATGCTACTTATTCCCTGTACCTTTTCCCCCATCTCCCACCTTCCTCACTGATAACCCTCCATGTGATCTCCATTTCTGTGATTCTGTTCCTGTTCCAGTTGTTTGCTGAGTTTGTTTCTATTTTTGTTTTTAGGTTCAGTTGTTAATAGTTGTGAGTTTGTTGTCATCTTACTGTTCCTATTTTTGATCATCTTTTTCTTAGATAAGTCCCTTTAACATTTCATGTAATGTTATATATGTTATATATGTAATGTTATATATATAATGTTGTATATATGGGCTGGGTAATGATGAACTCCTTTAACTTGACCTTATCTGGGAAGCACTTTATCTGCCCTTCCATTCTAAATGATAGCTTTGCTGGAGAAAGTCATCTTGGATGTAGGTCTTTGCCTTTCATGACTTGGAATACTTCTTTCCAGTCCCTTCTTGCCTGCAAGGTTTCTTTTGAGAAATCAACTAATATTCTTTTGGGAACTCCTTTGTAGGTAACTGTCTCCTTTTCTCTTGAAGCTTTTAAGATTCTCTCCTTATCTTTAACCTTGGGTAGTGTAATTATGATGTGCCTTGGTGTGTGCTTCCTTGGGTCCAACTTCTTTGGGACTCTCTGGGCTTCCTGGACTTCCTGGAAGTCTATTTCCTTTGCCAGATTAGGGAAGTTATCCTTTATTATTTTTTCAAATAAGTTTTCAATTTCTTGCTCTTCCTCTTCTCCTTCTGGCACCCTTATGATTTGGATGTTGGAACGTTTAAAGTTGTCCTGGAGGTTCCTACGTCCCTCCTCATTTTTCTGAATTATTTCTTATTTCTTATCTCTTATTTCTTCATTCTGTTCTGGTTGAATGTGTATTTCTTCCTTCTGGTTCAAATCATTGACTTGAGTCCTGATTTCCTTCCCATCACTTATGGTTCCCTGTACATTTTCCTTTATTTCACTTTGCATCGCCTTCACTTTTTCCTCCATTTTGTGACCATACTCAACCATTTATGTGAGCAACCTGATGACCTGTGTTTTGAACTGTGCATTTGATAGGTTGGCTATCTCTTCATCACTTGGTTCTAGTTTTGGAGCTTTGATCTGTTCTTTCATTTGGGCCATATTTCTTTTGTCTCAACATGCCTGTTACATATAAGAGGCAGAGCATTAGGTATTCACCAGGGCAGAGCAAGCCACATCTCTGGGTTATGGTGCTATGTGTGGGGGAGGGGTCAGAGAGGGAACAATACCACTTGCTCTGCTCTCTGTTGGTTTTCAGTCACTTGCCCCACTTCCCACAAGCAAATTGGGCCTTTCTGGTGCCAATTCCCATGTGGGTGGGTTTGTGTATATTCTAGGACCCTATGGGTCTCTCCAATGAACTCTGTTGTAAAGCTGGGAGTTTCTCCCGGCTCCTCAACCCCCACAGGGTTTTTCAGTCAGAGGTTTTGAAGCATCCTTTCCCTACAATGGAACTCTGGGTTGTGTGATCTGTCTCACTCCCCAATTGTTCCTCCAGGTTTATCCGCACGTAAATGTGGGAATGCCTGTTTCGTTAGCTGTTGCCTTGCTGGCCCAGTCCTCCGGCCACTGTTTTTCCACGACTCCTCTCTGCCCTGGTTGCCCATCTCTGCCCCTCCTACCAGTGTGGCTGAATGTTTCTTCTTTAACTTCTTGGTTGTTGGACTTCCATACAGTTCAACTTTCTGTCAGTTCTGTTTATTTTTTGTTTTTAAATTTGTTGTTGTCCTTTTTTAGGTTGTTCAAGGAGGGAAAGTATATCTACCTACACCTCCGTCTTGGCTAGAATTCTATTATTTCATATGTAAACATAATTCTACCCCCTAAACACAACTATGCTTAACAATTTTATTCATTCTGTGGGTGGTATTTTGTATACCTAAGTTTATACTATAAATGAATTTATAGCTTTCGTCTTTTACTTTTATCATATTCTAATAATTTTTAAGGATAAAACTATCATTGCATTATTGGGTGGGTCATTATTTAGCCAAATATTCTCTCATCATTGGACACTGTATTTTCCTTCCTATTTTAGGCAATTTTCTAATTAACAGTTTTGTGCATAAATCTTCTATGGATTATATTTTTGTGTGGTTCACAGAAGAGGATATTAATGAGATTTTTCATACACAATGCCAAATTGCTTGCTACAAAGATGGTACCAATTTATACCCTTACCAGAAGGATGTAAGCAGGCCTTTGACATTGGAGAGTAGTTTTTGAAGGAGGAGAATGTGGAGACAATGGGAGTGTTCTGAGTAAGGAGGAGACAGGAAGCAGTGAGTTGCCCACTTCAAAGTGTTAAGCAGGGCTGGCCTGTAACAAAACATATCTGCTCTTCAACCACTTAGCAGAAGTGGAATGAAGCAAAAGCTGCCCGAAGAGAAAATGGAATTCTGTAGTCTTAGGCTGTAACCCCTTTGTCCTAGGGTATGATGGCTCCATTCTTACTAAGTGTGGCAAGTCATTAGGCCTCAGTTCATCAGGAGGAGGATGATATTGTCCTAAATCTGACCGATGAATAATGAAACACATTTCAACGGTAAAGCAGCTCAAAGAAAATATTCCTTCTCTGTTTTGCATGTACCTGTGTGCGAGTGGGATGGTGATGGGGTGGGGTAGAGGGTGTCAGTTTAAGAACAGTTGCCAGTAAGAGAAATCAATGAATCAAAGGGTTGACTTTGTCATTTTTGTGGGTTTTCCAAGCTTATTTTGTTAGGGTTGGCACACTCACTGCAGTAAACAGTGAATTTAGAGCACCATGCTGAGGTCTTTTCATTAATACCTGGGAGGCTGTCTCTAGCCTATGGCACTTCAGTGGAGGAATTATAAATATATAATTCACCAAGTGTCTAACTTCATATCTTACAAAATCCCAGTTTTAATTATCGAAGAAAAGCATTTATTTTTCTGCCTTCATTTTATGCTTTGAGTGGGCTTCTTAGCTTTCTCCATCTTTTTTCTCTCTCCCTTTTCTCTTTAACTCTCTGGCAATTATCTCTTGACTGCAAGGCACTCATATTTCCATTCAGGGGCTCCATTTTTGTTGTCTGTCTTCACAATATTTGTAATCACTTGTTTATATCTCTTGGCCTTTTTTTTTAAATCCCGAAGAGCAAATGTGTTTGCTTACCTAAGTTATCAGGAAGAAAATCACCTCTATCAGTTTCAAAGCAGCAAACCTTGTAACAGTGGGAATGTCAGCCATAGAAGCTACAGATTATTTGCAGCAAAAAATTGCATCCTTTGACAAAAACAATAGGAATCCACTGGAGAAAAATTGGAAGCATTTTCACTGGGCAAGTGAGAACTTTCCTTTTGGCAAGGAGCATTATAATTAACACTTCAGAATCAGATATACCTAAATCAGAGGGCTGGCTCCACCTAATAGCTTAGGAACTTGGCAATGATGTCTGAGTCTCAGTTGCTTCATCTGTGAAATGGGTATAATAATATTTACACCATGGGGTGGTTGGAAGGATTAAATAAGATAAATCACATAGACCACTTGGCACAATTCCTGACCTGTGTGCTCCATAAATGTTGACTGCAATTATTTTAATAATTATTCTTATCATCATCATTGTTTGACTCAAAATTTCTCACTTGCTTTATTCTATAGAAAGAACTCTTTTTTTTTCTTTCTAAATATAGCCTCTATATTTCTGATAATTTTTTAATCCCTGCCCAAGGATATGTTTATTGACTTGAGAGAGAGAGAAAGAGAGAGACAGAGGGAGAGAGAGAGAATCATCACTGTGAAAGAGAAACATTGATTGGTTGCCTCCCGTATGCACCCCGACTGAGGATGGAATCTGCAACCTAGGTTTGCTCTCTTACTGAGAATTGAACCTGCAATCTTTTGGCATATGGGACAACACTCCAGCCAACTAAGCCACCTGGCTAGGGCTTTCTGATAATCTTAACAGATGAAAAGGAGGGAATATTTTTCCCAGCAGCCAGTTAACATTGTGTTAAGAATTGCATGTTTGTTCTTTTTCTCCTCCTTTTGCACTTGTTTAGGAAACTGCTGTCTGTTTCCATGGATCACCCAATTGTGTTTGATTATGGGTTTAACTGATCCATAAATGGATAGGGGAGAACACGAAGACACCAGAGAAAATATTTATGAAGAAGAAAGCATCTCAGACATACATATATATCTAGCTTGTAATAGAATTGTTCAAACCAGTGCTTTTCACTGCCACCTGGATACGTGGCAGAGAGATTGCTGATACATTTTCCTTCCCACATACACTCTCCTATGGTTCCTATTATAAAAACAGTAACATGTTAACAATAATAATAAGGGCCTTTCTAAAAGTCAGCATATTATGATAAGTTGTTGGGTCTGTGAAATGTAATTTGAGGCATACATTTTTTCTTCTTGAAGATTTTATTGATTTTCAGAGAGAGGGAAAGAGAGGGAGATAGGGAGAAAAACATCATGGTGTCGTTGCCTCTCATGTGCCCCCCACTGGGGACCTGACCGGCAACCCAGGCATCTATACTGACTGGAATCAAACCAACGACCCTTTGGTTCACAGGCTGGCACTCAATCCACTGAGCCACACCAGCCAGGACTTGAGGCATATATTTTCAAAAAGACCTGCTCCAAATCTTGGCATGCTTGATTCAAATTGGCTGCTGTGGTCTAACATGTCTCCTTGAGTTTTTTCTTTCATTGCTTGAATTCAGTTGTACAATTTTTTCTTTTTTTCTATCCCTGAAAGAAAAAAAAATGGAATTGTCTAATGTAATTCCTCTTAATACATTTGTCTTTAAACAAGGTATTCAATATATATATTTTTCTCTTTTTTTTGCTGTTGTTCAAGTACAGGTGTCTCCATTTTCACCCCACCATGGCCCCCACCCCACCCATCCTCACCTCCTACACTCAAACCTATGCCCTTTGGCTTTGTCCATGTATCCTTTATACCTGTTCCTTGATGGACCTTCACCAATTTTCTCCCATTAATCCTCTTCCCCCTCCCTTCTGGTTACTGTCAGTTTGTTCTTTATTTCAATGTCTCTGGTTATATTTTGCTTGCTTGTTTGTTTTGTTGATTAGGTTCCACTTATAGGTAAGATCATATGGTATTTGTCTTTTACTGCCTGGCTTATTTCACTTAGCGTAATGCTCTCTAGTTCCATCCATGCTGTTGCAAAGAGTAGGAGCTCCTTCTTTCTTTCTGCTGTGTAGTATTCCATTGTGTAAATGTACCACAATTTTTTGATCCATTCATTTACTGATGGGCACTTAGGTTGCTTCCAACATTTGGCTATTGTAAATTGTACTGCTATGAACACAGGGGTGCATAGGTTCTTTTGAATTGGTGTTTCAGCAATCTTAGGGTATAATCCCAGCAGGGAATTGCCAGGTCAAAAGGCAGTTCCATTTTTAGTTTTCTGAGGAAATTCCATACTGTTTTCCACAGTGGCTGCACCATTCCGCATTCCTACGAACAGTGTACTAGGGTTCCTTTTTCTCCACATCCTCACTAGTCCTTGTTGTTTGTTGATTTGGTTATGATGGACATTCTGACTGGTGTGAAGTGGTATCTCATTGTGGTTTTCATTTCCATGTCTCTGATGGCTAATGATACTGAGCATCCTTTCATATGTCTCTGGACCCTCTGTATGTCCTACCTGGAGAAATGTCCAAGTCCTTTGCCCATTTTTTAATTGGGTTGTTTGTAGACCCAACTCTTCCTGGAGTGGAGTTGTGTGAGTTCTTTATATATTTTGGAGATCAAACCCTTATCTGAGGTATCATTTGTAAAAATATTTTCCCATATGGTTGGTTCCCTTTTCATTTTGCTGATGTTTTTCTTTAGCTGTGCAGAAGCTTTTTATTTTGATGAAGTCCCATTTGTTTATTCTTTCCTTTAGGCCCCTTGCTCTAGAGGACATATTGGTGAAAATATTACTTTGTGGAATATCTGAAATTTTCCTCCCTATGTTCTCCTTTAGGACTTTTATGGTGTCACAACTTATATTTAAGTTTTTTTTATCCATATTGAGTTTATTTTTGTATATGGTGTAAGTTGGTGGTCAAGTTTCATTTTTTTTTTATTGTTATTCAATTACAGTTGTATGCCTTTTCTCCCCATCCCTCCACCCCACCCCAGGTGAACCCACCTCCCTCCCCCCCGACCCTCCCCCTTGGTTTTGTCCATGTGTCCTTTATAGTAGTTCCTGTAATCCCCTCTACCCACTGTCCCTGCCCCCACCCTCAAGTTTCATTTTTTTGCATATAGCTGTCTAGATCTCCCAACACCATTTGTTGAAGAGGCTATTTTTACTCCATTTTATGCTTCTTCCCCCTTGGTCGAATATTAATTGACCATAAATTTTCTCTTTCTTTCCTCCCATGATCAACTTCCTACTTGCACAAAGCATCAAATCTCTCAAAGGCTGGCTTCTCAATACTTACCAAATCTTTCTATTCTGTAAGGGTGGGGGTGTGGGGAAATAAACAAGAAGTCTTTAAAGTCAGCAAGTAAATTTTCTGTGTATTTTTTAATCCTCTAGAATCAAGATCTTAATTCTTTGTTCATCTGGGTCTTCACCATTTTAATAGATTGATAACCCATCTTCTTGGGCTTTTTCATCATGTAATGAACTGAGTAGAGGACAATAAACTTACTTGGTCAGAACACAAAGATCCAGATTAAGTGTCTGCTCTTAATATGGGCAACTGGTCTTTCTGGCTTCTCCCATCAAAGCCCAGAGAAACGCTGGCCAGGGGCAGGATTGTGAGTGTGCCGGCCATAAAGTCACACCTCCTCAGCTTCCAAAAAGGATGACTGAAAGTGCTTGTCCTTAGGCAGTAGTGAAATGAGTTTAATATGCAGTCTTGTACTGGAATGGGATGGAAATAACCAACTCTTATGAATTTGTCTGCTGCTAAATTTTGAATATTGGTGTTGGGGGGATAGTGGGTGGGTGGGGCACACAATTCATCTTGTGGGTGAGAAATTCTTGGGCAAATGACTTGTTGGGGCAATTTATATGAAAAGAGAAGACACCGCACACTCAATACTCATACAGCAGTATTAGTCAGGAGAGGCTAAAATGCTGTGCATGAAGAGAAAACAGGTTTGAAGGAATTAATAGTGCTCATCAATGTGATGGTTAGAGGTGGGCACTTTGAAGACAGACTGCTGGAAATAGTAATACTATCTCTCCTTTACTGAGTGATTACTATGTCTCAGCGACTGTTCTATGAGCTTCCTCTGTGTTGATTCATTGAATGCTCACAATTCTGGTAGGCATAATTGTGTGTTTGTGTGTTCATGTATGTTTATGAAGGTGAAATTCATAAATGTAAAATTTGTAACATAAAAATTAGGTATTTTAAAGTGACCAATTCAGTGACATTCAATACAAATGTTCCTTGACTTATGGTGGGGTTATGTCCCAATAAATCCGTTGTAAGTTAAAAATGCCATAAACTGAAAATGCATCTAATATACCTAACCTACAGAACATCAGAGCTTAGCCTGGCCTACCTCATATGTACTCAGAAAGTCTGCATTAGCCTACAGTTGTGCAGAATCAATCATCTAACACAATGACTAGGTGGTGGAGTATCTGTTGTTGACCCACATGACTGTGTGGCTGACTGGGAGCATCACAAGAAAATATCATACCACATATTGCTAGCCTGAGAAAATATCAAAACTCAAAGTACAGTTTCTATTGAATGTGCATGACTTTTACACCATTGTAAAGTCAAAAAATCGTAAGTCAAACCATCATTAAGTTGGAGACAGTGTATATTCACAATATTGTGCAACCCACTACCTCTATCTAGTTCCAGAATATCTTCATCACCTTGAAGGTAAACTCTGTGTCTACCATCTTGGTTTTCTAGGGCTGCTGTGACAAAGTACCACACACTGGGTGGCTTAAAACAACACACATTTATGTCTCACGGTTCTATAGGCTAGAGCTCTGAAGTCAGTGTCTGCAGCCCTGTGTTCCTTTGGAGACTCTGAGTAGAATCCTTTGTTGCCTCTTCCAGCCTCTGGTATGACCAGCAATCCTTATTGATCCTTGGCTTCCAGCTGTATCATTTCAATCTCTGCCTCTACTTTGCAATGGTGTTTTTCCTGTGTGTCTTCACACTGTCTTTCCTCTACCTGTGCCCAAATTTTCCCTTTTTATAAGGACCAGTCACATACTAGATTAGGTATGCCCTAACCACTTTGTTTTAACTTGATTACCTCTAAAACCCCTATTCCAAATAAGATCACATTTTGAGAGACTTAAGGTTAAGACTTCAATATATCTTTTTGGGAGAACACAATTCAACCTCTAACACCAATTAAGCAGTTCCTCCTCATTCCTCTCTCCCCTCACCTTTGGCAACCGCTCATCTGCTTTCTGTCTCTATGGCTTTACTTACTGTGGATGTTTCATAAAAATGAAATCATGCAATACATGATCTTTGGTGTCTGGCTTCTTTCACATGGCATAATGTTTTTGAGGTTCATCCATGTTGTAGTATATGTCAGTATTTATTTCTTTTTTATGAGTGAATAATATACTTGTTTTTGAAATGAAGAAATGAGGCGCATAAAGGTTAAATAATACATCCATGACCATACAAACAGGAGATATTGGTGGTGGGACTCGAACCAAGAAGACTGCTTGAAAAGCCTGTGTGTCCTCAAGGAGCAATACTTCAGAGAGAAATGAGTGCTAGAAAGAGCACAGGCCAGCAGCAAGGAGGGGAAGAGGGTGGCTGTGCACTCCAAGGGCCCCTTAAGAATGGTGCCTAGTATTCAATTAAGTTGTTTCTTATTTTGTTCTGTGCTGTGCAGCCACCTTCTATATTTCTCCCAAACCTTTAGTAAACATTCCTCACTTTACTGTTTCATATTAAGTATGATTCACAGAAAAACATGAAGGATAGCATCCAGAGTGGAGAGGGGAATTTGGAATAAAGGATGACCTGAAAAATGTAAGCCCTGGGTATTTTGCAAATTCACAGATATTTGATTAAGCTATTTTGTTGAAGAACCTATGAGCTGTAGCTGTAAGATTTGGGGACAGGCCCACATAGCTTTGTGTGATCAGCTTGATGTCACCCAGACGCTCTGATGTATCAAAATTCATCCTTTAGCCCTCACCACCCAAACTCATCACATGCTCGTAACTCTGCCTTGGATGAGTGAATACCAAAGCAGTGTGTGCCAGAAGTGGTGTAAGAATTGTTCCTCTGCTAGGTCAGTTTCAGAACAGTCCAAAAACTTCAAAAATTGCAAAAGCCAACTTGCCAAGCCAGAAAGATGTGGTTCTCCACATGCAAATCAAGACTGGATTTTGCGGACTGGCATGCGCTCCTTTCAGGAACGAAGGCACTACACTCATTTCTAGGGCTGCTTCAAACAACAGAAATTTCTTCTATCACAGTTCTGGAGGCTAGACAAGGTGCTGACAAGGTTGATTCCTTCTGGAGATCTCTGAAGGAGAGTCTGTTCCCATTGGACGCGAGTGGCTAGGGACTATTAACCCCTGGTTTGAGTATTCAATGATGGGAGAACTATTCAATTTCTGCTGCCCCTGCTGGCACCTTGGGCTCTGAGCCCCAGCCTGTGTAAGATCCTGGAGCTACCAGGAAGGACATAGAGTCATCATAGAGGGAAACATGAGATGCCTTGCATTTGGTGGATGTGAATGTGTGCTGGAACAGTCAGAGCAATCCATCTTCTATGGAGTGTGGACAGAAAGGGCTGAATGCTCTTGCAGTTGCTACCTCAGTGGCTTGTCATCTATTGCATAGTATAAATGTATAACCTATGTTTTATCTTGTACATGATTGAAAGGGACCAAAGTTTGCCACCCTAAAACTGCCTTTTGGGATATTGATTTTAAACTAGTTATTAAGAAACAAAAGACTCAGAATTGTTGGCTTTCTCCCTCTTCCTGCCTAAGGAAATTCAGATGGAAAAACCTGTTTCAGGGAGGGAAACTTAACATAATCACCTTAGCATTAGACAGGAAATCTCCAAACCTGTTGACTAGATTTCCCCACCCCCACCACAACCCCATCCCATTGTTTCTGAGTTGCCTACCAAAAATTTACCTGCCTTGTGTGTTCTGTTTTTCCTCAGTTATCTGCAAATCGCCCATTCTCACTTTTGAAATCTAACATCCTGCTCCACCTTTCTCCTTTGCCCAAAATGACATATATATACCCAATTTTACCTCACTGTTTTTGGGAATTTTTATGCTTATGTAAATTCTTCATGCTCATGTATTAAAATTTGATTTTCTTCTAATAATCTGTCTCTGCTAATTTGACTATTAGCCCAGCTAAAAGAATGTAGAAGTTGGGAGAAAAGTTTTTTTTTTTTTTAAGCCCCACTTGATAATACTGTTTTTTCCTTTCTTTTCTTTTTGTATTGAGCTTTTAAAAAGTGTGTGTTTAGTGAAAAATTAAGTCCTAGAATCCTGTGCTCAAGAATGTTAATGAATGTGAAGTGAATACTTACTAACATTTTTCATGTACCCTGGGGGTATAGTAATGTCACCAACTACTGATAAACTCAGAAAACAAAGTTTTATAAAGAAGCATCACCATTTATTTAAAAATCAACTATTTTAAGACAATTATACATGGTGATGATTTCACACCATGCAGTGTGAGTGTGTGTTCTATATCACTCTAGGAAGTATGACTATTCAGTTAGGTAAAATGATTATTCTTGCAAGTTATTTTTCCTTAATTTTGATTCCATTCTTGTGCACATAGGAAAAATAAAGTGATAGCTATCAGTAGGATGGCTCCATTAACAGGAGAAGAATGTCACAAATATCTAGATGATGCAGTTTTATATCAGTTTCTTCAATAGGAAACCAGCTAATTTAAATAATGGTTTGATTTTCTTTTCAGTCAGTTTATGGACTCAGAGTAAAGCTTTTGGAAGTTCATTCTGTCAAAGATATAGTATCTGACATTATTGTAACTTATCACTTCACTTAAGAACCATTCAACAGTGGAGAAGGTGGTGTTACAATACACACAGAGATTTCAGTGGAGCACAGCATCATAGGAAAATGGTGTTATTGTAATTTAACAAGCCTGGGCTCATGCACGTGGTGCCTTGATGCCTGACCCAACAATCAGTGTTGGAGGAAATGGGTTTTTATTTACAGGACTCCAACCTCAAGGGGGCTGGGAGCACTTTTGCTTGGAGCTGTGTTCTGTCATATGACCCAGCACTTTTCTGGATCCCCACCAGGCTATAAGCCAAAACCATGCCCAGAAATTCCCCTAATCCTTATCAGTTTGTAAGCCAGCTGTGCATAGTTCTCCATCCCCTCTGGAAAGTACACTTGTGGGTTTCAGAGTCACCATGCTCTTGCAGCAGCTCTCTCCTTCAGGATCTGGGGTATGTTGTCCTCAGACTCCCTGAAGTAGCCCAGGAAACATGTGCTGTGTTACACTGGATCTCAGTGAAGTCCAGGAAGACTCATGTCTCGACAGAGTGGCTTCTCTGTACATCCACCAGAGAAGCCAAAGTCAGCATTCCCCAGTCACGGGTCAGCAGTCCAGGCATCTCCCACTAATCTGTGCTTGGTCTGGCAGGTTCTCACAATTCCCAGCTCCATCAGTGTTGCCGGATCTTCTTCAGGCTCCATCAGCTCTCCCCTTTTACCCCTTTCTCTCGCAGTTGGCTGCTACTTCACTACAGAGCACATGCCTGCTTCCTTACACCACCAGGCCTCATGGCCGAATCCTCAGAGTGGACGTAGCTCCTCCCTCACCATTGGCAGCAGGGCAGAATCTCTCCTGGCTGTGTCACGAGTCAGGATACATTCTGAAAGTCACACACACCTTTTCCCTGGGCAGTAGCACAGCTATTACCTTGCCTTTTATCGTGCAAAGTATCTTAAATGCCATACCATCTCCTTCCCCCATTCCCTAACCAAGGGCTGTGGGGACTTAGGGGACCTCTTGCTCTGCACCCCTTTACATTATTACTAAATTCAGAAACCTGTGGAGCAGAAATGTATTTGGAATTAGATGTAGTGCGTTCATAGTTCATAACTGCATCCAAACAAACTGTGATGGTCTACCAACAAACCTGAAACTATGTTTGATAGACATAAATGTTTTTTATTTATACAAGGAAACTCAACTGCAAAATACTTTGCGTAGAGAAGGTGTGGAGCAAAAATTGTGCTTCAGCCTGGTAGTGTGGCTCTTCTTCCTTTCTGCATGTTCTTAGATTTTAGAAATGTTTGAGCCTTAATGGGCTACTTTGTAAGTCAACTGAAGTGAACTACAATGTGTATATATTGTCCTTGTACTTTATTTTTCTAACAAATGAGTCTTCTAAATTTTGGTACATTTTGTTCAAAATCAGTTGGTAATCTTTAATCAGGTATTCAAAAGATGTCGGCTCTGAAATCTTTTAGGAAAATGCAATTATTGAGAACAAAACTTGTACTTACAAAACCAGAGGAAGAATTGAATAAAATAATTTAAATTTGAGAATAAATAATTATTCTTTAAAACATCTTACTTATGGGAAAATATTTTGATGGAACTTTCACATTCAATTGGGTGAATTTATATTCTGTATTGCAACAAATGAAATTGAGAAAGTCTATGATTTTGCAGCATTTAGATTTGGCAAAACATTGAACAATTATAAATAGACACACTTATTTGAAGTTTTGTTTCATAAAGCATTTGTCAAAGAAAGTTTCTCTGAGTGGAGAAACCTGTAATAATATTTGGTCTGAAATATTTATTAATACCTTTCAATAAGAAAATTAGAATTGAGAATATTTTCTATTTATCAGAACTAGTTCTTCACATACCAGGTACATTAACACCTGTAGAAAGAATATTTTCTTAATTAAAAATACAACAGTGAACTGAGAAGAGGGAGTTGAAGATGTCAGTGGCTTCAAATTTAAAAACTATAAATGCAACTCGGAAGAAGATGGCAGGCAATTTTATGAAAAAGTAAAATACATGTATTAAAAATATATTATTTAGAAAAATACCTGTGACATGGTACTAGATATAGATATGACTCCAGAACTGATTACAGGATTTATGAACTAATATTTAATTTGTACAAATATTATTTTTAACTGTTCAGTCAAATCAATCTAAAAACCTTATAAATTTTTGCTTAATCTACTTTTTTAATTTTGGGAAATGGTTTTATTATTAAAAATAATTATTGACAAGAGCTACTTTATAGATCTATCATTATAATAAAACCAACCTGTCAGTTTATAAATGCATACTTTAAAAATTATATACTTTTATTTATTTTTCCCTCTTCAACTCTCCAAAGTGTCCCAGTATGGAAAATAATTTACATAGTCATGTCGTTAAAACAGATGATCGAGTGGCTCAGCATTGTCCCCATACACCAAAATTTTGTGGGTTGAGTCTCCAGTCAGAGCACATAGCTGGGGGTACAGGTTTCATAAGTGGGCCAGGCACGTAAAGGAGGCAACCCACTGATGTTTCTCTCTCTCTCTCTCACAGACTCACACACACACACACACACACACACACACACACACACACACACACCTTCTCTTTCTCCAAAATCAATAAACAGGCTTGGGTGAAGTTTTTCAAAAAAACACCGTATGCCTATTTTGAGTTTTTTAAAAAACCCTATGGTCTTATATATGATTGGGTGGTGGTTCACAGTCATTTACCCACTTCCAGACTCTGGAATGCCAGGAAAAGACGGCCTGTTAATTCCTTGATTAGAAGATGGATGCACCTGGAGTATTTGCTGGCTTCTCACCCCTTCCCCAGCTCACTCGGACTTACCCTCCGTACAACCACACACTGACAGTGACTTTCTCCTCTCATTCAGGCAACTGCATTTGGTATCTAAGCATTTAAAAACTGTTTACTTTACTTTGGTAATTGTATTTGTATTCATTATGTATCATTAGCAAATCATTTTATTGTTTATTTACATTACAATGTATAATTTCTTTCTATGTAGAAGAAAAATATAATTCTTTCACTATTATAACATACTATGCACAAACACACCACTAATGAGTTCATTAAGAGTTAAATAATTAGGCGATTGGTGTTTTAAATGCCTTATACCATTCAGAAATCCACAGTGGGTTTCGTAGGTGATTAAGGGATATAAGTAATAGAGGGAAACACATTATTATTTTTCCCTTTAGTGTAATAGAATATGGGCTCCTGTTATCTAACAATTCCCTATCCGCAGGAATTTCAGGACAGAATTAGACTCAGGTGACACGGGCTACCTATGCTTACTGAGTGACTTTGTTACTTATTACTTTTTACAGTCTTACTGAGATAAAATTGGCATGTAACACTGTATAAGTCTAAGATGTCTAACATGTTGATTTGATACACTTGTATATTGCAAAATGATTATCACCATAATCTTAGCTAACACCTGCATAGCCTGAGAGACTTTTTTAAATGCTAGACACTTTACTAAGCCCTGGGGGTTTAACAGTGAAAACACTGGAAGTTTTTGTTCTTATAAAGCCTAGGTATTAAATATGTCAGGTGGAGATGCATTCTTAAAGAAAAAAATAAATCGTGCTAAGAGGACACAGACAGATGAGGAAGGTGCTATTTTATTAAGTTACAGGAAGTCTTCTTGATGCAGTGCAGAGGATGTCTTGGGGAAAGAAGGCCAGGAGAAGCTGAGGCAGGAAGATGCCTGGTGCACTTGAGGAAAAGGGCCAGCATGGTGGGTGGGGAGGGAGGAGGCCATGGGGAGAGGGCAGGAGAGGAGATCAGAGAGGCTGGGAGCTATTAGAGGGCAGGAAAGATCTTGGGGGCCCTTGGAGGCCAGAGCAAGGACTCTGGATTTTATCCTCAGTGAGATGGGAAGCCACTGAAAGATTTGAGCAGAGGAACGCCACACTGGCATGTGTGTTTGCAAAGGGTCGTTCTGGCTATGGTGTAGAAAGAATACTCTGTGTACGTGTGTGCGTGAGCGAGTGTGTGATGGGGAACAGAGGGTAGAAACAAGGACACCAGTAAGGAAGCTCTTGTAATGGTCCAGGCAACACACGACAGAGGCTCAGACCGGGGTGGCCATCCTGGAGGTGGTAAGAGACAGTGGGTTCCAGATATTTTTTGAAGGCAAAGCTGACATGATTTGTGCCGAATTAGAGGTGGGAGAAACTTGAAGGCTTTTAGCCTGGGTATTAGGAAGAAAAGAGGTGACATTCACTGCGCTGGGGAGGAATGGGAGAGGAGCATGTTTGGACAGGGTGGGATGCGGGAGTCAGAAATTGAGTTTTCAACTCATTACATTGGCGATGTCCCTACAATAGCCAATCAGAAATGCATCAGTTGATTACTTGTCTCTCTGAGCCTGTTACTTCATCAGGAGACTGGAGCTGCCAATACTACCTACCTTTTAGCCGTGAAGGTCAAAAGAGTTATCAGGTTAAAGTATTAACAGTTCGCCAGAGCTCATGGTATCTGCTCAAATGTTACTGTCAGGAATATCTTTGATGAATTCATATTTTCTGAGAAAATTCATACAAAAAAAGAAGTACTATATAGACAGGGTGTGGAAGAAATAGGTTTACAGTTGTGAGTATGCAAATCAGAGCTTATTTTTACATTATTATTTATTTCTTCTTTTATTATTTTCCATACAAACTGCACACCTGCTTTTGCCTCACCCTGTACTTCAGTGCAATAGAGCCCATCCCTAGAGTCACAGAGTTAGAGCCAAAGCGATCTCAGTCTCCACTAGCTCCAACGCTCATTTTATGGAAGAAAGGACCGATGAACACGAGGGAGCCTCATAGCAAGTCCAGAACTCATGTCTGGAACGCGGGGCTGCTGCTCCTGGAGCCTGCAAACTTTTGTTTTTAAAGATTTTATTTATTTATTTGTAGAGGGTAAGGGAGGGAGAGAGGGAGAGACGGAGAGATACATTCATGTGTTGTTGCCTCTCAAGCAGCCCCCCCTGGGGACCTGGCCTGCAACCCAGGCATGTGCCCTAGACCAGGAATTGAACTGTCGACGCTTTGGTTCGCAGGCCACAGGCCAGCACTTAATCCACTGAGCCACACCAGCCAGGGCTGTAAACTTTTTATTACGTAGTACTTCCATGGGATGTGACATTTTTTTGTCCCCCTGATGTCTTGATTTTGAAGGCTAAAAATCCAAGCTGATTTTATGTTTAACAAGGCTTTTGGCCATTTTAATCTTCAGAAAGCAGGGAGGCAATTGGACCCAAAGAGAAGATGTCTTTTGCGAGGGCCACATCATGTTTACAGGAGTGAGATGTGTCAGGAGTGCTTTCTCAAGTCACAGCCTTCAGGGGACCAGGCTTCATGTTACAGAAGAGAAAGAGCTGGTCCGCCTGGTGCTAGCAGAGTCAAACACTGAACATTGCAGTGGAGACAGATTGGCTATTTTCTTATGAAACGGTGCCACCCAGGAGAAGGGGAAGCTGATGCTCAAAAGCCCAAACTGCCCCTTCCAGGGTTCGGGCAGGTTTTTAAGGGTACGGGGGAACAGGTATGTGGAAACACTGCCTGGGCAAGTTTTAATTGTAGGACCTTGGATCTTGGCCATTTACAGTTATGGGTGTAAACACCCGTAACTGGCTCTTACTGGACAACAGATCTATTTTATCCTTGGTTCTGTGTTGGGGTGCGGGGCAGACTTTGTTCCCAGTGCAGTTAGAGGTCGAAGTGCTCTCCTGTGCGCCTGCTTTGGCTGCATGACTTGTGGTTTCCGTCTGTTGTCTCTGAATGTCAACCGATCGCCTCGCTAAACAGAACAGGACCATTCTGAGCTGGTTCTGGGGTTGCACTCAGGAACAGGGGCCTGGCTGGCTCTTTTCTTCTGTGGAAATATCACACAGTCAAGCTTCCTCAGTCACGTGGGCCTGTTGAGCCTGAGGAAATGGAGGACGAGATGAATGTATCTCCTGTAAAGTTATTGCCCCTGGAAACGCAGACGTTTCTAGGACTCCAGATTTTGTTGTCATCTAAGACGTTCCTTTCCCCCCTGTCTCACGACCTCTCCCCTTGCCCTCCACCCTGCAACTTCCAGGTAATGCTGCTCAGAAATTACAACTGTCCGATCTTTTCCACTCATTCTGAGATGCTGGCATAGTTTATTCTTGAGCCCTTTGGAGAGTCTGAAGTTCCTGCAGAAATGCCTGTGACAGGGCTGGAAATGAGTGTGTGGGATCCTTGGCCATTAAGGTTCACAGCAGCTCTGCGTGCTGGGGAGTGGATGGCGGCGGTATTCCCAGGGCCTCTCACTCTGCCCAGTGTGGGCACTTTTCACCAGCAGCTGAACCAACTCTCCCCTGGCCCGTGGGAGTATGCACTCAGCCAATAATGCTGATGATAAAGAGGCTCTCCCACCCAAAGCAGCTTTACTTTGTGAGTCAGCCCAGGGCATCGTGAGGAGCAGGGAGGCGGCTGGGCACTGCCTTGGGCACTGTCAGTTGGATGTGAGAGGCCAGAGGGGCTGGACTCTGCTCAAAGCCTGCACCCAGGTTTCCTACTCAGCATCCATTCTCCTTCCGTAACGAATGTTGCAAGTTCCTAATAAGCCAGTGCGATGGAAGGGAAGACTGTTGAATGGGGTTTGGGGCAAAGCTATTGTTTTCTGATTAAAAAAGAAAAGCGCAGCGTCTGGAGTAGGGATTTGATGATGAAAATGGAAGTCCCGCACTAAGGGCTGCAGAGCAGAAAGGCGCTGGAGCTTGGGTCTGCTGACACAGCCGACGTGCTGTACTGCTCTTCACTTGGACCTGTTGTTAGGTGAGGGAAAAAAAACATCCCATCTGATTAAGCTGGTGTATCAGGGTTTTGTTACACGTGGCTAAAAGCAGCCCTAACTGCCGACGACATCTCGCCCTTTGAGGTGGAAGCTTGGCTCTGCCACTTACCTCAGGACAGCACTTCAGCTCTCTAAGCCTCAGTTTCCACATTTCTAAAATGGGGGCAATAACATCTTCCCTACATGGGTGGGTCCTGAGGGAAATGCAGGGACGCTGTATATGTCTGGGATGACTACTGTTTTTGTTGGTAGCCACTGGGCTCTGGGCCTCTTGGGGAGGTGTGGTTTGACATGGTAAGTAAGGAAAGAGCATTTGGAGAGGAAGGAAGTTAACTCTCAGGGGTAATGAACCAGCCAAAAGGTGAAAACCCTCCAAGAACATATCCACCAGGAGGCAGAATCCAAGGGTGTGCACTTGTCTGAGGCCAAGGCTTTTGCAGTTAAGTTCCCTCAGGTGTCTCTTGCTGAATCGGGAAACCAGAGCCTGGGTGTGGATGGGCTCAGTGTGCAGGTGTGAACACGCGAGTGGCTGCGGATGGTGAGGAGTGAGAGCTTTGTGGCTGCAGGTAGATCCTCACGAAAGTGAGGATGATGAAAGAATTGCGTGTGTGTACACACACCATTCCAGGCCTTGGGCAGTGGCAGGTAGGTCAGGGACTAATCTTTTACAAATGAAAATCTAATTTTTCATTTCCCTCTTTTAAAAACCCTTTATTGCCCTTAGGCATATACCTAAGAGGAGAACTGGGGAGTGACAGCTAAGGGGAGCAGGGTTTCTTTCTAGGGTAATGAAAAATTTCCAAAACTCTTTGTGGCAATGGCTGCAAAATACCATAAATATACAAGCCATTAAAATGCACACTTTAAATAGATGAATTGTATGGTATTTGAATTATGTCTCAATGAAGTCATAAAAAATTGCAATGCTTTGTTAGTGTCTTATTGCCAGTAGGATAAAGGCTCCTCCAGAACTGCCTTCTGTTGGCCACTCTGGTCTGACCGTCAGACCAGCTTCTGGTTACTCAGGTGCATCTGTACCTCGAGCCACAGAGAATATTTGTATTCCCCTGGCTGCGTCACGTGGCTGCGTGCCTGTGGGTCACGGTGCTTGTTGGGATCCTAGCTCTGGCTCTGCAAAGTGAAGCTCCACTAGTATTTCTTTGAGAGAAACTTCCTTGATGTTGACTGCTCCCCATGTTCTTCATTCACTTAGCTGTTGTCTCCCCTGCTAGACTACAGGCCACTCTGGCTCTGCAAAGTGAAGCTCCACTAGTATTTCTTTGAGAGGAACTTCCTTGATGTTGACTGCTCCCCATGTTCTTCATTCACTTAGCTGTTGTCTCCCCTGCTAGACTACAGGCCACCTGAAGGTGGGACATTGTGTCTCTAGCCAATGGCATTCGAGGGGACATGGGGAGTATCTGTGTGGGGACTACCTGGTCAGGGAGAAGTTTTCATCCTGCCTTCACATGGTGATGATAAAAAGCAGACTGATAGTTTCATCATTGTTTTTATGTTTTCTACAGACAATGTGCCCCTTGCCCAGGAGCAACCACTCCCATCCTCCCTGCCTTTTTAAGTATGTAATGCAGTGCCTGGCACACAATAGGTAGTTTATAAATGAGTCGGGTGGCTGGATCCAGAAGCTAGGCAAAGGCTAAGAGGGAAGGACTGATCTAGAAAATCTCCAGGACAAGGAGACGCTCGGGAGACCATACCAGAGAGAGAGACTCAGGTCCTGATGTGGACTTGGGGATGCAGGGAGCCCGGCTGGTTCGATGGAGGAGTTAACAAATCCAGGAAGAAGAGGTCAGATTAAAAGATGTATGGTGACTATGGCTATACCAAATTTCCCCCATGTGACTTTTCTCGGCAGCCTCCCTGTAGGTTTGTTCCTATGTTTCCATTGGTCCTCCCTTCTGGGCGCATCTTCCCTCTCTCATCAGCTGTAAAGACTCATGCTGACAAAGATTCTGTCTCAGGGCCTCTAAGAAAACCTAGCTTCACATATCATAATCCTCCAAAACTGAGCACCTACTATGTTTATGGTACAGAACTAGACACTCTAAATGTATTATCTCATTCCATATGTTCATGAAATCCATGAACATGTTAAATAGGGTAACATTAGCTGCTGTGACCAACAACCCTAAAATCTCAGTGGGGTAACACAATGAAATTATTTTTTGTTCATAGCACAGTCTAATGTGGCTTGTGTGTGTGCATGTTTGTATGTGTGTTGGGCTGGAAAACTCTATTCTTTGCAGTCTCTTAGGGACCCAGAATCCTTCACCTAGTGGCTCAACTTTCTGTAGGACCTGTGAGTCCTTTGCTGGGTTTTTGCGTCCAGCTGGCTGAGGAGGAAGAGACAATGCATGAAAGATTGTGAGAAGGTCTCAGAGGCTAGGCCTGGAAGGGTGTTCACCCCTTTTCTCCATGTCCCGTTAACCAGAGCTCATTCATGGGGCACTGCTGGCAATGCTGGGAAATGTTTAGCTGAGTCTAAGAGAGAGAATGAACTGGATTTGGTGAACACATGGCATTGTGTCTGTCACAGAGATGTAGTTGTGATTGTTACTGTTTTACAGTTTGGCTAATATTGGCCATCTCCTAGCCAAACAATGAGCTTTTTCCCTGAGAGAAAGTCTGTCTTCTGCTATTCTAAAGTCCCCTGAACCCTGCGCAGGTTCTGACATCAAAGTACCCAACACACTTGTGTTGTGCTGAATTAGAGATGCTAAATCTTGTAGCAGAGTGGTGAATGATTCTTAAATGTGTTCTCATTTCTCTGAGACTTTCTGGTTTTCCACTTTCGCGGGCACCCCTTCCACTCTGGTTGGAAGTTGACAGCTGAAATTCCTGTCTCCCAGCCCAGGCTCGTGTTGCACAGTGAGACTCTCCCTTGCCAGGTGGGCAGGCTTAGGTCCTGCAGGATGCTCCCTCCCTGTAGTTTCTTCAGTGGGATAAGAAAAGTCTAAGGATGCAGAAATACAATGGAAGTGGCATGGAGGAAAGAAGCAGGAAGGACTCTGTTGAGCCTGGTAGTTCTTCCTCATTAAGGAGAAAGAATAAATGACTATCTCAAAGAAGAGGGTTGTCTACTTGTGATGAATTAGTTGCTTTAGATGGAGATTTTTCTCCCTTCCTTGTACCAGACAAGCTCAAGTCCAGGTTCAAGTGTGGGCCCTGGAGTGTATCCCACTGTCACCCTTACATTACCCCTTTGCCCTGTGCTAGAAGTTATATATGTTTTGTTAGGGGTATTCCATCTTCCTCCTCCTTTTCATTCATTTCACTGGGGAAAATAGCCTGTGACACTTCATGTTGTTTCTCACCCAAAACCGAGACTTAGCAATGCCTAAATGGCTATTTCTTTGTTTTTCTTAATTGCATTTTCTTTTTTCCTCCCAATGACCTAATCAGTGATTATCATTGTGGATATCTGAGAATGGATACAAATGCAGGAGCAGCGGGTAAAAGACTTACCAGAGGAAGAGAAAAGGGCCCCAGAGAACAGAAATCATCAAAAACAAAGACTTCAGATACGGCTTAAACAGCCTCATCATTATTAATTTAGGAAGCTTAAAGAGGGTTGGCGACAAGAAAAGGGCAGAAAAAAATCCTAACGATGAGCCTGCCGAGCATGTGAAGGTTGTCCAATCCTCCGAGAACCAGAATGATTGCAGGCCGTTCACTTCCTTTGTTCTTCCTTTGGGGCCAGAGAGAGTGTATTGTGTAGGAAACAGGCCCCAGGAGGCCGACAGTGGAGAGCGGGCCTGCAGTGGATGACCTCTCCCTGTGGGTTGTTGGCAGGGTTTGGGAGGGCTCAGCAGTGCTGGGCAGTGTACTGGGCATGTCTAATCAAATATGAAAACTCTTTCATAATGGGGCTGGCCTGGACATTGGCCAACAAATGGAAGTTGTCTACCATGCTGAATCAGGGTGCAGGCAGGCCCCTCTTGTGCCAAGCCTGCTTATTCAATAAAGTTACTAAGCTGTGGGGGGTGAAATAAGGGTTTTAGGTGAGGAGTGAAGGCAGCTGAGGCAGCGGGTGTGAGGAGGACTTTGGGAGTGGTTTTTTGTCAAACAATATGCAGTATTTTAATATTTTAGCAGCGATTCCAGCTGTCCTGATGTGTACCATCTGAATTTCCTCTTTAGGAACATCACCCCTATAATTGGCGCTGCCAAGGTGAATGAGCCACGACACAGAACTGGAGTTCTTTGGTGGAACCATTCACTGGCTCTTTCAGAGAAAGTTAATCAGGCATTATAGATGACAATGCTCAAGAATACAAGATTCAAGGTCCACCAAGGCTAGTTGCCCTTGACCTATATGACTTTCCTCAATGTGCTTTTCCTTAGGATGCCCCCTCCTTCCTTCCACTCAGCCACTTTGGTTGCTTTCCCATTGGGCTCTTGCTCTCAATTCCTCATGCAGGTCCCATGTATTTTAATCAAAGGCAAGGAAAAGACAGCTTCTGGATTGTCATTAGGATGATAGGATGTGAAATGACCACTGCATTGTTTTCATTTCTCCAAGACAGCAGCCTGGTGTTCTACATTGTCAGCTCATTAGAGGATGTCACTGAGAAATGCAAAATAGCCCAACTCCAGCACTATCAGCTCCCTCCAATTCCCTCAGCACAGAACATCAGAGCTGGAGCATGCTAATCTGATTTCATCACTCGGGCAGTGGAGTTTTTTATTGAGCTCACTCAGAGGAGGCTGCAGGGCTAAAAAAAAAAAAAGAGGCACTTTTGGGCAGGAGGAGGGCTGAGAGCAGGTGTTTCCACAGTCATATATATTCTGAATATGTGTGTGTATCCTACCTCATTCCAGAAAGGATATAAGGCTATTCTCAACCTAAGCTTTAGCTCAGACCCAAGATAGGTAGTTACAATATACCAAACCTTTACGAAAGGAGAAACTATGGAATATTGATTCCCTACAAGACTTTAAGCAAATGATATATCTTCTGACTTTTCAATATAATATTAAGCTACCCAAATTTATAATAAATAAAGCAACACCCTTATTGAAGCAGAGTGGTTCAGAATCACCTCCCAGGGCTTCTAATACTTTCCTCTAAAATAGGCTGATCCCAGCAGATCAGAACCCTAAAGGTAAGTGCAGAGAGCCCTGCAGAAGCTGAAACTTCTTCCAAGTCACATATTATAAACTTAAATGTTAAATCTTGCATGCCACTTCTCAATTTACCTGTTTTAATATAAAATTATACTTCTGATTTTTAATATAAAAAGATCTTCTCTTGTCTTTAAACTTTTGGTAGTATCACACCCCTCATGGCACACCCTGTGCCCTCCTTAGTGTCTGATTGCAGAAAAGGCCAGCTCACCCTATTCATGCTGCAGCCAAGGAAAAGGGAGCTGGGCAAGTCCTAGCCCAGAGAGAGCAGAGGCCGGCAGGTGCAGCCCAGCACTGGCATTCCCAGGCCTTCTTGGTCCCCAAGATCCAGTCTAGTGTGTCAGTGTATCCTCATCACTGGGCTTTTGGGACAGTCTGTTCCATTCCCAGGCCTACTGACTAAAAGGGAATTTGGATATGGGGGTGGGTGTACATTGCCAGTTTTCAAAATTTTCCTTGTGCTTTAAGTTTGAGTTGGGGTAAAACTGCTCTCTTGAGCCTAAGTGTTTCTGTGTATAAAATACAGCTTAGAAAATTCCATCCTGAGAGAGGAATATAATATTATGAGGGTTATTTATGTCTTAAAATGCATGAGTCCCTCTAGAGCCCAGATGGTGATCACTAAATACCACTGAAAGAAACCAGGTCTCCTTGGGGAAGTGGCTGATTCCAGGCCAGGAGAGAAAATATACAAGAGGACCCTTGTATGTCTTGTTATCCTGAAATGCAAGCAAACTTTTAAAGAGAACAGTGTGTGTCAAAAAGACTCAGGAACTAACCTGAATAAGCTCCTGTTATCCAAAGGGGGCACAATTCAGTAAAGACGGTCACTGCGCTAGTTGAATCACTTTCAATATTTTAATAACCTTGAGTTCATAAATGATTCTTACAAGAAGAAATCTCATCGGTCACCTTTGAAGGAGTCTCAGAAACTACCTCATCATTTTGAAAACTAATAAATGAAAAAATTAAGTATTTACTTACTTCTACTATCTGAATTCTACCTCAGGAAAGCTTTACTAGGGGTAAAAAGTTTACTAGGATGTTTTTCTTCATATAGGTAGTTCAGCTAATAAATAAATAAAAAAAGAACAATGGAATTAGAACGTAACATTTTACGACCTTGAATGAATATGTGGATTCAGGCCAGGCAGGGTTTCTCAAGTTTTTACTATTGACATTTTGGGCCAAAATTTTTTTTTGTGGTGAGGGGCTGTGCTGTGCATGGTAGCAGCATCCCTCGTGTGCACCTATGAGATTCCAGCAGCATCCCCTACCTCAGCTGTGACCAACAAAAATGTCACCAGATATTGCCCATGTTGCCTGAGAAGGCGAGATCACCCTGGTTGAAAGCCAGTGCTCTAGGCCAGCGATTTTCAACCTATTTCATCCTATGTCACACATAAACCGATTACTAAAATTTGGCGGCACACCAAAAAATATATATATTTTGTCAATTTGACAAAAAATAGGTATAATTTTGATTCATTCATAACAAATGGCTGTTGTTGTGTTGGCTGTTGTCATTTTTTTATTTGACTATTTGAGGAAAAAAGAGGTCAGTGCCCCTGACTAAATAGCCAGGTATTGCATACTTTAAAAATTCTTGCAGCACCCCCGTTGAAAATCACTGCTGTAGGCAATAATCACCAATAGCTGATAACAACACGTCATACAAACTAGACTTTATGTATTTCTTCTAATGGAGGTACACACTACCTACCACCTTTGAAATTCTTGCTGAAACAAACCCAAGACCAAAACCTGGTCTGAATGAAGCCTGTGTATCTAACTTCCACAGAAGGATGAGGCAAACACCACATGCGTGCTCACACACAGACGCACACCAGCACCTCGAGGTGCAGCCAGTGAAATCCAGATGGTGTCACATGCTAAGGGCAAATGCCATGGTTAATTCAACAACAACAAAAATTTGCAAGGAATAAGCAGTGACAGAGGGAGAACCTATACATTGAAAGAGTATTATAATAAGGGGCATTATCAACCAATCGCACTGTCTGGACCTTATTTGGATCACGATTTAAATAGGCTGTTAAAAATTTATAAGATGCATGAGGAAATTTAATGGTATTGAGGAATTGTCAATTTTTTTTAGGTGTAATAGTGATATTGTGGATATGTTTTTAAGAAGTCCTTATCTTTTAGAGCTATGGACTGAATGACTATAAATAAAATAATATGATATCTGGGACTTGGTTTAAAATAATCCAGAAAGGGGGCACATAGCTGAAATAAGACTGGCCACACATTTATAATTGTTAGAGGTGGATGATGGGTACATGAAATTCATTGTGCTGTTTCTACTTGACTATTTGCATAATGAAAAGGTTTTTTTTTTAAAGGCACAGGCTCACAGAAGAAGCCCCAACATTGAGAGAAGAATGCACTTTGTCCATTCTTGCCCCTTGGGGTCTGACTGGAACTCAAGTAGACTGACAATGGGAGACCTATTTTCTGCCCTGATTGCAGAAGTGAGTGGAGATGAACAGAAGGGTCCGCCCCCATCCTCATATTAATTAGCTATTAATCGTTCTCCATAATAGATTAACTGATTCATGGTTTCCATAAATTTTTTGGCCTCCAGTTAATGAAGATTCTAATGTAGTACCTTTTAGTATATATTATTCCTTTGTGGACCTGGAATATCCTTTTTGGCAAATTGCAAAGCTTGGCTTGATTGCAAAGTAATGACAGCTGCTCACATTTTGGGTTTGAGGAAACTGGTGGGTCCTGTGTGGAAGGCAGAGAGAGTGAAGAAACCTGGAGTTCCAGGCAGGAAAGGGGAAAAAAATCCAGGTGAATTAATAATGCATGTGTACTTCCAGCGTGCACACAGACATGGTGAGTGTGCTGCTGTCTGCTGCCAGGATAATGGTTTTAAAAGTTAACCTGTGTCTTGTCTCTTTCCTCCCCGAGTCCTTCATTCTTCTGTGTCAGCCCCTCCCTCCTCAAAAAGCAGCTGCTGGCCATCTAATGCTTGTTGCCTCAGGGGAAGGATGTGGTAGGTTGGAGAGCAAATGGCCTGGGTGCTTTTGCTGCTTTTCACTGGTTCAAAGGACTACGCCCTTAGGGAGAATGTCAGATGAGGCTGGCTTCCTATACCCATCATTACCCCCACATCTAGGCAAGGTTTTCCCTGGGGTTAAGAAAGGAGTAAAGACAGTGGGTAAGTGATGATCGTATGCAGAGATGCACCCTGCCTCCTATTTCAGGGGCTAGCTGCAGAGTGAGACCAAGTTTGTGGCCTTGGCAGACATTGCAGACTTCCACAGTCCTGTGTGGCACAGGCCAGACCAGGATGATCCCCCTGCCCTGTACTCATAGGTGCACAGACTAGTAAGGAGAGCCAGTGGACCGGGAAGCGCCGGGTGGACAGTGGTGAAGGCCTTCTCAGTGGACTGTGGGCCAATGGCTGCTTTCGCACACACCCGCACAGGCAGATGGCATCCAAGCCTGGGTGCCAACTTTTCTTACAAGCTCCTGCTCCACATAGCTGCTCCAGCCAGAGAAAAGGGTCTCAGAATTGACCGAGACTTAGTTTCTGTCCCTCAGGCAGGATGGGGCTGTGGCAGACCTTCAGGGCTGACATTTATGTCCACCCCAGCAAAAACACCTCAGATTAAGGTGGCAACAATGGCTAGCTGTACATGATTATCTTTCTTTTTTTTTCTTAGTCTTTCTTATCAGTACCAAAAAATGTATATATGCTTTCCTTACGGTGTACATTGCTTTTGTGTGCACATGCAAGCGTTTCATGGAATACTTGGGCACAATTATATACTATACCAAAGTTGACGTTTATATTTGTGTTTTAAATAGTCCTTGTATACAAATACTTTTGCACATCCCTCTATTTTTTAAGCTGTGAAATATTTTTGAAAGAGCAGTCTACCTTTGTTATTTTCTGCTTACGTTTCTTGTTTTTTCCTCAGTACGCTAGTGTTGGTCTCCATCACTCTGTAGTAATGGGCTAACATTGACCTCTAAGGTACAAAATCCAGCGATCTCCTTTGTAGTGATGTCTTCATATTCTTTCCACAAATGCCTTCCCTCTTGACCCCAGTGACCTAGGGCTCACTTTCTCACACTTCGTGACTCCTCTTTTGGCATCTCCTTTGTTTCCTTCTCTTTCCTTGTGTTCTCTTTATATGAGCACAACCTAACCCTCTGTCACCAACCTTCCTATTCTTCCTCCAAGAGTGTCCCCTACCTCCTATGGGCAGATAACTGTCAGCCACTCCACGCACTTCCACTTGCGGAGGACTTGTCCATAGTTCATTCTGAAGGCAACTCTGACCCAGTATAACCCAGAGAAAGCAGATTCATGTGGTTCGGTCTGTAAGGGAATGCTGAGTTTCAGGAAACTGTTGAGCTTCCAAAGGAACTTAATAACTCAAATCCTATATTCACATTTTCAAAGACCATTAAAAAGGGAATCTAAGCACAGAGCTTATAGCCACTGGTTCTTCTCTAACTTGATTCTCTATCCCAACCTTCCTCCAAATTATTCAGAGACTTTTAATCTCCAAATTCTAGAAAACTCTCTCATTCCTCCCCTTCATTCCTACCTCTGGTTACTCCCTCCTCCTGATGACAGGATTCTTACCATCCTGCACCCCCAGCTGTTCTCAATGAGGCTGAACTGATAATAGAAGTTTCCTCAAGCTGTGGTAGCAGCACCCTGAGAAGTGGAGAAGACAGGAAAGAGGAGGAGTCAAAACAGACAACAAGCTCTGCTTTCCAGTACATACAAACTTCCCTCCCACGCACATTGTTTTCCCCTAGTGCTGGTCTCTATTACTCCCATGACACAGTGTCCAAGTTCAAAACTGCTACAGACTGAATGTTTGTGCCCTGTCCCCCAATTGTTATGTTGAAACTCAATCCCAATGTGATGGTTTGGGAGGTGGGGCCTCTGGGAGGTGATTAGGTCATGAGAGCAGAGCGCTCACAATGGCATTAGTGCCCTTATGAAAGAGACCCCAGAGAGCCTCCTGTCCACTTCCTCCACGTGAGGTTATAGTGAGAAGAGAGAACTCCACGAACCATGAAGAGGGCTCTCAGCAGACACCTAACCTTAGCTGAGTTATTTCAGAATCTATTAGCTGACACTCATCTCTCTCACCTCCAATCTACTGCCTACATGCTGCTGCTGAGAAGCAGGAAGCAGGTCTGGTCACTCTACTGCTTGGCAATCACTCATGGCTCCCCTTTGTGTGCACACAGTTCAAAGTCCTTTCTTTGGCCTTCACAGCCCCGCATAGTGTCCTTCCCTTATCACCTGCCTCAATGACTCTGCACACTCTGGCTGTATCACATGGTCTAGTCACTGTCCCCCAATTTCCCCTTGACTTTCACACTTAGACTTTTTGTTCACAATATTTTTATTCCCTGGAACACCATCCTGCACTCCTCTAGCTGAGCAACTCCTACCAATTCCTCCAGATCCAGCCTCAGTGCTTCCCCCTAAATGAGAACTCTCTGCTTGCTATTCCTCAACCCCAGGCTCAATGCACCTGCTCTCCACTTTGTGCTCACAGGAAGTTGTCCACACATTTATGATGTCACTTGTCACACTCTCTTTGCCTTTTCTACTACATTGTAAGCTCAAGAGCAGAGACATTACTTATTTGGAAAATCTCCAATATCTAACCCATGGAAGTTACATCAGTGATGCCTTGTCCACAGGGAGCAAATTAGTGTTTGCTGCTGTTCAGTGTGTCTCTTTATCATGTTATTGTGTGAAGCCTAAAAGAACCTCTGATTTCTGCTTATAAGGACTGAAGGTGAAAGAATTGCACTCTAAATTCAGGTATCTGGCCTCGCAGCTAGGCCACCTGAATGAGACAGTGGAAGAAAGTCATTGCTGTAAGGAGATTCGGTGGAGTCAAAGCTGCTGTGCACCCGGTACTAACTCAGTTGTAAACGGGCCTGCTCCGTGTGGAAATGGAGATTTACCAAGCAGATGTTTTAGTGTATTGTTAGTCACTCTGCAAGATAAACCACCTTTGCATCTGTTCCTCCTCCCTGTTCAGGACCATGACCTCCTAGACACGCAGGAAACAGCCATTACCAACTACTTTTCTTCATCTTCCTTGCCAATACTCTGCTCAGGCCACTTTCATCTCATTTCTAGATTATTGCAATGCTTCTGGCTAACTTTAGGCCTTAGTTTAGATAGCACTCAGGTTGGATAGCCCTTTCTTTCAAAGCTTCTCTCCCCTCCAAGACTGGGTTAGGTGACTTGCCTACTACATGTTCCTCTGCATTATCCTGTAACTGCCTTAACTTTTCTGTGTCCCCTCCCAGGCTTGAGTTATCTCCAGTGCCTGCATGTAATAAGTACTCAATACATTTTTATTGCACAAAAGAATGATAAAGAAATGCATCAAAATATTTTGAACACATATCTTTTTTGCTTCATATCTACTAACTGGAGCAAAGTATATTTATATTTTGGTATTAAAAACAGGCTATTTAGTGAATTGAGTTTGACTGGATTAGAAAATATATCTTTTATTTTCATCTGTGCCTTGGACTTTTCAATACAGATTAGAAGGTGCCTAATTTAACATGTATTGATAGTTATTTAATCACGCATGGATTAGGCACTTGCACATACTTGCCTTTCTCACAATTTTTCATCAGTTAATCAGAGACAGTAAATAGACCTGTTAGCAAATAGTGTTGTAAAGAGTAGATTTTCATCTTGACAGAATGTGTGTTTCTATGAGCACCTGAGCTGCTATGAGAAAGACATTTGTTCTCTGACAAGATCAAGCCAGGTGTTGCAAAGGGTTTTGAAGTCTCCTAATTAGTACACATCTATCCACCTACCTATTGGTGACATCAAGACTTTCAAAAGGAACCCTTACATTTTACAATTTTAAAGAAAAGAGGTCATTTGACATTTTTATACCTTATAGTGTGATCATACCACTAATCCTAGTAATCATGTGTCACCATGCAAAAACGTCAAATCACTATATTGCACATCTGAAATTGATAAAACTAACATAATATTTTTTTTACAATACTTAAATATGTTAAATGGTTAAAAAATTTTTTTAAATGAGGTCAAATGTTATATTTTTAACACCCATATAAGTCATTCCCAACAGCATGTCTCTTTCTTTCTCTCCATGTGGATAATTTCCAACAATTTGATTCTGCTTTCAAATTGAATGGGAAGAATTTTTATGAGATTCTGAGCAGATGAAGTAGCTTCTTAAAATTAAAGGTCAATTTGGAGGAAAAAAATTCATAAAAAAGAACATTGGAGAAAAAATCAGAATTTTAAAAGAATAATGTTTATCAGGAAAGAGAAAATCAGACACTGACTCTTGTCTAATTTAACTGTAATAGTGGAAAATTGTAATGGTGGGGAATTGTAACCCATTCCATTGTTCTTTTGACATTGTTTCTGTAAGTGCTGACTCTCACTAATATGTAGCTTGTAGATAAACAGCATGTTTGTATAAGAATCCTAGGAACTAGCTTCAAAAGATTCAGACTCTCACCTTCAGGCGTCCCAGTTCCAGGAGGTCTGCTGACCTTCAACCGTGGAGCCTGGATGACATGAAGCCGGGACGACGTGCAGGCAGATGCCTAAAGCAGAGGGATGCATACCAAACCATCACCTGCCTGATTGGAATGGACTGCACTCATCTACATGTAGAGAACTTTGCCACCCCTTCCCTCAATCTCTTTGCTCTGTTCTCCTCTCCCTTCTTATAAAAACCTCTGCCTTCACTGAGATGTGGAGAAGGGGATCTCCCCAGGACATGGGCTTTGAGACATGAGTCCCCATCTTCCAGGTAGCTGGCACCTGAAAATAAACCTCTTTCCTTTACATCAGCACTGGCCTCTCAAATACTGGCTTTTGTAGCAGCAGGCAGCTGGACCTGCTTTCAGTTATATAATCACAGGGAAAACTCCTGGATCCTTGACCCCATCGGAAAAGAGGGATAATCTAAGATCCTCTAAGATCCATATGATCAGGCTGTTCAATCTCTGTTTGGCTGGTGGCAGGTTCATAGGCAGGAAGAAGAATCCGTGGCCCCAGGGAATCCAGACATCAAAGTAGGTTGTCAGTGACAGCTATTGTGAGCTACAGAGAAATTGCAGGTGGAAGGAGAAAGTGCCCCTCCCTCTTCCTTCATCAAATCATGTAAAACAAACTGGAGCAAGATGCTGTCTGTTCAGATGATGTGAGTGAGAAGCACCTGTCACAGAAGAGTGAGACTGAGTGAGATCTTACAAGATTGCTCATGGGGCAGAGGGAGAGGAGAAGGGAGCTGGAGTAGCATCAGTAAAGGGAGGGAGGGGTGAACCTGCATGGAGTGATGAGAGGGGTCCTCTCGCAGTGAGTCTGTCAGGCGTGTGAAAGGTGGTGGGGGAAGACAGGCCAAGAAGTTGGATTGGCACCACAGATTCCTTTGACCTCAGGAGACCCTGACAACCAAAACGTGATTCCTTGTGGTGATAAGATGATAAAAGATTACGAAGAAATTTGAGCTGCAGTCATGTCACCTTCACCTTCTCTTTTTCTCTAAGCTTATTTGGTTGTTATCAGAACATGTAGTACGTGGACCTAGATTCTGGGGAGAGCTGAACTAACTGATGGTGTGTTGGGGAGACAAGAAGGAATTTTAGGTTGAGTTGTGTTCCCCTCCACAATTCACCTGTTGAAGTCTTCACCCCTCAATACTTCAGCATTTGTCTTTGTTGGAGGCAAGGTCTTTACAGAGGTAATCTAGTTAAAGTCAGGTCATTAGGATGGGCCCTGATCCAATATGGTTGTAGTTTTTATAAGAAGGGGAAATTTGGATACAGAGACCTACATACACAGTGACAAATAGGAGCAAGAAGGTGGCCATCTATAAGCCAAAGAGAGAGGCGTGGAACAAATCCTTTTCTCATGCCCCTCAAAAGGGAACAGCCCTGCCAACACCTGGATTTTATGCTTCGAGACGCCAGAACTGAGAGACAGTACACTTCTGTGGTACAAACCACACAGTCTGTGGTACTTGGTTGCAGCAGCCCTAGCAAACAAATATAACTGGCCAGTGCTAGCATCTTCTTCTTTCCTTTAGGGGAGGGTAGAGAAGAGAAGAGAAGGATTCTTAAGACTGCAAAGCAAGGTGGATTTCTTCTGGTATAATACCTGGAAACCCCAACAGTGTTTACATAAATGAAACAACTGGCCCATATCTAAGCTGATCCGCTGATTTCTGTCATCTTAACAAGCAGTGTTCATCGGCTAATGCTAATTGTGCATTTGCTGCATGATCAGTTGTAAACTGGCCAAATAATCTAGTAGACACGTATCATGGTCAATTCTGTGCCTGTCTGCAGAAAAACTCCAGAGAGCTGGGCTGAGAGATGGTGAGTGTTGAAAGTCTTTCTTGAGGTTCCTATACATTCTTCTGTGGCTGTACTCTCTTTGTCTCTAACCACAGTTACTTCCGATATAGGGACTGACTATTCAACCCAGGCTTGGGCCAAAAAAGTGGCCTGAGTTGCTCTTCTTTGGGCTGAATGGAACCTCTTCCCTGGATGTCCCCCCCATTTGAAGAAGATAAATTGTTCAAAAGAGAGCTAGTGTTCATATTTCCTTTATTATTAAATGATTCTTTGAAAGTGTCCTTTTTCCTAAAAACATGTAGAAATTTGGAACGCTAATTAAGGTTCAATTATCCTAATAGTGGATCAGTTTACTGAATGTGCCAAATTGATGCTTGCCAGAGGACTGATCTGGCAACAGCGTAATAAACTATTTGTAGGAGAAATACGAGAGAGTAAGACAACACATGACTTAGAGATTAGCACACGTGTGTGCACATACACACGGAATTTGCATCCATTGTATCACTTATGTATCCACTGGAGCCTTCTCCTTTCCGGTGGCTGCTTCTCTAAGCATGTGTCTTACACTCAGTATCTTCTCTAAGTCTCAGGTGCAATGGTGTGTTTCCAGTCTCTGCTACTCAGTCAAGTCTCATAGTGCTTGCGATCCTGATAGGGCTATTGGAACAGTCAATCAAAGTAATGGAAAAGGGAGAAAGTGATATATGAGAACCAAAGGCAAAGAGACATGCCTAAAGGCAATGAGCTCTGTAGAGGTGGGTGGATTTGGACTCCTGTCACGTTACTCACCTATCCTTTTCCCACAGCCTCCCAAATTATTCATACGAAAGACGTTTTGACCATCAGGGAGAGGTCCCTGCACACCTAGCTTTTCTGAAAGGCAATGCAGCATGGACTTTGGAGTCAGGCCAATGCAAGTTCTAATCCCAGATCCACTGGCTTTGTGAACTCGGGCACGTTGTTTTTAACCTCTTGAGTCTCGGTATTCTTAACCTGCAACCTTAACCTTAAACTTTAACCTCAACCTTCAAATAGGCATAAAACCTATCAACAGTAAAATGGAAAAATAAATTGCGGCATATTCACATATTGGAATATTCTGCAGCTATAAGGGTGAGAAATCTACAACCTCATATACTACATGATACAATTGCACAGTACAACTATATACAATAATATGGATGAATGTCACAAGCACATTTTTTAAATCCTCACTGAAGGACACATTTTTATTGTTTTTAGAAAGAGAGGAAGGGAGAGAGATAGAGAAAGAGAAACATCAGTATGAGAGAGAACCATTGATTGGTTGTCTTCTTGTTTGCGCCCTGATTGGGATCGAACCCACAACCTGGCTATGTGCCCTGACTGGGAATCAAACCTGTGACCTTTTGGTCTACAGGACAAGGCTCCATCCAACTGAGTCACACCAGCCAGGGCAGTCACAAGACACAATATTGAGTGACAGAAGCCAGATACAAAAGGTACATATTGTACAAAAGGGTACAAACTTATGTAAAGTTAAAAGCTTTGTGAACGAATTTATATTATTTGAGGTGGAAATGGCAGTTAACCTTAAGGAAGTGTGACTAGGTGTGGGTGGGAGAGGGCTGGAAGAATTCTGTTTCTTGTCTTGGGTGGTGGTTACTTGGGTGTGAAATGCACTGAGTTCCACACTTAAATTAGTGTAATTTTCTGTCTGTATGAGATTAAACATTACTCAACAAAACAAAACAAAACAAAACAAAAACCCCAGATCAAAACAGTGTCTTACTCATAGAGATGTGAGGATTAACTGAAATAATGAATGGAAAATACCTTGTCATAGTGAGTGCTTGCTATCTGTTAGAAATTTATTATTGTTGTTCTCCTTATTATCCTGATGAAGACATTGGTGACAAATTTACTTGCTGTTGCATCTGGGTGTGCTTGTGACACTCCAGGGTTTTTAAATAGGAAGGCCTAGTTCTTCATTAGAGGCAAACCTTATAGTATAGTGTCTCATTCAGAGGCATGCATTTCAGTTTCAGTGGGGAAAAAAATTAAAAATAAAAACAGCCTTGATTACTCTGATTTGGGGTAAGATATTTCTCTAAGTATTTTTTTTAAATGGTGATTAACAAAACAAAACAAAACAAAGTGAAAACCCACCCTATGTCCTCCCCAGCATGCAAAAATAACTCGGCAGGAAAGAACAGACCATTTTCTTCTGTTCTCAAAGTGGTTTCCACTTCCTCTGGTTTCCTCCTTTGATAAAAGTAGCAGTTTAATCTATTGACAGATAAAAGCTTTTCAAAGCACTAACTCCATTTGGAGCTGTTGCTCTTCATTGTTGATTTTCTATAATACAGATGTTTTGGCATAATGTATTCTCCTGAATGTCCCCTGTCAGCTCAGTAAAGAAGACAAACAGCAGCCTGATCCTCAAAACAGGGCCTCTTCATAAACCAGCTGACATAAGCTCAATTGAGTCTCACCCCACATAAAGATTTTAATAAACAAACCTCACTGGTCAGCATATTGCTCCAGCATATTTAAACATATCACATGCTTTCTGCTCCTCCTCACAGTTCTGCAGCTTTTGCACAAAACAAGTTCTAGGTTAACAGAATGTAGTGAGTCTCAACGGGGAGGAGGTGCCTCTTCCCCACATGCCACGAGAGAGCCACGGAATGAGAGTGTTACACAGAGGAGTGGCAGTGGGAGCCAAGGTCAAGTCTGAGGGCTCAGAACTGCAATTTGTGCAGCTGAGTCAGCATAAAGAAGCCTGAGGACACATGGGATGTATTCCTAACCCACTGGGTCTCTCTCAAGTGTGTCTCTACCTAGTTCTCCTTGTCGCTTTTCATTTACATGCTCTGTTGGAACCTTATCTGTCTTTCTGGACTTTTATGTACCTATGGAGTCTGTTCTGACTCTTGAGTTAGATTCCCTCCATTCCAGTCCTGCTTCCACAGTCAAGATCTCTGTGAATTTAACATCTCATTTAACTTCTCTTAGCCTCAGATCTCTCATCTGAAAACTGAGGATCATAGTGGGTCTATTTCCAAGGGCTCTTAGGAGGGCTAAATGTGATTGTGTGTGCAGAGCTCTTAGAACAGTGGTTGGCCGGTTCCTAGTGCTCACAGCTCATAGCTTAGTAAATGGTGGTTATTCTTTAGTTCCTTTCCAATCCCACCTCCACCTCCATGCCTACTCACCCCCCACAGATTAGAGAGGAAAACCCACCGTCCAGAAAGAGGTTAGCTCATTGGGTTCAGGGAATGTTAAAATGGAAAGATAATTCCTAAATGAAGAGCAGAGTTTAGGACCTAGTGGTTTTCCCAACTTTGGCAGCACTATTTGAAATTTGGGGCCAGATAATTATTGTGGTGAGGGGCTGTCCTGCATAGGATGTTTAGCAGCTTCCCTGAGTCCTACTGACTACCCTCCTGTAGCACTCCCCCAACCCCCAAGTGTGACAATCAAAATATCTTCAGACATTCCCAATGTGTCCTGGGGGCAAAAGTGTCTTCTGTGGTTGAGATCTGCTGGACTAAACCAAGACTCTCTTAGCAACAAAGGCATAATAAATGAACTATAAAAAGAGAGAGAGTGGTCCCTTTGATAGCTCAGCTGGTAGAGCGGAGGACTGTAGTTAAACTCCAAAAAGAGAGAGAGTGGAGTGAATTAGCAGAAAACAAGTGCCTTCCTTAGAGGACAGATGGGAGTGGAAGTCTGATTCAGGACCCTACCTACAGCTGGCTCTACCGGTGTCTTCCTGAACACTTCCATTTCACAGGAGTGTGTGAAAGCAGAACAATAGAAGAGGAAGGGATTCCATTTCCAAAGCCTGTAAAAATGTATAATGCTAAGCAAAGTAAGTCATATATGGGATAAAAAACAGAAAGCAACAAACAAACAAATGAATAAAAACGTCTTGTAGACACAGACCACAGTATGGTGGTTATCAGAAGGAAAGGGGGTTGGGGAGGTAGAAGAGAGTAAAGGGGTCAAATATATAGTGACAGAAGGAGACTTGACTTTGGATGGTGAGCACCCAATGTAATGTCATATGATGTGTTATAGAATTATGCACTTGCAGTTTATTTAATATCATTAACCAATGCCACCCCGATACATTTATAATTTTTTTTAAGTTTAAATCTCCACCACTCCTTTGCTTTTCAATTTACTCTTGGAAGATATATTTACAGCATTTTATCAAAGTTCCTTGGTTTTGTTATTTTCTTTCACCAGATGAAATCCAGTGAGTGAACACATCGGGCTGCCCTATTTCCAGCTTTGTCACGATTGTGTTAAGTTCATGAGAATGACACTTAAGTGCTTTCGTTTTTCCAACTCCTCACTTATTTTTATAAACTATAGGGGCAAAATGCAATAAAAATTTCCAATATTTGCAGAAACATTGCTGTGTAGATAAAAATAACAACATTACCAAAGCTCATCTCTTGGCTGATAGCACCACCATGCAATTGCTCAAAATGTTCATTTTCAGATGATTTATAGAGACCTGAATTTGGCATACAAAAACTGGTGGAGAGGTGTGAGTGCACAATGTGCTAATGGATGGTAGGTATAGAGAAGTTTTCAATTTATTTATGAAAGTTGAAAACTACTAGTAAGCAGGAGAAGGTGAGTTATGGGCACTAGGTCACAGTGTATATTATATATTCTTATTTAGGTCATAAGCGTTTCAAGGGGAAGGAAGGATTTTCAACAAAGTTTTTCAGAATCCTCTCTAGTTTGCATGAAGTAAACACTTTTTAACTTCTAGTTTCATGAGTAATGGGTGCAATAAAGTCAATAGTTTCTTTAAAACAAGGATGCAAAACTTAAGGATTCCTTGAATTTTAGATCCGAAAGTACTCTATAACTGGTTAAGGAATGTTCTATGCATTGTATGTAGATAAAGACATTTAGGTATCAATGATAGATCAATTTATCTCTACATATATTCATTGTGAAATGTGAATCTCCATACATTAGTTTTATTTGTTGTGCTCATTTAGGTCTTAATCAAGTCTCTCCTGTTTGCTAACAACAGTAATCAGCTTGAACCGGTTTGAGCAAATAAGCAGATGTAGGGAGGACTGGAATGTTGCAAAGAGTCTAAGGGCTGTAGAGCTTTTTGAGAAATTATAATGAGGGTTTAGGGGTATCAGGGGAAATTCAGGGAAGTACCCCTTGGTGTCTCTCATCTTTGTTTTCCCCTCTGGCATCTGTCCCTTTCTCCTTTCTCTGTAAAATGCAGGAAGATGGCCTTATAGCTGCTGAGTTGACCACTCCTCCAGTACCCAGCCAAACAGTTAGCCTGGCTATCTTGATCCCAATTTCAAATTCCCAGGAGAGACAGTGTGATTGGTCCAGCTTGGGTCAACATACGCCCTCCCCGCTCTTATTAGCTATAGCCAGTCTAAAGGTGGTGGGAAGGAGTCATGTGATTCATGTGTGTCCTGGGTCTTAATTCTGTGGATGTGGGGTATGATTTTCAGAAAAGGAGATAATTGTAAAAACAGACAACCTCAAAGATGTATCACATGTATGTTTATAATGTATTGTAGTGAAAATCTTAAGCAAACGTCCAGCAATATTTTCCAGTTCAATTGTCTTTTTCTTGCTAAAACAAGTTAGTAGGTTTTAAATGTGTTTGTTGACTGATTGATTATTCTGAGATTTGATCAATTATAAAATGAAAGAAACCTGTGAGGTTTCAAATTTCAAGCCTGTGAGTTTGATAATAGTGTGACCTGGCCTTCTGGATCATGAGAATGTAATTAATCTTTGAAAATTAAGTTATGTGAAGCCTGTCCAGAAAGTATCCAGCCAAGCGCTATGTAAAGGAGACATTTATTGAAGAAATACAGATACAAGAAATACTGTAATAGGAAAATGACACCCAGTCCCCTTCAAAGTAGGTGCCTTTGGGGCCTCACACAGTTCTCCCAATCACCAGCAGCTGCCCCATCATATTTTCCTGAATCTCATCCATAGTCTGAAACCTCTTTCCTTTCAAAGGTGATTTTAGTTTTGGGAAAAGCCAGAAGTCACAGAGTGCCAAATTTGAACTGTTGCGGGGCTAAGTCACCTGAGTGATTTGATGTTTTGCCAAGAAACACTGCGTGTGATGTGGTGCATGAGCAGGCTCATTGTCAAGATAAAGCTGTCAATCACCAGGTGCCTGTACCTGCAGCCTTCTGAATCGTCTGAATAGTTTCTGCAGAGGAATGTTCAAGCTTAATGCAAAATTTGATGCAGATTCATTGCTGTACTCACTCAGTCATTTTGAATGCAAGGGCCACCCAGTACAAATGCTCATTCAAGGGCATCTATTGCCCCCACTGACTAGCACAGTGAAGTCATCATTGTTCACACATGCCATGCATCCCAGTCCACTCCCCTTGGCTGCCAGGTTACATCAATGTGAGCAAACCATTCTCAGTATGTTAATAATGGCTGGGCTTTTCCAGACAGACTTCCCCATATGAGTTTCCCAAGGCTGCTGTAATGAATCCCCACAAATTTGGGTGGCTTAGAACAGTAGAAATTTATTCTCTCACGGCTCTGGAGGCCAAAATTTTAAAATCAAGGTGTTGGCAGGGACTGGCACTTCCTCAGAAGGTTCCAGGGGAGAGAATTCTTCCTTGTCTCTTCTAGCTTCTGGTGGCTCCAGGCATTCTCTGAATGGAGTGGCATGATTCTAGTTTCTTCCTCCATCTTGCATAGCCTTCTCTTCTCTATGTGTCTTCTCTCTAAGTCTCTTGAAGGACACTTGTCATTGGATGTCACTTGGATAATTCAGCATGATTTCATCATCAGATTCTTAACTTCATTACATTTGCAAAGACCCTTTCTCCAAGTAAGGTTATATTCACAGGGTCCAGGACATACTTTATGGAGGCCTCCATTCAACCTGCTACTTCAGGTGAGGATGGACTGACCAGTTGGCCTTCTTGCATTTTGCTTACTGTGGTCACGTCTCGCTTACGGTGGTACTGTCCAAGAGGTGGCAGCTGCACTTGTGGACCTGGGAGTTGGAACACCTGGAGCAGATGGGAGGTGTTGAGACATCATGGACACAGTCTGGGGCAGCAGGAGCCCATTAGCTGGTCACCCTGGGCTAAGACTGGGCATTGTGGTGACATTTTCCTAAATGAGATCATCAGACAGAATCCACTACCTGCATTTCTCCCGGGTAGACTGAATTAGGAAGGAGAAATAAATTAAAACCAATTTTTGTGGTGGACTCACTTATATAATATAACCCAGTATTTGGCTGCGGTCACCCTGATCTTTAAGAGCTAGATAAGGTCACCATAAATCATCCTTTTTTGGGTAAAGTGTAATCTGAGAGAACCTGAGAGTTAGGCATGTCGACCCCCACCTCATAATATTTCTCAGCTGTACCAGCAGGTGTATGGAGATATTCTCCTTTGTGGTACCGAGGGTGTTATAACAATTATGACTATTATTGTTTTTATTTGTCAAAATATTACACTCAGTTTTCGACATTGGTCATATTTTTAGAGCACAGACTTGCATCTGCAGAGTAGTATTTTCTCGCTTCACTTCTCTCAGGCAGAAAAGGTTCTTTCCGGGGCATGCTTAACAAAGCATGGCTTTCTAAAAAAACATTTTGCAGTTATACTTTTAACTTTATTTGGCTAGCTGGTGGGTATTTGCCAATTTTCTTAGAAACTCTCTTCCAGGGCATACTTAATTTTTCAAAAATAATGGCAGGGCACTGAAGTTAAAGGATGATTATTGATGTCTTATTCATTGAGTCTCAACTATGAGAAAAATCAGAAGAAAAGTCCCTTTACTATAAGATACTACATATTTTTTTCTTCTGAGAGCTTTATTTTCTTAAAAAATACAGAGGAAAGGAGTTACTCTAGCAAACAAAATTGAGTTTTATTTCCAAATCACAATATTCCATCCAATTTGCACACCGTCTACTTGCTTGTCTTCTTTATATCTGCATGAACCATCTCTCAGGAATAAATATTACCCACAATTTGTCTTCTAAATTGTGGAATGCTTTGCTACAGAAAGGAATCTCTGATGTGAGCTAGGAATCCTTTAGAATCACTTGACAAGATATTTGTTTGATTTCTCTCTACCTGGCATCCTTATCATCCTGAATAAAATTTCACCCCCCATCCCACATCTGCATCCTCTGCCCTGTAGGAAATTTAGGAGGGGGCTCTGGGATTCTGTTTTGAAGTGGAGGAAAGTGCCTGCCTTGTTTTCGTGTCTGTAACCCAGGCCATCTCCTATCCAGAGGGCTAAACATGTGACGTTTCACATGGGAGCCCTGCATAACTAAAGTATCAAAATGCTTAACTAATTCAACAAGGAAAGAGTGAGCCTGCCTCTTGGCATCCATCCAAATTATTGATTTGTGCACAAATACACAGAGGCCTTTTCAGGGAGCCATCACCTCTGTCCATGTGTGAGCCATTTCTGACTCCGAGATGTTCTCTGCTCAGTCTTCAGAAACATTGTGTCCCAGTGCACTGTTCTTAGCAAATGTCTGCCCTTATTTTTAATATTCAGACAGACATATCTGTGGCTAGGGAAAATTTCTCCAGGGAAGAAGTCTCCCTTATTCCCCCTGACACTCCCATTCCTCCACCAGTGTTCACTTTTTGGGGTAGGCAGAGTCAGTGGTATGTGAACAAAGAGAGTCACACTGCTTGGACTGTGGGAGTTATCAGGGAAGTGGGCCATGGCATCCTTGAGGGATGGGACTTCTCCAGTGCTTTTTTCATGTTGAATTGTAATGACCTGCTTGCTTGTCTGTCTGATTTACTAGGTTAAGAAGTTCTAGAGGGCAGAAACCACTCCTTATTTGTCTTATATCTCCAATGCCAAACTAATATCCAGCACTCAGGGCATAAATGACACTTAACATTTGAATCATTCAATAACTGATTTAGGGCAAACAGCATTGCTAGAAGAGGGTATCATGGGTTGAATGATCGACTCCAAAAAGATATGTTTATATTCTAACTTTGAGAACCTGTGAATGTGACCTTATTTGGGAAAAGGATCCTTTCAGATATAGTTAAGTTCAGGATCTCAAGATGAGATTACCTTGCATTATCCAGATGGGGCCTAAACCCAATGACAGGTGTCCCTAAGGAGACAGAAGAGAACACAGAGAGGAGATGAGCATGTCAAAAGGCAGGCAGGGATTGGAATCATTCAGACATAAGCCAAGGAACACCTGGAGCCACCAGAAGCAGGATGAGGCCACGTCCCCCACAGTCTTCTGAGGGGATGTGGCCCTGCCAACACTCTGATTTTGTAAGTATGGCTTCTGGAACTGAAAGAGAGTAAATTTCTATTGTTTTAAGCTCCCATATTTCTGGTAATTTGTTATGGCAGCCCTAGGAAACTAATACAGAGGGTAATCTAACTTCAAGAAAAGCTATTAAGACACAGAGCTTGGCTCATAGTACAGGAAAGGAGAGGCAGAGGAAAGCCTAGGTGAAGATTCCTGTTGGCAGGGCCGAGGGAACAGGGACTGAATTGTGGAGATAGGCATGAAGGTGAGAGGGGGGATCTTAATTTCCAGGACCCCTGATGAACCGAAAGAAGTTTCAACCTCGGCTAAAGAGCTGGAGTAGCAGGAGCATGTCATTTACCACAATTATAGTTATATGATGGCGCAGTATAGGCATTCAATGAGTGAATATTGAAGAAATAAATGAGTGAGATTCATAAAAGGATCTTTACTATCTAATGCCCCAAATCTCATTTCATTCAGGGATATGTACAATAACAGAAATTTATTTTGTTTATCTTATCTATCCTCTTTAAATTAGAAGTTACTTGTAGTGAGTCTCATGTAACTCCTCCTTTTTGTCCCCCACATCAGTGTAGGCCATGTTTTGCCCAAGCTGGTGGTCACTAAGTGTCGGTGACTCACCAAGCATTGATTTCCACCATCTGTGCGGTGGACTGTCCAGAAAACCAATGAGAAAGGGTTGGCTTGAGCCTATTTAGGGTCATCATGTTCTGCTCATCAATGTTGATCATTTTCTTTCTTTGGACTACGATACCACGTGACCAAACTATTCATGTTTTGTTTCTTTATTTCACGGAAAGAGGTAAGACCAACAAATTGTTTCCAAACTCTCCTCATTGCTGGTATAAAATATCTTGTAAGATATTTTACATCAATTGTAAGAACAGGCAAAAATTATGGCATGATGTATCTTTTGGAAGGAGATTGCCAGTGTCTTCTCAGAAGAAATAGATTCTAAGTCAGAGAGCAAAAACTCAAAATGATGGGAAAAGGCCTGATCAGGTAGCAGCTGAAACCCCCACCCACCTGGCCTGAAGTGGGGAAGGTACTTGGAAGGAGCTGGCTTGAAGCCAGGCCTGCCTAGCTTTGATTGTTGCTAGTGTCATTTCTGTGTAAAATTCTCAACAATCACATTTACAAGCCATTTACCAGATGCTATTACCACCCTGACACTTGGGTACTCTTCAGACTTCTCCTTCTGTGACAGGCCCTGAATGAGCGTTAAGATTTAATGTGATTGGTTTTGGCAGGCCACCTCTCCCCATCTTCCTGGCACACCCCTCCATGCCCTCCATCATCACTGAGACCTGCTGGAGGGACACCTGTTATTGAGGATGCCACCAAAGTACGTGCCGGACTGACGCACACCCACACTCACACGTGCTCACATACACTTTAATTATGCTCCTGGGGAGATGAAAACAAAGACAACAAAATAGTGCTTTCGGCTGAGTGAGATGAGCCTTTTGCTTCTTCAAATTTTGTATGTTTGGTTTTTAAAAAATATTTTTTAATGGTTTTATTTATTTTTAGAGAGGGGGGAAGGGAGGGAGAAAGAGAGGGAGAGAAACATCAGTGTGTGGTTGCCTCTCACGTGGCCCCCACTGGAGACCCGGCCTGAAACCCAGGCATGTGCCCTGACTGGGAATTGAACTGGCAGCCATTTGGTTTACAGCCCACACTCAATCCACTGAGCTCCACCAGCCAGGGCTAAATTCTGTATGTTTGTTTAATGAACTGTAAATAGCTACACTCTATGTATTAAGGAGTATGAGGAAATTTACTTCTTGTTAAACTGATGGACATATATTTGGGTCAAGGAAATCTATGTAGAGGACAAGAGAGCTTTGGAATTCATTCATTCATTCATTCATTCATTCATCTGAAAAGTCCTAGATACTGCTGTGGGTGTTTGGAGATGTTAAATAACAGTTTCTAAAATGAATGAATGAGTGAGTGAGTGAATGAATGAATGAATAAATAAAAATTTAGAAAGAAATGAAATAACAGTTTTTGCCTTTTCTTCTTTACCTTCCCTACTTACATACAATCTAAAGAATGAGAAACAGCCTCCAAGTTATCAGCGCACAGAAGAAGAAGCGTGTCACTGCCTGCAGATGAGCAGGAAGCCCTTTGCAGAGGGTGAGGTCAGAGCTGAGTCTTAGAGAGTTAAGAGGTGTTAGTCTCTCTGGGCATAAATTAACTTGGCTCTCTGTCACATGTCCCTTTCTCTCTGATTGTTATGTCATCTTGTCAAGATCAAGAGCTCTTTGTCCAGTTTCTTTATATAGCAAGAGCCTGGCCCAGTGCCTGGTGCACAGAAACCACTTACCACATTTTAGCTGAATAAATAAACAAATCTATAAATGGCAGATGCCGGGATTCTTGATGTAGTACACACACACTGGAGAGTCAAGGTCAAGATCTTATTTTGGTTTTAGGTGACAGAAGGCAGGGTAATGTGACAAATATACAGAGTACACAATGACTAAGGTATCTAGATACTGTTCACATGGGGCTGGTGGAAGGTTACCCCAGATCTAACCACAGGTGCAGAGTCAACCTGTGGGTACTATAAGACCACCACTAATTCACCCTGCTGGTTGGGAGGTGGACTTCCACTGGGAAACTGCCTAAGGGGCAGTCCCTGGGGAAGCTGCTTGTGGCCCGGCCTCTCTCTCTTGCTAGGCCTTGGACAGTATGTGGATAACCAGGGATGAACCACAGTGTGATATGGATCAAAATGATGAAAAAAGCAGAAACAACAAATGATTATTTCTAAGTTTTATTTTCTTCTGTATTACCCTTTTATCTGCAAAGCATGATCTAATAAGTAGAGAAGGCTCAGGAGGGCCAGAAACGTGGTATTTGCTCATTCAGCCTTAGTTTTTGACCTACTTGCCAAGACAGATAACCTTGGGAGGCTCAGTCTGAAGCTTCCCATCAGCATGAGGTAGTTAGATTTGCCTGGGACCTGAATTAGGGGGCTTGGGAGACAACGTATTAATGCAAGACGAGCCCAGGAAATGAGTCAGAAACCCTTGTTTCTTGTTCAAGCCCTACCTTGACCAGTGAGTGACCTTCAGCAAGTTGTTTAACTTCTCTGGGATACAGTTTAAAAAATCTATCTCCAAAATCTAGCACTCAAAATCCTTATTCATTTTATATTACTAATTTTTTTTTAGAGAGGGGAAAGGAGGGAGAAAGAGAAGAAGAGAAACATCAATGTGAGAGAAACATTGATTGGTTGCCTCTCGTGTGTGCCTCGACTGGGGACTGAACCTGCAGCCTAGGTACGTGCCTGAACCGGGAATCAAACTGACAAACTTTAGCTTTGCAGGATGACACCCAACCAACTGAGCCACACCAGGCAGGGCATCATTACTTATTTTTACTTATCAGATATTTAATATATACACTTAACACATATGTGTAACAAATATAATTTTCCAAGTAAGAATAAAGAGTATAGTTTTTCAAAAGCCCTAGGCCTGTGAGTATTTTTGCAGACTGCATGTTATTTCAACCATCCCCACATTTGGCAGTATCCCTGGAGTGTCTGCTCTTTCTAAAAGGACAAATATATTAAATGGTGAGGTTCTATAGCTAAAGTGGAAACATTTATTGCAGTCAGTTATTTGACTGGCCTCAGGGCCTGCTTTACCCACAAAGAGAAGAGCTAGGAGGAACCTAGACATCTGATTTCAGAGATGCAGAAAAGGGATGACCTCTTTCCTTCATTAGCCAATACCTTTCATTATACAATTGGATTTAGGGTTAAAATGCAAATGTGCACTTATAACACTGGAGCTAAGTAAATGCTGATTATTTCAACTCACACTAAAGTGTAAATGACTGATATCAAACTCCACCCTCAGAGCAGGGGTGTCCAGCCTTTTGGCATCCCTGGGCCACACTGGAAGAAGAGTTGTCTTGGGCCACACATTAAATACACAAACACTAAAGAAAACTGATGAGCAAAAAAAGGTCCGTGCATAATTTTTGTGATATCTGCCACTACAGATAAGCAAAAAAGTTTGCATATAATAACCCTAATTGTGCTGCATACCTTTCAATAATTGTTTAAAATCATTGAGCAGGTCCCAACTTTGTGATCACCAATATAGAAAATGTACATATGTAAATACTTAGTAATAAAACTAAGTAATGTTTTAAGTAAATTCACGATTTTGTGTTGGGCTGCTTTCATAGCCATCCCGGGCTGCGTGCGGCCTGCAGACTGCAGGTTGGACACCCCTGCCTCAGAGTGTGCTTTCCGTAACAGTAAGGATAAAAAGCAAAGCAAAACAGGAAAAATGATGGGAACTGCAAGGGTGACAAGGGCATGGGAAGAAGGGCAAGAACATGGAAAGGGGAGAATAGAGTTTCCAAGGATAAACTTCTTTACTTACTGCTTGTTCACTAAGGTTACACAGAAACCAGTGGTTTAGGATCCAATTTCAGAGAATGTCATAGTCTCCATGTTTTATGGCCCAGAACACCACTTCTGCAAAATCAGATAAAGCTGCCCAAGCAAACCTCAGGATCTTGAGGGCTTTTATGAAACGAAAAATAATTTTCTTTTTTTTTATGGCATGCATTGTTTCTTGAATATAAAACATATACCCACACTGTAGAACATTTAGATGCCACAACAGATATAAATTTTAAAAACCCCATTCTCAATTCCACCACTGTTAACATTATAAATATTGTAGCTCTTTTGTTTTTTTTTTTAAAGCTTACGGGGAGTTTTCAGGATAGCATCCATGGCCGTTTAGACTGAGGAGACTGCAGAATCAGAAGTGGGGCCAGGATGTGCGACGTCAGCAGAATCTGGGACCAATTTTCTGGGGGAAAAATAAACCCACCCATCCTGTGTGTATTCAATGGGGTGTGTATATATTAAGCAGAGGGCTTGGCACATTCACTTAGCACTTCTTTTCATTCTATATTCCTAGGAAGTAGGACCTGAAGAGTCCATCTGCTGCATTCAAATAGAAACTGATTTTTAAATTAGGTGAAAACTGTGAGCAATGCAGATCAGAGCAACTCTGTGTATGTGTGTGTGGTGTTGTTTGAGTGAGTGAGTGTGTGTTTGTGTACATTCATGTATCTGCATAGAGCCCAAGTAGCCAACTTAGGAACGGGGTGGGTTGTGAAAAGCTTTTTATCTGCTTATACTTCTGCTTCCATCTTTATGATTTACGACTGAAGCCTTCCTTCAAAGCTAAATCAGGTGGTGCATAAAAAAATCCAAAAGATCGGGAGACTTTTCCTGTACTGCGTGCTCAGCCCCAGAGAAATTGGAGGATGGTTGGGGCTGTGCCCACCAGCCTCCAGGTGAGATCTTGTTCGCCTGGTGGTTTCAGAAAGGGGCTGACGGGGATAATAAATATCATTTGCTGACACGGAGTCCTGGGGCTGTGCTGACCACAGGAGTCGTGGTCCCTAGGACACTGGGACCGCTCACAAAGCAGACATTTATGAAGCGGTTAGCTTTGCATTAATCATTTCCCTAGCCATTCACCAACAGTAACAATCCCTTCAATTAGAGTCCAGGCCCAGGAAAACCCTGGAGTTTATTGGAAGTGACATCTGCATAGCAAAGGGTGACTGTGTTAAAATGGAATAGCACAAAGGGGCCTAAATCCCCTCTCCTGCCTGGCGCCTTCCTTCTCTTTTGAGGAAAGAAGAGGACTGGCCCTTTTAGGAGTGTTCAGTTTGTGCTTTTCCTCTTTGGTGGCTAGCTTGTCAGCTGAAGTTTTCTTATCTGCTTCTCTTCTGCGGATGAGTTAGTTCTGATGTGGAAAGTTCTGCCGTGTGTCCATGGAGTTTTAAGGGCCCTCAGACAACACCAGCGGCTGGCAGGCTGCTGGCCAGGGCTGAGATGAATGTAGAGCCCACTGGGAGGTCCAACAGCTTGGCAAATTCTCTCTTCGTGGAGATAAGAATTTGGCATCCAAATTGGAGACCTGGAGTTCTGTGGGCCTTACTTAGTATTGTAAAAACTAAACGGAACCCTGGCTGAGTATCTCAGTTGGTTAGGGCGTCACCCCGATACGCCACAGTTCTGAGTTTGATCCTCAGTCGGGGCACATACAAGAATCAACCAATGAATGCATAAGTAAGTGGGACAACAAAGTGGTGTCTCTCTCTCAAATCAATAAATTAAAATAAAATAAAATAAAATAAGGATGGGAGTAATGTAGAAAGTGGAGTTGATCGTCAATTCCAGAAGGCAGGGATAACACCCATTCTTTTAAAAGTAGTTCTACGTCGCGTATATTACAGGCTCTAAAGAAATGTGTGATGGCCAGTTGACTGATAGGTTGATCGGATACTTGCCCTTTTAATCCTTTTGCTTGTTAAACTGCTTGCCTGCACAGTTATTTGGCCTCTTTCATTTCCAGTTCTCTCAATCCTTTGCAAATATCTGTGAGCACAGAGGACATTCACGGGTGTTGGCTGACGTCCCTGGTGCCGCCTTCCTGGAGCTGCAGGAGCTGCGGCTGCGAACCACGTGGATCCATCACAGGTTTTGCTACTTATTTACACATCTCAGCAAATGTTTACTAGTTGATACTGTCTGTCATTTATTGCTTTCGGAGTCTTTTTTGTTTTTGTTTTTGCCTGAATTTTTAGAAAGTAGACTTTTTAAATGCCTCATTCTTTTCTGGATATACACTATGCTAGATGCTAAAATGATTAAGAGTTTCCTCTTACCACTAGAAAAGAGGATTAAACACAGTCATGTTCACAAATGACTGTAAGGCAGGATTAAGACAGGCCAGTGCTGAAAGAGACATATAAATAGGGAAGCGGGGATCCGAGGAAAGGACATCACAGCTGCCTGGGCAATTAGCAAGGGCTTCCTTAGGCATTTGCAATAAGTCTTGAAAGATGGCCAGAGTTTTGCAATGTAAAGGGAAGGCATCCTTGGAAAGGGAACAGGGAATTCTCTAAGGGTGTATGTCCTGGGAAGAGTGAGGAGTCTACTTTGGGATCAAGCACAGATTTGGGCAGGAGAAGTGGGTGGGACCAGTAATTGAACACACTGTCAATCACCGTGATAAGTCTGTTATTATTTTGGCAGAGGTGGGAACTAACTGGTGGATTATACTGAGGGAGGAGGGAGCAGGGTCAGGACTCGGGTGAGGCATGTAGGGTACACATTTAGGGAGACGTTCGCCCCCAGGTGGGGGTCCTGTGCTGTAGACCCTGAGAATGGCACCTCCTTACTGTGGTTCCATTTAGGGCAGGGCAATGGGGGAGCAGGTGGGACCCCATTTATGGTGAAAGCTGATGTTTAGCAGATGACTGAAAACTGTTTAGGATAGATGGACAAAAGTGGGTGAGATTGTGGGAATGCTCTCAGTGTGAGAGTCCAGGCAGACAGAGAAGACGTGGGGCCTGGGGCGTGGGGAGCAGTCCAAGAGTTCCTTTTAATGTGCTCATACAGATAGCAGCCGGCTGTGAGGAGGACTGACAATCACCACTCCCCTTTCGGGAGTGTTCGCTACGGCCCAGGGATGGTTCTTATGCTTTTCACGTATTAATTTAATAAGGACAGAAGTTGTCTGGGGCTGAGAGAGCTGAGTTCCAGTCTAGTTGTGCACTGATCGGCAGTGGAGCCTCTTTGACCTGGACTGTCCCACCTGTAGAATGACTGAGTTGCGGTGGACAGTTCCAAAGGCCTCCTAGGACCCAGCAATGCCACATAACTCCTGACATACATTCCTGTCAGCCCACCCAGAGAGGAACCCAAGCTGTGGGAATCCCACTGTAAGATTAGTCAAGATCTCCCAGTTTAGGTGCCTTGGGATGTAAATCCCTCTGTCTGGCTTCTTATCTTTCACTGGTTCACTTGTAACCACGTCTAGCATTTCTAGGTTCCAGGTCCCCCTTGAAGACAGAGTTTCCATCAATCTGATGGTCAGTCTGCGTGTCCCTTCTGATCTCCTCTCCACATGTATCCAACACCCTGGCCTGGTCCACATTTCTGCCCCCCTCCTCTTCCTATTGCTGTGGTGTCATTAACAAAACTCCCTGACCCTTGCAAAGCCCCTCCAGCACAGCTGTCCCATGAGAAAAACGGTGGACTTAATAAGCTTCCCCTTAAATGGCCTCAAATCCATTCTAGTGATTGGGGGGCCAGCCACACACAGGACAGAGTCTGCTGGTGCAGGAGATGAGACAGGGAAAGAATAAAGAAAGTTCCCAAGAACCTGGGCCTCAGGGACCAAATTAAAAAAGCCGCACCGCTTATTCAAAATCAGATGAATGTCAGTGGGATGTTTGTCAAACAAACTTGTCATTATTTGTCACAATTTGAGGAAGTATCAGTCAGTAGTCACACTTGAACATGTAACAGAGCTATTTATAGCTGCCAGTCTACAGATTTAACTAATGCAGGGCCAAGTTTCAATGTTATAAACAGCTTTATTTATAATGATTGTGTGGCTATAAATAGTTTGGTTCTCTGGGTGTAGCAGAACAGCGCCGCGCTGTTCTGCCAGAGCTGGAGCCAGGAGGAATGTGCCAGCAGGGAGGTGAAGCCTCCTGTTTTTCCCTCTTCTTGGCGGACCCTCTCTGAGTCCTTGGCCAGGGTATTTCATCCTCTTCCTCAGTGCCCCTTTTGGAACCAGGAGCTGTGCTGAACCGGGTTCCCAGGAGATCACAGAGGTTATTCAATTAATTAACACCTGCTCCAAGATCTCCTGTGGAAAGGGAGCGGTATGTGAGTGCCGCCTCCTTTGTGCCTAATTACAGTCTCTCATGCCGGAGGGTGGAGGGAGATATCCTGTTATTCTCCTGAACAGGCAAAGCTCTAAAGGTTTGTTACAGCTTCAGATTTAATTTGACCAACAGCCATAGTCTCTTCTACAGATAAGTGGTCAGAAATTTAGAAATATATTAGTTTCTAGTGTCAGCAGAACCTTGTCTAGGGAGTTGGGGGAGCAGAAGAGAGGAAGGGGAGTATGTATACATAAATTAAGCATGTAAAATACACGGGGACATCAGATTAAAAACTGATCATTATACTGTTTGGCACAGGGACAGCATTATTACTATCCAGTGGACAACTTTCACCTCCAAAACACTAATTTATACGTCACGTTGAAATCTCTGGTTCTGTACATATTCCCACCCCACCCCCAAAAGCCTTGCACTCAGTTTTAATGCTGATAGGCTAAATCTTATTTTGCTATTTTTTTATTTTTTAAGGAAAATGTGTGGCTATGAAAAAAATTGATTGGATCTTAATTTACAAAATTAGTTCTGGTTCATTTTATTGCTGTAATTTAATACTCCTAATGATTTTCTGACACATATGTTTTAGCAGCAAGATCTACTTCCTATTCATTTTTCATTTCAGTGCTGCTGAAGTATATTAGGCAGGATGGTACAAATCAGAGAGAGGGCTCCCCACAAGAAACTGACACCATGCTGTCACCCTGGCATTCTCTCAGACATGCGTGCTGAGCCCCTAGAAGTGTGTGTGTAGGGATTTGGGGCAGGAGGAGATAAGGAGGAGGGAGGTAAAACTTCTTGAAAAAGGGATTAAATTTTTTCCACTATATTGTTGTCAACATCTTGGTTGTCTTCATCACCATTATTGCAATTCTTTGTCTAAAGGTGCTGTGACATGCATCCTCTTTGAGCCTCTCCCACTGTAGCTGTAGTGTGGGGAGCCTACCTAAGCAAGCCAACAACTCCTCACAGGGGATGTGGGTCATGGATGCCTTGGACCCAAAGCCACAAGGACCTGGAGGAGGTTCTTCTTGCCCTGATGGATGCCAGCGGAGGCACCCTGGAAAAGGTGGTGTCCGGGTTGAATCCTACAGGAGGCTCCTTAGGGCAGTGACCGTGTCTTTGGGTGTTTGAACAGACACCTGCTGGCATAGTAGGCACAGATTTTGTAGAGAGAGCAAGCGAAAGTTTACGCTCTTTTGGAATTTGACTGTCCATATGGGAACACTTCTGCTGAGCATTTGTAATACAGAAATAAATTCAAAATGGTTAAAAAAATAAATAATTAAACAGAGGAGAGGTTTCTGGGGTACATGCTTAGGGTGGGATGAGGAGCCCCATATGATTGATGCACTGGCATTCCGAATCAAAATCATAAACTCCTTATTGAGTTATGGTGAGAGGTTTAAGGCCAAGGTATAGGGGATGAAATGGGACAATGTGCTTGTTGAGGTGAACTGATTTCAGTGGTTTGACAGGCATCTCTAGCTCTGCCTCCTTGTTTATGTTGGAAAGTAGCTTTACCCATACACGGGGCTAAGACCTCATCTGACATGGGTTCCAATTCTGTGCTCCTGAGGGAGGAGGCAATGAGCCAAAAGGAAGAAGACAAATGCAAGGTGGTGGATGCTTGATCATGTTTCTCCCTCATTCTCTCCCATCTCTTCTCCAACGGTTTTTCTGTCTATACTTATCTCTATGATTATTTTCACCATTTGAAAAAGAGAGATACTCAATGTTTATGTTAAGGTAAAAAGGCAAATGTTTTCCATATTGCTTATTGGGTGAGGGGTTTTGTTTTGTTTTGAATGTTAGCATTACCAAGCACGCGATTTCAGAGAAGGTTCTTGGAACTGGGAACGCTCAGCCCGTCAGTAATAGCTCCCAGCACAGCACACGTATGTCCACAGATCCCAGACCTAGATGTCCCCATTCCAGGAAAGAAGGAGAGCACAATTCATTTTGCAATGTAATATGTAAATATGATAGGCAGCTTTTAGCTAATATTTTTGTTTATTGCTTTTTCTAAGAATTTTCCCTAGTGCCTAGTGCCAGTTGAGGAGGATGTGGTGTAAATGTATTAGCTTAGGCTCTCTGGCCACTAATTCTTAGAATCGTGAATGTTTAGAGCTTCAAAACACCATTAGCTTCTCTTGCTCCAGTTTTCTCCTGTCACAGATGAAGAAAAGTAAGCCTGAAGGACTAAGGGATTGGCCCAAAGCCATGTGGCTTCTAAGCTGTGCTAGAATTAATGCCTCTTGTTTCCTAGGAAAGCTTGTGAACATTTGTTGAAAATAGATCGATACCCCAGTATAGAGGTAGGTACAGCATAGTGGTTAAGAATGAGGGTTCTGGAGTTAGACAAGCCCAGGAGTGAATCCTGGCTCTGTCACTGTTTGTGAGGCCTTGGCATGTTGTATCTCTTCTTTGAGCCTAGTCTTCTCATCCACAAAGTGGGAACGACTAAGAGAGGAGTTGGGAGGATTAAACGACATAATGCAGATCAAATATTTTGCCATAGTCCCTGCACATGGAACCTCTCCAACATATAATGGAAACAACAGTGAAAACCAAACCAAAAAGCAAGCAAACAAAACAAATGCTCCCCACCCCCAACAAACTAGTCTCCTTGTTCTTCTTGGCCCGGCAGGATGTCACAGAGATGTTACTGACAAAATTCCCTCTTTTTGCACATCCTTTGTGCGTGCTGATTTCCCTGGAGGAGAATGTACACGCTTATTTCCCTTAAGAGAGAAACACATGAGCCCTGATCCTCAGTGGGCACACAGACATCAATCTGATAGGCTGGCGAGTGGGTAGGCAGCAGGACAGTGAGAGAAGGGCCCTGGGCTAGCCACCCCATAAGCTAGAGGAGTCTGATAGGTTTAGCTGGTTCAGCAAGAAGACCAAAGGAAGAAGAAGGTGAGTGAGAGTCTGGGACAGCTGACCCCATACTGAAACCCAGCCTGTACCTGTGGTAGGTACAGCTATGTTCTGGACATTAGTAGCTTTGATTAGCAACAGTAACTCAAGGTGGGAGTGATCTCTACCAACGGGAACCCTGCCTGTGTGATGGACACAGGTCAGTGGCTTTGAGGAACTGAAACCATTTAGGAGAGAGTTAATTATAGGAGATTGGGTTATTGTGTCTGCAGTAAGTCAAGCACATGAGGGCTTAGAACGTTCGAATTTGGAGCAGTTGTCTAATCGCACAGTCTACGTGATTTCACCTGCATACTGGGAAATGCTGTTTGCACATAAAATTATTCAATTTAATTCCCTTAATAACCTTGCAAAGTTTTTACGGTAGTTTCCAGGTCAGCAAAATGGAAGCCTAGAGAGACTGAAATCATATGCTCAAAGTCACAGATACCAAAATGAAGCTTAGATTGAAAACAAATCTTGTTGATTTCAAAGTTTGTTCTGTCTACTGACCCAGGTAAATTTTACTTGGATGCATTTTCCACCACACTCCCCTTCCCACTTTAGTGTGCTGGTGGGGATGTGTCTGCGACTTCCTGTGCCTGAGAGAAGCAGCTGTGTCTGGGCAAGTGAGCAGATTCTGGGGCCAGACACGTGCATTTCTAAACTGTCTGCACCGCTTACTGAAACCTGGGGCAAGGGAAGTAACTTCTCTGTCTCGGGTTTCTCAACTGGAAAGTGAGATGTATTAGTCAGGGTTCTCTAGAGAAACTGAATTGACACTGTGTGTGTGTGTGTGTGTGTGAGAGAGAGAGAGAGAGAGAGAGAGGTATTTCAAAGAATTGGCTCAAGTGATGGTAGAGGCTGACATGTCTGAAATCTATAGGGCAGTCCAGCAGCCTGGAGACATGCCCAGGAAAGGGACAATATTGCAGGTTAAGTCCTAACGTAATCTGGAGACAGAATTCTCTTTTCCTTGGGGGACTTAAGTCTGTTTTCTCTTGAGACCTTCATCTAATTGGATGAGACCTACACATATTATGAAAGGTAATCTGTTTTACTCAAAGTCGGTTGATTTAAATGTCAATATCATCTCAAAAGTTCTTTCTCAACAATATCTAGACCAAATATTTGAGTACTTGTGGCCTAGCTGAGTTGACACATGTCATTAACCATCGCATGGAGCTAATAAGATCTACTACCTAAGGCTGATGGGATGAGTTGAATGAGCTGATACATATCAGGAGCTCAAAACTTGCCTTGCACAAGTAAGTTCTGGCTAAGTGTTACTATTATAGTAGGCAGCTAGTTAGATATTAATGAAAGAGAAGGGGGCCAGACATCTAATTAAACTGGATTAACTAGGAAGCTACAGCTTCACAGACACTCCAGGAGACAGCTGCATCCTCTGCCAAAAGGACGCTAATCCCTGGGCAGGCAGGAAAGACTGGCTTTCCAATCTCCTCAGGGAACAATCATCCGTTCCCCCCAAATTACAGGCGGGAGGATGAAACAGCAAGGGGGGATTCCTTTGCTAGGCGCTTGCACAGTACAAGCTAGATGATGAGGCAAAACTATACGGCATCAGCAGCAGGAGCCAAGATGGCGACCATGAAGGGGAGCAGTCTAGTCTGGGGAAAGGATCAGATGGGATAAGGGCGTGAAACCCCTGGAGATCCAGGAAAGAGATTGGATAGGGAAGGTTTTTGCACAAGCCCACAAAGAATTAGGAAGAAGATTGGTTAGTTTAAAATAAAGCATACCTCTTTCCAAACCGAAGGAAATATAATCAAAGCTTAACAAAGGCCTGTGGTTCAAGCTCTCTCTTTGTAGCAACCTTGCAGGCCTGAGTGTGGCAGCCACGTGGGCCAACGCCCAGTGCTGAAAGTGGGCCACACAGGAACAGGCACTGTGCTGGACGACTAGAGTCTCGGATGTCAAGCTGATGGCACGGCAGGTGTGAGGGCTGGGTCCAGGCCCTCCTCCTGGGCCTGGTGAGGACAAGTGTGGACCTGCAGCCCCAGAGGCTGGGCCCCTTCCTCAGCGAGGTGGAGCTGAACTACCTGGTTGTGGATGAAGCAGTGTGGCTACCCCTCCAGGGGCATCTACATGAAGCGTTCCCCCTCCAATGAATCTTGCCACTATTGCTCAAATCCTCCTACACACAGGAGTCCACGAAATGCTTTGCCTGTGACTTTGTGAGGACCCATTTCTGGACCAGTCCAGCAGATCTGCCTCGGTCCTGGTACATGTCCAAGAACATTACTTATTATTGCCTCCCAGAAATGGACATGCTTTCTCTTGTTTGACTTGGACATGTCATTTCTGTCATGAGGCCAATGCTCCTGCGGCCAGCTGCTTTCACTTCTCTTCCATTTACCTCTCCTTGTGGCTGTGAAAAGTCCGTGTGTTTCATGTGTGACCACCGTGCCTGGGAGGAGATTGATTTTTCCTGATGCCCAGGATAAAGTAGGTTACTGGATGCCCTCAGTAAAGGCCCAGGAGGGAAACTGCTGCACGGAATGGGCAGCTGAGGACAGCTGACTGAAATCACAAGGAAAGAATTCCATCAAGAGAATCTCTGTTGTTGTTTACACTGTGGCAAGAAGCGAACACGCTGCTCTTTAATTTTCCTTGGCAGGGTCTGCAGTGCCGAGTTGCTGCCAGCCTGTCTGCTGTGCCCGTGTTGTGCCCCACCTTCCTAGCCTCAGGTGGATGATCCCCCAGCAAATGCCTTTTCTGGAAAAATGAAAATGCCACAGCCCTTGCTGCCTGACTCCCTTTCAGTCTGGTCTCCACTCTATCTCTTTTGCCCAGCTGCACCTTCCATGGCCCTTCCCTACCTGACAGAGGGAGATACCTTTGATAGTCAGGCGTGCCTTGCCAGCCAGACGAACACGCGCTCTGTTTGCAAACAGGGGAATTTTTATTTTGTTTTGGTTTATGGCTGGGGAAGAGGATTAAATGGGGATAAATGCAAAAATCCTGGAGGACGATGGGCAAGGAAAGCTCTGGGAGGAAGACTCCAGAAGGGGTGGAGGTGGGAGATGGGAGGGACCAGCAGGACCAGGGAAAGAATAAACTGAGCTTTCATCGTCAAGTCCGATCTGTTTCTCAACCCTGATGGGGAAGGTCATGAATTTTAAAATATGTCTCTCCAGCTGACAGCTCTAGTCACAAAACCAGCACTCTCTGAAGCTCTAGACGGCTGTGGGAGACCTGAGATGGAGAGCCCCGGGACAAGGCAGTGGTGGCCAGCGCTGTCAGAAGGCAGTGATTAGACACAGTCTGAACACACTGTCCTGGACAGGCTTTGCAGATGAGGCCTTCTCTCTGCCAGCTCAGGAGGTTTCCGCCAGGCCTGGCACCAACAGATCACTTTCAGAGCCGGCCTGGCACTGCTGGTTGCTTGTGTCCCTCAAAAGGCACGTGGCCACCTGCTGCAGTCCTTGTTCACCTGCTAAGAGGACAGCAAACCTCTGGAGGATGCAGGGGGTTGACTTTCTCACCAGGGCTTTGAAAGCTGTCCCAAAAGAGGAAGATGGGATCTCCAGTCGTCTCTGAGGAGGTCAGAGACTGCAGGTTGCAAGTTGGGTCCTTGTTGGGGTTGCTGCCTGGCTGTGAGAGGGATGTGAAGGCGGCTGTTGTCTTTCATGAGCTGGAATAGGTGATGGTGACTAGTGTCCTTGTCACATCCATGGGAGAATTGATGGCGTATTTTACTTTACGAAAAATGCGGTCTTGAGAAATGGAGTGTGCATGTTTAAAAAATGTGTTGCTTTATCTAAAAGAGAAGATATGCTCATTTTGGGGGGAAAGAAGCACGAAGAAGTGCAATCATGACTTATCTGTGTGTAAATGGAGAGCTGGGAATGAGTTTTCTGAATGCAGGAGAGTAGTAACAGAAACAAGTTTGCAGACATTTCTGGAATGACACAGCAGCCAAGAGCGGTACCCTGACAGCCTCCTGGAGAGCTGAGTCAGAAAAACAGGGGCTGGTGGCCCTGGGAAGTGGGACCCCAGTAACAGCCAATCCTGCAGACGCTGGGGGCTTCAGCAGCCCCATGAGAAACCCATCCCTCTCAGCCTCTCTGTGTCCTGCCTGGTCATGCCCTTCCACCCCCCAGGAATAGGGAGGCTCCTCCCAGAGCCTGGAGGTGTGTGGAGGGGAATCACCTGGTTTAGCAATGGGACTCCTGGATTGCTCACTTTGGGGGAAACTTTTGTAGAGGGTACGGTAGGTGCCTCTTATTTAAGAAAGATAATTTTATTGTGACAAAAGTTATCATTTTAACCATTGTAACTGGACAGTTCAGTGGCATTAAGTGCATTCACACTGTTATGCAATCATCACATCTGAAGTTTTTCATCATCCCCAATTGAAACTATGCCCTTTCTCTTATTCCCCTCCCCCAGGCCCTGGCCACCGCCATTCTACTTCCTGTCTCTGTGAACTTGACTACTCTAGTTTCCTCATATGAGTAGAATCATACAGTATTTGTCCTTTTCTTATTTCAGTTCACATATTATCTTCCAGGTCAGTGCATATTGCACCATGTATCAGAACTTTATTTATTTTTATTGTGGTAAAATAGACACAATAGTTATCATTTTAATCATTTACAAGTATCCAATTCAATGGCATTAAAGGCAGAAACAGCATTGTGTAACCATCAACACTACTATACCCTAAATTTTTTGTCATCTACCACATAAACTCTGTGCCCATTGAACACTAAATTTTCCTCCTCCCAGCCCCTGGTGATTGCTATTCTATTTCCTGTGTTTATGAATTTTCCCATTCTAAGTACCTCATATTCTTGGAATCATACAATATCTCCCTCATTTGGGGCATGGATGTTTTTTAGAACATAGATTTGCAAAGACTCCTCAAAGATAAGAGCAGCAAATAGTCCGTACATGGCTATGTTGGCAACAGGTTCCTCAGAAACAGCTGGACAACAGAAAAGGGAAAAGTCACAAGGCAGCCTGGACAGGACCCCCACCCCCACCCCAGCCTGGACAGGGCAATGCTCTGTTGGGTGTGGCCTGGCAGGAATGCCCCGCTGCAGAGAGGCCTGCAACAACCCAGGAAGGCCTTAAAATTCTCAAATCACAGAGCTTCCCTGGTTTTGATTTCATCAACATTGAGCAACCTTCTGAAAATCTGACTCTCCACGAAGCCTGCCTGCAAGAGGGAGAATGTGGGCTGGGCAGCACCTCTTTGGCTTGATGATAACACTCCGTCAGAGCAAGATCGCAGGAGTCATTTGTGAATTTGAAGACCAGCAAGTTCGTGTACTTTGGAGGCTCAGTTTCCACTTGTGAAAAGAGGGGTGGAGAAAAGTCCCTGTCTAATAGGGTTAGTGAGAGGAATAAGGGAAAAAGTACTTAGCTCAGAACAGTGCTCAGTTTCCTGTAAATTTTGTTAACATGACTCACTGTCTTTGAGTCCAAACAACTTTGAGACATTGAAATTGAGTTTGGGACTAAGGTATGCATGCCCGAGGGCCAGGCATCTCTGTGAATTTCCTGGGGATGAGTAACACCTCGTGAATATTGAGAAATCAGTAGTTTCTCTCCCTGTTGACATCTCAATTTCACTATTTATTTTCCTTTCTAAACATTGGTGGAAAAGGAGAATTTGGAAGTGTGAGCTCATTTGTGGGGAAGAAATATTCAGCTGCAATGTTATTTTAATTGGTCATGTTGCAAGAACTGCATGCTGGTAGATGGGAGACCTGATACAAAGGTACAGACGAGATAATTTAAAATTGTCCCCATACAAGCAAGTTCACCTGTGCTGGGGTCCACAGTGGAGGTGTGGGACAGGTCTAGTGAAGTCCTGCAATCTGAACACACATGTCTGTCCCCAGTGTCCTTCCTGAGTGTGTACAGGGTTCTGCTCAAGGTGAGGCTGGCTGGCATTACAGCTGCTGGTAGGGTCCCTGCAGTAGTTCTCATAATTGAAGTGGCACCTCCTAATTTGGGGTATGCTCTGCAAGGACTCAGATACACCTGGGTTTGGGCAGACACCTTGCAGGTCCACGGCCATCACCCCCTTGACTCCTGTCTGGCTTTTGGAGTAGAAGCTCACCCACTGGTTCTATTCTTTCTCAAAAGCCTCCTGGTCCCATTTTGCCACCTCATTCAGGTTATCCAAAGATTTTTATTAATAGCAACTTCTCAAAACCCAGTCTCAAAACCAAAGTGTTGTGGTATTGATTTGTTTCCTCTCAGGTATTCCAACTGCTGTATGCATTTGCTTAACCCCAGGCTCCATTTAGCAATGGGTGTGTCAGGGAAGTTGCTGAGTGTCCATCTGCCCACAGATCCCAGTTGGGTAGATTAATTAATGATTATAGACTACTTTGAAGGTTGGAGGGCTAATTATTTAGCCAGTTTCCTCCCTTCCCCCAAGACCTCATGGCTGCCTTTTGTCTCTTTGCCTCATGGGGCATTCTTTGAAGTGAATAGGAGAGGATGAATCAGAGGTCAGTTAATAGAGCTGGCCATTCCAGACGGCTGGACTGGAGAGCCCTGTCTGGAAACAGCTCCACTGCAGGAGCTGGGATTTTCTATGAGAACTGCAGCACCAAATGTGGCCAAAGTTCCAGAAGACTGTGGCTTCACAGACTCCAAACTGGGCATCATAGTAGATCTTCATTCACTGAGGTATAGCCTGATATCCTAGTGCATCCAGGGTTTGCTTCCAATTTTTTATGTGAAATGCTTTTTTTTAAAAAAATAATTCATCCTCTCTCTCTTATTACTCTTTTCTCAGCTCATGACCCCATAGGGTTAGTACCAGGTGGGAGAGAAGGAAGTCTAAGCCGTAATGTGGGAGCAGTGAGTTTAGGCTGCCTTGTAGAGTGAGGAAACCATTGGTTCTTTGCTTTCCTCTCTCCAAGCAAACAAAGATTTTGAAATAAAACACGTTTTTCTACTATTTAAAATCTTGAATTTTCCACACTCTTTTAGTTGGAGAAACCCAAGGATACAATAAATATTGTAGGTAGTAGAATTACACTTATACCTCGCCTCTCTGAGTCCAAGAGTGAGTCCTTGGTGCACCTGTGTGCATGTTAAAGGGAGAGAAGTTTGGGGCTGAAAAATCCTGAGTTACTTTAATTCATACATTCATTCATTCATCTACATTCACAATTTTTACTGAGAAGCTACTCTTGTTGTAAAGATGCTAGAGGTACAAGAGAAGATGACACCTGGTTCTAAAGACGTGTCCAGGTGAGTAGGGGGAAAAGTATGAAAACATATAAATACAGCAAATGATGCTCTGAGTGATTGCTTTGTATTTTGCTTTATTTTCCTGTTCCCTCAGATCAACAGGTAGCTGGGGTCTTTGCCTGTCCTTGCCTCAGGATATTTTCATGACAGAAAACAGAATCTGCTTGAAGTCAAAGGCTTTTGCACAACTCCAAGTTCTTTGAGAAAAGTATACTAAGGGTCCCAGGAGGGGAGGTGAGAGAGAGGAGGTCTTTGAGGGCAGCAGCAGGAAATAAAAACAGATGACTCTGGGTGCAAGAGGCTGAGTGAGAGAGGGCTTTGAGGGTGATGAAAGAGGAGAGGGAAGAAGAGAGAGAAGAGAAGAAATGTGGAAAGGTCACGAAGGCGTCGGTCTAGACCTACAGACATTGGAGAGGTACAGGGGATCCCAGCTGCAGTCCAAACTTCCAAAATGACGCCCTAAGGCAGAGGATCTGCTGGCCCTGGAGGTCCATGTGGGTTGGGACAGTGGAGTACTCTGGGGACCAGGAAGGGCTGATGAGTGCGGAAGGGGACTCCCTAGTGCTTTGGTGACTGGGGAGGAGGCTTGGTCACTACATAACCCCCTGGAGCGGGTGAGCGGGGTAATGACTGTTGGAATTTACCACCCAAGTAGGATAGAGCCTCAGACTGGGACTAAGATGGTTTAAAATAAAATTAACATATTCTGCACACTGAAGTGATAGAATCTGATACACAACTATAATGCAATTAAAAGGAGGTGGTTGGAGATACCTCGTGTAATCGAATTCATAGAGACTGAAGGTAGAATGGTGGTTGCCAGGGGCTGGGAGGAGGAGTGACTGGGGAGTTGCTGTTTAACGGGCACAGAGTTTCTTCTTTGCAAGATGAAGAGTTCTGGACATCAGTTACAGAACAGTGTGAATGTATTTAGTCCTGTTTAACTGTACACTAATAAGTGGTTAAATGAACAGATCACTTCATACCTGTTAGGATGACTATTATTAAAAAAATATAAAAGATAACAAGTGTTGATGCGGATGTGCAGAAAAGAGAACACTTATATACTCTTGGTAGGAATACAAGTTGGTGAAGCCTTCATGGAAAACAGTATGGAGTTTCTGGAAAAACTAAAACTAGAACTACCATAGGTTCCAGCAAACATGGTATACAAACAAAGGAAATTGTTATTATTTTTAATTTCTTTAAAATTTATTGATTGATTTTTAAAAATATGTTTTATTTATTATGCTACTACAGTTGTCCCGTTTTCTTCTCCTCTTTATTCCTCTCCACCCTGCACCCCCCATTCCACCAGCATTCCCCTTCCCCCCTTAGTTCATGTCCATGGGTTATGAATATAAGTTCTTTGGCTTCTCCATTTTCTATACTATTCTTACCCTCCCCCCGTCTATTTTTTACCTACCATTTATGCTTCTTATTCCCTGTACCTTTTCCCCATTCACCCCTCTCTCCCTCCCTACTGATAATCCTCCATGTGATCTCCATTTCTGTGATTCTGTTCCTGTTCCAGTTGTTTGCTGAGTTCATTCTTGTTTTTTTAGGTTCAGTTGTTGATAGTTATGAGTTTGTTGTCATTTTACTGTTCATATTTTTTTATCTTCTTTTTCTTAGATAAGCCCCTTTATCATTGCATATAATAAGGGCTTGGTGATGATGAACTCCTTTAACCTGACCTTATCTGGGAAGCACTTTATCTGCCCTTCCATTCTAAATGATAGCCTTTCTGGATAGAGTAATCATGGATGTAGGTCTTTGCCTTTCATAACTTGGAATATTTCTTGCCAGCCCCTTCTTGCCTGCAAGGTTTCTTTTGAGAAATCAGCTGATAGTCTTATGGGAACTCCTTTGTAGGTAACTGTCTCCTTTTCTCTTGCTGCTTTTAAGATTCTCTCCTTAACTTTAACCTTGGGTAATATAATTATGTGCCCTGGTATGTGCTTCCTTGGGTCCAACTTCTTTGGGACTCTCTGAGCTTCCTGAACTTTCTGGAAGTCTATTTCCTTCATCAGATTGGGGATGTTTTCCTTCATTATTTGTTCAAATATGTTCTCAATTTCTTGCTCTTGTTCTTCTCCTTCTGGCACCCCTATGATTTGGATGTTGGAATGTTTAAAGTTGTCCTGGAGGTTCCTAAGCCTCTCCTCATTTTTTTTTTTTTGAATTCTTGTTTCTTCATTCTGTTCTGGTTGAATGTGTATTTCTTCCTTCTGGTACAAATCATTGATTTGAGTCCTGGTTTCCTTCCCTGCACTGTTGGTTCCCTGTATATATATTTTTTATTTCACTTTGCATAGCCTTCACTTCTTCTTCTATTTTGCAACCATACTTGACCATTTCTGTGACCATCTGGATGATCAGTGTTTTGAACTGTGCATCCGATAAGTTGGCTATCTCTTCATCACTTAGTTCTATTTTTGGAGCTTTGACCTGTTATTTCACTTGGGCCATATTTTTTGTCTGTCATATTTTTTGTCTGTTATGTAGTAAGGGGCGGAGCCTTAGCTATTGACCAGGGCAGGGCAACCCACCTTACTGCGTTACTTCCCACTGTATGTGGGGCAGGGGTCAGAGAGGGGACAATGCCACTTGCTCTGCTCTCTGCCGGTTTTCAGCCACTTCCCCCGCTACCCACAAGCAAATTGGCACCTTCTGGTGCTGATTCCCATGTGGGTGGGTTTGTGTCTATTCTAGGACCCCGTGGGTCTCTCCAACAAACTCTCCTGTGAGGCTGGGAGTTTCTCACACTGCCACAACACCCACAGGTTTTTACAGTCAGAGGTTTTGAGGCTTTATTTCACTGCACTGGAACCATGGGCTGCACAGTCTCACTCCCCAGTTGTTCCCCCTGGCTTATCAGCACGCAAATGTGGTACTGTCCGGTCCTCCAGGTGCTGCCTTGCTATGTGTCCTCTCTGCCCCAGCTGCCCATCTCTCCCCCTCCTAACATTCTGAATGAATGTTTCTTGTTTAACTCCTTGGCTGATGGACTTCCATACAGTTTGATTTTCTGGCAGTTTCTGGCATTTTTTGTTTTTAAATGTTTTCATCCTTGGTTATGCGAGGAGGCAAAGTGTATCTACCTATACACATCCATCTTGGCTGGAAGTTTAAAATTTATCAACAAAGGGAATTAAATTAATACCCTGAAGAATAGTTGCATTCCAAAATTCATTGCAGCATTATTTACAATATTCAAGCTATCAAAACAACCTAAGTGTCTGTTGATGGATGAATAAAGAAAATGTGATATCCATATAAAATTCCATGTATATAAATATGTGGAGTATTATTCAGCCTTACAAAAGGAAATCCTATCATTTGCAACAATGTGAATGAACCTGGAGGACATTATGAAATAAACCAGACACAGAAGAAAAATTATGCATGATCTCATTTATATACGGAATCTAAAGAAGTGGAATAAATGGATGCAGAGAGGAGAATGGTGGTTACCAGGGGTAGGGGGTGGAGGAAATGGGGGGATGTTGGTTAAAGCATACAAAGTGGTAGTTATGTAGGATGAATAAGTCTAAAGATCTAATGCACAATCTCATGACTATAGTTAATAATAGTATATTGATTATTGGAAATTTATTAAGAGTAGATTTCAGGTGCTCTCTTCACACACACAAAAAAGATAATGCTGTTAATTAGCTCAACTCTAGTAATCATTTCACTATGTATATGTATATCAAATCATCATATCATTTACCTTAAATATATACAACTTTTATTAAAAAGTAAAATTAAAAAAATAGCTAATATGAAAATTTTTATATGTACTTTACCATTAAAAAATTATGGGGTTGGGAACCAAAGAGTGTCAGGAACAAAGATGGAGGTTGATCCAAGTCAGCTTGGGGGAGTCAGGGAGGGCTTCAGACAGGAGCCAAGTGATTGAGACTTGAAGCATGGGTGGTAGAAAAAATGTGGAGGGGATGATGGGAGTGGAGAGGGTGGGACTGAAGAGAATGGAAAGGGGTCAAGGGAAAGATACACACACATGAGGGTATATACAGAGAACCCTGGATTGGGGAGAAGAGAGCAGCCTGGGGATAGCAGGACAGTGTGGCTGGAGTGTAGAATATAAGGCAGAGTAGAGGGGAGGTTGGAAGATTGCCTTAGTTTAGATTTTATATGGTAGGCAGATTGATATTTTAGGAAGATCACCCTGGTTCCCATGTGGAGGGTGGAGTTGAGCCCAGAGGCAGAGCCTTGCCTGGGTTCTTGCTTCACCCATTCCACTGTGACTGAAAAAGAAGGGCAGCTTCCACCTGTTCCGGAAGCCCCTGTTCTTCCAGCTGACTGGGAACATGACAGTTGACATCACCTCACTTCTTTCCACACTTCATCGGCAACTCGGCCATCTGTGCACGTTATCTCCTGCGTGCTGGGCCATTTTTGTCATTTTGCAGGTCTCTGCTCTGGTCTCATAAACTTAATGGAGGGAAAGAGCAATGATCAAAGACAGACATTGCCTCAGGCTTTACCATTCCTTCCTGCCCCCTTCTTCCACTTTTTTTTATGGGCAGAGACTCATCTCCATGCCCCCAAATCCACAAAGTGCTCTCTCCATTGTACTTAAACTGCATTGACTCACGTTCCCATCAGTGAATGGTTTCTGGCTTGCTGGGGCCATCTATTGCTGTTTATGGCAGGGCAGAATAGTATCTCCCCTGGGGCAGGGCAGGCTTGAGAGTCTCGCTGCCTGGGCTGAAAGCCCAGCTATGACACTATAACCTGGACAAGTTATGTAGTCTCTTTACATGGGAACATTAACAGTATTACCTCACTGGGTTGTTATGAGAATTAAGTGAGTTACTATTTGAAAAGCACTTAGAACAGTGTATGGCACAGAATTGGTGCTGTATAAGTGTTTGTTAACGAAACATCTGCTTTAACAAATAACTATGGGGATTAAATGAGATGCTATTCATAAGATGCTTAGCATAGTACCAAGCAAACAGTAACCACACAATACATGTTAACAGTTACTGTGACTGACCGATATTTAGATTGTGTTGGAACCTGCCTTGTGAGAGGTCAGATGGAGGAGATGAGAAGGGGTTTTGCACTGGGGGTCACTCGCATGCAGATGATGCATTGTGAGGAGAACTAGAGCAGTGGGCCCAGACTGCCCTCTCCATCCCCATGCTGTCTACCTCCAGGCTCTCTGACATCTCATCTGTCCTCCACATTGCTGCTGCCACGTTGCCTTCTGACTAAATGTGGATCTAGGCAGGTGACTACCTGACTTACTCAAAAACCTGCCATTCATCCTTGCTATAGGTTGAATTGTGTCTCATTGAAAAGATATATTGCAGTCCTAACCCCTAGAACCTCAGAGGGTGACCTTATTTGGACACAGGGTGGTTGCAGATATAATTAGTTAAGAGGAGGTTATATTGGGATGTGCAGAATGACCAGTGTCCTTATAAAAACATGGTCACATGGAAACAAGAGACCCAGGGAAAATGCCAAGATGGAGGCAGAGATTAGAGTGGTGCATCCACAAGTCAAGGAAGGCCAAGGATTGCCAGCCAGCACCAAAAGCTGGTAGAAGGTATGGAATAGATTTTCCTACACAGCTTGCAGAAGGACCCAACCCTGCTGACACCTTGATTCTAGAACTGTGAGACAATATATATCTGTTGTTTTAAGCCACCTAGTTTGTGGTACTTTGTTACAGCGGCTTGGGACACTAATATAATCCCTATTGCTTGTAGATACCAACCAAACATTTTAGCATAATACTTGAGGCCCACCATCCTTTCTAAACACACACACACACACACACACACACAGGTTTAGTCACACACTATACCACACAGGACAATTTGTAATCCCACAAAAAAACAGGAACAAAATAATTACTTGTCATAGGAAAAAATTATTGAATTTATAATTATTCCTCCCAATCTGCTAAGATCCTGGTGCCCAAAGCTCTTTGGTTGTGGGGCACCTGTACCCCAGAAGAGAGTTGAGGTAACAGAGTGAGAGGGTGTAAGGGAAGAGAAGGAGTGATGAAGTAAAATATCTCCAATTGTGAAAGGGAGTGCATGACAGAACAGGCTTTGGAAAATTCGCAGGGCGGGGGATGTGGGCCTTGGAGGCTGTGTAATCCAGGGCAAGAATAATCTGAGTTGATTTCCAAGGCACTCTGGAAGAGGAGGACAAAAATATTAAAGGGAGATTTTTGGAGAGAAAGCTTGCCTGCTGTGTGATGCGATTCATCCCTGTTCTCTTTTCCTGTAAAATATTCGATGAAATCAGAGCCCCCCTGCATCTTGTGGTTTTCATCTTTTCCCTTCTCCTCTTCTATCCTCCCCTTCCTTCTCTCCTCCCTTCTTCTTTCAGTGGGTAACAATGGAGTTACTGGCCTACAGATGGCTTAAGGTGAAATCAGAGGCTGGGTTATCCAAGCCATATAACTCAGGGGCTGAATGTTCCAAGCCCATGCCTACATTCCCTTGTTCACACTGTTCCTGACGCCTGGCACACATTTTCCTACTTTTTTTTTCCTTGCCAGACAAAAACCATCCCCTTCATCTTTCAAGTGTCCTCACTTTTATGAAGATTTCTGTGACCCTCCCCTTCCTACTTCTAGGTGGAAGTACAATTAATCACCACTCCTGACTTCCCATAGAGATTCTCAGATGCTTATCTCATCTTCTTTGAGGCTGGAAACTGGGACCTACTGTCTCTTTGTGACCTGTCCCCTGCTCCCCCTGCCTGTCCCCTCACACAGGGCTCTGGCTGGGTAGGCACTCAGTGACTGGCATGGAAGGAGTGAATAAATAAAGGGATGAGGTGTGAGGAGAGAGGACTGGACAGGGAGATGGCAAAAGGTACCGTGAAGAAAATGAGATTTAAAGTATTAGGAGTTTGATCAGGGAGAGAGGAGTTAAATGACAGCCTTCTTTTAAGCACCCCTCAGAGAAGTCTCATTTACATAATTAAAATCAAATAACTAGAAGAATGAATGGTGAGCCAAGTGGTAGATAAAATTGTAGAGATGGAAAGGAAGCACAGAGGCAAAGACAAGATGAAGAATAGGGATTAGAGATATGTTTGTACTAGAATCATTAAAAAAGACAAAGTGGGAGGTGGGAGAAATACAACAGGAATGAGATAGAATAAAAGAGGGTGGAGAAAAGCAGGGTAATTGAGTTAATAAAAGGTGTTGGGTGTGGGGAGTCCTGGACTTTCTGTTGGGGTTAAAGTATATGGCTTTAACTTCAATATAAAGACACGTGGGGTGTTTGTTTGTATCAAACTGGGTCTATAATCTAGAGTTAAGTGTACGGCTGTCAAACCTTCGGGGCATAACATCGCTGAGCAGAATAGAAAATTAAAGTAGGAAGCTGGCAGAATTGGCCCAGAAAGGACGGGAAACACAGCCCAGGAGCTCAATGGTTGTTTTGGTGGGGCGGGAGGAAATGGTGGATAATAATATACTGTAGAGATAAATTAATAATACTAAGCTACCTCGTCAGGGTGTTATGAGTGTTAATTAATTAATTATTGTTTGCAAAGCACTTTGAAGGTGGAAAGGCTCTATAATTATTATGAATAAAATGTCAGTGATAATAATCCCACAGAATGCGGTGACCTCATCAGCACCTCATTTGCATGGCACGAAGTAGAGCAGATTCGAGGATTCTCTGCCAAGGGGGAGACCTGCTGGGGACGACAGATGCCTGTCTCAACGCCCTGCCTCTCCTTGCTGCATCTTCTGTCAGCCCCAGAGCTGTGGCCTCTGCTCCCTGGGCAGCAGCAGGTTCATGAGAAACTGCGTGAGGTGGTATTTTTATGAGTCTGAAAGCTGCATCTGTAATCAGCTGATGACTGGGCTACTTTATGACAGGTAGCATTCTAATTTCATAGGCCTGAGAAGCACTCTTCACACTGAGCAGCTGCCCATTTTGTTGGTTGTTTTGTTTCAGAGGAGATTAAAAACAGGGGGGTTTGGGTCTGCTCTTCAGGAGTGGGATGGGCAGGGACTGTTAGGGGACAGAAGGGAGGGACTCTGTGAGACAGTGGTGTGCCTTTATGTCTGCTCATGTTTGGGGGAATTGGCCATGAACAAACCATGTCACTGGTTATGGAGCTGACATTCTAAGTGAGGGATACACAGTGTTTATATGTCATGTGTCAGGTGGCAATAAGGCAAAAGCGAGTAGAGTGCAGGGAAGATACGGAGCAAGTGGGCGACATTGCAGACCAGTGCTGGGAAAGCGGGAAAGGTTGGTGTGAGGTCTTTGAGGTCTTAATCCTGGAGAAAAGAAGTTCGAGGACAGTTGCTTGGAAACTATTTCCCCACCCCCACCCCTAAGGTTTAGATGATGAGGAAAAAGAACTGTGGAGGATTTACGAACCTTTGCCCTTGTGTCAGGGAAACAAACAGCTCTGCCAACAGATCCCCCTTCCTACCCCCATGGAAGAGAGAGAGAATGGAGTTTTAACATCGGGGAAGCATTATCTGAGTTACATGCATGGGAGGGAAGTGACTCAAATTCGTAGAGTTTACCACCAGTTTGAATCAGAAAAATAGAAGAAGAGACAATGAACATTCCTTTCACCTGCTTGAGATAAGGGGACTCACCTTGTTTGTCTCATGTACACACCCCCGTGAGAGAGATCCTGAGCTAATTCCAAAACTAAGTGTTGCCAATTGAAGGGGCAGAAGGCCCACAAACTTGCATTGTCAAATCAGAAGTTCACAGCTTTTCATCCAGCCTAGAAAGTCCTCAGAGAGATGCTCTAAACAGAGGTGGGTGGGAAGGCAGTGGCCTCTCTGCTCAAAGGCAGTGTCATCATTTTGCCCTCACCACCCCCCCCCCAACCCCGGGCATTTATTAATGTCTTAAAACCTCAGCTGAATGAACCATTGGAATATTTCTTTTATGGGGAAATCCCCATGTCTGTACAAACATTTGGTTCCTGACTCCAATATCCTGTTACTGCGATCTTAGGAGAATGCACACCCAGCTCCAGGGCACTTTTTGCCACACAGTGATTCTCAAGCATCAGAATGTCGTGGTGGTCCCCTTAAAATGCAGCCTGCAGGGTCTCACTTCCAAAGTTTCAGATTCAGAAGGTCTCAAGTGGGGCCCAGACGTTTGCATTTCTTTCATTTAACTTTATTTTTATTGTTGACACTACTATACATGTCACCCCCCCACCTTTGCCCACCTCTACCCAGTCCCCACCCCACTCACCCTCTGGCCTTAACCACACTGTTGTCTGTGACTATGGATTATGCATATATGTTCTCTGGCATTTGAATTTCTAACAACTTCCCAGGTGATACTGATGCTGGTCTTGGTCCCATACTTTGAAAAATCATTGTTTTAAGCACTAGCAAACCTGCCTTTGGGGAGAGGTGCTGGGTGAAGGTAGTACATGCAGACAAAAGAATATGGCGGTAGAGAGCATATGCAGCGAGTGGTGTCCAGATGAGGAGACCTCAGAGTTAGGGACCGGTTGAGATGCAGGCATGACTGGGAGTGGTAAGGAGGGTGGTCCCAGGTGGGGACTCTAACTCCTCTCCCCTCCCACTCTCGTTGTGGCTGGTGTCCCCTGCCTCCATTTCTCCAGCCCTTGAGGAGCAGCACCTGCAGGTGCAGGGATACACTCTCCACTCTCCAGCCTCCAGAAATGTCAAGTTTTGCCTTTGCCTGCACTTTGCAGGTATTTCCAGCATTGATACGTGAACTCATTTCCTAGGGCTGCTGTAACAAAGTACCATCATCTGAGTGGTTCATACAATACTAATTTATTTTCTGACAGTTCTGGAGGCTGGAAGTCCAAGACCGAGGAGTTGGCAAGGCTGGCTGCTCCTGAGGGCTACAAGGGAGAATCTGTTCCACGCTTCTCTCTTAGCTTCTGGTGGCCTCAGGCATTCCTTGGCTTGTCGAAGACCTTCTCCTTGTGTCTTCACTTTATCTTCCTCTGTGTGTGTCTGTCTCTGTGTGTAAATGTCCTCCTGTTATAAGAACACCAGTCATATTGGATCAAGGCCCACCCTACTGACCTCATCTTCATTTGACCATCTGAAAAGATCCTACTGCCAAATAAGGCTGCCTTCACAGGTACTGGGGCAGGGCTTCAACATCTATTCGGGGACACAATTCAACCCTTAAAGTAGGTTTTCCTGTCCTCCAGGATGGGCCCTGGTTGTGACCTTGGTGGCCTGATTTCCACCTGGGAGTGGGGAGATTCTAGGGAAATGCTCCCTACCTTAAAAGCCTTTGTTGAAGGTCTGTGTAGGTAAAACTGAGAGATTACTGGGATCCAGAATCTGTACTATTTCTGTTTCTTTCCAACACATCACCAGCTCCTGCAGCTTGGTGCTGCTGAGTACAACAGAATTGGCCTTTGGGGTTCATGTGGCAACTTAGCCTGTGTACAGTGATAAAAGGCTGGATTTTCATGGAGTGGGAGATGAACCTGTTTTGAAGTCAGACTGAGGGGTGGGGATTGGCCCCCTTTCCTCATCTCTCAGTTGAGGGTGACAATATCTACCACCTAGGCTTGTCATTGTTAAACGAGATAGTCTGCAGAAAGCTCCTGTAACAGATGGGGTGCCTGATCAGGGTGGTTGTTATTAGTAATTGGGAGCTCAAAGGACATCTAACCAAAAAATTGTCCTCGAGTACTGAGGCATTTATTTGCATTGGGAGTTTGCTAAGTTCCTCCTGACTTCTCTTCCCCTGCCTTCCCCCACCATAACTGGGAACCCTGCATGTCACAGGCTTTGAACTGGGACATCAAAGAGAAGCCAGCTCTGTTCTTCAAACAGGTTTATAAAGAGATTTTGATACAAGACAACAATACTTGTCAGCAGTGCCCAGTTATCGTCCTTCCCTTTGTAGTTTTATTAGGAAATAATTTCCCAGCTGGTGAGGCTCCTGCTGGCATGTCTTGTTTCTCTATTTGCGATTGGATCTGCCCACCAGAGGGGCTGCCTCACTCGCTCCATCAGTTTTGCCAGCTGGGGGCCCAGAGAAAGAAATCACCGGAAGGGTCTCCGCAGCCAATTCACCATCTGCCCCTCCCCTCCCCCTCCCCCTCTTTGTAGGAAAAATGCAATTTCTTTGACCTCTGGGGATGTTTAAAATCTCAGCCTCTTAATTGCCCCTCCCCCACTTATTATTTTTTTAAGAGGGAGGAGAAAAAGGAAACCATGGCCAGATAATAAAAGAACCATTTAAGCCCTTCTCTCTGTCATGCCCTGCATTCTAGGCTGGCAATAAGGATCCCCAGTAGATTAAAACTAAGGAGCCCAGTTCACCATGGGGAACAAAGCAGTAACTTTTGGCAGGGGCCAGCTTCTCCAAGCAGAGTAGGGAGTGGTTTTCCAAAAATGATTATTCCTTGGTGCGGTCATTTTCTCATAACTTAGAACACACGGTGAAGAGCCTACTACATGCCAAGCACTGTGGTAGGTTCTCAAATACAGACTTGAGGAAAACTTGGTCCTTCCAGCCGTGGGCCGTGGCTCCCAACATGGCCCGGGTGAGCTGGGTTGAGAAACAGACTTTTCAGGGACTCTTCCTCGAAGGGGTCTGAGCCATGGCAGAGGACTCTTCCTGCATTGTGGAGCAGCGCATTCGAGGACAGCTTGCTAGATCTATACTAGAGGTAGCTCTTGACTGTCGCCTTGAGGGAGAAGCAGGGTCCAGGGAGGATGTTATTGGTGATGGTTTAAGAATGGGGCTGCTGGGAAGAATGCCCACACTAAGGAAAAGGGACAGGCAGAGAGGAAGAGTGGAGATGCAGGTGGGAGGAAACAACTAACAGAATGGGGCTTGGAGAGGAGGGACAGAACAGACCTGGGGCAGAAAGGCTTATTTCTCCACAGAGGAAAAGATGCTTCACTTCTTTCTTATGAAATTGAGAGAGATTGTCAACCATTTAGAGGGAGGGAGAGAAGAGGATGTGGGTAATTTCAACTTTCCTGCCCTTTGTTCTCTCTGGGAAGTGGGAATTAAGGCCATCCACTGGGAATAGGATGGGGTGGGTTGCTTTAGTGGGACTTAGAAAGTTAGAGGCAAAAGTTTCTTAGAGATCATTTTATACAATGAGGGTCAGAGGAATTGAGAAATTTCCTAAAATAACATGTTGATCAGTGGTGGAGCTGGTACTCAGACCCTGGCCTGCTGGTTTCCAGGTCAGGGACCATTGCTCTGCAGGATACTCACTGCATCCCTCAGGATGCATCACTGTTCTGCATCCACCTTAGAGGATGGAGTTTCTGTGGCAGACTGGACCAGGCCCTTTAAGATTCCTGCCCAACTGGGTAATGAGGTTGGTTTCAATGCCTTTGGTTTGCAGGGGTGTCCAACTTGCAGCCCACGGGCTGCATGCAGCTTAGGATGGCTCTGAATGTGGCCCAACACAAAATCATAAATTTACTTAAAACATTATGAGATTTTTTTTTTGATTATGTGTCGCAATGTATTTAATATGTGGCCAAAGACAATTCTTCTTCCAGTGTGGCTCAGAGATGCCAAAAGGTTGGACACCCCTGGGAGAGAAGAGGGGTCAGTGCAGAGGGGAGCCTGGTGTAGGCAAAGGTCATGTGGAGTCACCCCAGATCACTGCACAGTGAGCAGTGAGTACAGCAATCCACGGATAGGAGTGGCAGAACCCATGCCATCCCCAGACTGTGAAATGCAAGGGGGATCCTCCCCAAATGGAATAATCTTCTGGAAGGCAGGTGCCTTATAGTACAGGCTTCTCTCACTAGGTCAGTGTTCTAGGAACCCATCTGTATCAGTGTACCTACCAGCTGGCATTGTTGTGAGAGTCTGCATTTGGCTTCAGTGAATTTTTTGAAGATTCTGTCAACACGTTTGCCATTTCACGGTGGGTGATTTACGAGTGCACTGGCCCACACCACACTGAATGTTCAGCAGTTTTTGTCCAAAAACAGAATGACCCCCGTGCCCCACCTCCTTATTCACCCGATCTCACCTTGAGAGACATTTTTTTGTTTGTTTCCCTGGAGGAAAAAAATCCTCAAAGGAAAATGTTTTGCTGATGTGGAATAGGTAAACCAAAAAAAGGCAGAAGCACTAAAAGGTATCAAAATCACTGAGTTCAAAAACTGTTTTGAGCAGTGGAAAAAATGTCTCAATAGGTGTATTGCATCAAATGGAGAGTACTTTGAAGGTGACTGAAGTTTAAACATGTAGAAAAAAATACGCAATTTTTTATTTTCATATTTTAGTATATTTTATTGATTATGTATCACAGCAGTCCCATTTTTTCCTCTTCTTTATCCCTCTCCATGCCCTGCATCAATCAACCTCATACCCACATTCTCCCTCCCCCACTTAGTTCATGTCCATGGGTCATACGTATAAATTCTTTGGCTTCTCCATTTCCTATACTATTCTCAACCTCCCCCTGTCTATTTTGTACCTACTTATGTTTCTTATTCTCTGTTCCTTTACCCCCATTCTCCCTGTTTCCCTCCCCACTGATAACCTCCATGTGATCTCCATTTCTATGATTCTGTTCCTGTTCTAGTTGTTTGCTTAGTTTGTTTTTGTTGTTTTGTTTTTTAGGTTTGGTTGTTAATAGTCGTGAGTTTATTGTCACTTTAATGTTCATATTTTTGACCATCTTTTTCTCAGATAAGTCCCTTTAACATTACATATAATAAGGGCTTGGTGATGATGAACTCTTTTAACTTTACCTTATCTGGGAAGCACTTTATCTGCCCTTTCATTCTAAAGGAGAGTTTTGCTAGATTTTTTATAAATAAATTCTGGGAGGTAGTGGGTTTGGTGCCCCCTTGTATTTTGCTGACTGAGGATTACTCACCTTCCCATCAACAATTTCCTATTGTTGCCAGAGGAAATAGTAAATGCTCCCACTGAAAAGCCACAGAGTAAGACTGGACCTAAAAACTAACAGTTTCTGAGCAGAAAGTTCCAGATCATAAGAGCACAAGTAATCTATTGGTTCCTGCCCAAGACCTATGCCAATGTTATTAAACCCATTGTACAGATGGGGGAAACATAAATGGAAGGATGAATGATTTCAAAAAATTCATCCAAAGACAATAAAAACCTCATAGTTTAATTTTTTTTACATATGTTCGTAAATCTTCCTCCTGCTGATTACTTCACATTTCCACGGAATGTGCAGGAAACCTTGACCGGGAATTTAAGAATAGACCATAGGCCTCTTTCCATGAAGTCTGGCTGGGGTCTGGCAGACCTCAATCCCAGCCACTCATATAATTTTTCGAGGCAACCAGTAAAAATATGAAGCTATAATAAAAATGGTTATAGCCTATTTTATATGTTTGAATTTAGGGGATGGCAAACTGTGACTTGCAGACCACATTTGGCCTGCAGCTTGTTTTCCAATAGCCTGTGACCCTAGAATGGTTTTACGTTTTAAAAGGGTCATAAAAAACAACCCCCCAAAACAAAGTAGAATATGCCACAGAGATTATTTGTGCCCACAAAAATTATTTGTGCCCACAAAGTCTAAAATGTTTACAAACTGGCTCTCACAGAAAAAGTTCACGGATCCTTAATAACAAATGAATGCTTTTATCACAAAAAGACAATGATGTAGAATTGCATTATGAAGAGGACAATCATAAAATCTACTAATACATTTATTTATTGTATATACGAAGAGTAGTGTGGCTTTGTAATGAGATATAAATTCCGAGTTGTGTAACCAATGCTATTTTTTCCATTTGTCAACTAATCTCCTGTTCACTTGGATACAAGGCCAAAGTGAACAGTGGAGGGCTTTGGGATCCCGAGGCTTGGCCACGCAGCCCTCATGACCCCTGGTTCAGGGTAATATGCTCTGGGTTTTCTTTGAACTGGAAAGGAAATGCTGCAGGGCTTGCCACTCAGGTGTCTTCTGTGTGAACATTGGCATCTTAGTTTGCCCGGCCTGCAGAATGAAGCTCAGCCATGCATGGGGAGAGGGCCCTCGGTCCCCGAGAGGCTGAGCCATGGAGTGCAGCAGATGGGGCCAGGTGTGTTAGGCGGGCCTATGACTAATCGACATCCTGACTCCCTGACCAGCATGTGCATCAAGTCTAGGGATGTCCGCTGTAAATGAACTGGAAGGCCATTATGTATTGAGTTGGACAAAAAGCCTGTTACTTTTTTCCATAAAATAAAAGACACGTTTTTCATTTTTACCAATAACTTTATTGATTTGGATATTTTGAGTATGTTGGCTATCTCCCACTATTGGCTTCTAGTGGGTAGAGGCCAGCGGTGCTGCTCAACATTTTCCAATGCATAAGATAGCCCCACAGCAAAGAATTATTTGGCCAAAATGCCAATTGTACCAAGAAAGTTTGCAAACCACTTCTGATACGTTTGACCAGTCACAGCACCTTCTCTGTACACTGCACAAATCTTTTTTTTTTGCATTTCAGTTGCATTTTTACCTTTCTTGAAATAATAAAGTATAATATGCCAAAATGTTGCTTATCTTCTTCTATCTTCAATATTAAAATGGCTGCACAAAAAGTCACCAATTTTGATAAGTTTTTTTAAATGCATGCTGATATGATAGATGTCACAATACAATCTAACGAAATTATTTTGAATGAAGTTAAAGACAACTAAGCACTACAAGAGCCATTGCGCAGGAAAAACAATGGATTTCTTGGCCAACCCAATGTGGAACTGCAGACAAGGAGAGCTGTGATTCTGAACTGCCAAACCTACTGGGCAGAGGCTGACAATATGTTCTGGAATTTCCTCAGGGAGATTGCCAGGTGAGCTAACACATGGATACCCAGCAGCTGGCCAGGAAGGGACTGACTGGGCACAAGAACACTGCATCAGGGTCATGCACAGGCTACTGGCTCAGGGAGAGTGCACACCTAGCTCTCTTCTTCTGGGAGGCAACAAGGAAGAGCAGCAGAGGTTAAAGAACATAGAGGTGAAATCACACTGAACTGAGTTCAAATCCTGCCTTCACCATTAATTAGTCATAGGATCTTGAACAAATGTCTTAATGTTTTGGATCTTCAGTTTCCGCATCTGTAAAATGCATTAATAATAGTATTACCTCACGGAGTTATTGGGAGGCTAAAAGAGGTATGGGATGCAAAGAAATCAGATGAGAAGGCAAGGCCAAAGTCATCAGGGTCTTTGTCCTATTCCATCCTCTAAACATTGGGCTTATTAAATGTTTCACCTAAAGGTCTGTAGGTCTGAGGGTAATCTACAATGAGGAGAAAGAGAGAGCGGAGACAGAGAGAACTTAAATGCTTTGCACTGTAAAAATGTCACAGAAGAGACAAATTCTGGAGGGGAAAATAGTAACTAAACAACCAAAGTTAATGAGTACTTCCTAACAAATTACAAGAGTCAGAGGAAAACAACTGACAGGTACTTCAGTGATCATGTGGTCTAACTATCTTTAGACATTTGAGAGCATACATTGCTTGGTGGTATGTATCCCCTGGCAGACAGCCCTGGGCTCAAACTCCAACTCTGCCATTAGCTTGCTATGATCGGGCAGGTGATTGAAGTTTTCTAAGCCTCAACTTCCTTGTCCTGTAAATAGGAATAATAATAGTACCAACCCACAAGGTTGTTGTGAACATTAGTTGTTGGCCTCAAGGCCACAGTACGAATGAGGTTGAGGACCAGGTGCCTGCATATGCCATGTGTGACTCTAAACATGGGGACTGGTCATGAGACTCCACTGGTGTCCCTCATGTCTAGGTCTCCACTTAATGTTGCTATATAGAGGCCCAAACAAGGTTTTTCTTTGTGCAGAGTCAGCAGACCCTTGGAGATTGAGTTCCATTAAATGACGACAGCAACAACTCAGAACCACCTAGTCCACGTCACTGAAGTCAAGTCCAGGCAGTTAATTTCCTGTTTCTGTTACAGGTTGATTTCCCTTGCTTTTGGTTGGGGAAAAGACAGTTTTGAAAACACCCCTTGTAATGGGTGTCTCAAAACCCTTGAGCATCAGTATAAGCCTATTAAATTTTAACAGCTCTGTTGGCAGGTAAAGCACTTTTATAGACTTAAAAAATAACCATACTGTTTGCCTTTCAGACTGCTGTGCTATTCTGAAGAGATTTTATGCTTAAGGTTTGAGGGGTGGATTTTGTTTCTCCAATTTGCTCTCCTCATGTTGTCCTTCTATGCAGTATAATTGCAGAATTGTTTATCTGCCTCTAGCCAAAATTGGTTTTGCTAAATTCATTGCTCCTCTTCAACCAAAAATATTTATTTTTTAGTTGTCAACACCTCAAAGGGATTATGCTACCTCTGGGCTTTTCGTATTCTAACTTTGCCCAAATATTTGAATGTTCAAAACCTCCTGACAAAAAAAAAATCAATTCTGAGATCCCACAGGGTGGGATTTCGGCACTAAGTAAGGTTACTTGATTGTGCAAATAAAGATCCCAGGCCCAGAACTCTTTATTGAGGAAGAAGGGTGTAGAGTATAAGATAGAGAAGTTAAAACAAGGTCTAGCTTGCTGGGGCAGATGGTAAAGAAGAGAATATGTTGAGAACAGAAAGTGCTTGCGGGAGCCTAGGTTAGACAGAGGAGGGAAGGAAGTGATAACACAGGCTGCCAGAGCCTAGGGTAATCTGAAATAGCAGAATGACCTGGGGCAAAGTATTTCAAGGCATTCCAGAGCCAGAGGGAGTGGGGACAATGACATATGAACTGTAAAATGTTGGGACTTAGAGAACTGCTTCCTAGGAGACTTAGTTTTGTCTTTTCTGTTGACCTGTGGATTTCAGACGGTGAGGTAGAAGGAATGCTCCATCTGAATACCATCTGAAGTTTTCAACATGCTGTAGAGTCATAAAATGATGTTGGAACTTCAGAAAATGTGTTTGGTCACCACTCTGTTTTACTTTGTGGGAATTTAGTACAAAGAATCAGTAATTTTTTTCATATGGCCAATGTCATTAAAGATATAAAACCCCGAAATTAAATGCCTGCTCTGACCACAGAGTCAGAATGTCTTAAACCATCTTTTTCATGCATATAGAAAGATACATCTCTCAGCATCTACTGAAAACTTGTAGAATAGATTTTCTTCCTTTATCCCTTCCTGGTATTGCTGTCAAAGTAGGCTGGTAGTCTCTTCTCCTCTCTGACCCATGTTAGGTGTGTCCAGTGCAAAGTGGAACACGGCCATTATTAGCGAATGATGAGATTGGTTGTGGGGGTTCCTTCCTGACTCTACTTCTTAGAGTCAAGCTGTAATGTTGTTACTTTCATGTATGTGACTCTGAGGGCTATAAAGGTTCCAGCTCTGTGAGATAAGAGGGAGCCAGGGTAGCTGCCTGAAAGTGCTCTTCTATATGGCAGATGGGCAACCTCTTGGATTTCTGGCTGCTTCCCAGGAATTGCTGATACGGTACTTGCCCACATATCTCAAACCTGATGGCAAAAGGCTGAATAATGGCCCCCAAGAATATCTATATCCTAACTCCAAGCACCTGTGCGTGTTGTCTTATACGGCAATGTTTTGAAGGTATGATTGCATTAAAACCTTGAGATGGGGAGATTATTCTGGATTTTTTGACTGGGACCTAAAAGTAATCATATGTATTTATAAGAGGGAGACAGAGAGACACTTGACTACAGAAGAAGTCAGTGTGTTGATGGTAGTGGAGGTTGGAGTGATGCAGCCACAAGCCAAGGAATGCTGGCAGCCACCAGAAACTGGAAGAGGCAAGATATAGATTCTTTCCTGGAACCTTCAGATGCATCTGGCTGTGATAATGCCTTGATTTTCGCCACACAAAATTCATTTTAGACTCTTGTTCTTCAGACTATGAGCGAATATTGTTGTTGTTTTAAATCATTAAATTGTGGTAATTTCTTACGGCAGTAATAGGATTTGCAGAGTGAGGGAATATATCTCTCTGGTTCTCATCTGGTTGCCAATGGCACACCAAAGGCTATGTAGAATACACCGCAGTGTGATCTTGGGGAGATAAAAGCAAGGGTTCCTAATTGGTCCACTCAAGCCATTTTTCCAAGCAAAGTTCTGCTGAGAGCAATGGCAAAACTGAGCAGATGATGGCTCTTCCAATAGAATAAATCAGTATTTGTGCTCTGATGATCTACTTATGCTGGCCCAGGTAAAAGGCTTACTTGTTCAAACATATCTTAGAAACAAATCTAATTTTAAAAGTAGTAATAACAGATAATTCTTCCAAAATACAAACACCAAAGCCCCAAAGGTTTTCAGACAGTCTGTCAGTAGGTTTAAGAGTCACCTACACTTGAAGATGAGTCATAAACCCTGCTAATCCTGTCCAAGGAGATACTTGGGTTTTTCTGAGGGTGTCTGAACTTTCTGAGGTAAGGAGTTACTCGCAAGAGTTGCCATGGTGCCTCTCTTTCCTTTGTAGAGTCATTTTTGCTTCTTCTCCAGTTCTGCACTTGCTCCCCAACATCCCATAACACTGTCTGGTTCTGTGTTTCATTGCCTGAGAGGCCGGCATGATTAGCTAACTGACCCAACTGATCTATGAAGCTGAGTGAAGACTACTGTCCTGTGTTCCCATCCTGGCAGCTTCTTTCTCTGCATGTTAACCGTGCCCTTTACCACTTGCCTTTCAGAACTGAGGTTATTCAGTTTGCTTGTCAGAGTCACTGAATTTCAGAGTTAGAAAGGACCTTTATTAAGCACATCAATTCCAGCTCCAGCAAAATAACTAAGACTGGGAGGTCAATGGAGTGGAGACAAGCAGTTGGGACCTTCGATTTTGGGAACAAGTTCTCCATGACAGCTCCTCCAGCATCTCTCTCTCTTTGTTCTTGCAGAAGTAGAAAGCAACCCCACACCACCGTCATAATCTGGTTGGGTTTAGTTAAACCTGGGACCCACAGGAAAACCTGGATGCTCACTGTATTTGGGCAAAAAAAGCTAAATTGCAGCAACACTTCACTGAGATGCTGGGCTATTCAAGAAAGGATCATCAAACAGTCAGGTGAACCAGAAAGATCCATTTAACCAACTTAGAAGATGGGCATTTTTGATGAGAGCATTAACCTTCTCCAGTCTGGCTGTCATTTCCAAATGACGGCTGTATGCATGGCATTTCCAAGAAGCCTTTCATCCCTAAGAGAAAAAGGGTCACATCTAATATATTAAAAGCAGAAAGAAAACCTTTAAGCAGTTTGGTACCCTTTGACCTGTGGTTCCCCCCTCTATCCTACCCCCTAAGTGGTGCATATGGAACAACAGAAATACAGACTAGCTTGTTGGCTTAATCTAGGTGTGTTTCCCATCCCTGTGGCTGGAGGGTAGACTCAGGTTCAACTGAGAAGAATTGCTGAGAGTTGGGATAGGGAGTAGAGGGATCACTCCCCCAAAGCAAACTAATATTGTTGCCACATGAAAGATAGGGTGGATTCTGGTGACAAAATAATTTCCACTATGGGCTATCTGGGCTTTTTTTGTCAGCTGCAACATACAACTCACCAGTGATGTTTGGGCTGAGTCAGTAGTAACCCTTGAAGCAATGAAGGAAATGGACCTTAGACAAAAGACAGAAGATAAGCAGTCTTTTAAAATGTGCTCATAATTATCATCACTACTATTAATTATTAATTGAGGAAGGACTAGCATGTTCTTGACGTGGGTAGAGGTTGTTTAAGCACCAGCCTGTAGAAGGAAGGAAAACCGAAGGAGGAGCATGAATTATAAATAAAGATCCTGCCAGAGGAAGCTGGTGGAAGCACGAGCACCTGGGATGGAGAAGGGGTCTGGGGACTGCAAGCTCCGGAACTGTAAAGTGGCGTTAATGCACAGCACAGGAACCTTGTACACAGCCTGTGCTAATGCTGGTCGGGGACCAGTGTTCATGCCGCTCGTGACAGACAATCAATGCAAACGCAGGAAACACAGCTTTGAGAATCCTTGGAGGAACTTATGTTTCTTTGACACCTATTATATTGTGTTTTTTATTTAATTGCTTTGAATATCATGGTAAAGAGGTAGGTGGACCTGGGTCCTATATAATTAGTTGAAAAACTATGATAATGGGAGAGAAAGGTGGTATTCAGGAAAGCATTTATTTAGAATGTGGCATTTAAGAAGATTAGTTGCATAATTTATATATTTGAATATCAAAATGTAATAAATAATAATAATCATCATGATAGTGCCAACTTGAATGGGGGCCCTGCTGGTTCTAGAATGTTCTAGTTAGGTTACCAGATGGAGAACTGTAATTAGGCTCATTCCCTGGTAATTAAGAAATGGAGGCAGCATTGCTTTTGGCCTCTCATCTCCTTTGCTTTGCCTTTATTTCTCAGCATCCTGATGCCTTTTGGCCATGGCAAGCAATCTCCCTCCCTCCTTCTCTCTCTTGTTCTCTCCTGCCTTCCACACCACATTTTTATTTCTCCTGGAGCCTAAGCTGTTAGTGTTTTGCTGCTGGGAACCCTGCACTGTGAAACTTCCTTACATGTACCTTATTTAGCAGGTGAGCCCTGCACCACCATGTACATCCCTGTGGTAGAAGGATGTCAAGATGTGAGCTACAGCAGCTGGGTTGTCAAGCAAGTTGCTAATGCTGTAGATTTGTGTTTGGAGTGATCCTTCTCTGTCCCCCAAACACATCCTGGTTTCCACAGGAGACCAGTTTAGCCAGAATAATTTTTTCCTGCTTTGAATTCAATCAGGCAGGTGGCTCTGGAGCCTTCCTTTCACAGGTTCTGAGAGCTGAGGGACTGGAGCTCAGAGACCTCCATCATCCAGCTGATGCCCTCTGACTTCCTTCAGGGCAGAGGCTTCCTGCTTCTGCTTGTGTCTCAGCAAGGCCCCCACTTTTTTTCTATTGAAAATTCTTTCTCCATAGATGTTTCTCCCTAATTCCTCCTTTCTCTCCTCACCAGGTATTTTAAATGATCCAGTTCTTGCCCAGAATTAAGTCCAACAGGAGATACAGAATCAGACGAATTCCCTATGCTCAGTTGGGGGTGACCAGTTAACACCAAGCAACAAACAATTAGAGGAAAACTGTGAGTGTTCTTGCTCCTTGGTATTAACTCTAAACAGAACTGGCCTTCAAAAATGGGAGAGAAATGTGGTCACAGGGACTTGAGAAGAGACATCCACCCTGCTGTGCGGCATCCTGAGCTTCGCTCCCCACAGCATTTACCGCACTCTCCGGCAACTGCTCTGAACTGTAGATGTACCTCCTTAAGACAGTAAACTCCCCCAGGCCAGTGTGCATCTGCCCCTTTTACCCCTTTACTTCCAGAGCCTAGAGCAGTGCCTGGAACACGTATATGCTCAAAGGCATGTATTGAATTATTGTTTTATTTATTTATTTATAAAAGATTTTATTTATTTATTTTTAAAGAGAGGAGACCTGGCCCGCAACTGAGGCTTGTGCTCTGACCAGGTATCAAAGCAGCAACTTTTTGGTTTGGGGAACAACACTCAACCCAAGTCACACCAGTCAGGTTAATATATTAACTCATCTTTTAGGGCAGGTATACAAGGATGAGGAGTCAGCTCTTCCCCTTTTAATCATTCCAGAATCTAGAAAATAAAACTGAAAAAAGCGGGGGGGGGAGGATAACAGAAATACTGAGACACTAAAGGATCCTAAAATGCCACATAATTAAAAATTAAATCACATATTATTTTTTTCTCAGGTAAATTTCTTATTAAAATACAACAGAGTGCAGAATACACAGAGATTTATAGAGTATACACATCTTGATGAATTTTCACAGAGGAAACAAACATGGGTGAACAGCCCCACATGAAGAAACAGAACGCCGCTATTATAGCACATGGCCCTCGCACACAGCCCTCGCACACCCTTCAGTCACCTCCCCTACAAAGACAACTCTTATGCTGACTTCTTTTACTCTACATTAGTTTTGCTTATTTTGAACAATATATAAATGAATTCATACCATATACTCTTTTGTTTAGCTTCTTTTTATTCATGCCATTTTATTTAGCAGTTCATTCTTTTTCATTGATGTATAATTTTCCATTGTATTGAAATGCTATTTAATTGTCTACTGTTGATGGTATTTGTTTCACCTCCAATTTTTACCTATTAACAACAGCACTATTATGAACATTCTTGAATGTATTTTGGTGCTCATACATTGGGTATATCCCTAAGAGTACAAATGCAGGATTGCAAGGTATGTACGTTTTCAGCTTTAGTAAATATTGACAGTTTCCACACCTACCAAATTTAGTAAAAGTTGCAGTTTTCCCATTTTCTTGCCAACAAATTAGTCTTTTTAATTGGGCCAATCTGCTGGGTGTACAATGACATCTTTTTGTGGTTTGATTTGCATTTTCCAAACACCTAATGAAATCGAACACTTTTTATATGCTTATTGACTATTTGCATGTCCTCTTTCACTATGTGCCAGTTTATATCTCTGTATATTATTTTGCATATATTTTTGGCATTTAGGGATTGTTCATTTTTTTGAAAGTTGAAAGGAGAATTCCTGTTGAGGGACTTTAGATCTTGTAACCTTGATTTTCTTACTGCAAAATCTCTCTTTTATAACACCAGAGCCCTTTCTTCAGATGAAATCTTAGGGAGAAAACTAACATGCAAAGGAGGTCAAAGCAGAGAAGTTCTCGTAGAAAGAGGGAGGAGGATCTCAGATCCTTTCCCACCCATGACCCCTAATGGATTTCACTGAACCTGAAAACACTGCCTTATGGCAAAGACAGTTTTTAAGAACCAACATAACAAGCAAACCAATAAAAGTCCTCATAAATACTTCATAAAATATTTTCTAGCACTAAACAATAAAGATAACAGGAAGAATAAGAATATGAAAGGCATTTTCAACACACGAATGGGTTATAATGGACATTATAATATTAATTTTCATTTACACTCTCTTGCTCAATGGAGACTTTTCATAATCTCTTCTGCTTAGCGTTATAGAAGCTTTCAAATTTATTTTGATTCATTGCCAAAAATATGCATACCAAGAGATAATATGTGTGTGCACACTCCCACACTCCTTTCATCTGCATGCTCAACACTTTTCTGATTTTATAACTTAGACTTGGTTATTCCCATGGCCTGAATCCTTCCTTGGTCTCATAGACACAAAAGTACTTGGCTATTTCAAGTGGAAAAATTTCCAGTAAGCCTTATTTAACACAGCTGGGTAGATACTTTTTGTTTCCAATTCCAGGATCCAACAGTTGTTAGAGTGAAGAACATTTACTAGTCCCACTTAAACTCACCTGATCTCCATACTTCAATACACCCCAGAGGCCAATGCAGGAGCTCCAGCTTCCTTCTCTTACCTTCCTTTTATCTCTCCCAGAGCTTCATGCCCAAACTTCTACTTCTTTGCTGCCATCTGCTTTACCTCACTTTTCATTTTCCCCATCCCCAGTTTCCTTTCTTCTAATTATTCCCAACAGGAGTGACTTGCAATCTGTAGATATAAGAAACTAAAAGAAGTAAGGAAATCAATTTGCTTACATTGGAATTTGGTAAAGCAAAAGAGCTTAAAGGTAGGAAGGGATTATTGCAGTGTTTCCAAAAGTGAGCTATCTGTGATACCAATGGTGGTACTGGGAACGACTTTAGGTAGTACACTCGATGAAAAAATCTTTAAAATTTGAGTAGTTACATATTTACTTTAAGATTATTAATATATCTCACCTACTTGTAGTAAGATATATTCATTTTTCAGTTTGATAAAGGTCCTTTTAAATATTTAAGCTTAAAAATGACTATGTTTCTCTGGCAAAGCTTGTAAATTAGTGGTATTTGAGAAATGTTTCAAGATTCATGCTCAATAAATCAAAACAATAATTTTATTAAAGAATGTCCTTCTCTCACCAGATCTAGATAAGCAGAAGTGAGTACACAGTATAATGAATCTTGTTCCCTCAGTGAAGTAATGACTTTTGTTATTTAAAAATATATATATAATGATCTATAACAATAGTTTTTTAAGGTATAGTTCAGATCCCTCAGTGTCCCCAAGATATTTGTCCATAAAGTGAAAACTATTTTCATAATAATACTAAGGGTTTTTTTCTTTATTTTATTAAAGGCTTTATTTATTTATTTTTAGAGAGGGGAAGGGAGGGAGAAAGAGAGAGAGAGAAACATCAATGTAAGGTTGCCTCTTGTGTACCCCCTACTGGGGATCTGGCCTGCAACCCAGGCATGTGTCCTGACTGGGAATTGAACCAGCGACCCTTTGCTTCACAGTCCAGCACTCAATCCACTGAGCCACACCAGCCAGGGCTAAGCATTTTTTTCTTTTCACAGTATGTTGACATTTGCACTGTTTTTACAAAAACAATGGTGGGTAAAATCCTGGTGTTTTGGCATGGGTCCAGACAGTGGCACTGGATTGCACTGGTGACAGGAAAAAGAGAAACTAGTGTCCAGTGTTGCTCAGAAGTGACTTTGATAAAGGAGTCAAATTATTAATTTCATTAAATCTTAACAATTTACATCTTTGTACCATTCTGTGTGACAAAATGGGATGTGTGAACCAAACATTCTGCTGTGTGCCAAGTACCATGGTTGTCTCAAGGAAAAGTGCTCATTTTGAGTTGAACTAGCCCACCCCCTTCTTTAAACACTATTTTTATTTGAAAGAACAAGTGACAAACTATGGTTAGTTAGACTTGGGTAGTAGGTGGATATTTTCTCAAAAATGAACAAAGTGGGCCTGTTACATCAAGGAAAATAACTGACAGTATTTGTAGCCAATGATAAAATTTGATCTTTCAAGTGCAAAGTAGAATTTTGGAAAACTTATATTCTCCACCATAAAGCCACTTGAATACTTCTCAATACCTAAAGACTAATGAGATTGCTCGTGATATTTACATATGTGATTTTTTTTGTTATTTTTTAACAAAATGTGTTAACATTTGGAATATCTGGGTGTCTCAGTGAATCAATGTTTTTTTCCAAACGTCCAGTGTGTGATGTTATAAATCATGTATTGATAAAAGATCCATTTTAAGTATAAGACCAGTGAACTTTAATGTAACAGAATATTTAAAAAAATATTTCCCTTGAAATAGTTTCAGATTCCATCCAAAGTCTATAACCCTTAAGAAACTAGTATTGTCAAGATTTGGTGTGGTATAAAAAGAATAGCTACAACTACATTAAAAGTCTATTAAAATACTTTTCCTTTTATAGCAGCACACTTGTGTGACTGTATGAGGCCAGACTTTCTTTCCGCACTTACACCAAAGCAGCATATAAAGTTTGAGTGCCGAGGCAGATAGCAAAACCCAACTATTGTTGATTTAGCCAGAGACATTAAAGAGATTTCTAAAAATGTAAAACACTGTTATTCTTGTTAATATTTTTTCATTTTGAAAAACAAAATGAAATGAAATATTTTACTTTTCCCATGTTATATGTTACCAGAAGCATTTGTTAATATATAATGGTTTAGTATTTTTAAAAGAGCAAATACATATTTAATTTTTTTCTGTTTATATTTCTAACATAGTATATATGACTAGATATAGCCTAAATAAATATAAGCAAAAGCTCTTTAGGGTTCTCAGTAATTTTTGAGAGTATAAAAGGGTATGACACCAGGAAGTATGAACACCAGTGTCCTACAAGACAGGCTTCTTGTCCTGTGTGATTAAAACACTCCACTTAAGTGATCATGGATGAGAGAGAGAGAGAGAGGAGAGAATGTGTGTGTAGTGATGGAGGTGGGTGACAACATAGGATCTTTGCATCATAAATAATTTAAAATAAGGGGATATAATGACTGTTAAGGGTGAGGGGCTAATTCTGGCCAATTTCATACAGAAGATTTCTACTGACCTGTGAAGATGTAGATGACTTTGGGTGAAGCTGATAGTTGAGATAGAAACAGAGAATATGAATGTTGATTCCAAAATAAAAGACTATCATGAAAGACATGAATCATCTTCCTCTTCACAATCAATTGGGGCAGTCAGCCTCCAAGATGACCCTTAACCCCTGTCTCCTGGTTTTTATGCCACAGGGTAACCTCCTCTTCATATGGGCTGGACCTAGTGACTTGCTTTTAATCAATAGGATACAGCAAAAGGAATGAGGTCTCCTTAGTGAGATTAGATTATTAAAAAACTATGACATCTGTCTTGCTCACCTTCTCCGATGCTGTGGGCTGGTCCTGAGGGAAGCCAGCTACCCTGGGAGAGGCCCATGTGGCAAAGAATGAGTATGTCCCTAGCTAACAATCCTTGAGAAACTGAATCCTTGCAATGATCACAGGAGTGAGCTTAGAAGTGTGTTTCCTTCTTTAGGGCCTTCAGATGTGACCAAATCCCTGACTGACACTTTGATTGCTACATCATGAGAGTCAGAGGCACCAGCTAAGCTACATCTGGATTTCTGGCCCATAAAAACTGTGAAATAATGTTTGTTGTTTTAAGCTGCTAAATTATGAAGTAATTTGTTACACAGCAATTGATAACACATGTATAGATGCATATTCATAGAAAACTGGCATGTAATTTTAAGAGACTTTGAGAAATCCCTGAAGCCCATTAATCAATAGTGCATGGATATTGTCAATAACCCCTACTCCAGGAAAACATAAAAAGCATCAAAGGAAGAACAAAAATAAGAACAGGAGTAAATAGTAGAAGGAAACATCTAGAAAGTATAATCAGAGATAGTTACATGAGGGAAGTAAAACAATACCCCAGTGCCTTAATGAGAAAAAGATTTCACTAGAACTTTCCAGGGGACAGATCCCTGAGGACAGCAGCTAAATTGGTGAGGCAAGCACTTTCACCATGAAATGAAATTGGCTGGATCTGTTACTAAGAAAAGAAAACACCAATATTTTGTGTTTAGGTATGTGGGAAGGAAGTTTGCAACCCAGCTTATGGGAGAAAGTGTTGAGTAACAAACTGAGGTGCCTAAAAGTGTGATCAATGGACTAAAAATATGAATGTCGTAGAAAGTTGCACAAGGTTTTGTAATGGCCTATGTAATTTGAAAGTCCAGAGTCTGAGCTGGCCTCAGGCGTGACTATATCCAATGATTTAGATGAATGCCATCAGGTTCCCCTACTCTCTTTTCTGTTGACCTTCAGCAGAAGGCCAAGGGTTGGTTGTGGGGTACGCGGGTCTGCAGAGAGATCCAGATTTTATAAAGGCACAGAGAGTGACACTCCAAGAAAAGGACTGTCTTCTCTCAGTATCCACGTGTGAAATCTAGGGAAGGGCTTTGATGACCCTACCTGGAAGTCCTTTATCTCCCCAGACACCCCGGCAGCATATGGAGTGGCAGAGGGTAATTACCTAAAGGAAAAGGGGGTTTTCTTGTCAGAAAGGAAGAAACAATGATAAGATGACATATGTCTACTGGAGTGACTGACAATAACCAGAGGCTGGGAAGATTGTTTAATATTTAAAATTATGCCAACTAATACAATAACTTGAGTCATAAGTTATTAAGCTGTATATTGTTTGTGTCTCAGCAGCCCCTCATTACAGGAAATTTGTGTTGTGTATTTGAATTGACTTGGGATGATGGAATGTAATGAATAGAGTTCTGTCTGGCAGAGATGGCACTGGAGAAGGGGTTTTGGGATGAAACCATGAATTCAGAGGCTCAGATTTTTAAGGAAAAATTCAGCCCCCCTTTCTGCATCAGCATCTGTTGTTTTTCTTCTAGAACACCAAGTTGCTCGCAGAGCCCATATCCATTTGAATAAGTCTGAACAACCACTGCAGCGAAGGCTTAGTTGCCAGATGCTCTGTGATATGACTCAGTTGAATTTCTCCCACTCTCTAGTGTCTCTGGGTGAGGACTTGGCTTCTCTGGGGACTCCCAATTTATTGTAATTGGGAATTTGGCTCCAAATGGCAGAGATTTAATTCCTAAACACACAAAAAGAGATGGTGACTACTATTCAATTTAGATTCTCTTAAGTTGTGAATAAAGACTTATGATTTACTAAATTAGGAATCATTATGAAAAAAAAATGACCATTCAGCTGAAACCAACAGTAATGTAGAATTTGGCAGGAGAGGTCTCTTTTGTGGACCATCTTTCTTCCCAGTTTGTCTCCAAAATGTGTCTGTCACAATGGGGTTTGGTTGAATATGGGAAAATGCTAAATAACATGTTAATAATAAACATATAATAAGGTGACAAACTTCTAACTTTTGTAAAATTTTTCAAATGTTAAGTATCACCATCATGACATGTAGAAAATATAAAGGGTAGTGATCAACTTAAAAAATTACATTGTATTGAACTCACATACTTCAAGAAATGAAAATATAAATTTAACTAAAAAGATATGTCCTTGGTTGCATTCAGCACCCTTTTCCTAAGGCCAGTTCCTTCAGTAAGTATGTGGCATTTTATCGCTAGCCCTGTTTATGGGTGCACTGCCTTTCCCTTGTTGGCTGAGGCCCATTGTGGGGACACACCATTTTATCTATTTTTTCAACACTTGGTTTAAGCAGAAGCCCATGTGTATCCCTGACCCAAAGTCAAGGAATCTAGTGGCAGTGTTTCCCACTTGATATGTCTATCTTGAGAATCACATAAGACATTCATGATGTCCTGCATTTAAGCTTTGCCCTTTATTCAATATCTATGTGCCAAACTCTACTTTTGTATTTTTTACCAACAATCTACCCAGCTTTATGGTTCATGAAATAAATGTTTTGAATACATATATTTGTGTTCCATGGCCTTCCTCACATTTTCCATGCATGAATACTCCAAAGGTATGAGGAAGGAGCCACAGAAGTAATTTTTTTTTTCATTAACCACTCTTTCAAAGCTGGAGGAACTTGTCTTGGACCTTCTGAAATATTCCCTTTGATTTCTGGAAATTACTGCCTTGGAGATTCTTTCCAACACTGACTTTTGGGAAGGTGGGTAAAGAAGCATTCACATGTGCCCCTAAATGTTCTTTTGGTGGCTTTTCTGGTGGTCAATTTTGGATCAATAATGATGTATTGAATGAACAACTTGCCACCACATTGCCAGGCACCAAAGACACAGATACAACTCTTGCTTTCTCAAACATTATGGTCTGTAGAAACATAATTAGGGAAAGAGGCTGAGGGAACTAGCACTTACTGGTTGTCTAACTCTAGGAGAAGTTCTCTCGAGCACTCACATGTACTGCTTCATATCACCTTCAGAAACATGCTGTGAACTTGGACATCACTGTTCTCATCATAGAGGCTGAGAGACACTAAATAGTTTTCCAGGCCATACAACTAACATGTTGTGAGTTAGGATTCAAACAATATTTAATTTCATGCTTATTTTTTACTATTTTATATTATTCTTTCCTCCAGTGCTGTTCAGTTTGCCCTACAATTAAGTCCTAGGAATTCTATATCTCTCTCACTGCTAAAGTTGGAATCTGATAATGTTAAGGATAGTTGGGAAAATCTGTTTCCTTAAGGCCTAAGAACTGGTCAATTCTTATAGGTTGTAAATTTTAAATCTCATGTGAATCTTTTGGGATTTCAGTTCATTTAAAGCTGACTTCCTATTTTTGAAGGAAAAATATATAATGATAGCATGCACACATGTGGCTTTTTCACAAAATACATTTTTAAAGGAGTTTATGTTAAAATTGAAAGAGCTTGTTGGGCAATAAATAAATTTTTGCAAGGTAATATTTGGAAGCATTAAAAATCAGAAATTAAGGATGTAGGTGCTGGAAAAAGTTTCAATATATTCTACAAACCTTAAGTCACATCTGGATTTGCCCAGCATTGTCAGCAGAATCTTTATTTAAGCCTGGTTTATCCAACAGACTTTGTCAAATTAAAGGGCTCAATCACATGCCTTAGAATTAACACTAGAGAAACAATTTCTAAACTGGGGAAGGCAAGCAGAGTTCATGTAAGGAACTGTTTGATTTGAATATGGATTAATCAGCGATTTGTATTAGTGAACACAAAGCTAACATTCATTATTTAAACACATAGGAATAATTGTATGAATACAAGTACGTAGCATGATGGGCAATTGGGCTATTTCATGAATAATATATTAGTTAGTGAGCATTTAGTTTTATTTATCATTCAAGCTTAGGAGTCCTGGTCTGCTTCTCTGGGTCTAGCCTGCAGCTGGCACTCATCCATAACTGTCACGGTGTCAAAGAGAAGCGTGTCCAGGCTGCAGGATGGAGCCTGTGTTTGTTTAAGAAAGAGCCTGATGACATCACGTCAGCCTCTCACTCCAGAAGGCTCAGGAACCCGTGAAAGAGCTCAGCCTCCCCAGCCGAGTTAATGCAGACCTACTGCAAGGATTTCCGTTCAGGTCTGATTTCAAGGTGAACCAGATTGGAGAATTCAAGGAGAGACTATAGATTTTTTCCCTTCCCACATTGGTTGATTAGCTCCGTACCTGGTATTTGATTAATGTCTGAGAGCTCTAATTAGTTATGGCTAATCAGGTCCACATACACCAGCATATTGATTCCTGTCTCCAGAAAACTAATCTAATTGTGCTCCTTAGCAAATGACTGGCGTATTGGGATGATGACCCATCTGTATGTTAGAAGGACTACTCCATTATGACAGCTTTGGAATGGAGTTGAGGGGGGTGGGGTGGGAGGAATGGAGGCTAGTCTAGAAACTGCCATCCAGTGGTGTTAGGAAAAAAACTCCTATTTTATCTATTTGATACTGTTTTGATCCCCAGAGGGGAAGAGCCACAAATACTCAGGATGAAATTTTCTTTTTAACTTCCCCAGAGGAGGAAAATGAGTGTAAGAATCTAATGCGTCGTTTAGACCACAGAGAGGAGGAAGAAGAGCAGAGACTGTGTGGACATCTCCTGGTTTCTGAAACAGTTAACTTTTGATCTGTGCCTGCCTTCCTGCCATTCTCAAAATAATGGCACTTATTCTGCAGTAATTAAGTGTTCTACTCTCCTCCCTATTTTAAGGCCCCTACTCTCCTCCCTTTGGTGGCTCCTTAGTTTTCAGGGATTGTAATGAAACATATATCCCCCAAATAATATTAACAATATTGTTACAGTACCTAAAAATGCACACAAAGAAAACAATTCACTTTACTAGGTTTTATTTTCTTTTATAAAATTTGTGAACAGATTTTCAATGGCACTTTTAAATAAAGAGCACCATCTAGTAAAGATGGTCTGCTTTGTTTCTCTAAACATAGCACTGGTTTTCTTCCCCAAAATATTAAAATCTAAAATCTAATAATTTGGAAATTTTCTGTGGGAAAGCCCAAAGGGGCCATAATCCAGCCACAGCAGCATAATCCTCTGATAGCTGTGTCTGCTTAGTGCCACCCTGGAGCGAGTATTACCCGCTGCTTCCCTTATGCCATCATTCAGACTAACATCTATTCCTCTGAGAATATTTATCACACTGTTTGCAATTATTTGTTTATCTGTCTGTCTCTCCTCCTAGGTTGAATAGTCCTGGAGGGCAGAGGCTCTGTCTGATTCATTGGTGCAAAGACTGAATGTCTTGGATGCTTGTTACCAAGTGGTGAGGTCATCTTTCTATTAACACTATAGATTGCATAAATAGGTAAGAGCCCTGTCTCATTGGCAGCAGGCTTCCCCCACTTCCTGATTTCCCCTGGCCTCTGCAGTGTTCTTAAAGCATTTCACTGTGTCCCATGTTCATGGTGCTCAGTTCAGGTGAGTCTGTGATGCTCCCTCTGTCTCACTTTCATCAGGGTCTTCCCTGGGTTCCCACTGTTGTCTTCCAGCAGGTTCAGGACCACCTACTACTACAGTATAGGAGGTAGAGTGGTGAGGCTTTCCTCCCCTAAATGGAAGACATTATGGCAAAAGTGAGGGGGTAAGTGGTATGAAATGGAAATAAAATTCAAGAGTCAGATGGAGCTAGACCTGCAGACATAGCAAGTAGTTTGGTTTTTAGTCCAAATGCAGCAGGAAATATTACTCAAACAGAGTCATGATTTGATAAAATTTATGTAAAAGATTACTCTGCTGAAAAACTAGCAGAGTAGTTCAGCAATATGTTAAGCAGACACCAGTGGGAGATACCACAATAGCCTTTGAGGCTGGTGGAAAACAGTGGGAGTGCACTGGAGATAAAACTGATGTAACTTCATGAGCAGTTATAACTACAGAGGAAAATGGAAGAATTCTATTTGAACCCCACCTTTCAGTTGAGCAAATGAGTGGGTGAAGGCACCAATTCTTTAGAAGGGGAAAATTGGTGGAGAAATAGGTTTGGGGTCAAATCAAGTCTTTTTAGATGTTGAATTTGAGATGTCTATTGGGTATCCAAGTGGCCATGCCAAGAAGGTGGTGGATATGCAAGTTTCGAGTTTAATGAAGAGGGCTAGAGATATAAATTTAGGAGCCAGCAAAATACAGATCGAGATAGAGGAGATGATATAGATATAGATATAGATATAGATAGATAGATAGATAGATAGATAGATAGATAGATAGATAGATAGACTACAGAAGAGAGAAGGGCCTGCAATCAAGCTCTGAAATAATTGAACTTGAGTGAACAATATGGACCAGAAAAGAAGTCTGGACAAGAGCATGTATTTATGGAGGAGGAGACCCAAATGGAGTGGTATTTTAGAACTTGGGAGAGAATTTCAAGAGGGAAGATGTAGTCAAGTGGAATGTGAGAAACTTGAATGAGAAGACACAGAAATGTTCATTGTTTTCCTCTTCAACCCAGCTTGAGGCTCTTTCCCAAGCTCTGATTTCATATTCTAAGTTAGTGGACATGGCCCTGACAGGGCTAGCACATTGGAAATTCATCCCACATTGATGAATTTCCCAAGGTGTGTTTTCTTTGGTTTTAAATAACATAGTGTGCAGGACACCCACATCCTAGTACAGCCTGAACTACAAAGAGACCTTCCTTTATCCTAATGTTAGGATCATGCCTGAATGTCCTTCTCTCCTCAACAGAAACAAAGATTTACTGGCACAGGGTATGCTAGAACCATAGAGAGAAAAAGCATATTCCAGCTGCTCAATCTCTAAAAAAATAAAAAGAACAACAACAAAAGAAGAAAGTCAACAAAAGCTTTGGCTCAACCATAGGTAAAAATTTACAATTACTGAAGGCTTTTGTTCTCATTCTAAAACATGGTATTATTCTCATTTCCCAGCTTTAGCTCTGAATAATGAGTGTGTGTTTGCTTTGCATTTGGGTAATTAAAGAGTCCACCCAGGTTGTTTATTCCGAACGTGGGGACAATCAGACCCAAAGGTGACTGAATTCCTGTCTTTGGCTCTTTTGCTGAGTTTGAAAATGACAGTTTTTGCAGCTTCAAGCATGTTGTTTCCTAAGATAGTGCCTGGAGTCTAGTATGTAATCAGTTGCTATTTCTTGAATGAATGGGTGAACAAGGACGCCAAGTGATGAAGTGGGAAAAACACTTGATTTAATTAGAAGATCTGGATTCTTGGGAAGGTCATTTATACTCTGCACCTGAACATTCTCAATGTGCCACCTTAAAACCCAGGAGTTTTAAAGTGCTGTGTTGAAAAGTACAGTTCAACAGGCAAAAATAATTAAAACAAATCCTATTAATTTCTCACATCTCTCAAATGAATTTAAGGGTGATGTAAATACGCTGTCCATAAAATACATTAAAACCCTTGTCAGTCCCACCCTGCAGCAGCTCCAGTGTCTCTCTCCTTCACCGTCTCCTCTCGCAAGGACTTCTCTTCCCTCCTAACTGTAGCTGCCCGGACTTTGTTCCATCCCATCTTCTCCATCCTTAGCGCTTCAGTTTGTGCCCTTTTCCAGAAATAATGCCACATCATTAGGAGGGGAAAGAAAGTGCGATATTGGACTTGCAAATAGCGGGTTATTTTTGGCAGTCTGGAAGAGAAGGTTAGTTCTGGATGACTCCCAAGTTAATAGTTTTTGCACCATCACATATGCAAGATGGGGAAAATAATGCCTACTCCCCAGGATTGTTGGGAGCATTAAATGAGACCCGTATGTGTCACTGTAAACCTCCCACAGTACCTGCTGTCTTTGACCTATGCTGCTCAAGTGTTACTTAGTACCCTAAGTGCAAATTCATTGATCTCATTCTCTCAAAAGATGTTTTATTTTTATAATAAACATGCACCTGCTTTCTTTCTAAAAAATAACTTTTGTTTTTTAAAAGTAATCCTCCATTATCTTATGTTTTTTTAAAAAATATTTTATTTATTTTTTTAGAGATGGGGAGGGAGGAAGAAACATCAGTGTGTGAGGCATTGATCAGTTGCCTCTCTCATGCTTCCAACCCAGGATCTGGCCTGCAACCCAGGCATGTCCCTGACTGGGACTCAAACTGGCAAACTTTCAGTTCACAGGCTGGCACTCAATCCACTGAGCCACACCAGCCAGGACTAAAAATAAATTTCTTAACAAGGTAAAAGCAAATTGATGTCCTCATAACAAAAGAGCCAACACGAGTGTCTAGGAGAAGTTTTAGATGCATTGTTAAGAAGTTTTTCAGTGTCAGCCATGCACATAGCACAGTTTAGAGTAGTGAAAAATCTGTGCTTTTGCCACACATTTAAAAATGATTTTAGTTACCATGTGAATTTACTCAGTATACACAGTACCTTTGATGAGCAATTGATTTAAAAGGGCCAGATTCAAGAATTGTTTCTTAAGTAAAATTCAATGATAAAGATCTGGGAATGCTATTCTTTCCATTAAAAAAGTGAGATTTAAAAAAAATAACATCACTGATTTCATGAGTATTGTTGATTCTCATAATAGACAGAGTAGAAAATCTGTTCAGTTCTGTATTAGGTTTCTATTTTTGCACAACAAATTACTCTAAAATCTGCTTAAAACAGCAGACATTTGTTTATTCATAGTTTCTATGGGTCAGATATATGGGAGTGGCTAAGCTGGGTAGTTCTGGCTTGAGTTTTCCTATTGCAGTCAGACGACCACCTGGGGTTTCTATCATCTGAAGGCTTGACTGGGGCCAGGAGTCTGCTTACAAGACAGTTCACTCTCATATGGCTGCTAGCAGGAGGCCTCAGTACCTCACAGTATGGACCCCTCAGGGCTGCTTGCGGGTCCTCCTGACATGACAGCTGGCTTCTCCCAGATGGAGTGATCTGAGAGAGAGTGAGGGAGAAGCCACGCTGCCTTTTATGTTCTTACCTTGGAGGTCATGCCCTGTCACTTCTGCACATTCTATTTGCTAAAAGTAAGTCACTAAGCACAGTCCAAACTGAAGGGAAGGACAATTAGACTGCACTTTTTTTGTCAAGATGAGGATCAAAGGAATTTGTGGACATATTGTATAACCAGTACAAGATATTTAGCATACATTGCATTTTTAGTATTTATATTCCAAACAAAATATAAGTTTTTCACAATATTTACATTATTGGGTTCTCAGAACACAGTACATAAATCTTTTTATTGATTAGGAAGAAATTGAGTTCAGAAGCATAAGTAGCTTCTTTCAGGTATAGATAAGTTCAATGCCTAAATTTAGACTAGGATCTAGATTTTCTGATACATGAGGTCTGTCCAGAAAAAGTCCAACTGTTGTTAATGTAACAAGAATGGCTTGCATGACATTGATGTAACCTGGCAGCCAAGGAGAGTTGACTGGAATGCGCATGCATGAAAAATGACAACTTTATCATACTAGCCATTGAGTGAGCACGTGTACTGTGTGGCCATAATATTCAAAATGACTGAGCAAGTAGAGCAATGAATCTGCATCACATTTTGTATTAAGCTTCAACATTCCCCTGTGGAAACTACCCAGATGATTCGGAAGGCCACAGCTATGGGCAACTAGAGATTGGCAGCTTCATTATGACAATGTGCCCACTCATGTATTATGTCTCTCAGGCAGAGTTTCTTGGCAAAACATCAAATCACCCAGGTGATTCAGCCCCCTACAGCCCAGATTTGGAGCCTGTGACTTCTGGCTTTTTCTAAAACTAAAATCACCTTTGAAAGGGAAGAGATTTCAGACCATCAGTGAGATTCAGGAAAATACAGTGGAGCAGCTCACAGCGACTGGGAGAACTCTGTGAGGTACCAAGGTGCCTACTTTGAAGGTGACTGAGGCATCATTGTCCTGTGTACAATATTTCTTGTATCTTGTATCTTCTTCAATAAATGTCTCTATTTTTCTTAGTACATGGCTGGATACCTTCTGGACAGGCCTGGTATAATTCTGTGTGCAGTCATCTCACATCTAAATAATGATAGTGAAAACAGGACTCCTTTGCTATACTGTAATTGACTTTTCCAACTTTTGTCTACTTACAGGATCTCAAACATCTGGGTTTAAATTGGAAACATCTCATTAAAAATCCAGATGTTTCCAAATATAGTTTAAAAAAAGCTATTCATACTCTTTGGTAAATAAGTAATTCTACATGCTGAATGGCTATTCTGTTAAAGACTTAACTCTCCAATGTATGTTATTTTATGTGGAAAGTTTCTAATGTAATCAAATGTTAAATTGGAAGTTTGGACTGAGGTAACAAGACATCACAGATAGCACCTAGCAAGGTGAGGTGTGAGACAGGGCACTGAGATGCAAAGACTGAAAGAAAATGTCTAGAAACTAATTGCACAAGCTCTGTGCCCCTCTTCCAGGGTCCCCTCACCCAGGTTAGTCAGTGGGGAAACAAGGAGGGTTTTTGATTAAAGCAATCAAGCAAGGATTCAGTGGGACCTTTAAGTTTCAGCTCAAGGTCGATAAGTGTCCTCTCAGGCAGAAGAAACAAGGAATAGTTGCTGGCTCCTGACTATAAGACATGACCTAAGAGAACTAGAAAAATCATGGAGGGATTGAACAAAAAAGAAAAAAATAAGAGAAAAAACTCATGGACATGGATAACTGTGGTGATTGCCGGGTAAAGGTGGGGGGAGGAGGAGCAAGAGGGTAAAAGGGAGACAAAGGGTCACGGAAGGAGACTTGACTTGGGGTGGGGAGCACACAGTGCAGTGTGCAGATGATGTGCTGTGAAACTGTGACTGGAAACCTGTATAATTTCATTCACCAGTGTCACCCCTATAAATTCAGTAACAAGGAAAAAAAAAGTCATGGAGAAAACTTTAGGAAAGTTTTCTCCAGGAACAGTAAAATATTAATCCCACAGAACAGCTTTAAAGGGGTAGTGAAAAATAAAAATAAAGAAGCTTTTATGATTAACTAGCCCATTTAAAAGATATCTTAGGCATTTCCTGCCTTTTAAACAGTGCATGGTGAGTAATTTAAAAAGCGTTAATTTATCTTTAATGTTATCATGGGTAATGCAATAATGAAAAAAACTTGAGTTCATATACAACACTGTTTTAAAAAACAGTCAGTATAGTGATGTTCCCAAGGATTATGGTGATATATGAGGTAGTCACTCCAAAGTCACCATTCTTATAAATTTATTTCCAATTTTCCTGTCACTTTATTTGGTTTCTGTATTGTTAGTCATCACTTCTCACTTTTTCCTGCATGCCTCTCTATTTTATTTCCTTTCTCCCTTTAATTGACAGTTAATGGGGGAGATAAGCTTGTTGGAATTGTGAATTAAATAAAATCAAATAAGACCATGATCTTGTTTTTCTTTGCTTGTTCACCAAAGTTCTACAGAGAAGGTTGATGAAAAACTGACTTATATATACAGAGTTTTGACTCAACTTATGTATTAGGTAAACCACAGAGACAAGTACACATTAGGTAGTCACTGATATTTGTTGAAGAAACTTGCCTTTATTTTTAACAGGATTTTTCTCTAGATGGTTTTTACTAATTAATTGATATATCAAGTGCATGTTGCATGCCTACAATGTGTCAGATGCTGAACTTGGATCACTTAATGCTAGCATGAACTGAGCTATTTATTCAAATTCTTCTATTCAATTTTCTGTGCTTAATCATAAACATCATTTCTTGTAATTCGAACCAAAATGGATTTTCCATGTTATTTATTTATTTATTTATTTGAGAGAGAGATTGATTTATTGTTCCACTTATTTATACATTCATTGGTTGTTTCTTGTATGTGCCCTAACCAGGGATCAAATCCTCAACATTGGCATATTGGGACGATGCTCTAACCAATTGAGCTACCCAGACAGGACTGGATTTTTCATGTCTTCTAAGAAAGGCCAATCTCTTATGCCACTTAAACAGATGAAGAAACAATGGATTAAATTCCAGATGGAAAATGAATTCTAATCCCACAAATGACAGAGAATTTGCCGGGTGGCCTATTAGTAATAAAACTAAACACTTTAATATAAAGTTGTAATTTTCCCTATTGTTTTAATAACTAACTTCATATTGTATTTTCACAACAACTTTCTGAATGAGGTAAGACAACAACTCTGAACTCTGTTACAAGTGAGGTTAGGGATCCTACTGGCTGAAAGCTAGTGGCCCAGTTGGGGCTAGAGCTCATCTTTATTCTCTGAAATCCAGTCTTTTCTCTCTTATATCAGTGCTCTCGACTTCACTTCTTAGTGCCTTAATTTTTGCATATGTAGTATTGGGTTGATGTTGATGCAGGGTAAATTAAGTATTTGGAGATGTGACTGAACATTCTTACAGCCAATGGTTTCCTCAGAACTTGACATGTATCATCAATGCCTCTGTTTTGGAGCCAATGTATTTCTGACTTTCTGTTCTGCTTAATTAAAGAGTTGAGATTCCAGGAGTGGAACTGGAGTTTCAGAATGATTTTTGTGCATTGAGTCCTTGGCAGCAAACCTCTGCCCTTTACATGCCAGGAAGCTGAGGAAAAGCCCTGCAGCCAGAGACTCCATGCTTTGGGAGGAGTTACTCCTCACCTCTGGGTCCTTATAGATACCTCTGCTGAAGCAACAGGGAAGGGCTGAGCCTGGCTCCTAACTCCCCTAGCTTCCAAAGTCCTGGCTTCCATGGCAGAGTGAGGCCACAGGGAAAAGAGAATTTGCCAAATAAACTGTGGTCTATCCAGACAATGGAACATTACTCAGGGCTAAAAAGAAAGAAGCTATCAAGCTATGAGAAGACATGGAAGAAACTTCACTGCATATTACTAAAGCAAAAGAAGCCTATCTGAAAGGGCTACACACTGTAGAATTCCAACTCTTTGACATTCTGGAGAAGGCAGAACTATGGAACCAGTTAAACGATGAGTAGTTGCCAGGAGCTGGGGGTAGAGGGATGAATATGTGAAGCACAGAGGAGTTTTAGAGCAGTGAAAATACTCTGTATGACACCATAATGGTGGATGCATGTCATCATACTTTGTCCAAACCCATGGAATGTACAACACCAAGAGTGAACTGCATGTAAACTGTAGACATATGGACTATGGTGACACTGATGTGTCAATGCCGGTCCATCGTTTTAACAAATGCACCACTCAGGAGGCTGTTGTTAATGGGGAAGGCTGTATATGCGTGGGAGCAAGGGATAGATGGAAAATCTCTGTACTTTCCTCTTAATTTTCCTGTGAACCTAAAATTGCTCTAGAAATATAAAGTCTTTACAAAGAGAGAAAGAGTTTGCCTGCCCCAGTGGTGTCCCACTTTCAGAAGCTCAGATTCTACCTAGGGAGCTAGCGGGCTCCCCTTTCTGGTCAGCACAGGAAGTCAATGATGAGCAAGCCATCGAGGCTGGAACACATTTTGGGTTTGCAGCCAACTCCCGCATTTCCCTCATTGCACATATTGTGCTGGGACAATGGTCTGATCAAATGTTTCCTAATTTTATTGTGGACTTTCTCTCTAATGAGTTCTTTTTTCCCAGCTCTAAATAAAGAAGATGCTAAAAATGTGATACACTACAGATGGGTCACACACATCTGGGCTTTTCATTTTAAAGGCTGGTGGGGGTGGGGAGGACAGTAAAGCAAGAAGTGGTTGGCTTTTCTTATAAAAGAGATGAGGGAGTAAGACTGAATCATCCACTATTGTTATTGAATGACAGACATATCCATTGGGACTAATTATGATAATGATCCTAGTCCATAACTGACTCAGAGATTGAGTGCTCCGCTCTATGCCAAGTTCTCAAATTTGGGCACCTGTATTACACCTATGAAGTTGGCATTTACCAAAGAAACCATGTACAGATGGATATTTGCATGTGAAAACTGGGTAATTGTGTGTGTGTGTGTGTGTGATCAGGAGCTTCTCTGCACAATTATCAGCCTCTCCTTGACATGTTGGGAGCAGTTGCTGATCTTTGGAAAACTAGCCTGCAATTTGCTAGTGCAGATTTGAGGTCTGTGCATGTATGATATATATATATGTGTGTCCAGGTTTCAGAGATTAGCTCTGATGTGTTGTTATGTATGTGTTGGCCAGGACTGTGACTTAGTAAGAGTTCAGATTGTACCATCAGATGGAACTGGATTCAAATGCCAGCTTCACTGCAGCATTAACCAAAGCGAGTCAGTGGGAAAGAGTGGAGTTTGTTTGAAAAGTTGCAAATAACTGAATACACTTGAGCATTGGGTCTGAGTGGTATTGTAGCAGATTCATGGAAGTCCCTAAAGAAACTGAGAGTTGGAGGAGTGAAGTTAGATCTGTGCAAAGTAGAATTTGAACTAGGACTGTCCCTTTGAACTGTCCTGTGCTCTGTTATCTCCCAAGAGTGCTCAGTGGGCTCTTGGTGAAGATAGATGGGGTCCAAAGGACAAAGATGTCTATCTGTCCCATGTTCTTCCCCTCAAGATTTTCCCTCTTTTGTGTATGAGTCACAGTAGGTCCCAAGGAGAAGAAATCTTTAAGCCCAGCATTAGAGGCACGTGCACAATTTTCACAGCTACTAATTCCTGTGGTCAGCACTGGGGATCATAAAGCCACGAGACACCAGATGGAGTATGTCTATCTCTTATCTCGTATTTGACTGTGCCTTTGGCTGACCACTTTACATGGAGTGCTCCTGTCTTTCTCTTTATTTTCATGTGTTCTACACTTTCTTCAAATGCAGATCGAGATATACCTTTTCCTGAAAAAACTACCCCACAAGAGAAGTACTATTCCTATCTGCATTATATGGATGAGGAACTGAGCCACAGAGAGGTTAAGACTGATCAAAGATTGTAGAACCAAAAAGTGACAGAGCAGCAATGTGAATACTGGCAGCCTGCCTCCAAAAACTAGTGCTCCTAACCATCACACCATGCACCCGCTCAATTAGAATAGTCTCACTTTTATATGTATAAAACAAGCTATAAGGCCCCTTGGTAGTTTTAGACCACTCAGCCATCCTGACGAGCTCAATGCCTTGGCAGTTTTAAAGCCTGTGGTGGGGCTGGACACTCGATGCACTCAGTGAATTTTTCACAAAGAAGATGAGGAGTTTGTTCTGGTCCTGGATGGATCACTACCAGCCTTATGTTGAAGGTGCATTTTGACAGTTGTGTAACATTACTAGAGAAATTCAGTCAACAACTGGGAGGGATGGGGGACTGTGGGCCTTGCACATTGTTATCAGCTGGCTGCAGACAATGTACCAGGCAAAAGTACTTCTTGGCAGAGGAGCAGCAAAGCCCAAGGGAAAAGTGACATTATTCATGCTGTGTTGTAAGAAAGAGATGTGGCAGACCCACATACTCTTCTGCCAATTTTGGTGCAACTCCAAGATGTATTTTCTATTGCAGCTCTGGGGTTTTCCCTAAAACCCTACTTGGTCTCCCACGGTCTCTTTCCCCTCTGCAGCATGCTCCAGGAAATCAATCCACTTCTCTCACCTTCGGAAGCTGCCACAATCCTTCAGAGTTTGTTTCATTAGTACCCTCCAAAGACAGACATAAGTGGCCTTTTTATTTTTAAGGTTGCTACTGATGATGACAAAGGGAAAATGGGGTATCAGAAAAATAACAAAGATGGAGAACACTAAATAGTTCAGCACCTTACAAAGTCTTTATTGTCTTGATCCCTTGGATATACTTTTAAGCTCCACCTGGGATCATGAATAGGAGTCTCCAAGGTACCTGGTCTTTCCTGAAGGTTGAGCTCATCGAATCTTCTCATAGTCTTTGGATTTCTCCCTTAGTTACATTATAGGGACCATTTCCTTCACATGATTCATTCCCAGCCTGAATATGCAACTTATCTCTTGGTTTCCAGTAGGCATTTGACTTTTCTGAAGACCTCTAGAGTAAGTTACACTGACGGGTTAATTGACTACTGCCTCCCTGGGTCTTTTCCTGTACTCACATGAGCTCCCTATGGGCAGGAGCCATCTTTCTGCTCTTCTGACTCCCTGTTTGTTGATGGGTTCATTGCCCAGAGCTTGGGCTTGTTGTTTACACAAACAATGTCTACATAGTTTATGGTTTGACGTGGGGCTTTACCAATGAAAAGCACCTAATTCTCTGATGACAAATCCACACTTTTATCCTTATCATGAACAAGGGCCTTTAGGGAGTTGTATTTTCTTTTTTTTTAATTTAAAAGCCATCTGGCAGTTCTATGCTAGCAAAAAACAGGAGTAGACAAGTAGTTAAGCTAGCCTGGTTGGAGTGAATGTCTGCTTGGAAATGGCTTACTCAGATTTGCTGTCTTGAGTAAGGAAATAAGGAATTCCTGGGGTCAATGAAACCATAAGATAGGAGAGGAGCTGCAGGAAGAAAACATAGTAATGTTACTGTTTTTACATAATTCCATGTACTTGATGATTTTGTGTCAGAAAAGCAGAGAGACACAGCTGGGAAGAGGCAAGGAAGAAGAAAGTAGGGTCAGAAGATTGAGGGAAGGAGCAGCCAGGTTGAAGAGGCAAGGTTAGGGACCAAGCATCACACATGGGTTGGGAAAGAGAGCATTTCATGAGGCAAGAAAAAGGGGGAAGTAATTAAAATATGACCACATACCGAAAGGATGTCAAGTGAAAGCCAATAGCCGTGTGAAGAAAATAAGTAGTATCAGTCCCAAGATTTGCTCTTCTCTCCGTATGGGTGGCCTTTCCTGTTCTCTTGTCTGCACTTCCTCAAGCAGTTGTGAATGATGAGGCCACCCAACAGAGACAGTAAGTCCCCCAAACCTCGCTATTGTTACAGCTTTTTCCAGCTAAGAGATTTCTTGACAATACGGAGCAGAGGGTTGTAGGAACTGTTCCCAGCAGACCACCATGGGCTTCTCCTGGAAGAAGCTGCTTTGGAAAGACAAAAGATTTAGAGCAGATTATGATAATAATCATCACATCACTTGGCAATCATGGAGGATTGCACATATAACACTAAAACTCTTACGGTGCTGATGATTTATTTTATGGGAAATTGGCGTTGATTCAGAAGACAGTGATTCTGAGCATTCTGCAGTCAATTCTAAGACTGTAATTCCAACAATTTGACACACATGCCCAGTAAAAATTATGTTAAGACTATAGTAAATAATAATAATAGTAATAGTAGTAGTAGTAGTAATAATAATATCATAATTTGAATGTGAATTTCTTATCTGCTCAGCACAGGGTCTTTAGTCCATGAACACTGTCTATTGTACAGATGATGATATGGTAATACAATACAATGAGCCATTTTGTAGATTTCTCATTAGTATCATGATATGTCCATTAAGTATATGTAAGACCAGTTAAGTGTTTCTCCAGTGTCTTTTTGCTTTAAAAGGTCTATATTTTAAGTTGGTCCATTTCTGCCTCATTAGGATCAACATCTTCCCCAGGGTCCTTCCTCAAGGGATTCTGATACATGGTCTCCTGGTCCTCTCCTTAGCCAGTCTTCTTATTTTTAACATGGAGGCCCTATCTTTTAATTCAAGCTCTAAATTAGTCTTCATGTTACTTTGGGTGCCTTGTACCTCATAACCTGTTTTGAATGTGTGGTCCAGCTCTGTCTGGCTGCCAGATTCTCTTTCCTGAGTATCTCCACCTAGAATCCCTGGACCCTCATCTCAGAACACTACCTCTTAATTCTCTTCTTGCCCAATCAAAGAGCTGGGTGCTTACTTCTCTCTGAGCGAGATGATCTCTAACATTGGATCCTGTGGGGAGGTCCATGGAAGTTGCTTTTTAGAAATTTTATTTTATAATATTGTGATATGCATATAGTTTAAAATTCAAATAAAACTCTTACTAGTGTTAATAAGATTCAACCCCACCCTCCACTTTCAATTCTTGATACCTTGAAGCAAACATTTTCCACTGTTTCAGATGTTTCTTCTTCCATATTTTGTTATATGTTTATATCTCTATAGTTGATTTTCAGCTTCTATACTACTTACTGACTTTCTTCTGTGAAAAATAATTATTTATCTTTTTGCACTTACAATAAACACACACACCCTCACACACAGCACATTCTCTCTGTCCTCTAATTTTCCTGATTTCATTATGTATCAGCTATCTATTATTGCATAAAAAATTACTGTAGAAGTTAGTGCCACCTTATAATAAGCATTTCTTATCCCACAGATTTTATGGTTCAGGAATTTGGGGGTTCTGGAGCTGAAGGATCTGATTTCAAGGCCATTCATATGGATAGTCCCTTGGTGTTGGATGGTGGCCAGACACCGTGTTCTTCTCTATTTGGGCCTTTCTACGGGTTGCTTGAGCATCCTCATGACATGACGAGTAGCTTCCCCAAGAATGAGTGCTCCAGGAAAGCGTAAGCCAAAGGTTTAATGTCTTTTGTGACCTAGCCCCAGAAGCCATACATCATCACTTCTAATTCCTTCTATTCATTAAAAGTGAACCACAAAGGGAAGACAATTATTAAGAGAAGGAAGGTCAAAGAATTTGTGGATATATTTTTAGATCACCTCAAATTCTTCAAAAATTTTTATTAAATAATACAAGAGTGGGCAAAAGTAGGTTTACAGTTGTGAGTATGTGAAAGAGTTTATTCTTGTATTGTTATTTATTAATTATTGTATTATTTTCCATATGAACAACTGTAAATCTACTTTTGCCTAACCCCTATACTCTTTGATTATATTATGGTGACTATTGTATTAGTCTTGTATTTTTGCTGTAACAGAGTACCATATACTTAGTGGCTTCAAACAATACAGATTTATTTTCTTACAGTTCTAGAAGTCAGAAGTCTGAAAAGTCTGAAATGGGTCCTCCTGGGCTACAGTCAAGGTGTCGTCAGAGCTGTATTCCTTCTGGAGGCTCTAGAGAAGCTGTTCCTGCCTTTTTTAGCTTTTAGATGCACCTGCAGTCCTCAGCTTGTAGGCTCTTTTCATTTAGAAAGCCTGCAATGATGGCTTGAATCTTTTCTTATGTTGTATCACTCTGACTTCTGCTTCTCTCATATCTCCTTCTCTGACTCTGCCCCTTTGCCCCTCTCTCTCTCTTGTGATTACTCTGGGACCAGCCATATCCTCCAAGATAATCTCCCCTTTTCAAGATTAATTTAATCACATCTGCAAGTCCCTTTTGCCATGCAGATAACATTCACAGGTTCCAAAGGTCAGAACATGAACATGTTTGGTGGCCATTATTCTCCCTAATCCAACTATGTCCATAGTGCTCTCTGTATTATAATATAATGTGTTATAATAAATCACAATTATAGTTCCTTTCTGTACAATTTTAATTTTCTTTGGAGAAAATAACTACCACTTTTCTCCCATCCATTTATTTTTTAAAAATATTATCATTAATTTACCCTTAAACTGTCTGATAGAGCTGATAATCTTCTCTTAATTCCTAATCACTCCATCTCTTCTTTTAGCTTTATCTTTCTTTTCTTGGAACCACTCTTCAAGAGCACTCTGTCTTCAAAATTTGGAATTTTGCTCATTTTGGACACAGAATAGCTATTTTCTAGGGAATCCTCTTCACTATCATCCTGGAATTTTCTTCTATTTTCTTCCCAAGATCTTGTGTTCCTTTTCTTATGTGGTTTATTCTCCCATTTTACTTAACCATATCTCTCAGTGGCCTCCTGAGCAAGAATACCCATGGGGGTGCTAAAGGCTCTCCAATTGTCATCCCAGGACACTGTGCCCTGGAGACTGGCATTTATGGAGACTTCATCAGTAGGCTCCTTGCCTTCTGTCTTCCAGTTGACTTTGGTCCATGGAAATTATGGAAGTTGAGTGGGAGGAAAAGGAAGTAGTATTTATTCCCAAGTTTATTCTTGTTGAGCTGTGAGTTGGTAGTGACCAACTTTCCAACAGCTGCTGTCAGGTGGTTGACTCCTATAGTGGCAGCGGTCTTTCCAGGTTCAGGAGTGATTCCTCCCTTTGTGCCCTCAGCACTTAGCTTTGTAACAGCTCCCTGCTTCTGCCAGCTTCGGGTACTTACAGTACCATTCCTGGTTGGATTCCCTTAACCCCAACCATACATTTGTAAATAAATACACTATCTTCCCTTTGAGTGAGCCCTCTGCACACTGACTGAAACAAGTACATTTTTGATCCATTTTTGAAAATGTCTTTATTCTACCCCTACTTTTGGGTAGAGAATTTTAGGTTGAAGTTCATTTTTCCTTAGCATTTTTGAGATGTTCTGCCTTTCAGCTTTCAGTGTCACTTTAGATGATACAAGTGTGATCTTGATATTTGACCCTTCACATGTGTCTTGGGTTTGCTCTCAGGAACACCTGAGGGTCTTCTCTTTATCCCCAGTACTCACAATTGTTGTGATGAAGCGCCTTGATGCATGTTTTATTTTGTTTTATTCATAGTGCTGTATATTCAGCTCCCCTTTCAATCTGGACAGTTCTTGACAGTCTCATTATGTTGCCTCTCTGACAATTTTCTCCCTCCCTTTTGGTTTTCTGTCTCTCTTTTGAACTTTTTCAGTTGAAAGACAAATCTTATGGACAGATCATGAATTCTCTTAAGTTTCCTCTTCTATTTTCTACTCTTTTTTGTTTGGTGTTCCAACAGACTTTACTAGATCTAATCCATTTCATTTTTTATTTGCCTATCATAGTTTTATACTCCCAGTTTCCTTTCATGAATGCAACATACGTATATTACCTGCTTTTGTCTTTTCATGGTTGGGGGGATTTCCTCATTCAGAATTGCCATTTTATCTTTAAGAATAAGACACCGAATTTGTGACTGAAAGCTCTGTTTGCATGAGTGGGGCTTGTTAACTGTTGGGTTTCATCTGGGTGATCTCTCTGCCAGTCTCTGCAGGTCTTTTCTCTCAGCCTGGCCAGTCTCCTCAGTGCAGCGTGTTTTAGTTCACTACTGTCCAACAGAACCTGCGGTGATGGAACTGTCCAAAATGGTGGCCACTGGTCACATGTGGCTATTGGGTGCTAACAAGGTGGCTACTGCAACTGAAAAAAGTAAAGTTTTAATTTTATTTAATTTTGCTTAATTTAAACTAGATAGCTACCATATCAAACAGCTCCACTCTCATCTTTTACCTTGCTGCCAATCTTCTCCCAGTCAAGGTGGAGGAAAACGGGGGTCTCTCGTGTTCAGAGTGCAGTCTTTCACCTGAATTTCCTTTTTGCAATAAAGCTCTCATTGTGCCTTTACCAATTTGGAGTCCCAAATCTGTCCTCTTTAACCTCTTTAAACTTCCAGTCTTTTGAGGCAATGGGGAAGGGATAATCACCTGAAGCAGGGGTCAGAGTCTGGGGATGTAGATGCTCCTTACAAAGAAACACCTAGGTTTTCCGGGATTCTTCAGGGGGAATCAGGTAGTGTTTGTGGCTTGCTCTGCTGAAGGCTTAAGCGTTAGCTTTCCCTGGGTCTACAGAGTCAGCTGCAATCTACCTTCCAGCTCACAGCTTTTGTTGACATCAATTATGTGCTGTCATCTCCTCTCTAAGTCTCTTTGTTCATGTGGGTTTGAGCCACATTTTATTTCTTGCCTGCATTTTAGTTAGGTTTCAGCAGGGAGAGAAGAATGGGTGTGTCAGCACCTCCACACTGGCAGCTGATTACTTGGTCCAACTTTTCTGCCAAAGACATGGGATTGCTTATTTTTCCTACAGATGTTTTTTTGATGTTCTAAAATGGAGCTATTGTACTAGTTGCCATTACATTATTTACTTTAGCAAGTTGTGAACTATCTGGTGAGATAGCCAGAGTGTGTTGCTCTGTATTTGTGGCACTGCCCTCAGACTTCATCTAGTGGCTCTAACAAGATAGTCTAGAGTGTTTGTTTAACAGAAACGTCTCATTCTCACTTGGCTGACACAAGTGAAACCATGCTTATAAAAATACTATTCCTAACTTCAGAAAACTGAATTGCTTCCAAGATTCTTTTCTCAATTATTTTTTTTCTGAGAATCCCTAGGGATGTTCACAGGTGTCCAGAAATCAGTTCTGGTCATTTATAAACTTATTGCTGGCCAAGCCAAGACCACACAATAGCTCTGGGCAGGAAATTTCCACTAGGGTGTCACTCTGCAGTGAGAACCTTTCTCCCATGGCTGGTGCAGAGAATGGTGACATTGTTGGTGAAAACAGGCTTGCCTTCACCCTCTCCTAAAGGCAGAGAAACTGGGGCATCTCTCTTAGCCCCCAAATCAGTCACCCTTGGGAGGTAAGAGACAAGTTCCAAGTTAAAGCACTTGTGACTGGAAGTTCTTGGATCTTTCTGTGTTAAGATTTACCTGGTACCGTGGTGTGGCTGAGCTTTGACTTTCTAGGTGAAGCCCTGACAGACCTGTAGGGACGGGGTTCCAATCAGGCAGTGACCCCTACATGCTCTCAGTAGATCTTTATCAACCTGTCCAGGTAATGTCTCCACAGTAAGATAGAATACTCCCTTCCCAAATTCTACATTATATCATCAGGAATTGTGCAGCAATACTGCCTAGACTGAATATAGTCTGGCTCTATCAACTCACACAATACTTATGCCTCCACCCCAGCATTTACCTTCCTCTCACTCTTCACTGAGTTGTCTCTCTGAGACCCTGTGCTCTCTACCCAGCTTTGATCTGGGATTGCTACTGACTACCAGACATGTTTCTATATTCCAGAAATCCAAGGGATATTAGAGCCCAACCAACCTTCTCCACTATAGAGCTCCTTAATAGTTCCTACATGGATATCTAAGTATGAATAGAAGCAGGGGAGACTCCCTCACTCCCAACCCCTCTGTCCCAATGCCACCAGCCAGCCGTGTCCCACTGGTGAGTCCAACTGAGTAAGTGGAGGGTAATTTTATCTAAGGCAATGGTCTCCAAAGTGAGCTTCATAAGATGATATGAGAATTAAAAAATAGAATTTATATTTATTTTTAATCTTATATTTTAAATTTTTTTCTGCATGCATATGTAAATAAACATATATAAATGTTACAATACCTGGTCAAAGGTTTTTCCCAATGGGGTACAGTTTTATTAAAGTAGGCAAATCAGTAGTGTTCACAATATGGACTTGGGGGACCCAGAGGCCCCAGACACTTCATTATGTTAGTGTACTTAATAACTTACATTTGTAGGTCTCTGTGATACAGTTTTGTGTGGATATTATGCTCTTTACACTTTCTTATTTATCAATAGGGTGACAGAGCTATTTTGCATTCAACTTTCAGAAAATATACACAATGTTTGTCTACCAAGAATTTTAGGTGCCTAACAACATTAAATTTTAAAACAGTATTTAAACTCATGCTATTTTTACTGTTGATACCTAAATCTCACTCCCTATGCTGAGGTAAATTTTCAGTATTTTTTCAACTTGTGAAACAACTGTTTCCTTTATGTTTCTTTACACTTACTGTGTGGTTAATTCTTTTCAGTTTCAGAAAGCTTAGCTGTTTATCATTTCCTCTTTGAATTAAATTTTCAAAAAATTGGGACAACCCTGACAAATGAACCCATTCATCACAATAAACCGAGCTCTGTCCATATTGAGATCCACTTTTGTACTGCTGGGTGGAGGTTGCTGACTTACCAGACTCCAGGGCTAGCTTACTGAGGTAGAATCTTGTGAGGTCACTCTGAGGCATGCAAGAACTAATTTAAGTAGAACAAACACTGAGCCACAGTATCAATATGACAAAAGAATGTGCATGGAAAGAATGGGAAGGGTTTGACTTTGTTAGTTATGTAATACCTTAAAGTCAATGACTTATGTGCCACCAAGTACTAAATTCAGGATTTCTTCTATCTAGAAGTGGTGTGTTTCATTCCTTACCAGCTTCCAAGAGAGCCCCCAAGAATCCCCACGTGCTGAGACTCAGACCTTGTGTTGCCCTTTTCCACACTGGACTGTGGGTGATCTGTGTGAGCAAGACAGAATGTGGCAAAAGTGATAGTGCGCCACATCCAAGATTAGGTTCCAAAAGACACTGTGGATTTTGTCTTGTTTGTTTTTCCTCATTTTTTTTCTCTCTCAGGCCATCCATTCCAGAGGAACTGAGCAGCCATGTCACGAGTAGCCATGTGTCAAAGCTGTGCTAACTACAGGTATACACAGGTAACACACATGCCCTCTTTTTAAAATAATTGAGTCTCATAGGAGAGGCAAAATGTTCTCCAGCAAACGCAGTGCATTCTACTAGATGTGATAGCACTGGAACGGGCTAACCATCCACAGAGTCTTAGGGAAGCCATGCTTCACCTCCCTGGAAAATTTCCTTTTGAAGGGAAGAGAAGAACATAGACGCCCTTGAGGCAAATGAAGAAATGGGAGGAAGAAGGGGTCCTTTCAAGCAGACACCTGGGTATGTAAAGGCAGGGAATTGGGTTCAATGAATATTTATTGTGAAAAAAGAAGTTATTGAAACATTTTCTCATGGGCCCCTTGAAAAAAAGAAAAGATGTGTGAGAGAAAAATGTCTACCCCCTGAATTCATTTCCATTACCAAGACTTGAAGCCATGAGATCACTTGAAACTCTTAGACTGATACTGTTCGGTATGGCAGCCACTAGATACACATAGCCATCTGTTCTGGAAGTGTCGCTAGTCCTAATCAAATGTGATGTAAATATAAAATACACACTCAAACTTGAAGACTCAACCCTAAAAAAGGGAAAGTATTCAGTTAATTACTTTTTACATTGCTTGCATGTTGAAATGATAGTTTTGATAATTTGGGTTAAATAGAATGCTTTATAAAGTTGATTTCACATTTCTTTTCATGTTTTAAAAAGGTGGTGCCAAGTTGAAGTTTCTCTGTGTGGTCTTTGTGGCTCCCATTATCTCCCTTTTGGACCGCACTGGTTTGAAAGCTGCTTCTGCAATAGCCTAAGAGAAGCTCTGGCATCAGCACTGTGGATGAGAAAGAAGAACTGGGTTCAAGAGGTGCAGAGAGGACCACAGCAGATGTACTCTCCCTACACTCACTCTGTGCTGATAGAGTCTAATGTGAGGCTTGGGGAAAGCTTATCTGGAGACAAGGTGGTTTCAAGGCTCAAAATCCAGAGAAGGTTTTTTCTGTGGGCTGAGCAGCCCTATGACATGTGGTGTTGACATGCATTCTTGGAGAATAGTGTGTGATAATGCTTTAATTATCTGCATCTGAAGCTTTTTAGTTCAGAATGCTCTGGAGCATCTGCTTCTCTTTTGCTTCCAATATTATAGCATGGATGGGAGGGGGAGATAAAAGGTCTGTCTTCTTTGGAGGAGTTGAATATCTTCCCAGACATATTCCACTTGCTTTTCTGGAGTTTTGAGATTCTAGCAAGTGTCTATAACTCTGTAGAGTTCAGATTCTTGCTTGGTAACTTTTGGGCTAACCCATACCTTTTTGACTTGTGAGAGACTAGAACTGAGTTTTTCTGGGCTGGCAGAGACAATAGTGGCTTCCTAGGCCTAAAGACTCTACCCACTAGCCCATACCTCAGAACTGACAAGGTCAACTTGTGGAGGTCACCTGGGCCCTTCATTATGCTCTGCAATGGGCATAAATTGATTCTATCCCAATCTCTGGCACACTTTGCTATGAAACCTTGCCAAAGTATCTCTCTGTGTATTTATATTCTTATCAGTTAACCAGTTTCTGGATCTGAATAGCCAGAGTGCTCTGCAGATTTACTTCACAACATGTTTTAAGTGCAGTGTCAATAAGAACGTTATACTTTTTCAGGTAGAGGGCACTTTGAGGGAAAATAATCGATGGTATTCCAGGACCTCTCTGTGACACTGAAATATTAATAGAAGAGGACATTGTTCAATTCTGGGAATGTTGCAAGGTCTAGAAATGAACTCCAGGTCACGGGATCTCTCTCATCCCCTCCAGCTTATTCCAGACAGGTAAAGAATATGTGGTCTGTCCTACTTCCACACAGCACATCCAGGTGAGCTGTCTCTCCTACCGTGAAGACATATGTAGAGTTGTAGGGAATAACTGCTTTAGGCTGTTAGGGCTGCCGTAAGAAAGTACCACTTCTTGGGTGGCTTAAACAACAGGGATGTATTGCCTCCCAGTCCTGCAAGCTGGAAGACTGAAATCAAGGTGTGGACAGGATTGGTCCCTCTGAGGGCCATGAAGAGAATCTGTTCTACACCTCTCCCCTAGCTCTGGGTGGTTTGGTGTCCCAGAGATTGCCCAGATCTCTGCCTTCATCTTCATATGAGACTCTCCCTTTGGGCATGTGTCTGTGTCCAAATTTTCCCTTTTTAGGAAACACCAATCACGTTGATTCTGAACCACCCTAATGACCTCATTTTAACTTGATTGCCTTATAAAGACTACCCATCTCCAAGTAAGGTCACATTCTGAGATACTAGAGTTGGGACTTCCACATGTGAAATTTCAGGGAACACAATTCAACCCATAATATACTCTATTCAAGGTTGGTATTGATTTTTTTTGCCTTATGTTATTTTTATGTACACATAGTGGATTTGATTAACTTCCCTTTGTTGAAGGATGAGTGTGAACTGGCCTTACTTTTCTATAAACGCTACTATTTGTGTTCTCTCAGGTATCCCTTCTGCTCTGTGTCCTGCTTCCTTAAGCACATTTTACTTTGATTCCTCAACATTTCATTTATTAAAATGGCCTCATTTGGACTTTGTTTTTGGTGGTATGACAGGTATGGTAGATTCCTTACAGAACTCCCCCCCCAGTGAAACAATTAAAATATTGATTTGAAAAAGAAACATCTTTTTAAATGCACTACTGAGCTGGAATGAAAGAAAGAAATCATCAGACTTTTCTTTTTCTTTTTTTCAAAGACAATGTCTCCCTGTTTTTTTAAAAAAATTATTTATTCTATTTTTAGACAGAGGGGAAGGGAGGGAGAAAGAGAGGGAGAGAAACATCAATGTGTGGTTGCCTCTCACATGTCCCCCACTGGGGACCTGGCCCGAGACCCAGGCATGTGCCCTGACTGGGAATCAAACCGGCGACCCTGTGGTTCACAGGCTGGCACTCAGTCCACTGAGCCACACCAGCCAGAGCAGATTTTCTTCTCAAATAAACTTTTTTATTTTAGAATAATTTTAGGTTTACAGAAATTTGCAAATATAGTACAGTTCCAGTTTCAGTTTTCCCTAAAGTTATCACCTTACATTCCTATGGTTCATTTGTCAAAACTAAGATAATAACATAGGTACATTACTATCAGCTAAGCTTCAGGCTTTATACCAGGCTTCATATCAGAGTTCACCAGTTTTTCCCATCCCATAATCCAGTCCAGGGTACCACAATGCATTTAGTTGTCATGGCAGTCCCTGCCTCTACCCTCTACTAATTAAGCTGGGAGCCCAAGGAGCTACAGGCCACATTAGATTAATTTAAAATAATCTTCACTGCTTAGGGACAAAGAAAGAGACAACTAGAAAATGTGTCTGTCACAACCCTAGAGTAGAGAAAAAAAGAAATTTTCTCATGAGATGTGTAATGAAAAGCCAACCTTTACGTCAGTTTTCAGTCTAAATTTACATATCTGTGTGGGCTGAAAAAAATTCATACATAAAAATGTAATTTAAAAATATCCTGAATTAAAATCACCACTAGGTACAGTCAGTATTATATTTACTAGTTATTAGCATTTACTTAGTATTATATTTAATATTTATATAGTATAATGTATACTCTATATGTATATTATTTATATAGCGTAAATAGCCTAAAAACAAAAAAAATTGTAACAGGTGAAATTTAAAAAAATCAATGATCAAACAGGCTGAAGAAATTGACAAACTTAAACCAGGAGAATGATCCCAACAAATCACTCAGTCTGTGCTCCTGTGAGAGAAAGATTTGGAAAATATGAAAGAAAAGTTAAGAGAAAATAAGAACAAAATGAGAAAGTCGGCCAGTACTAAGAGAATCTTCCCCACTAATGGAAATGTTCTAAATAGCCACACGCGACAAGTGACCGCTCTATTGGACGTCACAGGTCTGACCGTGTTGCAATCAGTACACCAGAGGAAGGTAGTTAGAATGGCGAAGAAGTCCACGCAACGAGATAATGGCTGAGGATTTTCCCTCACTGAGAGACAGCAATATTTATTCTAGGAATTTTCCCCAAATTTAAGCAAGATAAATAAAAAGAAATATATACCATGGTCCATCATAGGCAAACTGCAGGATACCAAAGCTAAAAAAGAAGGCTTGTACGGAGTTTGTAGCCAGTGGGAAAAGCCAGATAATCCACAAAGGAATGCTGATTAGACTGATGGCTGCTCCTCTCAGCACTGGTGGAAACTGCTGGACAAAGGACCATTATCCTCAGTGTGCTCAGAGGAGGCCTGTCGATTTACAGCATTTTCTCCAGTGAAACCACCTTTTAAGGGTGAGGATAAAATAAAGACATTACAGACAAACCATATCTGACAGAGTTTACCATGGAAAGACTTCCACCAAAGGAAATTCTGAAAGATTCTTTTAGGCAGAAGGAAAATTATTGCAGGTGAGAGATCCAAGATCCAAGTAGGGATGATGAGCAAAGATGCTGATAAGTCTAAATAAAGACTTTAAAACCATGAAATGATGTGTAGTTTCTGTGGGAAATTAGGTTAACTAAATTAAAATACTACAGAACAACAGCATAGAAGATGGGATAGGCTTGATTAGAGAGAGCGAGAGATATAAGACCATTATCTTATTGGGACTGAAAAACAGATCACCATTTTTAAATTTCAAACATCTATAGGATAAAAGTAAAATAGAAAAAGAAAACAATAATAACCCATCCAAGGGATACAGAGGATTTGGACAGCACAATTAGCAACCTTGCTCAAATGGACCTACTTAAAACATGGCTCCTCTCTGTAGGAGAAAATACCTTGTTTTCAAATACATGGGATATTACTGCAGATTGCTTCAGTGTTAGGCTTCGGCAATGGATTACAAAAGACTACTCACCCATAATGTGGTCTCAGGCACAAATACATTTAGAAAGAATATAGTGAATAAAATCTAGAAAAACCCCATTCATTTGGAAATTAAATATATATACCTAACACATATACATGATTCCAAAAAAAACTTATGGGTCAAAGAAGACATACCAATGAAACATTTAAAATATCTAGGACGGAATAATGAACACATTGTAAATCAAAACTTAGGAATGTAATTAAACCAACACTTGGAAAGTTAATGTTTACATTAGAAAAGCAGGAAGGATCAAAACTATGGAGCTAAGTAAGCATCAAACTTAAGACATAAGAAAAAGAACAGCAGAATGAAACTCCCAAAACAGTAGGAAAAAAACCCAGATATCTATTAATATAACATGACATGGTTATTATCCTCCTTTATTCAATCAATACTTACTGGGCACTTGGTACATAATAGGAAACCACAAAGTCCCTTAACCCTCAAGGGTCTTTTTTGATGAGAAACCAAAAAGTACATCAAAAAAAAAAAAGAAAAGAAAGAATGAATGAATGAATAGCATAATTTCAAGTGGCAAGAAATACATCAAAGTTGAAGAATATCAGCAGAGGAAAGGAGTAGAGGGTGAGTTAAACATGGGGAGTTGGTTGTGGCTATTTTAGATTTCAGGATTTCTTCCAAGGACAGGAACTCAGGTAGCCATTAGGAAATGGAAAAACCCCACATCCTAAACAGTAGAATAATGGTGGGCTCCTAGGCTGATGCCTCTGGTGCATGTGACCTTTTGTGGCTGGGCCAGGGCTGTGAGGAGGGAAGTTGCCAACGTGGGCAACAGGATGAGACAGGTAGATAACAGCTCTGCAGGACTTTGGCTCCAGAAACTCTTTCAGAGCCCTCTCCCTGATTCTGTCCCTGCTCTAGACCCATGTCCTCATGTGGCCCCTGGCTGTCCTGACTGCTTGGCCACCCCACGAGCCTTCTTTGGAAGCCCTTCACACTCTGACTGTTGCCCCTCTACCTGCTTCTGTCAGGCTGTGTCCGGCTCCTCCGGGAGCCTTGTCCAATGGACGGAATATCAGAAGGATAGTCATGTCATTCGGTTCTGAGTCCAGCTTTGTGACATTGGCTAAGTCACCTGCTAGGCCTCTTTCCCCTCATCTATCAAACATGTGGGTCAGGTCATGATCTGTAGGAGCCCTTCTAGTGCTGTGAGCCCACAATGCTGGAAATTTAACTGGTGCTAAGAAAAACCTGAAAATGCAGTGATGTGGGGAAATGCATATCCCTCCCAGAGCACATTTACATTTTTAACAATGTGTTTCTACACCTTAGCCCACAGAAATGGAGCCCCATCAGCCTTTTGGGCAAAATGAAGATGGGGAAGGAAAAGGTAATGCTGTCTTTTTGAGTAACCTGATGGCCTCCCAAGAGAAAAGAAGCCAAAGCATGATTGCAACAGGAAAGATCAGCAAAGACTTCACAGAGAAGGTGGTATTTGAGTAGGGTTTTGAATGACATGAGGACTTTTATAGGGGAAAGTCCTTCTAGAATAAGGGAGTGATGTGAGCAACACCAAGGAGGTAGGGCAGTGGGTGGCACACATGCCCCATGCATCCCTGGGCAGGGCAGGCAGCAGGCAGGCTGCAGTCGAGAGTTGCCCGTAGGAAGTGTATAATAATAGCAACCTTTGTTTTCATGCCAGGTACTGCTGTGTGATTTACATACTTTTAAAAATTCAATCCTCAAACCAATTCTACAAGGTTGGGTACCACCATCATCCAATTTTACAGATGATAAAAATGAGGCCTAACATAATCTCTAAAATGATAAAAGTGGGATTTGAATGCAGTTCTAATTATAACTGACACCAGAAGTAGAGAATTCAACAGAGCCCAGAGGGATAAAAGAGCTGAAAGAGCAAGCTAGGAGTTTGGGGTGGGGGGAGTCGGCAGATGTGAAGAAATGCTGGGTCTGTGCATGATGTGACCAGTGAAGTCATGAGTTGGCCGACTTTGGCGGTTTGGTGCCTGTTTTGGAGTGAAAATGTTCATAATGGAAGTTCTGCTTGACAGATGATGATGGCTCTGGAGGGAATCATGAAGGAAGACAAGTGTGTACTCTGCATATTCTAAATGCAGTTACTGGGGAGAGACGAATGGCGCCAGGCTTGTCATTCTGCCTCTTGGGCAGGCAGCCGTGGTCTGTGCAGTGGTAAGCCACACACACATATACGTGCACTCCTTGATTTGTAGCATTAGCTGACTTCATGGAGTAACTCTCCCCCATAGCTCATTTCAAGGTACCATCATGATGTTACTAAACATGACAGGGGCACAGTCACCTGAGAACCTCTGCAAGCAGGTCAGCACTCCCCAGGGCTATGTCATAGGTCTGGGGTCGGGTGGTGGAATGGTGGGCTCTACAGTGTATTGTTGTTCACCCCTATATCTTTTTACCCGATAGAATGCCTCTTTTCTTCTGTGGAAGGATTTGCTGGGGGGAATAAAAGAAGATGTGAAACTGACCCTGGCCAGGTAGTTCAGTTGGTTAGAGCGGCATCCCCATGCACCAAGGTTGAGGGTTCAATCCCTGGTCAGGATACAAACAAAAATCAACCAGTGAATACATAAGTGGAACCACAAATCAATGCTCACCCTCTCTTCCTTTCTCTCTCTTCCTCTCTCCCTCCCTCTCTCTCTCAAATGAATAAATAAAAATAAATTATAAAAAAAGATGTGAGACTGTAAAAAAGCAAGAAATAAAAGTTGACATGAATGAATGAATGAACAAATGAACCTGCCTCTGAGAAGATCAATCTCTCTCTCAATGTGTAGCTGTGCCAAATCTTGTGTTTCCTTCCACAGCTTAAGGACATGCCTCCAGGAACTTGGAAGAAACAATATTCCATAGTGGTCAAGAGCACAGTCCTGGATGGAGACTGCCTTGGTCCAAGTACAAGGTCTACCATGAAGTACAAAGTCTATCGCTTATTTTTTATGTGACCTCAGATAAGTGACTTAAACCACTCTCTGCCTCAGTGTCCTCATCTACAAAATGGGGATAAAGTGCTTACATCACAGGGCTGTTATTAGGGTTTAACTATCATCTGTAAAGCCCTTAGAATGGTGCCAGGAACATAGTGACTCAATCATTGTTTTCATCGTCTTCATCATCATCATTTGTGATTATTACTCTCATTTGCTGGTTTTCTCTTTTCTGTGTAAATGAAAGCTACAATTAGGTCACACAAGTTACAGTTTATTTTCATGTTTGTCTGACTTAAAAATACCCCAGGTTTAAAATAACTTCTGAAGTTGAATATTCCTTAAATATAACTTCTCCTTTCTGGGGCTCAGAGTTTGCCATCATAGCCCAGTGTTCTAAGCATTTGATATGAGCACTTGGGCAGTGAATGAGTGATTAACATTTTAGCACAGAGCATTAAGTTCAGCATCATTTAATAAACGTGCAGGCATGCCCATATCTTGTGGTAGTGGGAATCTAGGGGGTAATCTGGATAAATTAAATATACCAATAATCCCCAGGCCTTATTTGGCCTGCACTTCACTGTCTTGCTCCTGCTAGGCTTTATGATTTTTCCTAACCTAGAACACCAGACAGATGGTTTAATAACTGGCTTTGTAGGGTCCTCCCCTCACCCCACTGCTGCGAGTTTTGGAACTGCTCTAACAAGCAGCAGGCAGCTGGGAGATTTCCCACCTGGGACAGAGAGCCATTGGGCAATTGAAGGTTAATTTACCTCTGACGAAAACCTTGCTTCATTACCAAGATACCTGGAGAACACTCTCACATAAGGAAGACATGTAGCGGGGTCCTGTTCAAATCAGCCAGTGTGTGTTTATGACACCTAGAGACCTGGTGATACCAGAAAAGGCAAGTGCCATTTTTCTGGATTAGATGGAGCCAAACACAGCTAATCAGTTTCTGACATTTTCACAAGCTGGTAGGGGTGGAATAGCATGAGGTGGTGTGGGTAGGTAGAGTCATCTCCCTACTCTGTCTCAAAGCCCTACAATCAGGGTTCAAACTTAGGCTCAGTTGTTCAACAAAATGTTCTTTGAGCCAGAGAGTTTCAGGCACTGAGGACAGTGTAATGAATAAGACAGACAAGATGCCTGTCTTCACAGATGCTACATTCTAGAAGAAGAGACCAAAACGAGTAACAGATAAGTATAGAATATGACCTCAGATGGTGAATTAATGAAGAAAAGGAAAGCAAAACAAAAGGGAGAGAAAAGGGATATGGAGAACTATTTACATGTGATGGTGTGGAAAGGTCTGAAACCTGGATGGAACCCTGTATGAGTGAGGAAACAGGTCACGTGATGAGCTGTGTAAGAGAGAATAACAAGTGCAAAGGCCCTGAGGCACAAAGGAGCTCAGCATGCTGAAGGCATAATGCAAAGGCCAGCTTGGCTGGAGCAGGATGAAAGGGCAGAGAACAGCTAGTGCTTTAGACAAAGGAACTGGAGCTGCAGGCAGGGCCTAGAACATACTGGGCGGGAGGGCATGAGAGGCAGTTTGGATTATCTTTTAAGTGTGAGTGAAAGCTTTAGGGAGTGATGAGTTCTGATATATCTTTTAGGAAACTCCCTCTGGCTACTGTGTAGAGAATAAGACTAGAGAAGGGCAAAGTGAGAGAAGTTAATTAGTTGTTTTAAACGTACCCAGGATTTGTTCTAATCAGATTTGGTAAGACACACAGGCACAGAAATGACTGTCTTGGAAAAAAAAAGTTTATATTCACAGTTTTTTAAAACAAGAGGCACAGCATGCCATGCAGGGCCACATGGGGAAATACCACAGTTGGTCAGAAGGCAGAAGAAAGGGGGAAAATGTAGGCATAGCATTCCTTGGGGTTTTCACAGGAAGAAATGGGAAAGGCAGGTAAGCAGACTTAGGACTGGGTAGTTTGAATAATTTTGATGAACTCTGGGCATAGGGTACATCCCTAGTTTTCTGGGACATGGCCCTGGAAAAATTGGGGTAGATGGAGCATGGACCACAGTGGAAGGATACAATAAAAGATGGAGTTGAGGGTCTGAGATTTAGGTTGGTTAGTTTGCATTTGAAAAGTGTGTTTGCCTGTGAGTTGCTTACTATCTCTGGGAATTGGCTCATCCTGAGAGGAGAAGTCCCTCCAGAGTCAGCAAGCCCCCAGATAGATGCTAAAGCATCTGAATACAGGAAATAAAAGATATGGTTAACACAGTGGGAAATGATGGATTTTAAAGACCCTGCCAGGAAAGAGGCAAATGAATAATAACGTAGAATAATAAGGCATTGTTTTTCAAGGAATGAGACACAGTCATGTCTGTAGGAGAAACATGCATTCCTACATTTGAATTCTTGGTGTACAGAAGATACTTTGATCTTTTTGCAATGTTAGGTGTATTTTCTTCAGAGTCTTTCCAGGGAACATGGCCAGAGTCTAGTCCGTGGAGAGAAATCAGGCTGTAGGTAAAATCAACTCTTTATTCCCTACCATGTGTCACCATAAGAACTCCTGCTTCCATTTCCTTCCAACCTGTTTTCACCAAAGAGCCAGCAGGCACCTGAACTCTCAATGGAAGAATCTACTGACAGCCAGCTGAAGCTTGAGGCAGCAGAATCTTCAACCTGCAAGAAGAAACTGGACTTTGTTAATATAAGGGTGCAGGGGCTCTGAGGAGGAGGGCTTCAAGAGCACATTGTGAGAGAAACCTGAGCAAGACTAGAGGAGATAGGAGATGTGGGGAAGAAGGAGATGTCCACGTGGGCTCCCTGAGGAGGCTGAGAGAGTGAGTATTTGTTCCAGTGGGTGGTGTAAGAGAGAGAAGCTAAGCCAAGGTACAGATCCTATCCCCACCCAGCCCCAACTCTGAGATACTAACTTAAACCCTTTAATCAAAGATCAACTTAAACCTCCATTGGCATTCACTCTACATTTAGTCTGGACCACACTGGCACAGTGGAATTGGGAAAGGGATAGCCCCTTTTCCAAAGTCATCTAGTAGTCAGTGGACTGTCCCACTTGGGATTGCTGGGTAGAAAGGAAAAGACTTTGTTCTGGTTTTCTACCTAACCACCCACCCTCCCTGTAGCTAGAAATACTCACCTTTCCCCAGCATCAGAAGTGTGCTTAATGTGCTATACAAGTCTATTCTTTATTCTTAAAGTCAATATATCAGGATCTAAATGTCCTCCAAGGCCATCCGGTTTTATTTGATGCCTGATTTTCCTGTACATCATCTCTTATAGTGAGCACCCAGTTTCCAGCCTAATGTAACCAGTGTTGGAGAACTCATTTTCCAGAGGGAGCTGGTTGGATTTTCAAATAGCTTATTGCTAAAATTTGGTTCTGCATATGGAAAGTCTTTCAGCCTTCTGAAAGCTTCCAGGTACTTGTTCTAGTTTAATCACTTTGGAACAGACAAGATAAGTTTATTTCCCTTTCTATATAAGACAGCCTTTCAATTATTTGAAGACAAGACTCAACCCTCTATGGCTTCTCTTAATAAGCAAGACGATTCCTGCATTTTTTTTTTTTTTGACAGCTTGGTTGTATGTTCACCTTGCTGGTGATTCTTCCTGAAATATATTCCAGATTTTATGCCTCACTTTTAACATACGGAACCCAGAATGAATGCAAACTTCCAGGTGTGATCGGGGCAGCACAGAGCACATGGTGCCCCCCTTCACTAGAGATTCTTTACTTATATTAGAATTGTAGTTGGTCGCTTTCAGGTTTTTTTTGCAACCATATTGTTTTTAACTGGTATTAAATTAATTGTTTACTAAGACTCTGAAGGCTCTTAAAAAATGTCATCTGCCTTCATGTTGAATTTCTCCTCTAAGTGTACTGTAAGATTTTAGGACTCAAGTGCTGGCCAATTAACCTTCTTAAATCTAATTATTTTGGGGGTTTGCTTATCATTCCAATCCATCAAAATCTTTTTAGACTCTGATTCTTCTGTTAAATATCTACATTATCAACCTAATCTATGCATCCTGTAAAAGTGATGAGCATATCCTTTGAATATTCATGTAAGTCACTGGTAAAAACATCGAGCACACACAGAGCTATGAACTATTTCTTTGGCAGATCACCAGGATTCTAGAAAGCCCTCACCAGATATGACATCAATCCATTAATGAGTATTCTTTGGAAATAACTTCTGAATAGTTAATAACCCACTAAAATGTTCTAGCATCCAACTCTTTTTTCTCTGTGTTAACCACAAACATGTCATTAGAGATATCGCCAATTGTTTTGCTGAAGTCCAGATGCCGGAATAGAATTGGTGTACATTGTCTTTATCTGCCAGCCCCCCACTGAGGATTGCAAATGGGTCAGACTTGTTCTTGGGAACCCATGCTGGGTCCTATAATCACTTCTTTGTCATTTGGGTGCTTATTATAACATCGCTTTAGTAATACATTCTGGAGTCTTGTCTGAGATCCATATCAAGCTCAATCATCCATAGTTTACAGAATCCATTTTCTATCCATTTTAGAAAATTTGAAAGATATTTACTCATTTCTAGCCTTCTAAGCTCTCTTGTCTCTCCAAGTAGCATGCCTATCCTGTCTCTCTGCTCTGCAACTAGTCCCAAATATAGCTGAAAAATATTTTGTTTTTGTTTTTGTTGTTTTATTGGTTTGCCAGCCTTATGTCATTTTGATAAAATTCTGTCTGTGTCACTTTCATACACACTTATTTGGCTTATGTCCTTCCTACCCTGTCCTTTAAAATATAAGTTTCCAGAGCAGTGGTTTGCAACCATACTTAGATATGGGTATCACTTGGGGAGTGTTTTAAAATGACTCATGCTGGGGCCTGGCTGGGTTGCTCAGTTGGTTGGAGTGTCATCTCCATACACCAAAAGGTTGCAGGTTCAATTCCAGTTTAGGTCACATACCTAGGTTGCGGGTTCAGTCCCTGGTCAGGGCGTGTACAGGAGGCAACCGATCTATGTCTCTCACTTCCATGTTTCCCTCTCTTTCTCTTCCTCTCTTTCTAATAATCAATAAACATATTCTCAGGTAAGAATTTAAAAAAAATGACTCATGCTGGTTTCTCATCCTAGACAAATAGAATCAAAACTTCAGGGAGTGATGGGAGCATTTGCTTTTTTTTCGAAGTCTCCTAATGGACAGCCAGTGTTGGAACTAAAATGGAGTGACATTAATTTTGTTTGTTTCTGTCTTTATTTGCTGATTTTTGTTATTTGTTTTATATTTTCCTTCTTTTTATCATTTACCTTACCTGTAGCTGCATTGTGAGATTTAAATGTTGGGGGAATTTCTGAGACATTTTGAGTACAATGAACCTTCCTTCTTCATGCCTCAGAATTATGTGTTTTTTTTTTTTTTAATTTATTTATTGTTATTTAATTACAGTTGTATGCCTTTTCCCCCATCCCTTCACCCCACCCCAGGTGAACCCACCTCCCTCCACCCTCTCCACCCTCCCCCTTGGATTTGTTCATGTGTCCTCTATAGTAGTTCCTGCAATCCCCTCTACCCACTGTCCCCGCCCCCACCCCCCACCCCCGCCCTTGCTATTGTTACATTGTTCTTAACTTCAATGTCTCTGGTTATATTTTGTTTGCTTTTTCCTTCTATTGCTTATGTTCCAGTTAAAGGTGAGATCATATGGTATTTGTCCCTCACTTCCTGGCTTATTTCACTTAGCATAATGCTCTCCAGTTTCATCCATGCTGTTGCAAAGGGTATAAGCTCCTTCTTTCTCTCTGCTGCGTAGAATTCCATTGTGTAAATATACCATAGTTTTTGGATCCACTCGTTTGCTGATGGGCACTTCGGTTGCTTCCAGTATTTGGCTATTGTAAATTGTGCTGCTATGAACATTGGGGTGCACAGATTCTTTTGGATTGGTGTTTCAGTGTTCTTAGGGTATAATCCCAGCAGCGGAATTACTGGGTCAAAGGGCAGTTCCATTTTTAGTTTTCTGAGGAAATTCCATATTGTTTTCCACAGTGGCCTCACCAGTCTGCATTCCCACCAACAGTGCACGAGGGTTCCCTTTTCTCCGCATCCTCTCCAACATTTGTTTGTGGATTTGTTTATGTTGGCCATTCTGACTGGTGTGAGATGATACCTCATTGTGGTTTTAATTTGCATCTCTCTGATGGCTAGTGATGCTGAGCATCTTTTCATATGTCTCTGGGCCTTCTGTATGTCTTCCTTGGAGAAGTGTCTGTTCAAGTCCTTTGCCCATTTTTTAATTGGGTTGTTTGTCTTCCTGGAGTGGAGTCGTGTGAGTTCTTTATATATTTTGGAGATCAGGCCCTTGTCTGAGGTATCATTGGCAAATATGCTTTCCCATATTGTTGGTTCTCTTTGTAATTTGGTGCTGTTTTCTTTAGCCATGCAGAAGCTTTTTATTTTGATGAGGTCCCATTTGTTTATTCTTTCCTTTATGTCCCTTGCTTTAGGGGATGTGTCTGTGAGGATGTTGCTGCGTGGAATGTCTGAGATTTTCCTGCCAATGTTTTCCTCAAGGACTTTTATGGTGTTACGGCTTATATTTAAGTCTTTTATCCATCTTGAGTTTATTTTCGTGTATGGCGTAAGTTGGTGATCGAGTTTCATTTTTTTGCACGTAGCTGTCCAGATCTCCCAACACCATCTGTTGAAGAGACTGTTTTTGCTCCATTTTATGCTCCTGCCTCCTTTGTCAAATATTAATTGATCGTATAGATTTGAGTTTATTTCTGGGCTCTCTATTCTGTTCCATTGGTCTATGAGCCTGTTTTTATGCCAGTACCAGGCTGTTTTGATTACCGTGGCCTTGTAATACAGTTTGATATCAGGTATTGTGATACCTCCTGCTTTGTCCTTCTTTCTCAAAATTGCTGCTGCTATTCGAGGTCGTTTATGGTTCCATATGAATTTCTGCAATGTTTGTTCTATATCTGTGAAATATGTCATGGGTACTCTAATAGGGATTGCATTGAATCTATAAATTGCTTTGGGTAGTATGGCCATTTTGATGATGTTAATTCTTCCAATCCATGAACATGGTACATGCTTCCATTTGTTTGTATCTTCCTTAATTTCTTTCTTCAGTGTTGTGTAGTTTTCTGAGTACAGGTCTTTTACCTCCTTGGTTAGGTTTATTCCTAGGTACTTTATTTTTCTTGTTGCTATATCGAATGGGATTTTTTTCCTGATTTGTGTTTCTGCAGTTTCGTTGTTGGTGTACAGGAATGCCTTTGATTTCTGGGTATTGACCCTGTATCCAGCTATTTTGCCAAATTCATTTATTAGGTCGAGTAGTTTTTGAGTGGAGTCTATAGGGTTTTCCATGTACACTATCATGTCGTCTGCAAACAGTGACAGTTTCATTTCCTCCTTTCCAATTTGGATGCCTTTTATTGCTTTCTCTTGTCTGATTGCTGTGGCTAGGACTTCCAGTACTATGTTGAATAGGAGTGGTGAGAGAGGGCATCCTTGTCTTGTTCCTGATCTTAGTGGGAAAGCTCTAAGTTTTTGTCCATTGAATGTGATGTTGGCTGTAGGTCTCTCATATATGGCCTTAATTATGTTGAGGACTGCTCCCTTTATTCCCACTTTGCTGAGTGTTTTTATCAGAAATGGGTGCTGTATCTTATCGAATGCTTTTTCCGCATCTATTGATATGATCATGTGATTTTTGTCTTTGCTGTTGTTGATGTGATGTATTATGTTTATTGATTTGCGAATATTGTACCATCCTTGCATCCCTGGGATGAATCCCACTTGGTCATGGTGGATGATCTTTTTAATATATTGCTGGATGCGGTTTGCTAATATTTTGTTGAGAATTTTAGCGTCTATGTTCATCAGCGATATTGGCCTGAAGTTTTCTTTCTTCGTTGTGTCTTTATCTGGTTTTGGGATTAGGATGATGTTGGCTTCATAAAAAGAGTTTGGGAGTCTTCCATCAGTTTGGATTTTTTCGAATAGTCTGTGAAGGATAGGGGTTAGTTCTTCCTTAAATGCTTTGTAGAAATCTCCTGTGAAACCATCTGGTCCAGGGCTTTTGTGTGATGGGAGTTTCTTGATGACTGCTTCAATTTCCTTTGCTGATATTGGTCTGTTCAGGTTTTCTGCTTCTTCTTCAGTCAGTTTTGGAAGATTATATTTTTCTAGAAATGTGTCCATTTCATCTAGGTTTTCAAATTTCTTAGCATATAGGTCTTCATAGTAATTTCTTACGATCCTTTGTATTTCTGTGGTATCAGTTGTAATCTCTCCACTTTCATTTCTAATTCTGTTTATTTGGATCCTCTCTCTTTTCTTCTTGATAAGCCTACTTAAAGGCTTGTCGATTTTGTTTATCTTTTCAAAGAACCAGCTTCTGGATTCATTGATCCTTACAATTGTGCTTTTAGTCTCTATGTCATTTAGTTCTGCTCTGATCTTGGTTATTTCCTTCCTTCTGCTTGCTCTGGGCTGTCTTTGTTGTTGTTCCTCCAGTTCTTGTAGGCATAGGGTTAGGTTGTTTGTGTGAACTGTTTCTAACTTCTTAAGGTAGGCCTGTATTGCTATGAACTTCCCTCTCAGGACTGCCTTTGCTGTGTCCCATAGGTTTTGGGTTGTTGTGAGTTCGTTTTCATTTGTTTCCAGGAAGTTTTTGATTTCTTCCCTAATCTCGTTCTTGACCCATTCATTGTTTAATAGCATGCTATTCAGTCTCCATGATTTTGAGTGTTTTGGGTTTTTACCCTTGGGGTTGGTTTCTAGTTTCAGACCCTTGTGGTCAGAGAAGATGCTTGATATGATTTCAATTTTCTTGAATTTGTTGAGGGTTGCTTTGTGTCCTATCATGTGGTCTATCTTTGAAAAAGTTCCATGGACACTTGAAAAGAATGTGTATTTTGCTTCTTTGGGATGAAAAGCTCTGTATATATCAGTTAAGTCCATTTCCTCTAGGGTATTGTTAAGTGACACAATATCTTTGTTAATCTTTTGTTTGGAAGACCTGTCCATTTTTGATAATGGGGTGTTAAAATCCCCTACTATAATTGTGTTGCTGTCAATATCTTTCTTGAAATCCTCCAAGATTTTCTTTATGTATTTGGGTGCTCCTATGTTGGGTGCATATATATTTATAATGTTTATGTCTTCTTGGTGGATTCTTCCTTTGAGTATTATGAAGTGACCTTCTGGGTCTCTCTTTATGGCCCTTCTTTGGAAGTCTATTTTGTCTGATATGAGTATTGCTACCCCTGCTTTTTTTTCCTGTCCGTTTGCTTGGAAAATTTGTTTCCAGCCCTTCACTTTCAGTCTGTGTAAGTCTTTTGTCCTGAGATGGGTTTCTTGTAGGCAGCATATGTATGGATCATGTTTTCTTATCCATTCAGCTGTTCTATGTCTTTTGATTGGAGCATTTAATCCATTTACATTTAAGGTTATTATCGATAGGTAGTTATTCATTGCCATTATTTCCTACCTGTGTTCCTCTGTCTTTCTCTTTTCCTTCCTTTCCTTAAAGCAGTCCCTTTAGCATCTCTTGCAGAGCTGGTTTGGTGGAGCTGTATTCTTTTAGACTTCTTTTTGTCTGGGAAGCTCTTTATTTGGTCTTCTATCTTGATTGAGAGCCTTGCTGGGTAAAGTAGTCTTGGTTGGAGGCCTCTGGTTCTCATTACTTGGAATATTTTTTGCCATTCTCTTCTGGCTTGGAGCGTTTCCATTGAAAAGTCAGTTGCTAACCTTATTGGGGCTCCCTTGTATGTTACTTCCTTTTTCTCCCTTGCTGCCTTTAAGATCCTCTCTTTGTCTTGGAAATTTGCCATTTTAATTATGATGTGTCTTGCAGTGGGTCTCTTTGGGTTCCTCTTGTTTGGGACTCTCTGTGATTCCTGGATTTGGGTGACTTTTTCTCTCCTCAGATTAGGGAAATTTTCCATCATTACTTTTTCAAACAGGTTTTCTATCCCTTGCTCTTCTTCTTCTCCTTCTGGTATTCCTATTATACGGATATTGTTACGTTTCATGTTGTCCTGCATTTCCCTTATTGCCTCTTCATTCTTTCTGAGCCTCTTTTCTTTTTCTTGCTCCTTCTGGGTGTTTTTTTCTACTTTATCCTCCAGCTCGCTGATCCGATCCTCTGCTTCATCAAGTCTGCTTTTCATTCCTTCTACTGTGTTCTTCAATTCAGAAATTGTATTCTTCATTTCCTCTTGGCTCTTGTTGATATTTTCTATTTCCTTTTTCATGTTGATATAGTTTGCAGTGAGTTCATTGTAGTTTCCTTGTAGTTTCTGGTAGTTCTCTTTGAGCTCAGAGAGCTCAGTGAGCTTCCTGATGACCATTGCTTTGAACTCAGTATCTGATAGTTGACTTGCCTCTTTTTCGGTTAGTATTCTTTCTGAGACTTCCTCCTTTCCTTTCATTTGGGAATTGTTTCTTTGTCTTCCCATTGTTTGTGAGGCTCTTCTTGTTGGCCTCTGCTTCTTAAATTGCTTTGTTCTGACTCCCTGGGTTTATGATATGAACTTCTATGGTAGAATGCCAATGGGATTCGGTGGTGCTGTCTCCTTACTCTCCTGTGCTCACTGGTCTTGAGCTGACGTTTATGTGTTTAACACGGTCTAACTCTAGTCTTTTCAGCACTCCAGGTTTTGTTGTCGCACCTGTGGGAAAAATAGAAAGGGGGGGCGAAAGAAAAGGAAAAAACAAACAAACAAACAAACAAACAAACAAAAACCCAAAGATGGGAAGGAGGGAAAAAGGAAATAGGAAAGGAGGAAAGGAAGGAAGGAGGGAAGAAGGATTAAAGAAAGATCGGAGGCAAGATAAGAAGGAATTTTAGCAAAAATTAAAACATAGAAATAGATAAAAGAAGGCAGGAAGAAGACATAAAAATGGTAAAGGATGGGAGGAAGAAGGAATGAAAGAAAAAAAAGAGAGAGAGAGGAAGAAGGAGTTCAGGGGGAAAGGAAAGGGAAAAAAAAAAAAGGGGGAAAAAAAATCTTCTGTTGGCTTTAAACCTTTCAGGTTATTTCTGCTGTTGTCCTGTTTGTGCAACGGGAGGGGGTGGTTGGAAGGATTGGTTTCACTTTTCTTCCTTCCTGGGTCACACTCTTCACTGTTTTGTAGGTGTGGTCCCTGGCAGGCAATCAGGCCGTTGATCAGCCAATCCAGCAGCTTTGTTCTTGGGACTCTCGAGTGGCTGCTCCAGCCGCTTTGGCTCCGGACGCGTGCGCGCGCAGCAGGGGAATCCAGCCGCTTCGGGTTTGTGACGTTATTTGGGCTCTGAGCGCGCAGCCGGCTGACCAATCGAGCTGCCCAGGCTAGGGAGGCTGGCGCGCTGCAAGCTGCTGGTTCAGCCGCCTTGGTGTTACGACTCTCGCCAGCCCCTTTGTGCTTGGGAAGTGCGCATCCAGCCGGCCCTACGCTCGGTGAGCGCGCAGCCCGCCGCCAAGCCAGAGGCTCTACGCTTGGGGGCCCGATCCAGCCGCCCGGGGCTTGAGACTCTCGGGTGGGCGGGGCCGCCCTGGGACTGAATCACGCGGTACTCGGTTCCGAGGTTTTGGGTCTGTGGGTGGAGCAGCTAGTCTCTGCTCCAAAAGATCTCGGAGGTTTCAGGTGTGGGCGCCCCTCTGGGGTTTCATGTATGGGCCCCGTTCGCTAATCTGCGCGAGCGCGCGACCGCGCGCAACCGGACCTCAGGTGAGCGCCGGTGCTGCTTATCCCGCGTTCCGCGTTCGCAGTCCAGGGGCGGAGGGGGGAGGGGCGCCAGGGGCCTCGGCCACCACCGAGAGTTCTCTAACTAGCCCCTGAGTGTCTCTATTTTCTTTTTCTTTTTGAGAAATTCCTCCTTTTCAAGCCCCCCTGGTCCAATCAAGCACCTGGCTGCTCACAGCGCAGCCTGGCCCTCTCCCAGGACTCCTGCAGCAGCCCCTGCGCCAGGGCTGGCGCCTCTGCAGCCCTTGTACCGCGCGGTCCCGGTTCCCGGGGACCTTATTGTCCTTGAGCACTCTTCTTACCGTCAGATCTTTCAATGTCCTCTATCTTTGGTCTCTAATCTTCGTATATGCTGGAGTACTGTTGGCTGTTCGCTCTGCTCCTCAGATCAGCTAGGTATTTCCCTGGCGCTGAGGGGAAGTGGATTCCGCTCCCACCTATGTTGCCGCCATCTTCGATTTCCAGAATTATGTTTTTTTACCTTTGAATTTTTATCTCTGAATTATGCTATCTTCATGTCTTCTGACTCACAATGTGAGCTCAGTGACCTTTTCCCTAAGACCTCTTTCTCATCCTCTTTGATAAACATTATTCTAATAGGTCAGAATTAAACCTAGGAGAGTAGTTTTTCCATTTGTGTGCTTGTCTTTTAGGAACTTAGCAACACAACTTTTATGCTGCTAAATGGGGCTTTTAATAGATGTTTATATAGTTGAACCCCCCCATCATTACCAAATATGCCAATATGGCATTAAAAAAAAACTGTGTTAGGAATCCATCATCCTTTTTATTCACCTGGCTCAGGAGCCCAGTATGTATATTAAAGATTCACACACAGAATCGATTCTCAGAACTACTTGGAGAGTCGTAAAAATACAAATTTTAAGATCCAATCCCTGAATTTATGATGTAGTTGGGGCTCAAGAAATTGCATCTTAAAGGTTCCCTAAACAATTCTGATGATTGGATAGATTTAAGATACACTGAACTGTTCCACAACAATATCCCCTCTATTCCTGTCCCTGTATCTCTTTGCTCATCAGCATGCATCCATCTTCAGGTTCATGGATTTCCACAAAGATGTCTGTCTTCTTGACATAGCATTCTCGTCAATCTTTTTTTGAACAGGCCTATTTGTCTTGAATAGAGCATATGCTTCCATCAACATATTTCAATTTTGTGTCTCTTCTTCCCAAGCTTGGTGAGACAAGTTCATGTTTATTGCCCTATGCTGTAAGAATTTCTTTTAAATTATCTCCAATTCATTTTGTTATGCTCTGCTGACTGGCATAAAGTAAGACTTCGAAGATTATAACAATTTTTTTTTCAGTCTCCCATCCCCACTCAATTGCTTTCTGGTTAAAAAAAATAACCAGATACTTACTAATTTTTATTTATTTATTTTTCTGTGCTATATCTTCTAATTTTTGCAGTAATTTGTTTTATAGATTTATCTGGGCATTTTTATTTCTTCTCATATATAGTTAGTGTTTAAGACATTCTTTTCCCCCTTTCAGTTCTCTTTCCCTTTAAAACCTTTTTATTGTGAAAATGCTAAAAATAAAATTACAAAGTAGAGAGAATAATACAGTGAGCTTTCATGCATATTACTTGGCTTCAACGGTATGTCAGTTGGTTCCTTTGGGAAGCAGATGTTGAGATGGAGTTAGGAGAGTAAAAGTCTAACTGGGAACTTATATCCGTGGAGGAAAATGGGAAGAAGCAGGATTGGGCAGAGGGAGCCATTAGACAGTGATACAGATCTGACAAAGTTTGTCACAGCCCAAGAGGATGTCCAGGACCACTACTGTCTTTGGAGGAAATTGGCAGAAGTGGCGGTGCCCCTGGACCACAATCTGTCTTAATCATTGGCTGTGGCCACCCTGATAAGACTGTGATGTCTGGTGTAAAATGCCTTCAAGGTTTATTCATGGTTTAGCATGCATGAACATTTCCTTCCCTTTTAAGGCAGAATAATATCCCATTGTATGGATATACCCCAGTTTGTTTACCCATTCATCCTTTTCTTTAACTATAAAAATAGCTATGTATATATGTACACATATACATATATATCACAATAATAAAATATGCAACTTCTAAGAAATTATACTTACCTAGCAGTATGTTTTATTTTATTTTTTAAATTATATTATATTGATTATGGTATTACAATTGTCCCAATTTTTCTCTCTTTGACCCCTCTACTCAGCCCCCCCACCACTCCCTTAGGCAATCCCCACACCATTGTTCATGTCTATAGGTCATGTCTATAAGTTCTTTGGCTACTCCATTTCCTATGTTGTACTTTACATCTCCATGGCTCTTCTGTAACTATCTATTTGTACTAATAGACAAATTTAAAGTATCTATTTTCACTAATTCCCTCAAATTCCCCTCCCATATGGCAACCATCAAAATGCTCTCCTTATTCATGATTTTGTCTCTGTTCTTCTTGTTTGCTTAGTTTGTTTTTTAGGTTCAATTGTTGATAGATATGTTTATCACCATTTTATTGTTCATAGTTTTAACCTTCTTCTTTTTCTTAAAAAAGCCCCTTTAACATTTCATGTAATAATGATTTGGTGATGATGAACTCTTAATTATTTATTGTCTGGGAAGCTCTTTTTCTGCCCTTCAATTCTAAATGATAGTTTGGCTGGGTAGAGCAATCTTGGGTGTAGGTCCCTGCTTTTCATGACATTGTATATTTTTTGCCAATTTCTTCTAGCCTGCAAAGTTTCATTTGAGAAATAAGCTGACAGTCTTATGGGAAGTCCCCTACAGGCAACTAATTGCTTTTCTCTTGCTAAATTTTAAGATTTTCTCTTTATCTTTAATGTTCAGCATTTTAATTATGATGTGTCTTGGAGTAGGCCTCTTTGCATTCATCTTGTTTGGGATTCTCCGTGCTGCCTGCACTTATATGTCTATTTCCTTCACCAAATTAGGTAAGTTTTCTTTCATTATTTTTTCAAATAGATTTCCAATTTCTTGCTCTTTCTCTTCTATTTCTGGCACCCCTTGGATTGCTTAAATGTTGTCCCAGAGGCTGTTTACACAATCTTTTTTTTTTTTTTTGGATTCTTTTTTCTTCTTGTTGTTCTGATTGGTTGTTTTTTGCTTCCTTATGTTCCAAGTCATTGATTTTAGCCTCAGCTTCATCCACTCTATTGTAGTTTCCCTGTAAATTGTTCTTTATTTTAATTAGTGTATCCTTTCTTTCTGACTGGATCATTTTTATGTGATTGAGGTCCTCACTAAGTTCCTTGAGCATCCTTATAACCAGTGTTTTGAACTCTACATCTGAACTTATCTCCATTTTCTTTTCATTCTTTTTCTGGAGTTTTGATCTGTTCTTTCATTCAGCCCATGTTTCTTTGCCTGCTCATTTTGGCAACCTCCTTTGTTTCTATGTTATTAGGTAGAGCTGCTATGACTCCCTGTCTTGGTAGCATGGCTTAATGAAGTAGGGGCCCTATCAGATACAGTGGCACAGCCTCCCCTATCACCCAAGCTGGGTACTTGAGGTGTGTCCTCTATGTGGGCTGATTACACCCTCCTCTTGTAGTTGAGCCTTGATTGCTGTTGGCAGATCAATGGGAGGGATTTGCCTAGGTCAGTCAACTTCAAGCATTGGCTTGGTCCACTGACCACCAACCTCTGCCTTCCATGGAGGATGAGCTGTGTGGGGGTAGGGCAATGGTGCTCCAGCATGGTTTGTATCTGTCCCCTGGGTACACAGGCTCTGGGGTTTCCCGGGTGGTGCAGGCCAAGGTCAGCCGCAACCTGTGTTCTGCCCTCATTCCCAGCCCCTGGGCCATCCTGCCTGAGCTATAAAGCAGTCTGAGATGGCTGCTACTTATGCTGGCTTAAAGATTTCCAGGAGAAGCCAAGCTGTGAATTTAGGCTGGTTGCTGCTAGGGCTGGGCCTGGGGCCACTTAGCCAGAGGTATGGGGGCTGGGAGCTCACGGAAGCTGGCTGTTGTTTGTTTGAGAGAATTTAGGAAGTTGTGAAGCAGGAGCCGAGACCAGCCATCCATGTGGAAAAGCAGCTTGGGTGGGTCCATAAGTTGGGTGGAACAGGGCCTCAGGGGATCTCTAAAGAGAGGCAAACAGTGTTAGCCAGGTTAATGGAGTCTCAGATATGACATTTGCCTGACAGCTTTGCAGCTCTGTTGGAGAGGGTTCAGAAAAGGGACAATGGCTTCTGGTTGCCTTTCTGTCTGGGAGAAAGCTATTTCCCAGTTCTTGCCTTTATGTCAGACACCTCTGTTCCTCCCTGTATGCCACTGGTGCCTTTAAAGCTGCTACCCTGGTGCTAGAGCTCTGAGGGAGTGAGTCTGAGTAAATCCTTGTGTGAGTTCTTAAGAGGAACTGCTTGGGAATCCAGCATTTTCTTCCACCAACTCAATCTTCGCTGGTTTTTGCAGCAAATTATGGGGGATTTATCTTCCTGGTACTGAATCCCTGGGCTTAGGGGCCTGGTGTGATGCTGGGATTCCCTCCAAAATTTTTATCCATCACAAGTGGATGTGGGTCCAGCCTGTTCTGTATCTCTGCCTGTCCCACCAATCTGGATGGATGTAGTTTCTTTAATTTTGTAGTTGTCAGACTTCCATTCAACTTGATTTCTGATGGTTCTAAGTGATGGTTTCTCTATAGCTTATTTTTTATTTTGATGTGGTTGTGTGGGGAGGCAAGCCATGTTTACCTGTGCTGCCATCTTGATTGGAAGTCCCATTCCATTCATCCTTTGTGTACACATGGTATAAACTGCATAATCTTGTCTGCTTTCATTGGACCTCTCCTGATACCATCTCTGGGAAGCAGATGCTGAGTGAAGTTAGAATGCAATACATCTGTGAAAGAGAAATAGGGAAAGCAGGAACTGGTAGAGAAGCTGTCAGACTCCCATGCCCATCTGATAATCTCTGCCAGCCCAATGGAGATTTTGGAGCAAATTTTTCCCATAATAGGAGTCACAGTTAAGTTTAAATAGATAACCACTTGAATTACAGTCTTGTCAGCATTGGCTGGGGTCACCCTGAGAAGAGCATGGCCTTGGCTCAAAAGCTGAGGTGGACCTAAAGTAGTTAACTTCTGAAAGCTGTCTCTAACCCCCACTGTTCGCAGCTAGGCCAAGAGTTCCTTTTTAGTGGTAATCAGATATCTCTCTGTCTTTCCTAAAAATATTATAAACATTTTGCCAGTCTTGAATTACTAAAACACTCTTGATTGGGCCAGTGAGGCTCTGGAAAAATTCTTTCTCATTTTCATAAAATGTGTTCTATCTTCAGCGAAGATGCCATTATTTTGGTATCTTAAACCATGGTCCAGCAATCTCAATCTTGCCTACATTGCCACCTGCAGAGCCAACTGATCAGCTCTTCAGTTTCCCCCTCCCATCCTAAAACCTAGCTACTGATGTGAAGGAGCAATGAAAATACTACCTGGGCTTCTAAGTCCTTCAATTCTTGTTTCAAATTTCATAACCCTTAAAAATATATTCCTGGACACTTTAAATGACATTATATGTATCCCTAGGAATAGTAGAGATAGATGTGGTTTATAAACATAATAAAGTTTGGAGGACTTTTGGTTGTCCCACATACTTGATCCAAGAAATGCAGTCATGGCCATTCTACTAGAAATTTCCTCCATTCTTCAACAGTTTCAATCCCATAGCATGCCCTTTTTGTCTTAAGCCATCAGGGAATTCCTTTACATTTTCAAGGATTTGTCAGACTCCTCATCATTCCACTCTTTTTCCATAAGTTTGATTCTCACCTTCACTGGACAGTCTCATATCACCTGCAAAGCTCTAAGGATAAAAATTTTCTTCCCTCAGGCATTTTCCCTTTATGTTACATTTCCTCAATCTTTCTCTTGACTCCAGTTTTAATTTTTTCCCCCACATTTTAAACTTTCTGATTTTCTTTTGTATTATCCCTTGCATTTTTTCAAGAGTACCCCTAATATGTAGCATACAAAGAGAGAGTTCTTGCAACCCTCCCCCTGGTTCTCAATTGTGAACAGTGCTTTGCATTTGCAATGAATATTGCTTCCCCTTACAACCATCTTCCATGCAGTGCAGGTCACAGGGAGACTTCTTGCTGGCTTCCACTCTTCCTGTTAGGATTGAGAGTCCAAAGGGAAGAATACCCATTCCAGACTCCAGAAGATCTCGCTCTTGGGGCTACTTTTTACAGATACCCCATCATCCAATACTCAATTGCTCTGGTCAGAGAGAATCACTTGGTAATTCTGCATCATCAAATTACCACCAATTATAAATGTTTGCTTAATGTTTATTGAATTGTCAATAATTAATACCACTCCACTACAGCTACCCGATTGCAAAAGGCCGAGGACCCAGAGGGAAAATCTCTAAGGATTTTAGTGATTCCTTCACCTTCTCTCATATGCTGCCTCTGCTGCAGTGTCAGATTTAATCTCTGTCTCCCTGGGCTGAGGCCAGCAAGAGCAATTCTTCTAAATTGACTATCTGCACATGCAAAATGGGATCAACATTTTTGTCTGAGTTAAACAATCAATTCTTAGAAAAAAGTAAAACAATCAGTTTGACTCTTTTTCTTCCCACTTAATTGTTGAACTGAATTGACTGATCAAATAGCGACAGATTCTAAAGTAATGAAAACTACCTTTGGCATCTAGTCACATAATGCAGGGAGCTCTTCTCCAGGAGTCCTGACAGATTCTTTATTATCCTGCCTAGTCTACAGGATATTTGAATACTTCCAGTGATGGGAAAAGCCTACTGACACTCTACTGAGTCCATTTATTAATAATTCATCTGGGACAAGTTGTCCTGGACTTGGTATGGAGATATTTAATGGACACACACCTTAGTTTTATAAAAGAAGTGTTCCCTTCAGCTTAGTCTCCTAGAACAGAGTCCAGAAACTATAATTTCACACCTATCTGAGGCATTTCCTTCTGGGTCCACAATTTTGCTCTGGAGGACTCCTCCTAGTGCCCCATGGCCACCCCCCACCCACATCTCAACAATCCCTGGGACCTTTTCACTGTTTCCCAGGACCACCTGGACTCCATGCATATAAGGGCCTGTTGAGAATCACCAAGTGCTCTCTGCACTTAAAATCTCCCTGTGAAAAAGGGAGGCCCAAGTAGTGACACTATCCTCATGTTAATGAGGGGGGTGATGGGCCTCTATGACATGATGGCATCATTGTACCACCATCACCAGCAACCACTGACAGGCTTTTCTTACTGTTTCATTCATCCACTTCTTCATTTTCTGTCTTAGCATATAAGGCAATGTACATGATGCATATGGTAAGAAAAGAAAAATTTAAAGTGGTTATAAAAAAACGATGCAACCAAAATTGAAACAGGTTGAAGGCTAAGAAAAAAATATATATTACAAAACCTTATACTTTTGCTTATAATTTAATCACAGGTTTCTTTCTAAGCTTTCCTGTAAGATGCTTCGTTGGTAATTAGCAGGGCCCATGAAAGTTAATGAGTACTTATTGCATACCAAGTGTTTGCTAGGCATCATGTTTGCAATGAATGACATTTGAGTTATGAGTCAATTACAAAAACAAAGGTTTCTATTTTTCAACCATTCTATTGGCAACAATGAAGAAGAATGGTAACACCTGGAGGGAGGTGTGGGCATAGGCACTCTCAGGCTCAGCTGTTACAACCGACCGGGAAAGTACTGACTCCTTGCATCAAAAGCGCAAATGCCTTTCAGCCCAGGAAGTTCATTTCTAAAAGTGGATCCTAAGGAAATTCTGGACAAGTGTACAAAGATATATGTCAAATAATATTTATTGATGTCTTGTTTTTAATAGTGAAAGTTGAAAACAATCTAAATGGATGTGCTGAGTAGAAAACTATACAGTAACTTAAAATGAAACATGGCTATATCTACACTGCCCTGGACAAATATCCGCGATACACGTATTTTTTAAAGGTTGACAGATTATGTATAGTGCAATCACTTTTTCACAAAAAAGGAAAAAAATATGTAAAAATATCTAAAAAAATATGCATCTGAAAAGTTAATAGTGGCCATTTCCAGATGGTGGGATCTTAAAATAATTTTGTTGTTTTTCTTTATACTTTTCAGTATTGTCCTACTTATTTTACAAAGAGAATCTACATTACTTTTATTATTAGAAACAAAAAGAAAATGTTTCTGGCTCTGAGGTGATAGAATTCATCCAGTTGAGCCTCCTTATTTTATAGGTGAGGAATTGTGGTCCAGAGAATTGGTGATAAGTCTTTTATTAAATTTCTATTTTTTTGCCCTGACTAGTGTAGCTCAGGTGGTTGGGCCTTGTTCCACCAAGTGAAATGTTGGAGGTTCGATTCCTGGTCAGGGTTCATGCGTGGGCTGTGGTTTGGTCTTGGTTGGGGAGCATATGAGCATATGAGAAGTAACCTTTTGATGTTTCTCTCACATTGATGTTTATCTCCCTCTCTTTCTCCTCTCTCTAAAAATAAATAAATGAAATCTTTTTAAAAATAAAAATAATTTCTTTAAAAAAATTTTTAATCAGCGAGCAATAGGGCGACTTTTTTGATTGCTCCCCTGTCAAATACTAGTTGGCAATATATGCTTAGGTTTGATTTTGTTCCATTGTTCTGTGTGTCTGTTTTATACCAGTACCATAAGAAGCAAATATTAACTAAAGGATTTCAACAATAAATCTATAGTGTAAAAATACTGTAAATGCACAGTGGAGAGATGCGTAGTGCCATGGGTTATACAATAAGGGTATCAGCCTTCCCATGACGGTCTGGAGAAGGACTGAGCATTAGTACTTCCCCATTTAGTTAAGGAGCTGACTCCAGTTCAAATTGACAAGGCCTGGCTGTGATGGCACTCAGGAATGTGGGAGACAAGCCTGTGATTTATTGTGTGCTCACATTGTGCCAGGAGCTTCACACACCTTGTTCACTTGAGTCTCAAAAAGCCCTGTGGGATGGGAACCATTATTCCTTATTGACAGATGAAACCCTGAGTCAGAAAGGAGTGACTCACCCATGGCCACATCCGCATGAATAATAGAGCCAGGGTTTAAGACCAGCACATTATAGCAAGTGGGATTCCTTGATTCCCTAGTGAACAGGGAGCCATTGCTCTTCTGGAAATTTAGGGAGGACGTGGAAGCCTAAAGGTGGAAGAAGATAACAGAGTTCCCAAAGAAGTAAGGGAAGAGAAGGCTGCAGAATTGGGACTTGGTTAATTTAAAGGAAACTACAGATTGCACAGCAGGGCCAGCCCTGCCCTATCTAACCATCTGCCTGAGGGCAAAATAAGAGAGCTAAAAGTCTTGCCATAGGTGGAACACCATGGTGACTATTACAGGAGTCAGAGTAAGTATATTTACCCGCTGGTAGGGCACAAACACCAACTAATCAGAAGGGTCAGCTGCCCAGGGTTAGAGGAAACCCCACCTGCCCTGGGGTGGGGGGCTTCAGTTTCAGAACCAGGTAAGGTCCTCCAGGTCCTGAGGCAGGGGAGCACCTGGAACTGGGGCCCTGGGAGTGGCACTAGAGATGGAGATGGGGGTGAGGGACAGCATCCATTGACCAAATGGCACAAGTATATTTCAACATTTTTACAACTGTACCCAGGCCCACCTGTTGATACTATTTTAATGACAGCTTAGCCAGAGGTAAAAAATAAAAAATAAAAACAAAAAAATAGACCAATGTTTCTTGGGTGGGATCGGGCCTGAAATCTTGTTGTTTATCCCATAGGGTAATATAAAGATACATGGACCAACCTTCAAAATGGGGAAAAGTCTGTTTCCTTTTAAAAACAGATCACATAGCCTGGCATCCACAATTCCCACCTGACAGTAGTTACCTGGAGCTGAGTAGAAGCTCCCTCCTGTATACAGGGCAGGCTTCTCAGGGTGACCGTGATGGCCAAGCATGGGTGGACTTTCAGCTTGCACAACCATCTCACTGTAGAAACAATTTCTCCATGTCTATGTCTATTTCAAAGGAGAAAGCAAAAGAGAGGTAAGAGCAGGCTATCTCAGGAAATAGGGGGAGAGCGTGAGGTCTGTCCAAAAAAAGTCCAACCATTATTAATAGAACAAGAACAGTTTGCACAACACTGATGTAACCTGGCAGCCAAGGAGAGTGGACTGGAATGTGCATGCATGAACAATGACAACTTCACTGTAGTGGTCAGTGGGGGCAGTAGATGCTGCTGAGTGAGCACGTGTATCGTGTGGCCATCACATTAAAAATGACCAAGTGGGTAGGACAATGAATCTGCATTAAATTTTGCATTAAGCTTAAACATTCCTCTGAGGAAACTATTCGGATGATGCAGAAGGCTGCCACTATGGGCAACTGGTGATTGGCAGCTTCGTCAAAACAATGAGCCTGCTCATGAATCACATCTCATGCAGAGTTTCTTTGCAAACATCAAATCACCCAAGTGACTCAGGCCCCCTACAGCCCAGATTTGGCTTTTCCCAAAACTAAAATCTCCTTTGAAAGGGAAGAAATTTCAGACTGTCCATGAGATATAGGAAAATATGACAAGGCAGCTGATGGCTATTGGGAGAACTGTGTAAAGTCCCAAGGTGCCTTCTTTGAAGAGGACTGAGGCATCATTGTTCTATGTACAGTGTTTCTTGTATCCTGTATCTTCTTCAATAAATGTCTCTATTTTTCATAGTACATGACTGGATACTTTCTGGACAGCCTCATATTTCTTTATGGAATAGAAAACACTTCCTACTCATTTTTAATATTACGAATTTGTGTCTGTGCCAAAACAACAGACTTGTCCTACTTATTCACCTGTTCCCTGCCTGGCTTCTGTGGGTGCTGAGTTTGTGACCTGTCATAGACTAAGTTCCAGATTGTTCTTTTGATGCCCCCTCTGCAGCCCAGCTTGGAAAAAGCTAGAGATGTGATTCTGCATTTTAACACCATGATTCCCATGCAGGTGGCCCAGGTATCACACTTGAGCAGGGTTGGCTAACTCTTTCTGTAAACGGACAGAGAGTAAATATTTGAGGCTTTGGGGACCATATGCTCTTGGTGACAAGTATGCAAGTCTGCCATTCTAGTTAGGGACCCGCCATAGGTGGTACACAAATGAACCTGGCTGAGTTCCAATAACACTTTATTTACACAGTGGGATCCAGGCAGGCAGAGTTTGGCCCCTGGGTTGTAGTCTGCCTCCACTTTTAGAAGATAAAATAAGATGGCTTGTGACAGTGCTAGGTACATGGTGCTACCTTAGCTTGTTTCCCCCCAGTGCGGGACCTGAGACAAAGACTGCCATGCCTGGTGAGTGGTTTGTTCAGCAATGGATCTCAGGAGACAGGGCTGAGCCAGGGCCCTACAAGGGAGAAAGGAGATTCCATACAAAGATGTGTCATTGATTTGGCCACCACTGGGGCAACTGAGAACTTACTTCTCAGGACTCTCTGAGAAGCCTGATGGAACATAGCTCAAAACTAAACACGCAAGAGATGTCCATTTATTGGACAACTCGTACCCTCCATAGGCTAAGTTTTGCCCCATAAGTTTCAACTCTCCTGCACTTCCATGCATACTTGTAGGTAGAGAGTGAGCTCTGCACATGTCCTGGAGTTAGAGAAGCCCAGGGCTGAAAAGCATGAGGTACATGCCTCATGTGAGGCACAGTGAGGTTGTGGTGGCAGGAAACCTACACGGATGGGTCATTGCTGAGGAGGTAACTAGGATTAAGAGGTGAGGCTGAAAGGATATGAAGCAGTAGACAAGCAGGGTTTGATTCAGTGACCATTCACTTATCCTGAATTTTAATTCATTTAATTATTTTAATTAATTATCGGTATTTTAGTTTATTATTCTCAGGAGGGGGCCTAAGAGGACAACAATTGTGTCATGTCATGCCTGGAAATGGTGCCAAGCTTTGAGGCCACATGGAAATCTCAGCTATAGAGCTGTCCGCTTTTAAGGGTGGCAAAGCACTAGTTTTGATTAAAATATGTAGACATTTCCTGTTTTTTAAAAAATGCCATTGTAGTGTTCATTTACATAAATATTTATTAAGCATTAATCACCACAACAGTCCTGTTTAACAGTTACTGTCACTTGCATTCTATAGATAAAGATGGAGCACAGAAGCGTAAAATAGCTTGCCCAATTTAACAAATATTTCTTGACACTTTGTGTGCTAGATTCTTTAGTTACTAACTGGCAGAGAAGTCTTTAGATCCAGGCCTTCTGATTCACATTCCTTGTTTTCTCTACTACAGATTTTGAAGGAAATGGAGAGACCATTCACTTCAACCTTTTACCCAGTAAAACAATTTTTCTGGGTACACCCCTGGTTTTGAAGGAAATGATAACTTTCCTGCCAGCTTATTTTTTTAAAATGTATTTAGTGCCCATTTACATTCTTTATCAGCCAATGATTAGAACTCATCTGGACATAGGAGAAGAAATTGAGGTCCAAAGGGAGAACCATCCACCTACTCATTTACATGGCATGTGTGGGCCCTTAAAATGAGACCACTATGTGGACAGGAGCCTGGGAAGCAGAAAAGAGGGTAAAGGAGGTGTTGGCAGTGAGCAGATCTGTGCAATGGCCTCAGAAGGCCAGACATTCTAGGATAACTGTCGTCTCTGTTAAGGGCATGCAACCTCTTTGAAAGTCACCTCTGTTGAACTGGGAGCAGTCCCTGAGAAGAGAGTTCTACTGGAGTCACTTCACTGGAGCCCTCTGAGCCACACTGAAAATTAGATAGGGTAGCAAAAGGGCAGCTCGAGGGGACCAGTGTCTGTGCGCACATTAATGCCGACCTTGTTGGAATAACTTGCACTCTTCAGCGTTCGCAGCTGTGGAGTCCCCAGGGAGTTGTCTGGCTACATGTGATTTTACATATCTGACAGCTAAATCAGAGATCCAAATGCCAAATCCGGCGCTCAGGAACATTATGTGGATTTGTGACTCTCCCAAGGGGACGTTGGATCCATAAAGCAATGAATGGATTACAATGAGGCATAAATATAGCATTTTCATCTGTGACATACAATCCCGCTCTTTTATTTCTCACATTGTTATGTGAAGGAAATCTATACCCTCTCTTTCAGGTCTGTTCTCAGAAACTACAATTTTTTTTTAAAAAAAAAGAGCTTTAAGAAAAAAAATGCTCTTAATGCATCAGGAGTAAACGAAGAATGAAATATGGCAAGTGTGATTATTCCACTGAGGTAATTTGCAATGCAAGGTAAACTCCAGGATCACACACGCTGTCAGGAAGCAGCAGTTTCAGGCCAGTGTATCAGCCCCATCATCAACTAGCTGTGTGACTTTGAGCAAATCACTTCATCTCTCTGGGCCTCAGTTTCCTCATTTGCCCGGTGGACTCCAGAGTTGTGGGCACACATTCCCATGGGGTGGGTAAAATGACCCACTGTGTGGTCCAGGAGGGACATCATAGAACTTTCTTTGAACTTTAAAATTTTCTAATTACAAACATGTTTTTCCAAGGCACATTACATATTAGCACAGTAGTACATTTCTATTGTTTATAAATGAATAAAAATCACATACTGAAAGGGTAGGTTGAAAATGCTTTACTGGTAGAAGCATGTGGACAGAAAGTTTGGAGGCTGCTCACTTGACCCGTCCCAGTCATTCTACTGATGACAGGAAGGCCCCTGTGGCTCTCGCAGTCCATGATTCTGTGTGTTTGAGAAGCATCCTCAGTTGTTTTCCGTAGATTCCCCCAGGAAGGCTGAGTGTATCAGCTGTCCAGGGAAAAAGGTGTGTGCCATTTGCGTTGGGCTGCAAATGTATTGTTTCCAAAACCACGAGATGCAGTTAACGGGCCCCTTCCAGCTGTGCCTTGCACGGTCAAGCACAGCACTGCTCTCTCTCTGCAAATCATTTTAATCCCTCATATTTGCTTCACACTGTAGAGTTCACAAATCAATATCAAAAGTAATTTTATATGTCTGCACTGAGAGAAACAAGACAGGAATTATTTTCCTATTTTATATATGAGGAAAGAGATTCAGAAAGGCCTAAGGACTTCCCCACGGCCACCAGGCTAGGATGTGACAGGTCCACTGCCAAAGTCCCCATTCTCCCATAAGGACTGCAGGACTCTTTGCACTTATAACCAAGTGCAAATGTGCTCCTTGGATCCCAGGGAGAATTGGGTGACAGTGTGCGAGTGGGTCAGTGTAAAGGCAACCCCCAGCTATTTAAAAAACAACCCAGAGCTCAGGGCCCACTGTTGGCAGATCAATAGCATCATTCTCGTGTACACAAGACCTCACATTATTCGGGGAGGCCTGGCAGAGAGAGGAAAGCAGATGCAAGGGCTCCTCATGCCACCAGCTGTCGTGGCTTGCTCTGCTGCAGTTTCTGACAAGTGCTGTTGTGACAGTCTTTCTACATGGTTGCAGGGAACAGCTTGATAGGAACAGGAGCAAAAAGCCTTGTTTACAGAGGTGCGAGGGAACAAAGAACACATATACTTAAAAGAATGAAATTTTAAGAAGGCCTTCGGTGCAGCCAGGTGTGTCAGCACTAGAAGACGCCAGGTATGGCCACACCCCTGAACTGGGCGTCCTGTGCCCTGCCAGGAAGTGGGACCTGAACCCCAGGAGAGAAGTGCTTCCCATTGCTCTTCTTCACTCAAGCATGTGACAATGACCAGCAGAAACATTTTATCCTTTTTACCCTAAAGGGGCATCACTGTGGTAAGACATATAATATGTTTTGCTAACCATGATGGTGTGACGGCTCTGTTAGAATTACAATAGTTATTTGTCTATTTCCTCCTCTAGATTGCAAATTTCTTAAGGACAGAGATCCTGTCTTGTTTATTTCTCTATCCCTACATAGAGTCTAACCCATAGAAGATATGCAGTATTTGTCTACGCTGACTGAATAAATTGTAACCTTCCCGTTGGCTGTCCATCTGTGAACCCCCTTTTTGCCAGGCACTAGCCTTACCGCAGGGCTCAAAACCTCCTAAAACTCACCATAAAGGATTACTTTAATTAATACTTGACATGATGCATATCACCAGTAAAGGATTACTATCATAATATGTAAAGAAGGTTTACAAATTGACAGGAAAAAAAGGCAAATAATTCAACTGAGAAATAGATGAACCAACAATTGAACAGGAAATTCACAAAAAGGGAAATTTACATAGTCCATGTACAAAAAGAAAGCTCTCCTTACAAGTAATTGTGGAAATGCAAGTTTAAAACACTGAGACGCTATTTTACTCCCTTCAGAGTAACCAGCATTTACCAAATCTGACCGTCACCCTTGCAGGCCACGCCGTGGAGCAGGGGACGTTTTACATGTTGGGGTGAGTGTAAGCTGGCATAACTACTTGGAAGCGTGCTTTTGGCCCAACAGGGAAAATTGAAATTGTACAAATCCAGCAGCTGTTTTGCTCCTGAGATATGTATCAGCAATCTTCCTCAACCGTTTATGAAAAGAATTAAGCCCTAATGTCCAGAGGCATCATTGTATGAAATGAATTAACTTTTCATTTATGCATCTGTTTGGAATGGTGCTAGTTATACACCTTCAGTGGGAACTTGAGAAAAGAGTTATTCCGATTATCTTCCCTGTTCCGTGGTTCAGAAGAGGATCCCTGGGTGAGGAAGCCTGTCCACCTGGCAGGTACACAAGAAGACATGAAGAATGTCATGAGAGCATTATTTGTAAATACAAATTTTTTTTTCAAAACAACCTAAATGTCCATCAAAAAGAGAAGAATATCATGGTATATTCCTGCAATGGAATGCTATATCATCATTATAAAAAAAAAAAGATGACCAAGAATCACATGTATTAATAAGAGCAAATATAAAAAATTCTCATGTTAAATGTAAAATCCAATTGCAATAAAATACATGTAGTATGATTGTACTTGTATGAAATTTTAAAAAAGCAACATATCATTATATTTTGCTCATATATACTTATATACATGGTAAAAGTTTTTAAAAAGTGTAGGGCAGTGATACACTCCAGTCAGAAGAACAAGTACTATTTGTATTATTCTTTATAATATATTATTATAATATATAATTATATATTAAATATACTATATTTTATATAACATATAATATAAATATATGATAGACAGATATATATTATTAATATACTATATTATTCTTTGTACTATTTCCTTTTCTTTCCTAGCGGAGAGTGTGAATGCAGTCCCCACTACCACAAATTATGCAGTCGAGTTTCCCGCATTTGGGGAAATCGCAGGGGCCAGCACACCCGGAGTGAAATGGATAAGCCTCACCCTGGGAAAACCACTGTCGTGATCATGGTATCTCCCTTGCCAGGTAAGTATATTTCCTATATTTTTAATGTATGTAAGTAGATGATTTTACTAATGTATCATGTTAAAAATATAAGTGAAATATATACTAACCCCTTCCTCCCAATCCGTCTGCATGAAGATTTTTAATTTTTAAAAAAATTTATTGATTTAGAGAGAGAGAGAGAGTGCTGTTTTGTTCCACTTATTCGCATTCACTGGTCAATTCTTGTACGTGCCCTGACCAGGGATCAAACCTGCAACCTCTGCATATCAGGACAATGCTCTAATCATCAAAGCTACCCATCCAGGGCTGCATGTAAGCAATTATGATGAATGACTCCCCTTTCAGGAGACAGAGAAAATTTTTCTTAAAATTATTTTTAAAAAATTCTTTTTAAGAATCTGACCATTTCATTTCTCATTTCAAAAACGTGAAATCGTATGCTGGTTTTTGAGTGCCGCTTGACAAAGTCTAAATTCCACAGCACGGCATTCAAAGCTCTCCACAGGCTGGCTCCAGACCACTTTAGAAGCAGCTCTTCAATCTCTCGTCTTCAAGCACTTTACATTCCATTCAGATTGGAGTGTTTGCCATTTTCCAGATATACCCCCATGCTTTCCATTTCGTGCTTTTGCCAATTACATTTTTACTTCCTGAGAACTCATTTCCTCATTCTTGCAATTTGATGCTATGTACCAAGGCCTTAACAATATGCCTACTCTTTCACACAGCAATTCTCCTACAAGAAAAATAATTCAGGACGTGTACAAAGATTTAGCTTAAGGATGTTTACTGTAGCATTGTCTCCAATGTTAAAATATTTAAAATAACCTTGCACAAGGAAGGTTTAAATAAATCTATTTCACATGGGACATAGCACTTAAAAGTGAAGACTCTGGAGACAAAAGGCAGACTACCCAGGTCAGGTCACAATTCTAGAACATTCTGGCACACTCCAGCTTTGGGATCTTATCCTTTCTGTGCCTACATATTCGAACCTGTGAAATAAAAATAAACCAGTACCTCCTTTACAGGGTTGTTAGAGTAACTAAATGTGTTAATATTTGTTAAAGCACTTAAACATTATCTGTCACATCGTAAATTTGTTTATAAATGGCTAGTTCTGGACATATCTCATCTGCAAACTCTTGAAGCAAAAGAACATTCCAGTATACTCTGTTGTCCTAGACCTACGAATGGTACTTAGTGTTTAAACCTAGTGTGGTACTTAGCACAGTTAAGGGTTTAAGAGATGTATGTTAAATGTTAGAATCACTACTATTCTAGCTGAGTGTGTTTTAATTTTAGATTCTAAAGTATTGGATACAATTTAAGGGGTCAAATAGAAGAACCTAGGAGTTGGAAAGTTAATCTTACAAGGACGATAAATAGGAATAGACTATGATAGAAAACTGAGTCACTCTAGAAGGAGTGGGGAGTAGTAGACAAAAAGAAGTACATGGGTTCTGGAGTCACCAACTCTGAGTCTGCCACTCACAATTTCCTCACCTCCAGTCCAGGTTTTCTCTTCTGTCAAAGGACACTAATACCCTCCCTTATAAGAATTTAGAAATAACAGTAATACTGTGTTACTACGTGCCAGGCACTGGTCTAATTTCTTTTCCTAGTATCTTATTTGATGCTCACAACAACCCCATGGGACATTGTTGTGGGTTAAATTGTTCTCCCAAAAAGATATATTGAAGTCCTAACCCCAGGTAACTGTGAGTTTGACTGCTTTTGGAAATCAGGTCATTGCAGATGTAATCAAGTTAAGATGAGATCAGGCTGGAGCAGAGTGGGCCCTTAATCCAATGTGACTCATGTCCTCACAAGAAGAGGAGATTAAGACATAGACACAAAGAGAATATCATGTGAGGACAGGGGAGGATTGCGTGATATGTCCATAAGCCAAGAAACACCAAGGATTGATGGCGAACACCAGAAGCTGGACAGGACAGCAAGGATCTTCCCCAAGAGCACAGGTGGCAAACACAAGGCCCTTGGGCCGAATCTGGCCCTCCACCGTGTTTTATCTGGCCAGATATCTTGTTTCTACTCGGCAGCAATGTGGAGCTCCTTGCCCCTAGTTAAGGAGTAGTTACATTTATACAGTCCTAAAATTACATTCAGCCCTTTGAAGGCAACTGTGAGGCTGATGTGGTCCCCGGTGAAAATGAGTTTGACACCCCTTCCCTAGAGCCTTCAGAGTGGGGATGGCCCTGCTGACAGCTTGATCTTGGACTTCTAGCCTACAGAACTGTGAGAGAATAAATTTCTGTTGTTTTAAGTCACCAAATTTTAAATCACAAACTTTGTGGTAACTTGTTACAGCAGCCTTAAGAAACTGATATAGGCATCATTTTGACAGATGCAGACACTGAGGCACAGAATAAGTAGGAAGCCTGACTGAGCTCTCAGGATTTGAAACAGGGCTGACTACAGAGTCTGTGCTCTTGATTATTAGATGATATTTAGCTGGGTTCTGGGTAACTGCATTTTTGAGGGGGGCATGCACAAAAGTTTTTATTTTCAACTTTACATTTTGATGTACTGCACAGTGCTCCATTTCTAAGAGACATTATCTGTGTCATGGTTATCTGAAGTTTTGCCCTCATTAGCTCAGCTGCGTCTATGTTCAAATCACGCAGTTTTCACAAGCCTCACATAGCAAGGCCCCCAAGTCCAGCGGGGTACAGCAGGCTGGTACCGACATTCTTCCTCCATGGCTCCTGGGGAGAATGTTCAAACAGTGTATACCTCCCAGACCACTGCAGAAGCACACTGCTAGGTGCAGAACGTTTTATAGCCACTCTTAGAGGACCCGGCTGACCTAAAGAGAGAACAAGGAAGTGAGTAAATGAAATCTGAATTAACCCCAAATTCCATTTTGCCCAAAAGCTTTACCTTCCTCTTCCATCAAAATGACTTTTTCTAATTGTGAACACTAGAAATAGTTCTAGATTTAAACATCATTTTTATTTATTCCACTCTCTCTCCCCCTTCCCCTCTGCCTGAGAAATGCAGAGAAACGAATGCCTGAAAAAGGAGACTAGATGAGCAGAGGGCCATCCAAGACTGGATTTCCAGTCCTGGTCTAACCAGGGCTTTGTTTAATTAGCCATACCTTATAGGACACAAGTTTACTGGGTCGCCACTGTCTACCTCCCTGGTTCTTTTTACCCTGTGACCTGCAGCTGTACCAAGAGCCTCCCCGACCTGCTTCCCCAGAGAATGTGTAGCAATACAATCCATGCAGGAGTGCTGGCTCTTGGTTTTCAGATGCAGGGCAAAGAAAAACCTATTCATCGACTTCTGTGGGCTCCAGGCTGTAGCAGGCTGTTATTCAAGTTGAAAAAGCTTCCATCCCTGAGGGAAAACTCCTCCGTCCTGGCAACCATGACCCTGACTCAGAGTGTAAGCTGAGCCCAGGCACACCTGGACATCTGACAGATGAGCCAGGCGCAAAAAAGCCTCTGCTGACAAGCTTATCGGACAGCAGACACCTGCAGAGGGGCCCACACCTTTTTTTCACCAGGGCCTACGCCGTGGTCTTGATCCAACAGGTCTGTGCACACGGTCAAAGGGAGATTACCCAGAGACTCACAAAGGAGTTGGATTATGCCAAGCCTGAACGTCATGCTTGGAAGGAACTAGAGTAGCCCATTTATAACACAGGCTCTGTTCGATGGAATTTGTTGTACAGCTCTCACCGGTTTTGTTCCAAATGAAATTCCTCTTTGTCTTGGTGAGATAAGGGTGAAGGCAAAGGCAATTTTAGCTTTACTAAGCCTACTGTGTGCCTGCGTAGGAGTAGGAGCTTTCAGTTTAACATCCTGTTTTTAAAAAAATTATTTTATTGTTCAATTACAGTTGTCTGCATTTTCTCCCCACCCCTCTCCCCCACCCCATCCAAACCCACTAACATCCTGTTTAATCCTCCCGAAAACCCATGTGATAGAAGTGGAGTTACTGTTATCCTGATTTTACAGACAGGAGATGGTAAGTCATTTTGCGAGACTGCACAACTAATTAGGGGCCACATAGGATTTGAAAAGAATTCTTCCAAGGTTTTATGCCCACTAGCAGCTATTTCTGAGCAGAGCAACTCTGGAACCTAAGGCCCAGGGGTTTGGGGCAATTCATTCCGTTTTGTGTCCCTTATTAATGGGCTCATATTGCTATGCATTGACTTCATGGGGAGTTGAACTGCAGGCATGATCCTGTCACCCAGAGCTCCAGGCAGATGTGCAGAACGGCCCCGGGCACTGTTTTCACTGAGTAGATGCAGATAGGGTTGTCCTCAGACCCTGTGCTAGCAGGAACTACATACAGGCCAGCGGTCCCACTGTATCAATTTAGAGGCACATCCGCTTATACTTTAAAACAGTGGTCCTCAACTGGGGGCAGTTTTGTCACCCAGGAGACATTCGGCAATCTGGACATCTGGAAACATTTTTGATTGTCAGAACTGGGGGTGGGTGTGCTACTGGCATCTAGTAGGTGCTGCCGAGCATGTCAGAATGCCCTGGACAGCGCCACAAGAAAGAACAATCTAGAACAAAATGTCAGTAGTGCTAAGGTTAATTCTGCTTTGAAATCCCATCTTCACCATGTATGCGAAGTTCTTAGCACAGTGACTGGCATGTGACCGTCAGCAAATGTGAGCTTATTTATCATCAAGCGTCACCACGTGATGCTGAATCCGCAGTCCTCAGTAGGTGACCCCTGGGGCCCTCAGGGGGCGGGGAAGCTTGGAGGAACTGGATGCACCCTTCTCTCAGTGACTGCACAGGTCACTGGAGCCAGCTCACACCAGAATCAGGCCACCTAGCTGCTCCACCAGCACTAGTTCTCTCTTAGTGGTGTAACTCCTCATAAACTGGTACATTAATTGAAGGGTTTTTCTTGCTTTTTAGAGAAGACATGGTATGTGACTAGTAGTGGGTGGCATGAAATGACCTCTGGAAAAAAAAATGTCTATTGAGTCTGAACTCCAAGACTTGGGTGGGTATGGGGGTTGGGAGCTTTAAAAGGCAATATTGCCAAGGGAAAAGAACACAATTTGGGGGGTCACGAGTGGCTTTTGAACTGCAGCTCAACCCCTTCTGAGAGCTACCATTTCCTAAAGTATAAAGCAAGAGTACTAATTTTTACTTTCAAGGAGAATTAATTGAAATAATGAATGTAAAGTGCTGAGCACAGCAGGTGTCATAATAGACACTTAAATGGTCCTATGATTAGGAAAAGATTAGGACAGGCTGGCCTTGGAGAATTGCCTGAGGTATGGCCTATTTGTTGTAGTAGTGAGCTGAATGCTATTGGGAGGGCTTCACCCACCTTTCTGCTGGTCCCTGCACACCCAAGCACCTGCTTGTGCAGTTTGAATGCTATGAGTTGTGATGGCCTCTCCAGGGCTACCTGGGAGTCCTCAGAGGTAGAGTTGAGCCAGCCCTTGCTGAGGCTTGTCTTGGAGATTAAAAAAATACCTAGAGGGCCAGAGGGAGTATATGGAAGAATGCAGGCCATGACCCTGTTTTCCTGACACCTGGCCAGGAAGGCAGCTACTGTGTATAAGATGGTGTGGGACTCTCAGTTCCACCCATATATTAGCTGTGTGACCCTGGATGAATCACTTACTGTTTGAACTCCAATGTCCTTCCCTCTAAGGTGGATCATAAAATGGGTCGTGTTACTGTGTGAAGAATAAATATGATGATGATTATAATCAATATGAGTATAACTGACTATAGTGGAAACTTGATGAAAGTTAATACATTTGTTTTTGTTTTACATGTTCTTTTTTCACTTTTATTATATTGATAATGCTGTTAAAGTTGCCCCAATTTTTCCCCATTTGCCCCCCTCCACCCAGCACCCCCCACTCCTTCAGGCAATCCCCACACCATTGTTCATGTCCATGTGTCATGCGTAGGTTCTTTGGCTACTCCATTTCCTATACTGTACTTTACATCCCCATGGCTATTCCGTAACTACCTATTTGTAATTCTTAATCCTCTCACCTCTTTACCCATTCCCCCATACCACCCTCTGATCTGGCAACCATCAAAATGCTCTCTGTATCCATGGTTCTGTCTATTCTTTCTGTTTGCTTAGTTTGTTTTTTAGATTTGATTGTTGATAGATATGTATTTACTGTGATTTTATTGTTCATAATTTTGATCTTGTTTTTCTTAAATGAGTCCCTTAACATTTGATATAATGGTTTGGTGATGATGAACTACTTTAGTTTTTAGTTTTTTCTTCTCTGGGAAGCTCTTTATCTGCCCTTCAATTCTAAATGATAGCTTTGTGGGGTAGAGCAATCTTGGCTGTAGGTCCCTGCTTTTCATGACTTTGAATATTTCTGCCAATCCCTTCTAGCCTACAAAGTTTCTTTTGAGAAATAAGCTGACAGTCTTATGAGAATTCCCCTGTAGATAACTAATTGCTTTTCTCTTGCTGATTTTAAGACTCTCTTTTTGTCTTTAACCATTAGCATTTTAATTATGATGTGTCTTGGCATGGGCCTCTTTGCATCCATCTTGTTTGGGACTTTGTGCTTCCTGCACTTGAATGTATTTTTCTTTCACCAAAGTAAGGAAATTTTCTTCCATTATTTTTTCAAATAGATTTCCAATTTCTTGCTTTTTCTATTTTCCTTCTGGCACCTCTTGGATCACTTAAATGTTGTCCCAGAGGCTACTTAAGCTATTCTCATTTTTTTGGATTCTTTTTTCTTCTTGTTGTTCTGATTGGTTGTTTTTTGTTTCCTTATGTTCCAAATCATTGATTTGATTCTCAGCTTCATTCACTCTATTGTTGTTTCCCTGTAAATTGTTCTTTATTTTAATTAGTGTATCCTTTCTTTCTGACTGGATCTTCTTTATGCAGTTGAGGTCTTCACTAAGTTCCCTGAGCATCCTGATAACCAGTATTTTGAACTCTACCTCTGATAGATTGCTTATCCCCATTTTCTTTAGTTTTTCTGGAGTTTTGATCTGTTCTTTCATTTGGGTCACATTTCTTTGTCTCCTCATTTTGGCAGCCTCCCTGTGTTTGTTTCTACATGTTAGGTAGAGCTGCTATGACTTCCATTCTTAGTAGCATGGCCTAATGTAATAGGTATCCTATAGGTTCCTGTGGCACAACCTCTCCTATCACCCAAGCTGGGTACTTGAGGTATGCCCTTTGTGTGGGCTGAGTACACCCTCTTGTAGTTGAGCCTTGATTACTGTTAGCAGATCAATGGGAGGGATTTACTCAGGCCAGTCAGCTGTAAAGACTGGCTGTTTCCACTGACCACCAACCCCTGCCCTCTGTGGAGGATCAGCTGTGCATGGGTAGGGCAGTGGTACTCTGACATGGTCTATAGCTGTTAACTGGTTGTGCTGGCTCTGGAGTTTCCTGGGTGGTGTAGGCCAAGGTCCGCCCCAACCTGTGTTCTGCCCTGGGCCACCCTGCTTGAGCTATAAAGCAATCTGAGATAGCTGCTACTTGTGCTGCACTTGGAGATTCTCAGGCAAAGCTAAGCTATGAATCTAGACTGGTTGCTGCTAGTGTTGGGCCTGGGGCTATTTAGCAAGAGGTATGGGGGCTGGGAGCTCACTGAGGCTGGCTGTTGCTTGTTTGAGAGGATTTAGGGAGTTGTGAAGCATGAGTCAAGACCAGCCATTCTTATGGAAAAGTAGCAAGGGTGGGCCTCTAAGTTGGGTGCCACACGGCCTCTGGGGATCTCCAGGGTGGGGCAAACAGTGTTAGCCAGGTGATGGAGTCTCAGATATGGCACCTGCCTGCCAGCACTGTTACTGTATTGGGGAGGGTTCAGAAAAGTGACAATGGCTTCTGGCTGCCTTTCTGCCTGGGAAAAAGCTGTCCCTCAGCTTTCACCTTGATGCCAGACACTTCAGTTTCTTGCTGTGTGCTGCTGGTGCTTTTCAAGCTGCTACCACAGTACTGGAGCTCAGAGGGAGTGAGTCTGAGTAAGCCCATGTGTGCAGGTTCTTTAAGAGGAACTGCTTAGGGCTCCAGCATTTTGTTCCACCAACCCAACCCCTGCTGGTTTTTGTAGCCAGAAGTTGTGGGGATTTACCTGAACCTGGCACTGAACCTGGAGCTGGTTGGTCTGGTGTGGGGCCAGGACTCCTTGCTCTCAACATAATCCTAATTTTTATCCACCATGTGTGGATGTGTGACCAGCCTGCTCTGTGTCTCTGCCCCTCCTACTAGTCTGGATGGGTGTGGTTTGTTGAATTCTGTAGTTGTCAGACTTCTATGCAACTTGATTTCTGATGGTTCTGAGTGATATTTGTATATTTTATTTGTAATTTTGATGTAGTTGTGCAGGGAGGAGAGCAGTGTTTACCTATGTTTTATATTTTCTTAAGGAATGAATAAATTCCTCATGCAACTGATGATCTGCCTTAATGGTTGTACTTAACCCGACTAAATATTCTCCTGTACCCCATACTCATGGACGTGATCCTTCTGTCCACATAGGCTAGCCACCTCCCTTTCTCTCTATATATCCATTTTCATTGCAATCTGTAGTGGGTAATTTAAAGTCTCCTTCTTTCTCTTTCCATCCAAATTCTCCCCCTCTGGACCACAACTCCATTCTCATTCTTTTTGGTTACTGCATCTTTCCTAATAGCCTCCCTCATGATCACCTGAGGACCAGAGAATGACTGTTTTGCGAAGTGGAACCACCATGCCTCTTGTGGCTTCAATGAAGACCCAAGATGTAGAATCTATGGACTTCCTGCTTTGTTTAGATTGTGTCTGGGGGTATCTATTAAACAAAGACAGTTAATGTTCCTCACTTACCTACTATATACTTTAAGTATTCTTTGCCCAGATTTCAACTCATACGTTTTTTTGCTATAAAATATAATTGACCCTTGAACAACACAGGTTTGAATTATGCAGGTTCACTTATATGTGGATGTTTCTCAATAAATACCTGTACTGTTTTCAGTGGTTGGGAGTCCACTGTGTGTGTATAGAGGACCAAATGTGTGCATGTATTCACACTGTTTTATACAGGGGACACCCTGATATTCATGGGGTGTCCTGGAACTAATCCCTAGTGGATCCTGAGTGAAAATTATGTTTTGGGGGAGTTAAAATTTATATGTGCATTTTCAACTCTGCAAAGAGTTGGCACCTATAACTCCACATTGTTCAAGAGTCAAATATAATATCTATTCAGCAGAATTAGGGTAGAAAAACTTATCAAACATGGAGTAACAAATAACCAATGTGCAGTTTTTGTGATAAACTTTCCTCCCCTCTCCTCCACCAAATTCCCCATCTCATAAAGTTCTATGAAAATTACTGAAGACGTGGACAGGTGGACAATCAGACTTCCTCATGGCATTTCTGGTAATCTATGAGATCTATAGTCCACTCAACAGAATGCTGGTCACAGGAACACCTTGCTATTTTCACAGTGGGGAGGGAATTGGGCCTTATTTTTCTTCTCTTCTCCTGAGCATTCCCCGGCAGACAGGTGCTCTGCCTTCAATAGGTGCATTTATTTTCACTAGCCAATCTATAGGCTCTTATCCAAATGAAATGTCCCAGAATGCCTTCGACGCCAAGGACTTGTTACTATTACCTTGCCCATACTTTCCAGTACCTCATCTATTGAATTGAGAACTGCATGCTGGCTTCAATTACTCTTCAGCTGGTTTTGTTTATTTGTGCTTTGTTTCATTTTACTGTTTGCTTTTATTTTGAAGAGCATTCTTCCAGAGTGAGTACAAATTCTCAGAAGACATTCACTGAACTTCTGTCTTCTTCAGAGTAGAACACAGGCCTAGGCAAACAGCAGGTGCTCCATCAAGTGTTGCTGAATCCAATGGAGTTAAACAAACCCCTACCTTTCTAGTCCACCTTCCTCCAAGCTGGGCCTGATGACTAAGGCCAGAATGTAGCAAAATAGTCCTGAGTGGGGATTTTTAAAAAGGAAAAAAATGCAGGTGAATTGAAAAGTAGAAGAGGATGGCAGGACTAGGATGAAAACGCCAAGACTGACAACCACTCCACCTGCTCCTTCAGCTCCCAATGAAAAGAAACCAAAGCCATCAGATTCACTTCAATTGCTCTCCAGGCCTGAAATGGCTCCCTCCCCCAGGCCTGTAGGAAAATTCAATTAAAGGTTCCATCTGCGAGGCAGCAGCTGAAGAGGAATGACTGTGTGGAAGCACACATTTTCATCAGAAAGAGTCCCTGTCCTTCTAGTCCGCCCCTTCTGCCCGCACCCCTCCCCCTCTTGCTGATTAGGCCCAGCCCCTACTCACAACCACAATTCTCTCCAATTAGGCCTGCCCAGAGAAGCAGCTTTCATCCACTCCTTTCAGATGCATGCCCGGTAAAGACTTGATACATCCCACAGACACCAGCCTTGCTGGAAGAGAGCAAGAAAACCCACAAAAAAGCCCACAGAGGTTGGGGATTGAAAGCCTCTGGCCCAATTATTCCCATTGCATCAACTGGCTTAGGGGCCAGGCTTCTGCTGGGCATGAGTTCTGCAGGCTCCTCCAACCCAAAAGGCAGGTGCCATTTAAAAAAATAAAAATAAAAGTCACGACAAGGCAACCTTTCTGGCCTTCAGAGAGAAGGAAAGAGAAAGGCAGAAGGGAAGGGTTAAATTGAGCCTTCACCCTCCTGACACTTCACACACATGGGGTTACCTCCCTGCATTAACGTTTCTTTTGGATAATGGAGTGGGGCACACTGATGGCTGCTGGGATGGTGAGCCTGGTGGCCAACGGGCAAGTGAGAAACCCACCACCCTCTGGCTAAGTGCTGCTCTGCCAGGATTCGCTGAGGCTATCTGAATGTAAAAAATGGTCCTTCCATGAATCTAGTGCCTCTTTCTTCACCCCACATTCCCTTCAAAGTAAGTGACACACATGAGAGCGCCTGTGTGGCAAGGCTGAGCAGAGACCCTACCGAGAGTCCTGTTGTCCTAAAAGGACTCCTTGTTTGCCCTGCGACCTTCTCAAATCTCTTCCCTGCTTCTTTTTGCAACCTTGTGATTATTTTTGAGTAAAGAACATAGGGAAGAGGACAGCTCACTGCCTTCCTCTATCAACTCAAGTGAGAGGAAGTAGAATCGTTCTGCTGTGAGAGTCAACTTGATAATGCAGACCCTATATGAGGCCGAGGGCTTAGAGTCCTAATATGTGGTTGTGGGATGGCACCTGTTTCCTAGGGCTGCCTCAGACTGGCGGCTTAAACACCAGAAAGGTGTTTTCTCACTGTTCTGGAGTCTAGAAGCCTGAGATCAAGGTGTCAGCAAGGTTGGTTTCTTCCAAAGTGGTCCTCCCTCTGTGCATGTCTGTGTTCTCATCTCCTCTTTATATAAGAATACCGTTCATATGAGATTAGGACCTACCCTACTGGCTTTATTTTTAACTTAATTATGTTTTTAAACACCCTATTTCTAAGTATGGTCACATTCTGAGGTCCTAGGAATTAGGTTTCCAACATAAATATGTGGGGGGAAGGGGCACAATTCAGCCCATAGCAGTGTGCCTCAGTAGTGTTGCCTAAAAGTGGACTTGTTTTGGGCCAGTTTATCTGTTTCACCTCAGGACTTTGAGGACTTTGAGGCGATAATCAACTTTGGAAAGGACTGAAAGCTTTTCAGGAAC